>NC_066363.1:78468530-79068530 GCF_013377495.2 Cygnus atratus
AGTCTAAGCCTAGAGCTACAACAGAAATCTTTCCACCTTACACTTTTGCCTTATATGTTTCTACATGCTACATGGTGCAAATCTGGCTATTATGCTGATATCCTTGCTTGCTTGCTTCCAGAAAAAAAGTTTTCTGGACCCCAATATTTTGGGTGGGTTTATGTCCATAGTCCCTAAAAGTTTTTCCCAGCATATCTTTAATGTGTCTCCTGTGCAGCTGTTCGGTGTGGTTTAGATGTTGGTTTTCCTGTATTCATAGAAATTAAATGGCAGTCATCGCACTAGCAGCTGAGAATGAGATGGAGAGGGTGCAAGCATGTTTTTTTGTTGTTGGTGGTGTTTTTTTGTTATTGTCATTTGTGGCTGGGGGAGTCAGCACAAAAGCAAAGAGGAATCAGCTGCATGTCAAGAATGATACACATAAGCCAAGAAATGGGCACACAGCAGTGGGTGGGATGTAAAAAAGTGGGATAAGATAACGTCAAGATAATTATGTCAAGATAAAGTGGAAGACTTCCAATTAAGGAAAAAAAATGCATTTCCCAGATGCAGAATCGGCTATAGTGCACTAGTACAACCCATTGAAATGAGATCTGATTTGATAAAGGAAAACCAAGTCATGGTTACACAGCATGGAAGCACAAAACCTTAGACTGTAATCAGGTATCAGTCAAAACATCTCAGCTTAGACTCACAGAATCATCATATAATCCAGGTTTAAAAAAGACCTTCAAGATCATCAAGTCTAACCATCAACTTGACCTACCGAGTCCCATCACTAAACCACGTCCCTTAGTGCCATGTCTATACACCGTTTAAAAACCTCCAGGAACAGAGACTCTACCACTTCCTTGGGCAGCTCATTCCAATGCTTGACCACACACTCCATGAAGAAATTCCTCGTAATATTCTATCTAAACATCCCCTTGTGGTACTTGAGACTGTTTCCTTGTGTCCTAACACTTGGCATCTAAGAGACTGACACCCTCCTCCTTGCAACCTTCTTTCAGGTAGTTGTAGAGAGCAAAGAGGTCTTTCCTCAGCCTCCTCTTCTCCAGACTAAACAACCCCAGTTCCCTCAGTTTCTCCTCATAACTCTTGTTCTCTAGTCCCTTCACCAGCTTCATTGCACTTCTCTGCACACACTTGAGAAAATTCTTGCAGTGAGGGGCCCAAACCTGAACACAATATTCAAGGTGCAACCCCATCAGTGGTATGTTTAAGGGGACAGTCAATTCCTTAGTCCTGCTGGCTACAAGGGAACAATAACTTCCCAGTCCTGCTGGCATGCTGTTTCTGATGCAGGCCAGAATGCCAATGGCCTTCTTGGCCACCTGGGCACACTGCTGCCTCATGTTCAGCCAGATGTCAAATAGCAACTTCAAGGTCCTTTTCTGCCAGGCAACTTTCCAACCACCCTTCCCCAAACCTGGGGAAGCATGGAGTTGTTATAAGCCAAGTGCAGCACCCAGCATTTAGCCTTATTGAATGTCATGCAATTGGGTGTGGCCCATCAATCCCTCACGGAGATCAAGGGTAACACTTAACCTGGTATCATCTGCAAACTCACTGAAGGTGCACTCAATCCCCTTATCCAGGTCTTTGATAAAAACACTAAACAAAATTGGCCTCAATACTGAGCTTTGGCAAATACCACTGGTGATTGGTCACCTCTTCACTACAATTCTTTGAGCCTTGCCATCCATCCAGTTCTTCACCCAGTGAACTCCACACCTGTCAAAGCCATAAGCAGACTTCTTTTTTTTTTTCCAGGAGAAGCTTGGAAAATCCTGAGTGGAAGCAGTCAAAAACCAACAAAAGAAGCATATTTTTATGTGTGCAGGACTGAATCTAAGGGATGAGCTAGGCACAGCAGCCTGCCTGAATGGGGTGCTTATCATATTTCCACCCCTTTCTCAGTTGTGTCTGAACATATAACTACAGAAAGCAACTGTTCCATATTTCTGCAGGCACTGGTGGGCAACCAGGAATGCCACACTGAAAGTATCACTGGCTGATTTGGAAAGATGAATGGTGCTCCCATCTTCAAGACTTTTCCAAGAAAAAAATTATTTTCTCTGATTCATACATTCACACTAAATGTGCAAAAATACCAGCAATAATTTCTGAACAAAGAAGTCCATAGTACATTTCCTTAGAGCATGGTGATGGGGACAACAGCAAGAAAAATTCAATTACTGCCTGGGCAAATTCAGCAAGATCTTTCTTTGCAAAAGACCTCATGGGAGTCCAGATTTCATGAAGGCCAATACTCTTGGCATTTCAGCATACCTCTGTGTCTTTAGAGGAGTGTCTTGTCAGGGAAGTGAAAATTGGACACAGACAGAATGATCTTCAAGAAGAGCATTTATTAGAGTCAGCTGTCAAGCTGTTTAAATAAGATATGCTTTTTAAAAAAAAAAATCACTAAGTGTTGTGCTGTAAAAAAAAAAAAAACTTTTTATTGTTTGTGTAAACGGAATGATAAATATCATCCATATATGCAGTACCATTGACAGTTCTTTGAGAAGAAAACATGGGCAACATTTTAACATGTATCATTATGCAGTGAAGACATTTCGTATCTTTAATATTTTTATTGAAATAATAAAAAAAAAAAGAACAAAACAATCATTCAATGAAAAACAGATAAAGACCCATGTACGCTATTAGTTTGATGAGAAAAAGTATTAGGAAAATGTTTTATTATTATCAAACTAAAATACCTATGAAAAGCAACAAAGGGATTTACGATTGTGCTAAAAAAAGCTTTGCTGATTAGTTTAAAATTATTTAAAACATTGTAAATACAAAACAAGTATTTTACTGGAATTAAACAAACAAACAAACAAAAACAGCATGAGGAGAGTACTGTTTATGGGAGGAGAGCTGTTTATGGAAGCTTTCGTATTCAAACCTTTGCCATACTTCATTTAATTCTCCACTTGTCCAGCAAGCAGTTGTTAAAGACATGGGTTATACTGCTTCCAGCTGTAGAAAGTGTGTATGGCAGCACAAAGAGTAAATATTCCCACTTGTGCATTGGAAGTGATAAAGAGAGTTTGGGGCCACTTCATTCAATTGTCTACACTGTTTTGGTGCAGGTGTATGGTGTCTTAGGGCACTGTCTCCTTTGCTTCTTTCAGTCCTCTGTTCTCCTGTTACCTCTCCAGTGCTGGATCCCCCCAGTTCCTCATCATTCACTCACTACTTTCTTTGTGCATTTCCTGAGCTGAGTCACTGTTTCAATGCCTGTGAAAGGTTCCTGACAAAACACTGATCAAGAAAAGTAACATGATTCTTTAAGGGGACAAAATAATAACAAAAGATGTTTCTATTTCTATTTCTTCCACCTATTTTCCCTGCTGTACTTGGTTTCCCATAAAGATTTTTTTACTGATATGTATAAGATAAAGGTGTTTGTTTATTTGGTTGGTTGGTTGGTTGGTTGGTTTTGTTTTCTTTCTTCTAGTTTGGAATGCTTTAAAGCTGCAGGGATGTAGGCTGCATGGCAATCTTTGTTCCTAGCCACAGGGAAAGATGCTGACAAGAGGAGTCCAAAGCTATGAGTATTTTTCTAGGGAACAATTTAAGGAATTTATTACAGATGATGCAGTTAAGGCTGCAATTTTTACTCCTGAGAGCGTTAGAGTTTTTCTGGCCCGTTTGTTGCCTAATTGCACACAGAAATGATTTCCATGGATTTCACCACATGTTTGCATTGGAAAGTATCTTGGGCAAAAGAACCTCATGCATTTTTTTCTAAAAGTCCCAAGACTATCTTCTATACCATCCAGGGCAGTTGTCTATGGACCAAGCAGCTCCCTGACACAGGACTTGGGGATCTTTCTGATGCTTTGCAACACAAGCCAAAAAAAATCTAACTCCCTTTCCCTGGTCTGACCTCTTTGGCAAACTATGTTGCCTTTAACTTCTCAGCATGTTAATGAATAGTTAATCCGGGATCAGAATACTGTATTTTAATATAGTATACCTGTATATTTCTTTTTAGAAGCAGTGCAGAATTGCTCCATCAGAGCTCAGATTTCCAATTAGGCGAACATGAATTTGCTCTTGTGCTTTAGTTTGTAGTGGTCAGGCACAATTTTGTTGGCAGCGATACAGCTAGCCTATCACTCTTTATAGAACCCACATTCAGCCATTGACTCCAGGAGCTGTCTGAAGCTGTATGCAAGAAATACTTCTAAATAATAAATACAATAATAAATGGTAAATATGAATAATGTAAATATAAGAGATTTGAAAAAAGAAAACAATTCTTACAAGAGTCCTTACCTTTGCTCTCTGCCCTTAAAAAAATGATGGACTACTGGTCTCAGACTGAAGAAAAAGAATTTGACGTGAAAATGAATGCCTTGCTTCATCTCCCAAGACTTTTTTTTTTTCTCCATATTCTTTATTATCACTTAGTTAATGTTCCCTTATCTTTCTCTTCTCCTTCATATACACATATGTATGTTTATATGCATATAGATGTTTTTCTGTGTTCAAGACTATGATATGGATCAGAAGTCAGTGTGACTCTGAGCTTCTGCAGCATGCAAGTCTGTTGAAATGCTAAGTCCCTGAAGCAGCTCCAAATTTTCTTTTTCCCACTCTTACCTTATGAAAGATTTGGAATATTTCATTACATTTGCCATTTATTTATCTTTTATCTTCTTCTTTTATCTTCTTTTTATCTTCTCAACCTCACCTTAATTCTGATTTATGTCATTTTTGCAGTGACTGCTGTGTCTCCAGTTGTGATATGATTAATCATACAAGCCAATAAAGTCTTTCTTGGCTTTGGCAGAAATAGAAGAACTAATTTTTTTTCTTTTTCTTAGACAATGGTACATTCAATTATCTAGGACAAGATACTCTGCAAGTAAAGAAGGTATTGTTTCTATAATGTTAAAGGTGAAGGAAACAGAAGAACTGAGAATGAAACTTAGGGTCAGTGTGACCTTTGGACAGTCTGTGTAGGCTCTGAATAGTCATTGAGAAGCAATTATGTGAACAGCAGAAACCTACACAGACACAAGTGTTGCAGTGGCACTTGATTTGTCCTTGTTGGATGTCATCTGAGGGCTGAGGGCATAACAGAGGTGGTTTTATTTCATGGCTGAATGACTTGGATGCCCCTATCTGGATGGCATTATATGAAGCCACTACAGCAACAAAAGTCAAATATCTTTCAAAAATCTTGAGACATAAAGTGGGGCTTCAACAAACATTGTCAAAATTCCCATTACATGTGCCCTTAAAACTGTAGTTCATGATTGTTCACAGAGCAGCATCCTAGTCTGAGGGTCTCACTCCCCTTGAAGTCATTCTCCAGTCTTCCACTGGAGCTGAATTGGGTCCTACAGGTTAGAGGCCTTTGTAGGTGTTGAAAATCAGAGGCATCCCTTCAGTAGTTCCACACTGTGTATTGTTTCCTTTTTTCTTAGTGGTCCTGAACTATTCCTGAATAGCATTCACTGACAGCACCAGAAAGGGGAAAAAAAAAAAAAAAAAAAAGTGAAACTACAGCAGTCCTCAAATCCTTGTTTATTGAATGTCATACTGAGAGCTGTTATTGACCCAGGGGGATTAAGACTTATTCAGGGTGCCAAGTAATTATAGAATTGACATTAGATCATCATTTATGCTCACAGTATAGTCAGGAATGACAATGTCAGCTAAAACAAGTACAAATAAGAAAGACTCCACAGTTTATAATATTCCTGAGAAGCGCTGCACAGGGTTTAAGTAAATGAGGATCATCTGGTGTAGTAGCTGCTCGTTTCCATTGGAAAAAAAAAAAAAAACTGCCGTTCTCAGTGGCAGTTAACTCTAATACAACAATCCCTGAGCCAAAGCAATAAACTAACAGCAAATGTTGCTTTCTGTTTTCTGTCTCTTCAGTTAGGTAAAGGATAGAGCAAATTACAGAAGAGATCTCTAAAGCAGAAAGCTTTGGTACTCAGCAAATGTACTTCTTTATCAGGGAATTGTGTAATAGGGTTTTGCAGAACCTACAGCGCTTGCTTAAATTGGTACAAGTTATTCATTCACAGGTCAGGTATCTGTCCCTTTTGCATGTTTTCCACCCAGTGCTTTCCAGATTAAATTCCAGCATATACAAATTCATCTGCTACATAGATGAAAACTCCTCAAACTGGAAATACTGGGCTCTCTAAGTATCAATGTGATGTCATTGCATTATGGAGCTCTGCAAACAAAACTTTATATCCAACCCAGAAACATTCATTACAAAATATCTTTCTAAAAAATGTTAATGTCAGGACAAACAATGGGGCTTTTGGTATAACACACCAGCTTTCCAAACAGGAGGGATGAAGGAAATCCTGGTAGGTCACTAGGAGACAATCATAAATGTAGTTTCCCAATAGATAAGACTTCTCTAGACAAGGCTATTCTATAGAAATATTACTAAAAACTCATACTGATGAAATGGATCCTAGCAGCTGAAAGATCTATGAACATGAGAGAGAGGAGCATGGGAACATGCAAATAAACTCACTGCAGCTCAGTTTAAAGAAAAGATCTTAAAGAAAATAAAATTAAAAAAAAAACAACTAACTAAATAACTAAATTATCAGAATGTAGCAAAGAGAGAGTGTAGCAAAGAGAGAGACTTTCACATGGAGTAAATCTTTCATTTTTTTTTTATTTCTCTATATCCAAATTAAAAATGTCTCAAGCAGTTCAGCTTTGGAAAAGCGGATAGCTAGCTAAATAACACCTCCCTACCTTTTTAAAATTAGCTTTGTTTATGCTAACCTTTCTGAAGCAAAGACCTTTTTATATAGCTGCCCTGGAAAACAGAAAACCTGCTTTTCTTCTTTTTTCTTTATGGCAATGAGACTTTTCTGTTGTTTAGGCTGTGGAAGAAGGACACCAACAGCAAATGAGACAAGAAAAAAAAAAAAGACATAAGAGTAAGGAGTGATCTGGTCATTGAGTACTTTTTTATATGTGTATTTATTATGTTAATATCAGTCAACCATCTCTGAAGGTACAGAAGTAAATAAACATCTACCTGAAATTTTCAATCTGCAAATTTCTTATTTACATTCTCATTTCTGTCTACTATGTGAACACACAAATATCTGTGTACGTTCACACTCACATAATAGCTAAACTGTTCCACACTATATATTTTACAGGCTGTATTCAAACCATATATTTCAGGATCTGTGCTAGAGGTTTCCTTTTGTGACCAAGCTGTCATTCTTAAAATTAAAGTAAAAATGCTGCATAATAGTCTACTAGAACTTAACCTGAAATAAAAGACATGAATTTACTAGCCAAGAGGTATTGCATTTACTGGAAATAGAACTTTCCATTTTTTTTCTCTTAGTGCCATTTATAGCTAAAAAGTAAAGAACAACAACTGTACTAAAGTGATGATATAAATGTGAATTTTTATCTGGCTGCTGTTTGCAGATGGATCTGCTCTTTCTGATAAGCTGCCACCTTAATCTTCAGGTTTTGAAGAAGAGTATGATATTTAAAAATAACAAAGCATTAATTCTTGTTGAGTTACGTATGTTCTTGGAGCTAGAATTGCTAGCAATTTTAATGTTGACCATATAGGCACTTGTTAGGCCATACCTGTAATCCTGTATCCAGTTTTGATCCCCCCAGCTCAAAAGAGACACTGAAAAAAAATGGAGAGAGTCCAGCAGAGTTCCAGCCGGGTCCTTAGAAGACTGGAAAATGGACATAAGAAGAAAAGTTGAAGGATTTGGTTTTTTGAAGGGAAAGTTCAGGGGTGAGCTAATCACAGTTTTCCAATACCTAAAAAATAGTTATAGAGAAGATGAAGATACTGCCTTCATGAGGATGCATGGCAACAGGAGAAGAGGAAACGGGCACAAGTTGCTTCAAGGGAAAATCAGTTAGTATATAAGAAAAGAAATCCTTCACCATAAGGTGAACTGAGGATTTGGATAGGTGGCACAGAGGAAGCTTCCTGTTACAAATATTCAAGACTCAGTTTGATAAGACCTTGAATAAGGCCCTCTTTTCAACAGAAGGTTGTTGCAGATGATTTCCAGAGATCATTTCCAACCTAGGTTTTTCCATGAACCCCTGTTCATGTGATTCTTTCTTTATAAATCAGCATGCAAGTGATTAGAACATGCTCTTCTAAAGCCAATAAAGCCTGCAAGCCAAAAGTTACAGTATTTTAACTCGCCTGAGCAAGTATCATTGGTCTGTAACAGGAGGCATACACTCAGTGGTAAAACAAGCACAGTTGCTGTTACCTGCAAAGTATTTGTCCAGCAGCCAAGGAAAGAGAAACAGCAGAGGAAGCACTAATGAAAACTGCTCATGAAATAACCAAGTATCTGCACTACAGTGATGTAAGGAAAGAAACAATGGGAAGGTGTAGTTTCCTCGTGTTTTCATAAAGTCAATGTTTCCCTCAACCTGTTTATATCTCAAAGTAAAATAAAATAAAATAAAATTATATGTTTAGACATTTAAAAAGAAGTGAAGGATGAAGGAAAAGGCAGAGCAAAGAACTGGGATTACAATGTGTGTGTGGAGCTGAAATCTTATTTCTGTTTTCAAGTTGCTCATCACAAACTCATGTGACTTCTTAAATGCAAACATATTACAGGGTAGCAACAGCTATTAATGTCCAAAATAACACCTGAGAGTGCTAGGTCCTTGCCTAGTAAGTATTTGTGCACCAAAAGAGGTCATTTTCCCACCATATTCAGCATTGCTGTAGCATCACTTTGAATGTTGTGTGCAGTTCCACAGTACAAAAAGGATCTAAAAGTCCTTAAAAGCATCCAGTGGAGGAAAAGCAAAGCCATCAAAAGGGCTTGAGGGCATGTCTTATGCGGAGAGGCTGAGGACACTTGGGTTGTCTAATCTGGAGAAGAGGAGAAAGCAAGGCAGCCTCATGGCTTCAACTCCCTGAGGAGAGGAAGCTCAGAGGGAGGTGCCAATCTCTGCTCCTGGTCACCGATGGCAGGACACACAGGAACAGCACAACACTGTGCCAGGGAGGGTCAGACTAGACACAAGGAAAAATGTTTTTACCGTGAAGGTGGTCAAACACTGGAACAGGCTTCCTGGCAAGACGGTTGATGCCTAATGCCTCTCAGTATTCAAGAGGCATCTGGACAATTCCCTCAATAGTATGCTTTAACTTTTGGTCAGCCCTGAAGTGGTCAGGCTGTTGAACTTGAAGATCCAGTCCAACTGAGATATTCTATTTCATTCTGGGCAACCCAATCTAGTGGGTGGCATCCCTCTCCATGGCAGAGGGGTTAGAAGTAGAAGTTCTTTAAGGTCCCTTCCAACACAATCCATTCTATGATTCATTTCAATTTGATTTTATTCAATTCGATTCTATAAATTTACATCTAGCCATAGTGTATTTAGCTGATTGTCTGTGTTTCAACACAATAACTATTTTGTTGTTGTTGTTGTTGATATAGTTCATTTTTTCATTTGTAAAATGTTTAAGACTGTGGAATATATTTCATGAATACTGAATACTGTGCATTAATTTTGCCTAAATATACTGTTTTGTTTAAAAGGCAAACATCAGGACTCTTCTCGTACTTTAATACAATATTGTTTCTATGGTTTTAAGCATTGATCATTACAATGAACTAAAGGAAGGAAAAAGATATTAAAATGAGGCAATCTGGGAAACGTGACAGCTGCTTACTGTTAAAGCTTGGGTTCAACCCATCTTTAATGGTCACCTGATTTGTGCAGCTGAACGCCAGAACTAATCACTGTTACACAAAATTTACCACAACACCATTACAACAAATTCAGTGCTGTACAGACTTTGAAAGGACTGGAACAACTCAAGTGTTTAAGAATCATTTATACTCTGAGACACTTATTAAAACTCTCATATAATCTCAACACTTTGTCTAACTCCTAGGCAAAGAAACAAAACATTTCTGCTACAGCTTAACTGCAGAACACAGATTTAGAAGCAAAATATCTACAATATGGCATACTTCTGACACCTGATAGTTGATCTACTTCACACAGTGCTACAGAGAGAGTGATCTGTGTGCAAAGCTACTCGAAAAAATATGTTTAATGAATTTAGGACATTTGCAACAGTAATTTAAGCACATAAGAAGAGTTGAGAACTGTACCTCTTGTGGGAATTACTTAATGACAAATATCTAAAGTCTCATTTATTTATTTATTTTAACCAGTAGTACAGACTAGTAAGAAAGTCCATTATTTTCAGCAAAGTTAAGGAAAAAATAAAATGCTTCTCTATCAAGCTTGTTTATTTATTTATTTATTTATTTATCAGTATGAAGAAAAACAATAGAATCATAGTGTATAAGTGTCCTGGTTTCAGGTAGGACAGAGTTAATTTTCCTCCTAGTAGCTGGCAGGGTGCTATGTTTTGGATTAGAATGAGAAGAGCGCTGATAACATGCTGATGTTTTAATTGTTGTAGAGCAGTGCTTACACCAAGCCAAGGACTTTTCAGCTTCTCGCTCTGTCCTGCTAGTGAGCAGGCTAGGGATGCAGCAGGAGCTGGGAGGGGACAGACCCAGGACAGCTGACCCAAACTGGCCAAAGGGGTATTCCATATCATCTGACGTCATGCTGAACAATATATATAGGGGTGGCTAGCCGGGGTTGGGGGGCCGGCTGCTCGGGGATAGGCTGGGTATCGGTCAACGGGTGGTGAGCAATTGCATTGTGCATCACTTATTTCGTACACATTATTACTATTAATACTATTGTTATTATTATTATTATTATTATTATTGTTATTATTTTCCCTGTCTTAATAAACTGTCTTTATCTGAACTCACAGGCTTCACTTTCCCGTTTCTCTCCCCCGTCCCGGAGAGGGAGGGGGGAGGGTGAGCGAACGGCTGTGTGGTGTTTGGCTGCCAGCTGGGCTAAACCACAACAATAAGCCAACATTGTTTTCTGCTTGGAACAAGTGGAATAGGGTTATGTTCTGGAGCAGACTGGTCTCTAAAATATTAATGTATGCCTATTTTCTGACAAGTACAGCCAACACGAATAAATCACCATTTTCGCTAAAAACAGATAATCTTTGCAAACAGACTTCACATCTGGACATCAATATTTTAGTATGGAAGTGATTTCATATAAATAGTTCTATAGCAGCATACAGATGAACCTTTCAGGATTTTTCTCTAAACTCAAAATTTCTATTAATCTTAAATCAAATAGACATTAATAGTTGAGTAACTATATGGAAATTAGTTAGCGAATTATTTATGTTTCTTATTTCTACTTCCTAGCTAAATTCCATGGTCTGGTTAATAAGTCAAAATAAAGTATGTGTATCTGTAATTGAACTTAACGGAAAGAAAAGTTTGCAGCCTATGATCTGAAGGGTTCATGGATCTCTATGAAGCCCAAGAAGGGCAAATAGGAAAACAATTACAGACATGTAAATTTCATGAATTTATGCTAGATGTCCTACATTTCTAAAGTCTACCTTTCTGCTGAAAAGTTAGTATGGATCTGCAATAAAACTGAATACTATTGGTTTGGGTTCATCTTCAGAGTGTCTGATCATAGCTTCTTTCTCCATTAGCCTGTAGGACAGCCTTATTACACACTTTATGAGTGCACGTGATAAATTGGACATTCTGTGCCATAATTCCATTTAAGAGGAGCAAGTGCCAGCAGAATGGTTGCACATGGAATAACAGTTTCATGACTACTCATGTACTTGAAGTTATGGATGGGTCTATGTAAATATTCTTTTCCATCATATGTACTGTACCTGCCAGATTTTTCCTGGATTGGGACAGATATAAAATTATTCCCAAGAGCTGGCATAGAGATCAAACATACTGCTGCATTTTGACAGGTAGATCAAATATTCAGTGTCAAAGGCAAGCTGCTTTGTAGAAATCCTGCCTTCTGATATATTCTTTTTGCCTATATTGTAGTACAAAGATCTTTCTTCTTTACCCCATCCACCCTGGAGTACAGCCAAAGTTTTGGAAAGATCTTGCATGTTTTGTTTAGGCCTAAAGAGTTGCTTATTTTCTTTGCTATTTGAGGGATGCATATGATCTTATTGTAGGTTAAAAATGTGGCTTGTAGGTTCTCTTTTGTATTACTTCATGGCAGAGAGTGGAGTTACTAATTTAATTAAAACTCACTCATATATGCTGCCATAACCATACAGAGTTATCCAAAGCTCTCAAAGCTCCAAGGACTACACAGAGTTTTTACAGTCAAGTATACTGCAGGCCAAGATTAATTGCAAATTAAATCTTTTTTTTTTTTTAGTTTCTTCTCTTCTTTTTTTTTTTTAATTATGTCTCTTCACACTCTACCTTTAACAACTCAAGAATGGAAAAAGAAACAAAATTTGTTTGTTTCAAGGAATGTTTATTTTTATATTCTGTATTACCTTGTCTTCTGCAATGTAAAAACACAAAACACAGACAAGCAACAAATGGAGGAAGTCACTTTAATATGCAGTGTGAGTCATTGCTCTGCAAATAACATTTTATTTATTTCATAAAGCTTATCCGAAGAACTAATCAGATTTTATATTCACCTGTAACATCAAGAAAGGTGAATAGTGATATATCACAGACACTAAATGGCTCACTGCTATCCTAAAATATTTGCAGTTGCCCTGGTAAGCCGATGAGGTGCCTGAATAGACTTTGGACATCTTCTTTGAAGTGTTTTTGCTTTGGTTTGGGGGTTTTTATGTTTTTTGTTTTGTTTTGTTTTGTTTTCTTCAGAAGCCTTGGCCTTAAAAATATTGGTATTGTTGGGTCTGTTAGATTGATGGAAATGTCCCCAAAGATAAACATACAAATATGAAATACTACCAAATGAGGGATTCTTTGCAGGAGTATATTACATAATCCAAACTAAACAAATTAAAAAATAAAAATCACTCCATTGCAGTTGTATATATTTTACTATGGCCACCACTCAGGAGCTGACTGGAAACAACACACAGGACTTGAGAGATGTAAGACAGCCTTATTTATTTTGTTCTTGTCTACCTATATAATCAAGAAAATCATGGGTTCAGCTATCCTACAAGATTTCTTGTGTATTACACAGGACTAGGTCCTAAAGTCTGGAATTCTTTTGCCTACTTTCTTGTTTTTTTGTTTTTTTTTTTTTGTCTTATAAACCTGACTGCTTCCAAAAATATTTTTAGTGATTTTTCTAAAGCAAGGACTAAAAGAAACCTTAAGAAATATTTCATAAGAAATACAGATAAATAAATGATGGCAATTTTCTTCTTATATTCAAAAAACAGATGAACTCAACATGCTTTGATATTGCCAGTTTGATTTTTTTTTCTCTTATGCAAAATAATTTCCTTCTTTCTAGCCATATTCCTAATTGTTTTTTTTATGATCTATCACAGGCACCAAAAAAAAAAAAAAGTGCTTTGACATATCTGTATTCCCTCTTAATTATCTTCTTTCACTGTCTGCAGATAACTAATTCTGTTTCTCCTGGGCTTTTGTAAAAGGCCCTTTAGAAATGGCATTTTGGTGCTAATGAGTCAACAAAGAGAAAAATGTCTGGGACTCTTGAAATACTGTGTTCAAACAAACTAATAGCACTGAAAAAATACCTTATCAGATAATTGTTAAATGCACATTAGGGGACTGCCAAAATGATGGTTTTGACTTTTCCTTTAAAAAAGTTTGTCTAGATACATAAAGGAAAAAATCAAATCAGCTGGTTCTGATTCTGTACACAAGGCAGGAAGAGAATCTCCTTTATTTTGCATTACACAGACTGTTAAAGGTGAGAAAATTTTAATTTATAGTGCTGTTCTGTACATACAAAGCAATAACATGGAAGAGGAAGCATCTTTACAAGGTAGCCTTCTGGAGCACAGTGCAGGAGTGCTAATCCAATTGTCTTTAAAAAAGAAACGAAGTCCATCTTTCTTGTCCTCAGTTCTGCGCTCTTTCTTCATCTCTCTCTCTCAAAACAAACAAACAAACAAACAAACATACAAACAAACAATCAAACATACAAACAAACAATAACAAAAAAGTGTCATTTAAAAGTAGTTCTGTTTTTTTTGTTTGTTTGTTTATTTGTTTTAAATTGCCTTACCTACTAAATACTTAGGGTTTATGTCTTCTGATTTTTCTTCACAATAGGAGCTCTGGTACCTTACTGATATTTTCTTCTTTTAAAATAGATGACCACTTAACTCTAGGAATTGCAATTTAGGACAACCCTGGACACTGTCCCTGTCTCAGCAGGGGAGCTGGGCAAAAATTCCCCCCACGGAGGGAGCCAAGGGACATCCTTCTCCTCACCCCACTAGTCAGTAGGCAGCCAGCTCTGCTTTCCACTCATTGGTAGAGAATGAGGCCTCAGATGCATGTTCCAGACTGCTTCTCAGGGACCCCAGGTTCTGCAGTAAAAACATTAGGTGGGATATAAGGCTCTGGGAACAGAAAGAGCTTCAGCATCTTCCCTCCACT
Source organism: Cygnus atratus (assembly GCF_013377495.2). Classification (NCBI taxonomy): domain Eukaryota; kingdom Metazoa; phylum Chordata; class Aves; order Anseriformes; family Anatidae; genus Cygnus; species Cygnus atratus. The sequence goes on from NC_066363.1 coordinate 78,483,029, forward strand.
GCTGTGCACCTCACTGCTTCCCTCTGCACAGGGGGAAGTTGATTAGCAAATGCCTTCTTCTTTGTGTGTCTTTTAACCAGATTTTCTTCTTTGTCCCCTTGTTATGGCATGATCATATCACTATGGTATGATATACCGTGTATCTACTTATCTGACTTCCTTAGCAGAGAAATGAATGCTGGATATGATCTTTTTCCTTTTTTTTGTTTGTTTGTTCTTTTCTTTTTTTTTTGTTTTGTTTTTGTTTTGTTTTGTTTAAAATTTGTCTCAAAACCCAAAGGGCTAATAATAATACCAACAACAGCAACACCTTGTTTCCAAAGAACTTTCACAAAAAATACTGCGTATAGACAGCTCTATAAAAACATATTTGCTTTTGGGCTTGACAGCAGTAACTCAGCAGTAAATAAAAGAGTCTTATAGAAGAACAACAAATTTGGTCAGAAAAAAAAAAAAAAAAACGGGATAAACTGCAGCTTCTACAGAGACAGATATGACATTTGCTTGTCCTAGTAGAAAGGTTTCACCTTAAAAACATTCTGGAAATTCAGTATAGCTCAGAAAAATGAAAAGAGCAGGTGGAATTTACAGGGATTTGGATATGGGGTGTTAGGAAGTCTGGCCATCCCAACAAGGCATGCATTTAGGTCACTAAACAATACCCTGAGGACTAAGATTGCTCTTGTTTGACCTTTAAAAGATTACCTTCAATTTCAATTTCCACTGAAGTCAGTGGGTTTTCAGAGAACTTAGCAGCTCATGAGAAATGCTTAGTTAACTCTGTGAGGGTCTGGGCCTTTACCAAACCAACAGTAGAACAAATAAGAGAGCAGTGTACCTGATTCAGTCAGGGATCTGACTTGGTGTCAGATCTTGTGGTAGATTTCATTGCTTCCTTGCTGAGTTCTTCTCCAGAAGCTCTTGAGTGATGCAGACAGTACTGAGGAATTTCTGAGGTAAAGTGAGTGAAATAATCCTCACGGGAAGTAGTGGTGAGTAGCTGGCTCAATAACCCCACCTGAAGTATGGCATGTCTTAACAAAATAGAGCTGGAAAGGTTGTCTGGGTAACCAAGGGCAATTCTCTGCAATCATAGCCAACCATTTCATATAATTCCTTTCACAGCCTAAGTAAAAGCTATCTTAAAATGAATTGAGTTTTCTTTCTCAGCTTTTGTGTGTGTGTGTTGTTTTGTTTTTCTGTTTGTTATATATTGTTTTTTGTTTGTTCTGTTGTTGTTATTGTTCTGTATTCCCAGAAACCTGCTACATTCAACTGAAATCCTCTTCCCAATTTCCAGCCTAAACTGTCAGTTCGTACCTTTTGCATTTCTGATTATATTGTCATTCACTCCAACTAGTCCCTCTCTCACCTTGTGAACACCAATTAAGAGAAAGAGTCATGAAAAAAGCTGCCAGGAAAGGTCTACCTCTGAGAAACTTTCCCTGATTTTATACTATTTGCCATTGCCTCAATTGCCTTAGCTATGTTTTCCTTCAAAGTTTGTGTTCATGTCTTGCTTATTGCATCTAAGCTAAAAATGCTGTAATCCATTTTTCTCCTATGCTAGATGGGAGGAAAATAAGCTAAGAAATAAATCCCTTAGTTCTTCATATGTGATCGCATATGTCAGGTTTTCCTTAATTCAGAAGACATTGACTAAGTTATTCCTTGAGTATTCCAAAGGTACTCAAAATCAAAATGTTCTTTGACTTCTGCTTTGACATTAGATGGCAAATTTCATATCCAAATTGTTTTAACCCCAAATGCCCCTTTTGAAATAAACCTGAAACAAAGCAGCAAGGACCTACTATGATCTTTTAAATTCAGGTGCTTATAAAATATATAATATGTATGCATGCATGTACACTGTCTGTATAAAATGTATGAAAGCTTGTATCTTCATTGTATCTTCATATAGTATGTTATCTGCTGTCTTCTTTTTTTTTCCTGCTTTTTTGTTTCCCCCAAAAAGCCTCTGTAACAGTTAAAAGAATAGCTAATGACCTCTGTTAATACAATATGAAGTAGTATTTTTGGCAAAAGGAGGTATACGCTTGTGAGAATAGACTCCAGCTCTCAAGAGGTTTTCCTTTTACATGGCTAAACATACAGAGCAAAAAGAGAAGGTTCTGTCCCCTTGTACCCCTTTTCATTTCCCTTTAGGGAAAAATGACGTTTCATATCACCAAATTAGCAGCCTGCTTGGACTTTTTTTTAACATGGCTTTTAAGGGGGCAGGAAACTAAGGAATTCAAACTCATTTGGTTGGAAAAGCTGATTAATACTTTCATTGATTTAGAAGTGAAGAATAATCCACTCAAAAGAAATGGGGTGAATTTGGAGATTCTTAACACCAAAAAAAGAACCAGAGGACATCTGAATTCTCAACAGCTACAGTAATCCCAGGCTATTAATAATGAGTGAAAATGATTTTTTCTGGAATGTAAATTAGCTTAATGTGTTGCCAAATATAGATATAAATTTGAATAAGCAACTGTGATATAATTACTACACTCATTTTTCTTATGTAGTGGGGGACAGAAAGACTCTTGTGTCAAAGGAGACCATCTCCATGGCACAGATATTGCCAAGCATAATTTTTCCTCAGTTTTGGTAGAATAAAAGTATTCATTTATTTGAGAGCAATTTCCAGGCACCTTTAATATCCACTATATTCCCCATTCATACCGACGCCCTTCCCCTGCCCCCCCCCCCCCTTTTGCTTTCCTTGCTATTTTCCTCTTTATATAGCTGAAAAAACTTTTAACTTGTTAAACAGCCTTTGCAAGATCTAACACCTTCCTGATGGAATTTTCTTTATCAATCCCTCTTTTTACAGTCCTTATAGACACTCTATTTATTCCTACTGTCTTCTTTTTAGTTAGGCCTAAAATTATCTTCTTTGTGTTTATCTGCATTTTTGGAGTAAAATTACCACGTCTTTGGAAGATTATATCAACCATTTCCAAAAATAACATTTATATCACTGCCCCCTGTTGTTAGTAACAGACAATTTTATGAAGAAATCTTTGGTTCTCATTTCCAAGCTATAAGCTTCATTCTTCAGTCCCTGTAAGGAAGCCTAGAGCTTCCACTGGAGGCACAATTGCCAGAGTATTTATTTCAAATACTTTTAGCCATATCCAAGTGTGTTTCTAAAGGTCTCTAGAAGTCAAGTGAATCTCTGTGGTTCTTGAAATCATGTTCTTTGCATTTATGTTAATGTATTAACAATCTTTATGTGTTTATATTCACACAACTATGAGATCATATAAAGAAATGAAAGATGACAGAACTGCAGTTACTGATGTCTTAAGATACTTAGATAAAGATATGGTCAGAAACCTTTGATCAATACATATAAGTACAAGGTGGTCTGTACTACATGTCACAGTGAAATAATAATAGCCCTAATAATAATCTAATGCATTTCTCTGGTTATCTATAAAGAACTATGATTCAATCTTTATAATGTTCACAACATTAGCAAATTGTTACATTTCTTTGCAAAATATCTGAGTAATTTCACCATCATCTATCAAATGGGAAAACTGGAAATAAACTTGAAACTTCATTATGTGTAAAGGATAAAAACAATGTTTTATTCTTATTATTTATTTTTTAATCTGAGAAGTCTATATTTCAAAAAGACCAGTAAGCAAGGAATTCTTGCAGCACAGTATATCAACCCAGCAAATACTTTTTCTGAATGAAGGTAAAGTTCAAATACCTGAAGCTGACCATTTGGTACAGCCTTTGTCTTTAAATTCTCTTTAAAACATGCACACACTTACCTCTTTAAGAAATCAGTATTCTTAATTTCCTTGAAGAACATTGAGTCAAAGACTTAATGAGACCAGAGACTCTGGTGAATGGCAGCAACAGTATCTACCCAACAGAAGTGTACTCTGCCTCTCATAGACATGCAAACAAATACAAATATTAAAATTATTAAGCTTTAAACACATACTAATAGCAAAATTTCTCATAAATACTAGTTTCTCACATAAACAGATGTACTCCACATCTGAGCTTCAATGTCTCTTGAATCTCATTTCCTACATTTTGCCATGCAATATCACAAGTACTCATTCTGGTATACTGAATGCCTTTTCCTAATAATATTTGCAGTGCTGCTGACTGAGCTTTTTCAGAAGAACATGCTGACTTTCAACTTTTCAATTTTCTCAGTTTGTAACATATTTTCTCATTTAAGCTATATTTTTTACAATGGCAATACCCAAAGTGTACATATTATTTTGTATATATATATTTTTTTTGCTTTTACCTATATTTTCCACTTAAATGATCACTTACTTACACAGGCCAGGTAAACAGACAAACAATAACTGTCTACTTCATCTGTGGCAACATAGTTCTTTCTGTTGAGGTACTACTAGCTCTCTTTGTGTTTATAACTTGGCCACAAATGTTTAACAGCTGCTGGGTAGCTGCCTCAGGAATTTGGCCCTTGGGGAGGAGTGAAGGGCGGTGTGTGTGTGTGTGTGCATGTGCACAGGATGGACACAAATAAAAAAAGACAGCATAACCAGCATCAGAAATATTTGTCTCTATTTTTTTCAATTTTTTCAGTTATGCAATCCTTACACCTATCCACTTCTGTCATCGCAAAGACATTTAAATCTTCAGAGGTAAACAATTTTCTCATTTCTGGTTCTTCTTTTGTAGAAACTATTTTATCAGTATTGTTTTTCTAATAATATATTTAGTATGTTGCTTTCTAAATTGAAAGATTTTTTTCTTTTTAATTTTGTAAGCCAGTGTTAGATGATGATGGGTTTAGTCAGAATAGTCTTTCCACTCAGTCATATTATGCTGGGAAAAAGGTATTACTGGGCACAGTTTTGCGTGTCTGAATCTGGCCTTCAGAAATGTGCAGATTTTTCTATTACACCATACCAAAAACAGTGAGAGAAAATATTCCACTGAAGCCAACTGGACAGGAAATATTACTGCAGAAGATTATGAACTGGAGCCAATACAGAGTTGTTAATCCTTGGGGAAGCCCCTGAATAACAAATAGATACGTAATTCTCTCTGACACTCACACAAACTAAGTAGTCACTTACTTTGAGCTTACATTGTTGAAACCTACTGCTGTACCTTCAATAGCTGAGCTACATAATACACTGAGTAAAATAAATAAATGAATAAATGAACAAATAAAAGTATTTGGACAGTTAGGTTGGCTGCCAATAAACCTGCTATCCTTGGCTAATGAATCCAGACCATTTAATACTTCCAAACTGAAACAGAAATTAAAGCAAAATGGACCCAAAGTCCAAGTAATCTTGGGAGCAGTATTCTCATTAATTGTCTGTTTAGGAAGTCACCACTCTGTGTGTTACTCTTAAACATTTTGTATAATCATGTTCACATACAGATGTGCCTGTGTTATAAGTTTTCTGCTGTTCAGCTGTGTGTCAACATCAGGAGAAGAGGAACACATACAGCTTTTGTCTTGACCAAAGTGTTACCCTATCAGAAGCAATTACTTTGTCACTGTGTTTTAAAAGGATTATATTTGTTTCCCATGAAACATTTGGACCAGAGGCCTCTTATTAATTGTTGTCCAAATTAGATCTATATTTTCCATTCTAACCAATATTTATTTATTTATTTTGTGGTTTAGGCTGCATTACATTCTGCTTCAGTCACGTGTACACTTTATGGGCTGAGGTCTGTGGGCTAAAATGACCTCTTCATTCCAAACTGGAATAATTTCTTAATTGTAGGAATGCATGCACACATTAGCATGTATATTTTCCAAGCATGTACGTGTATGACAGTGCAGTATGGATACACTTTGACTTCCCTTTATATTAGAGAAAATAGTTGGTTAGTTCTGGTTAAGTATTTCTTCACAGACACCATCTTTCAACCTGAAGGAGAGAAACACGCATTAAGTTTCATATTGAAATAGAAGCACTTCAAACATGGAATATTTTTTGACTGTTAGATAAAATCTGTTAGATCTCAATTTTTGCTTGTATGCTCCAGAAGAAAGCAAACTTTTGTTGGCTTGACCATGGCTCCAAGGATCCTACCCAGCTCCTCTCTGACTACTCCTCCCCAACAGGACAGGGGTTAAAATTAAGGTGAAAAAGCTCATGGGTTGAGATAGTGATAGGGAGATCACACAACAGTTACTGTCACAGGCAAAACTGACTCAACTTGAGGAAATTTATTTTATTGCCAACTAAAACCAGAGTGTGAGAGTGAAAAACAAGGACAAGTATTAGAATACCTTCCCTCCAACACCCTCCACCTTCCCAGGCCCAGCCTCACCCCTCCCTCATCCCCGAGCGAGCAGCAAAGGGGCTGCGGTGAATCCCTGAGAGCCCCTCTCTGCCGCCCCTTCCTTCTCACACCGTGTCCTGCTCCAGCATGGGGCCTGGCCAGGGGCTGGGGGAGGGAAGTCCCTGCTCCAGGGGGATCGCTGCAGCGGCAGCTGGAGCCCCTCCTCCTCTCCCCCGGGTGCCGGCAGGACGGTTTCTCCCCTTTTCTTCCTTTCTTGCTGCCGGCTGCCGGGCAGCGCTGTGCCCTGCTTTCTTCCCCAGGCTGTCCCTGAGGCGAGGCGCCGCCATCTTGGCTGCTGAGCTCAGCCGTGCCCTGCGGTGAGGCCGTTGGGGTCGGCACGGGGCAGCCCCGGCATCGCCCAGTGCAGCAACATGGGCATGCCCTGCAGTGTAAATTAAAAGATGATCATAATAATAATAAAAATAAAGTAATAAAAATAAATTTAAAAAGAACTGGGAGAAAAAAAAAAAAAAAGGAAAAATGGCTCAGGTATAGAGAAAGATTCAAAAGAGAGTGTTTTCATTTAAAATGAGCTGAGGCCATTAAGTAATGGACTTGTTTTCCTAGACGTTTGTCCCATTTAAAAAATCACTTGGATAGCCACCAAAGTTATTTCTCTAATAGCTTGTTACAAATTAGTAAATGCAATTCTCAGAGATATTTCCCTAGAATCTTCTATTGACTGACTGGATGGCAAATTTGTCCAATAAATTTCTTCATATTTCTTCTCCCCAGCATAAGGTACTGTACACTGAACTCTTATTTCAGTATCAATATTATAATGGTTTTGAACTCTTTTTATTATAATTTCTCAGTTACAAGCTTGGCTTAGAGTAGCTAAAACACAATGTTGGATACGCTGACCAAAAACATATTAAAAAAAAGAAATAGTGGAGTCAACTCAGTCATTTGTTACCTCAAAATGTAATGCTGATCTCTCAGTGTTAGGCGATGATACAAAATATTTTGTGACTTCCTCACAGCCCTGATCATTCGTTCAGTCTGTGTAGAATGATTGGAGCCATTTCTAAATATCACCTGCCGTTAAACTCATACTGGGTAAGAGCTGAACTGAGATGCACAACGAATATATTTGTGTTCTATATGTATGATATCTAGACAGAATATATATTATTCAGTTTATCTCAAAACCTTTGTTATTTAATTACAAAAGTCTAGGAAAGACTCCAGTTGTCTAAGTTATCTCTAGTATTTCTGTTCAACAGGACATACAAAAACATATGCTTCCACCCAGTATTAGACTTCACAAACCTGAGCAACTAGAAGAAATTAGGGAAAATTCTTTGTTTCTTCACGTTTTTTTGTTGTTGTTGTTTTTTTTTTTTTTTTGAGTACCTTGACCTATCAGACACATTCTGTGAATGTACATTGCTTTGCAGGGAAAAGAAAAAATTAGTGTATGCATCTGAAGGGAATTTAAGCATGAATTTACTGCTACTAGCCTAACTGCCCAACCCCATCAAAACCAAGCTGCTCATGAGAAAGCTGGAAAACTGACCTTTAAGCACTGCCAAGGCTGGACTTCGGCCGCAGAGGAGATTTGAGAACTGCACTTCTAAATATCTTAGATGTCAAAATCCTATCCAACTGTCCTTCAGTATCTTTGCTTTCATAACAGACAGGATGGAAAGTTCAGGCACTGGTCCAGGAGGTTGCGTCCTCCCAACACCATTTCAGCATTTTCTCCAATTAATGTAAAATGTATTCATCGTCTTTGAAAGAGACCGAAACCTCAATTTTTTTCTCTTTCTTAAGCACCCGTTCCTTAGCAGTGGGCTATGAAGCAGTAAGCCATTTTGCATAAGGAGAACATACCTAGCCTGGCAACTGGTCTCACCTGGGAGCCATTATGCGAAAGTATGGAGTAGAAAAAATGCTTCTTCAAGCCAAATGTGGACAACAAAGCACATACTATATGGAGTAAGCCATGAGACTTAAGTGGATCTTGGTTATTTACCTTCTGATCAGTTAGATGCTTAGCAGCTCATTTCTGGGATTAGTCTATTTTTGATTAACTGGAGAGCACTGCAGTCAAAACCAGAGACTATGACTAGACCTACAACTACAGCTACAGCTACAACTGCAGCTACAGACAGTTGAGAACCCTGGAGCAGTATGAATAAGCAATCCATATATAATCCACAGCACACAGGAAAACACTGTAGTCTAACTAGTGTCATAAAAATAGGTAGTTGTACTGGGTCTGGTCAGAATGGAGTTAAGATGTAGTGTTCTGCTCTCTACTTGTAGTTAGAACAGCATTGGTATCACACCAGTGCTTTGTCTGTTGTTGAGCAGTGCTGGCACAGCATCAAGGCTCCTTCCAACTCCTCCCAGAGCCAGCAGGCTGGGGTGGGCAGGAGGTGGGGAGGGGACATCACCAGGGCAGCTGACCTAAACCAACCAAAAGGATATTCCATACCGTGTGGTGTCACACTCAGCAGTAAAAGGTGGGAAAGGGGAAGGAGAAGGGGGCTCTTGTTATAAAGATGTCTGTCCTCCCAAACAAATGCTACATGTATTGAGACCCTGCTTCCCAGAACGTGGCTGAACATCACTTGTTGATTGGAAGTAGAGAATATTTTTTTCTCTCTCTCTGTGCTTCTGCGCAGCGTTTGCTTGCTTATTTCCCTCTTCCTTTTCACTTTAATTAAATTAGCCTTATCTCAACCTGTTAGCCTTTTTTTTTTTTTTTTCCCTTTCCAGCATACTTTCTTCTCCCCATCTTCCTCTGAGGAGGGGGAGTGAGAGAGAGAGGTTGTGGTGGACTTCAGCTGCCCAGCACAGTAGTAAAGAGAGAAACACAAGATCGTTCAGTCAAAACTCAAATACCTAAAACATCTGTAAACCTCACTCCTGCCAGAAAGGATATGACATGCTTATTCTTTTTAGGGATAAGACTACTTCCTTCTGATAGAAAGCTGCGAGTCATTTACTATTAAAAGAAAAGCAATATACCAAGATGGTAGAGGAGAAGGAAAAGATCTGTGCTTTCACTGTGTTAAACTAGTTTACACAGTAGACATCATTAAAAGCTCTTTTATAGCCCTTTGATTCCCTCTGTTGATGTGAACCTGAAGCTGAACTATCTTTGTTCACTCTGATGAGGACTTGGTGCTTTTGTTTTATTTTGTGTTGCTTGACTGAAATAATTAGATTCCAGATCCCACTGGTATTATCACATTTTACCTCCTTACTTTAGAGGTGCAATATTGGGAAATTACCAGACCACAAGAAAAGTTGAGACTTACAAGAAGTTCTGTTTGCAATTATATTAACTTCAGTGCTGCACTGGAAATTAATAAACTTTGCTTGATGCAGAGCTGCATGCATGTCGGATACATTCCAACACTGTAATATGTTCACTGCGAGAAACTCAATCACTGAAATACTTTACTGTTTTTTAGTAATTCTTTCCAGTTTTTTGTTTGTTTGTTTGTTTTTCATAGTTAGATCATCTTTTAAAATACGCACAGAAAAGGCATATAATACTGTGCACAGTTAATCTAAAGTGGTGTCTAGCAATCAGCAGCAACTGAATTGCTCTAGAATGGAGAAGACATGGAACATTTTTATCTCTACTAAAATTGAATTCACCTGGCTATACTTCACAGTTAGCAATACCACATGCTCTAGTGAATAACTGTGTTTGTCTCTTTCCACAAAGATGTGCATACATGCAGACACAGATTAGTTTATGATTATTTCTCTTTTTCAGGCATCCTCCAAAATGATCCCCGATTCTCAATAGCTTTTGAAGTTGACTTCAGTTCAGATAAGTGTTCTATTTGTCAGCTGAATACACAAACACAGTCTGAGCTTTCCGCAGCTCTGGGGCCTGCAAAAAAAGGCTGCAACTTTCACAAGATTTTTTGCAAGATGTTCAGTACTTCCTGCTACAGCACCTGATACCCCTCCTGAGAACTGTACATGACAGAGAACTGACCCTCTGCACACAGTTCTTTCTTCTGCAAGGAAGGAAACAGTAGGATCAGCCTAAGGGATGCAGTATTCTTGAATGGAAAGCGACTCGTGAAGAAAAACAATCCAACAGCTGTAGAGATCATGGCAGTTCCTGTAACTTTCCTCTCCCCACAACCTGCAACCTCACATTTCATTGTGACTATACAGAACTCTTAATATTTTTGAAAGCCTTACCTTTGCTGCTAGAAATCACTCTTCACACATTTCTAAGAGCAGGGAAATGGAGAGCATGATTTTGAGGGTGTATTGTTATGAGAGAAAATCTTTGTACTATTCTTTTGAGTACCTATTTGATCTACACACTGCAAAGTTTTCCTGCGTGATGAGTCAAGTGTGAGGAGTTAGCCGAGATTCTTCTCTCTTGACATAGGCAGCTAACCTTGACCCAGACCTTTACATTCATTGCTCCTAGCTTGAGAGGATTAACTGATGTGCTTGCATAAGGGACTTGGCCCTCTTAGTCTCCCTCTCTAGTCAAAAAGGACTGTAAGCCAAATTTTCTGGAGCTGCACAGAGAGTCTTTCACTCTTACTGAGTTGAAAAGAGGGAGTTTAGAATAGCTACACTCTAATTTGTGTGCCTCAGGTAAATGATTCAAATAAGGACAAGTAGCACAGTACTTTTTTTTTTTTTCCCCCAATGTAAATGGTGGAAAAGACAAGTAGCTAAATGTGCTGTGAATATTACTATAGCCAGCTGACACCATGAAGGCAGAAGTTTGCCATACATCTGTATCTTGATTTGGGCATTCCCCATCCCTCTGATTTCCATAAAACAGTCAGTTTTACAGTAGTTTGTAAAACTACAACATTCACACATAACATCATTCACACATGCTTATGTTAAGTGTGAGGGATTTTTTTATTATTAATATTTTCTTAAAATACTCCATAAAAGTTTTTAAACGTGAATTGAATTTGAGTCAATAGTTATGTTTACATGGAAATCGGAGAAATCATAGTAAATAGGGTCCCAAGAGGTCATCTAATCATATAGCTGCCCAAAGCCAAGATCATCTATGCCTAAACTATTCTTGAAAGATTTTTGTTTCACCTGTTCTTGATAACTTAAAGTGACAGAAGTTTGCCCATTCTCCCTTGGCAGTGTATATTAGTGCTCTGCTATGCCCATAGTTGGAAAGATTTCTTCCAGTTGCCAACAGAAGTCTTTCTTGCTGTCATTTAAGCCCATTGCTTCCTGTCCTATTCACAATGAATAAGTACAGCAGTTTGCTTAAATAAAATATTTTGGGTTTTGTTTTAGAAAATTATGGTTTTACTCTGAGTACTCCTCAGATTTATAAACAACATACCTGTTTATCTATCCAGTTATGATGCCATCTGCTTCTCCCACACATCTTACTCAGAAACCCTGTTCAGGTTGGTTTGATAGAATTTCTTCTTGTCAAATCTGTGCTGGGTGTTACTTACAATCTTGTTATTCTTTAAAGTCTTTAAAATCAATGTATTTTTGTTGCTGGTGATAGTTGTTTTTATGTATCTATAATATTATTTTTTAACATCTATATGTATATATCTTTTTAGGAACTCAAATTAATCTGACTTGTAATTCCCTGCTTCATGCTTTTTCCTGCCCCTCCTTTTAAAGACTAATACTCTGCCTTTTGAGAGTCTCCTGGAAATGTACTTGTTCTCCACAAGTTTGCAGAATCACAGAATGGTTCAGGTTGAAAGGGACCTCTGGAGGTCATCTTGCCAGCCGCCCCCCCCCCCCCCCCCCCCCCCCCAGCTCAAGGAGGGTCACCTAGAGATAATTACACTGGACCATGTTGAGATGGCTTTTGAAGATCCTCAAGGATGAAGATTCCACAATCTGTCTGGCATACCTGTGGCAGTGCCTGGTCATCCTCATGGTGAAAAGCGTTCCCTGATGTTCAGACAGCATGTCCTGCGTTTCTGTGCTCATTGCCTCTTGTCCTGTCACCAGACACCACTGAGAAAAGCCTGACTCCATCTGCTTTGCAACCCCTCCCTTCAGTTATTTATAGGCACTGGTGAGATCCCCCTAAGTCTTATCTATTCAAGGCTGAACAGTCCCACTCTCTCAGCCTTTCCTCATAGGAGAGCTTCTTCAGTCCCTTCATCATATTTGTGGCCCTTCACTGGACTCTCTCCAAGATAACCATGGCTCTTTTGTATTGAGGACACCACAGAAAATTCTAATAGACAATCCCAACATTGTTTTGAGAAAGTTTCAGATAGAAATTCACTCATAAATCAGATCTTCCATCATTCTCACTTTCATCTGTCAATAATGTTATCTCCCCCCAACTAGCAAATAATCTATTCCTTCTAATGAGCTATTAGCTATCTTACCTGTGAATGCACATTTTTCTCATAGCACTTAGGAATATATGTGATGATTGTTTAGACATATGACTCTAATAAGTGTATACCAAAACTCTGAGCTGTCTCATGCCTTGCTGATTGCCAAATGTTCCAAATGTCCCCTAGCCAACAGCCAAAATCTCCAGATTTCTTCTGACAGTTTCTATAGTACAGAAAATATTAGCCATGGAAAACACCACATGACATCAAAAGTTAGTTAGCAATACAAAAATGAACCAAATTAAAATACACATTCAAGAAGGGGTACTTACACTGTGTGCTCATGTCTACATTTATATGAGTAGCCACCTTTATTTTCTGATGTGCCTGAAGTTGCGAAAGGCTCTTTGCTCTGTTGCAGTGGGATACCATGCAAAGTAATCAATTGGTATTTTAATCAACTCCTATAGTCAAGAAGGGATAATGACTGAGAGCCTGCCAGCCCATGGGAATCCATCTGACTTGAGGACTAGAGTTGTCTTCCTTTTCTGAGATGAATAATGGACTCAACTCGTGGCTGACAAAAAAAAAAAAAAAAAAAAAAAAAAGATGAAATAGCAAGCTCTGTCAGAATGTGAGAAATAAAGCTTTTCTTTGGACCAGAAATATTAAGTTCTTCTTTTGTAACAGAACCTTCTCTCTCTTTCACAAAATGCTGTCTGGACTCAGTTGGACTGGTGAAAACAGACATGCTGTTACTGAAAACCATTTTTTAACATTAGTTTTACTGTTTCTTCTGACACCACTAGAAAATTACATGAAGTATTCCAGTTATTTATTCTAGCTGATTCTCAAAAGAGGTTTAGGTCATGTTTGCTTTGACTGAAGAGAAAAAGGTTCACTCCTTTATGTTTCATCCATGCTGCTTTGTTTGCACTAAGCCTCCCATAAAGGAGAAGCCATTAATTTTTTCTTTAAAAAAATTAAGCAGGTTTGTAGAGCCTGATTTACAATGAAAAAATTCAAACAAAAATTCAGAGGGATGGGATCCTATTTCACAGGGGCTTCTCATTAGAGAAATATTCCCAGATATGAATTTTATGGCTTATCAAGAAAACATTTCTTTGAAATCTGACAGTGTTTATGAAAAGCAAAATTACTTTCCCACTGAGTGGGTCATATCTTAAATATTTAACTTCTGTCTACTTCACATTAATTCTGGGTAAACATAGTGTGTGGTACAGTCTTGATTTTATTTTAGTTTTTCTGTCTTCAAAGAGTCCAAAGAATCCACTGAAGATTTATTCTCTGGGAGGAACAATCTGTTTTTCATCATCTAGTTGCTCAGGTCCCATAAAATAAGTTCAATGCTTGACAGAACTTCAGCTCCTGATCTTTGTTGGCAAGGTAGCATCCAAATAACATGAAACTATTGCTCTTTGGTATTCAGCAATGAAAACTTAAGTGGTCTATATTAATTATAAATAAACTGGCATGCCAAGACTTCAATGATACTGAAAATTTGCTGCAGCAGGAAAGATTTTTAAGAGATAGAGGGACATTCAAAATTCACTGCCAGAGTTCAGTGCTCCAGAATAAATTGGAGTGAGGCTGCGGACATACTTGAAAGCAGGCAAGATTTGTGGGATTATTTTTTCCAAACCTAATTAAGCAGAGCAAGTTTGAAATTTGCTGACAAGTGCTGAAGGTTGATAGTCTCCATTTTTGGTGCACTTTAAAAAGCGGGCCATGAAAAAAGTTTAAATAACAGCTTTTTCAGTCGTACCTGTCCCCAGTCAGTCAATCAAATTACAGTTGGTGGCCAAGCAGTGAAGCAAGAATCAGATATTGTGAGGTATCAGCTAAATCAAGATGGAATTGATATCTAAAGGACATGGTGAAACAGGGAACTTAGACCTGTGGAATAAAAGCATATAAGAGAGGAAGTAGATGTAGACATAGACACCAGGGAAATGGAAAGGTGGTAGGAAGGGAAAGAACCAGTCATGAAATGAAAGGGAGTCCTGAAAGAGCAAGAAATAGAAAATATAGAAAAATGGTTTCTGATGCAAATAAAATATAGAGGGAGCAATAGAGAATGTTCTGGTACAAGCAGGGAAAAAAGGACGGAGCAGATCCACTCAGGCTATACTCATCCTGGTAAATACGGAGGGACTACAGCCACCTAGAACACACTCTATGATGATAATTGACTACTAAATTCTTCCAAGGTAACTGTTAATACTGTTTTGTCCTCAAGGTATATACAGACATAAGATGTAATCAAATACTGTAAAAATAAATACTTGTTCATTCATTGAGTACATTATCCATCATGAAAGTGTAATATTTTCAAAGTTCAGGGGAAATGTAATTTCAAATGTATGCAGTGCTAGTTTTAAACTAAAAGCAGGATTCTGATTCAGTTTCTGAGATATCAGGTCCAAAGCACTGCCACAAAAAGGTCCTGGAGACTAAACAAACAAACAAACAAAAAGATCACTTAAACAACTGAGAGTAGGAAACTAGAGTAGGGCATTGATGATGGCTTGTGGGATATGTCTGTTCCTGCACACATTCATGTAGTAGTTTATACACAAGCAGTCAAATTAAAATCAAGATGAATACACGACCAGCAACACTTGTTTTCTGATGTGAACCCAGGGGGATGCTGCTGTCACTGATACATAAAATTAGTCTTAATTAATTAGCATTGCTTCCTATTTTAAATGAATAACCAGATGAGGCTTAACATCAATAGCTTTGACTGTACATTTACACACCTACTACATTTACCTAGAACAGGTGCAATTCAGTGGCTCCCTAACTGGCTTGAACCTTGATTTTGTTTGGAGCTATACTGAAGCCAATACCTGTAATAAAGCATTTCCAATTTCTTTGGAAGATGGAGGGATAAAGAAAGATGAAGTGATCGCATAATTGCATATTTGAGGCATAAGTTAAAATAAAGCCCAGTATCCTGTTTTCACATCTGCAAACTAACGCTGTCCATGCCCTCTTGCACAGATCTTAGGCATATTCTTTATTCTTGAAAATGTTCAGTGTAAAATTCTGTCTTCTTGCACTGGTGATTCTTTAAACATTTTCTCCTTTCTTTGAGAGATGCTTCCTGGATGTGCAGTCAAGAAAAGAAATTGCAGCAGCAAAAAATGTTTTTGCACACATCATTGCTATCCAATCATTTTAGCCCCTGACCTCACCCTAGTCAATTAAAAAATCCTTGGAGACATAAGATAGCATCTGACTTGTGGAGTACTGGGTGCTTTCTGCTTCATTTGCTGTTCATAGTGTCTTACGAGGAAAGCATGCTGCACTGATTAAGAAGAGTATGGAAACTGTGCCCGTGTGTGTCCGTATGTGTGTGTACACACACACATGCATGTACCTTCATGTGCACTCAGTCACACACATGCATATAAACATGTACACTGTAGCTGAATACAGTATATATCTCTTGGACTGTGGTTTGATAACAGGCCCAAAGTTTGACAAATATTTTATGTATTTTATTTCTAGGATAAAGGCACAATAAACTCTGCATTTATATGCCTATGTGTAGATACATATTTGCAGATGTAAATATATATTTAATGTGTAACTATATAACCTGTGTAAATGCATATTTTCATATGTATTTGTCTAAATGCATGAGTATGCGCTCTGTATACACAGCCAATGGCATGTGCAGTCCAGCAGATCCTTTAAGCTTTTAAACAATATGACTAAGCATAGAAATAATTCAGATGTAAATTTTATTTGGGGAGGGAGTATGGATTTTTTTTCTTTATAGCAGAATATGAGGCCTGTTAAAAGAGCACAGTTATACTGTGAATAGGGGATTGTGCAGCTGAATGTAATTCCAGGCCACATGGCAGGCAACATACATCACTCACAGGAAAATATTAACATAGGAAGGGCTACAGACTTTTACCTAGCAATTTTCTGTTTGTGGGCTTCCTGGCACTGACCTCTCTTTCCATGTCTTAATCCAGGTCTCATACAATTGATAAAACTTCAGAGCAAAGGGTTTCTCTCCTCTGAACAGCAGTCTCATTTTCTTCAGCATTCACATATACGGTAAAGGATAATCACAGAGTTCATCATGCAGAGTATCAGAAGACTGAAAACAGAAACCCCATTTTCATGTAAGATTTTCTTCCTCAAGCCATGTGGCAGCAACTTGGCCTGCAGTTACATCAGGAGGCAAGGAGGGAATGCATGTTTGCTTGCAGCATGCTGGCCTTTTGCTGGATAGGTGAGCTGCCAGATTGTTCACACAGAGTAAAAGTGCAAATGAGTGCAGTATTATAACCCTATGCCACTAATGAGAACCCAAAGGCTACCTCACCTGGAAGGCCACAATTATTGCTGCTGGATCAGGCCCCAAAAATGCTGCTGACACAATATACTTTAAATTACGTCTTTATGTTCCAGGAAAAGGCCCCCCTGCAGAATACATTGAACTGACCTTCAGGTCATAAACCCATGTCCTTTCTGACTTTACCAGTCATGTAATTGACCCCCAGAAGCCTTTATAATCTCATTGTTAATCTGTCATTTTACCCTTTTCTCCTTCTGAGGGCTTATGGGATAGTAGAGAGGACTCTGAGAAAGGTGAAGGTGAGGATGATGCTAAATAACTGAATTTTAAGAAATTAACTTTGAAGGAAAAAAAATCCAGTGAGAACAGCAAGCTCACCTTTTTGGCTTTCTCCTCTACTGAAGGAGAGCCATAGGACTCTCAGCCTTGGAGAAAAGGATCCTTAACTGTTACAAATCAGCCTATCTCTGCTGAGCGCAGTGCTTCTTCATTAGTTGAATCAGGTGTCTGTCAGTTTTTACTAAGCCCTAGAGTAGGCAAAACACTTCCTTGTCCTTTCCTCCATTTTCCTCATTGCTGTCAGGAGACACTTCCTTTATGCTTCTTTTTGCCTTATACCTCACTGTCCTGTCAAATTAGCATGAGTAGTGCAACGCTTCAGTAATTGATATCAATTTTGTTTATTATGCCCAATGTTTAAGTGCTTATCTGTGTTCTTTTCAGGCACATCCTGTTTTTCTGTCCCAAGAGGTGGAACAGGAAAAAATAACATTTTTATTCTTTTTGTTCATGAAAAAAATTGAAATGTACTTGGTTGTTAAAGGAAGCATACCTTCACATCAATGTAGCGCTTTGCTTCCTCTAGCCTCCTATTACTTTCAGAATTATGAATTAATTGAGACTCTCATACTAATTCTGAGAATGAGAAATTGTGCTAATATCCACGTAGAGGTGATAAGCCAAGCAGAGAAAGGAAAGGTAATCCAACACCTTAGCAGTGTTCACTGATAAGAGAACGGTGAGTAAAGAATTCACAGCAGTCAGCTACATGAATCTACTATAGGAGAAACTCTGTTTGAATTGACGAGCTGTATTATTCAAGAAAAATAATCACAGAATCACAGAATTGTAGGTGTTGGAAGAGACCTCGCGATCCTGAGCTTGGAAGAAGTGCTGTTTAAATGTTGCCCAGCTCTCACAAGCACCCTTAACTTCTAGCAACCTAGCCCATGAGATACCCCCAAGTAGGTCCTGGAGGACGTCGAACTTGGCTCTCAGAAATTCCAGGGTAGCAATCCTACTTTTTGCCATATTTCTTCCAACAAGTTCCATCTTGAACTCCACTGTCTCATGACCACTGCATCTGAAGCTGCCCCCAATCTTCTCATCCCTAACAAGACCCCATGCTTTCCCTCAATTCCCAGCCCTAAGGTGTGCTCTCAAGGCTCCTACATCCAAGCCTAAGAGTCTGTGGTGTGCAGACACAGTTTGGGAGAGCGTAAGGCAGCTGGGCATGCACAAGCCCAAGGAATGAAAGGGGGACACCTTCAAGGGTGCTGAGGGAGGCAGTGGAATTCACTCGAAGGGCTCTGGTCTATCCTCTTGGAAAGCTCATGATGATCAAAGAAGGTTCCTGAGCAGGTTGGTTGGGCTTTGGGCAACATGGTGTAGAGGGAGCTGTTCCTGTCCATGGCATAGGGATGGGAAGAGGATGGTCTTTAAGGTCCCTTCCAATGCCAACCATTTGGTGATTCCATGATTGAAACACCCAGCCTTGTGCACTCAAGGTCAGCTACCTCCCAAGGCAGAGACTCCACAGCCTTTCTGGACACCGGTTCTGCCTGAGCACCCTTGTGTGGACAATCTTTTCCTTTTTGCTAGCTGGGCTGTCTCCACCTGCAAGCGTGGGCCTGGTGCCGCCCACCTTTCTGCCACAGAGCCCCTCAGAGGAGGCACATCTTCTCTACACGTTCCCAGCAGGCAGCTGGAGGCAGCTGTCAGCTCCACCCCTGAGCCTTCTCTCCTTCATGCTGACCACAGGAGATCCCTCAGCCTGCCCCTGTATGCTGTGTGCCCTGGCCCCTCACTCCCTCCAGTGCCGTCAGCTGGGCCCACTCCACACCCATCAGGATCTTTCCTGTACTGGGGAGAACAGAACAGGATGCTGGAGCCAAGGGGCAGTTGAAAAAATGACACCAAAGAAGAGAGGAAAGTGCTTTCATGGGTCATTGTTTATTCTTATTGTGGCTGTTGTTGCAACGTCTTTCTTTCTTTCTTACTTACTTTTATTAGAGTCATTCTACCAGTTTGTTGCCCAGTCTTGGCAAGAACTGGTAACCAAGCATCTTGAATGGACTTTACGCTGCACTCCTGCACTTCTTCCTGGCAGACCTGAAGACTTGTGTTTCTTCAGAGGAACAGCTGCCTGTGTCACCGTTTTGAGTGATCTGCTGCTCTTCTCTGTGCACTGCCATGCAGGGCGCGGCTTTGTCTTGAAGCACCTCTTGGGCAGCCTTCTCATCCTCAGACCGAGACACCCTGTGCCCAGCGTGGCCTTCAGAGGGCTTCTCCTGTCGCCCTGGTGCAGCAGCCCAAAGGAAACCAAGTGCACTCTTGTCCACTGCTTGGGACTCCGTGCAGAAGAGATGACACCTCCACACAAGAGGAGGGGATGGGGGATGGGGGGTGGGGGAAGAGGCCATTGTGCAGGCAGTCCTGCCAGATGGTAAACGGATGGCCTCTCCCCCCTAGTTGTGGAGGCGGAGGCAGGGCCAGGAGTGAGGAGCAGACCGGGCGGTTCTGCGATGATGGTGGTGGTGTCTCGCAGGTGGGAGCCCTGGCACGATGACACTGTGCCACATCAGAGGGCTTGGAGGTGGATCCACCTCCATCAGCTCTTCTTCCGCAGGTGGATCCACCTCCATGGGCTCCACACCATCCACCGTGGCTGCTCTGCCTCCGCTCTCTGTCCTCTGCCTCCACTTCTTCTTGGGTTCAGTCACCCAGCTCGCATTGCCCCCATGAAGGCGTGGGCAGCTGTCGCCCCAGGACCTCTTAAGGACAACCATGGCTGCCATTCGCTAGAGGGCCTGGGAGATCAGCGAGTGGTGGGCCAGGCACAGGGGCTTTTATAGGCCCCAGGACACAGCAGGGGGCGGATGCCACAGTGACATCAGGAAGCCTCTGTGATGCCCCTGTGATGGCGCACCATGCACCAGGCCCAATGTGGCCGTGTTGGGAGGGGGCTTGTGCAGCCTGAAAGAGGCCCTCGTGTGGAAGGAGGAGGAGGGTCAGGGGGGCTGAGGGCCCCTTTCCTGGCGGTGGCTCTCCCATCTTGTCACTGGGCACCACCAAAGAGTCCAGAGGATAAGAGCAGTCTTATCAATATAGAGGGAGAAGCTGCCCTCTCAGCCTTCTCTTCTCCAGGCTAAACAAGCTCAGCTCCCTCAGCCTTGCCTCCTAACAGAGATGCTCAGCTCTCCTAATCATCTTTGTAGCCCTCTGCTGGACTCTGCAGGAGCTCCAGGTCTCTCTTGTACTGGGGAGCCCAGCACCGGACATGGCCCTCCACATGTGGCCTCAGCAGGGCTGAGTAGAGGGGCAGGATCACCTCACCTGACGTGCTGGCAACACCCGTCCCAGCGCACCCCAGGATACCACTGGCCTTCTTGGCCACAGGGGCCCTTTGCTTGCTCACGCTTAACCTATTGTCTGCCAGGACTCCCCGGTCCTTCTCCAAAGGGCTGCTTTCCAGCAGGCCAGCCCCCAACCTGCCCTGGTGCGTGGCGTGATTCCTCCGTAGGCACAGGACACCGCAGGTGCCTCTGCTGAGCTTCATGAGGTTCCTCTCTGCCCAACTCTCCAGCCTGTCCAGATCTCTCTGAATGGCAGCACAGCCTGGCGATGTATCGGCCACTCGTCCCACTTCTGTGTCACCAGCAGACACGCGGTTGTTCCTTCCCAGGTGCAGGACTCTACACTTGCTTTTGTTAAACTTCATTTGATTTCTACCCACCCAACTCTTGTTCTAATATCTGAATATTAGGAACATTGGATCCAAATAGCTGGTTCACTTTGAAGTATTTTCTTAACTTTCATACAGATAACTTTACCTTAGTTCTAAATTTAAAAAGACTGATTTTTAGCCCATATTTTGAATAGCATGTCTGATGACTTTGGTGGTTGTTTCTTCACAAGTGAATCCCAAATGTGACCAAATTAATATTTAGGATGTGTACTTTCCTACTCATGTACCACTGAAATCATAGAACAAGTGTGTGGGACAGTGAATGCAAATGAAGCTCACAGGTCTATGCAGGAAGTGAATATGAAGCTAGAGGCAAAGGTTTCTTGGTCTTGACAGTGAATCTTCGTCTAGACCATCTCTATGAGATGACTTGTCTTCAGTTCTGGGCCCTGCATCTATCAGGTTTTTTGACATTAGGTGTGGGTCTGAAAGAGTCCCTTTGGCCAGACATTTAGTTAAAGGTTAACATTGCAGGGATGAAACAATTTTGACTGTGACTACACATAGAAGTTTCATCTGGGAGAAATGTAGTTAAGCTGGAGCTCTGTGTGACCCAGACAGAAGAATGGGATGGGTAAAAGTGACTCACAGTCTATCTACTACACACTGTGCTGTTCTGGGTTCACACTGAATGCCCACAGTGCCATGCAGCTAATACCAGACTGGCTTTTTTAAGTGCAGGATCATGTGTGTGGTGCTTGGGCTGGAACCAGAACACTTGGGAAAAAGAAAACAACAACAACAACAACAACAAGCCATGTTAGTGTATTTTGAATAACATAATGTGGTTGTGGGGTCACTGCTTGACTATTTCCAATGCCCCTTCCTCTCTTGTCCAATTAGCACATAGCAGGAGCCTGTCCTGAGCAACATGAGTAGTATGGAGTAGCGTCCTAGCTGATTAGCCTGGATGGTAAATTGATGTTCCTAAGCTATTTCCAATTCCCCACCCAACTTTTCAAGCCGGTTTGTGGAATTCAGACCCGTGATACTTCATATTGCTTAAGTAGTTCTTGTAATACCAACATACATGGCAAGATAGAATTTTCTTGCTCTTTTATTTCAGATGTCAGCATACAGTCCTTCTGGGGTCTTTTTTATGGAAAGCTGTACTTGGAAATGCTGCAGGAAATCAATGGAACTGCCTGTTTGTCTGTCTCTATGGACAGTGCCTTACACAGTGAGTGCTACCGAAATATAAATAATAAATAAAGTTTTTTCCTTATGGACTCAGATGTATGATCTACTAATGTAAAAGTGGTTTTAAGGATGACTTCCTTGTGTATGTTGTTTAAAAATTAAGGTAGGTAGGTGGCATATTTAAAGAGATATTGAAAATAAAAGTTGCAAATCAAATTTAATCTTAGCCAAAATTTTAAAATATTTTCATCTTAGGGTTGGGTTTAGCTTTGTCATCAAATTAGTCTTTAAAATACTCAAATAAAGGAAGAATTTCTTTAGAGGGTAGATAAAGATTAGCATAAGTAGAGATGGGTGGCCATCAATGTATGTGTGTGTGTACATACATATATATGCAAACTAGTTTGTAGACTTGGTCTCTGTAACTTCCATTAAGGGTAGTCTGGGCAGTCTGTTCAATAGAACAAAAATGGTATAACAATCAAACTAGTCTTATAGCTCTCACATCACTTCTCTGACACCTGCTAACTTAAAGCCCTGATGGAAGTGAAACCTTTACAGACTTGCTGTGCGAGTAAAAAGAATTTGACTTGCTCAGTTCTAATTGTTGTTGTTGTTGTTGTTTTGTAACAGGTTTTGCTTGAGCTTCTCGACTAAGTATGGGGAGATCAAAGGGATGATTCATTTGGGTTTCAAAAAAAAAAATTCTTCTTTAAAAAATTATTTTAAAAATTTAAAAAAATAATTTAATTTTAAAAAAAATAATTTAATTAACAAAATTTAATTTAAAAAAATTAAAAAAAATCTTCTTTAAAAAAAGATAATAATTAAAAGCACATAGCACCATAGCAACAAAAAAAAATGCATTCTAAAATTACAGAAACAGAAGCACATTAAAAAAGTAACTGACTGCAAAAGAGCTTTCCTTTATAAAAATATCATTTACAGAATTGCCTCTTGTCCTGTCACTGGGCACCACTGAAAAGAGCCTGGCTCCATCCTCTTTGCAGCCTCTATTCAGGTGTTTATACACATTGATGAGATCCCCACAAGTCTTCTCTTGTCCAGGCTGAACAGTCCCAGCTTTCTCATGTCTCCTCATAGGAGACGTGCTCCACTCCTTTCATCATCTACGTGGCTCCTCACTGGACTCTCTCCAGTATGTCTATGTTGTTCTTGTACTGGGGAGCCCAGAACTAGACACATTTTTGCAGCTCTAACAGGCTTTTAGTATTTTTATCTTTTTCCCAATACCAGTTGATATGGTTTATCTAAGACAAAAGCAAACTGCTCTTCATTTCAGCAGGAGTGAAATCCAACTCCTAAATTGTAGCCTGGTTTGCAGTGAAATCTTTGGCAGTGGAAACTGCATACAGCTCCCAGAACATAATCTATAAAGAGTAGGCTAACTTGCAAATGTATTTATTGGGTCCTTTTGAATTCTTGCGTGCTGTTAGTGTTCTTTAAAATGCCAGGTAATGTTGTGGAAACTAATATCACTGTTTCACTGAAGCTCTAAGCAATGTTTTATTCTTCATCTTTTAGGTTTAATGAGAGCATGCTGCTTGCTGCTAATAGAGCAGAGTAAACAATCTATGTACATTGTATTCAATTACTTTAGCTCTTTTTCTTCTTATGGTAATTACCTACTAGCGGACAATGATTGCTACCATTTGTTTTTTCCTCCCAACTGTTTGCTGGATATTCTGCACAGCAACTTGTAGCCTGTGTTATTGCAAACTGACTGCTTGCAGTATTCCTTCAGGGATCAATGTTTGGTTGCCTAAAGCCAAGTACTTGTTTCTTTTCCATGATTGGATGATCTACTTTGTCACAAAACACATTTTGTTTCATAAATTCATAGTTTCATCCTTCATCCAGATCAGCAATTTGGAGCTACACCATGCTGATGGGAACATACATGTTAGATGCAATATCTGTTCTGAAAAAATAAGTTCTGATAAATAGAGTAATTCAAAAGCTACCATACAATTCTATATAAAGCATTTATTTAATTTCACTGTTGGTATTTTGCTGTTATCAGTTACAAGTGTTTCTTTCATTCAGCTTCCTGTCAAAGCAATTTCAATTGTCAACAGGTACTGCAAATTAACTCATAATAAGTCCTTTAGAGCTGGGCATTGTTTTGCTACTGGATTGTATTTTATTTTTTTTCTTGTCTCTGGGTTCATTTTATACTTTTTCACACGGAAAGCACAATGGTCAAATGAACATAGTTTGCATCAAAGCAGACATTTTTGAAAGACTTCAGGGTTGCCATAATAGCAAACATTCTCAACTTTGTACCTTTCTAAAACAACTTAGTTTTTGAAGATTTAAAAGCAAAAATATTCCAGAACTATTAGCTCAATTTAAAATAGCTTTTAGATTGAGTCACATTACAAAGAAATGAAATTGAAATAAACTGAATACAAACTGGAAGATTTGAATCCTCAAGAGAACCTCTTACACAATCTGATTTGATCCGTGTATCCGTTGCCACAGCCAGGATCTCTTCTTTACCATCAGCAGCTTTGGAACAGGCTGCTATTAATATTTTCTGATAACACAGCATATAACACCATATAGATGCTTGGTCTAGTCTAACACCAGTGATTAAGCCATGGACTTGAATCTTTCTCTCATTGCTCATTTTTGCTGGTCAAGTCTGGTTATTGGCTGAAGGGACTTATATCAGTTCACCTCAGTTACTTGTGTTTCTGATTATTTTGTTAGCCTGGTACCTAGTATTGAGGCTCCTATATTGTTTCACAATAGATTTAACAGGTCTGTCCTCTCAGTAATGGACTGTGCTAACTGTCAAAGAGTAGGGCATGAGAGGAGTTTCTGAGGAGTGATTTGTGAGACTGTGATTTGTCCCTGTGCTGTATACTGTGTAGCTGGTGTAACAGAAGCAATTCTAAAAAGCTATAGCAGGTTAAAAATGCACAAGCAAACTATGATGAGGGGACAGCACGGTAACTCAAGATTGTTTTACAAAAGTCTGTAGACTAAATAAGACATTGTAAAATGACGTTTCCACACATATTATTTAAGTAAATGCCAGTGAGTTATGTAAAGTTCTTACAACCTTTTTCATTTAGTACTCACTAGGACATTTCTTCTTCAGATCCATTTAATTATTAAAGTCCAGCTCTGCTTTCTGTTTCCAGCTCTGCTCCTCTCCTGTGGTGTAACAGCATGTAGGGCATTTACCTTCAGACTTTAGTTTCTTCTGCTGTGAAACAGTGGCAATGATTGCCTTTATTATTTTTTAGGTGTTTGTAAACTCATGAATGAAAGAAGCTATTCATACACCACAGACTTTTGTCTACTTCTGTTTAACATCCACCAGCATATTTTGCCTGTAGGATTCCTCTGAAAGACTGGACAGCTTGTCCAAATTCATCTAACTAGCTTAAGGCTATTAGGCCTGGTCTTATATCAATTTTAACTGTGATGTCTTGAGGTAGAAGAAAGGCATGGCTGTGAAGTTGTATGACACAGGAATTTGGATGTCCAAATTATCCCTAACAGTAAGAGCTGATTCACAGAACCTGAGATTACCTAAATAAAACCAGAAAAATAACGTTGAATGTGAAGTTCATTTTAAGGAGTTCTTTGTGTTTTTAATTGCTGAGTTGAGTCATTGTGTCCCCCCCGTCCCCTCCCCATAAGCTGGCATCTTGGTCATACACCAGCACCAATCCAATCAGAATGTCCTTAAGCTGCTGGATACTATGAAAGAGAAAAAGAGGTTGATGTTGAGTGCTGCAGTGCTGTCGTTGACAGAAACAAATCTGAACAGCAGCAGCCTTTATAAGGCAACTTTTAAGTTTTAGTCCCACCAGATTTTAGATGGAATCTTATCATGGCTCAGCTTTCATTGTCTATTGCTAGAGATTTCAATAGCCAGATGGTCAGGGAAAATATAAAGTTGCATGCACACTTTTTAAAGGTTACTGATATGTGGAAAAAGATACTGTTACTCACACATTATATTTAAAGTGAAGATAATGCTCAATGACACAAGACCAAAACATGTCTTATTATGCATTATGCTTTACTGTTACTCTCATTATTGCTGTGCTAATTCTTCCCAAGAAGGTTTTGATTTTCTTTCCAGATGCTGCAAATTGAACTGGATTGCTGCAGTCAAGAACTAATTTTTCAAGTTTGTTATTCTGTTTTTAACTCCATGAAACCCCAGCTTGCCAGAAATACTGAGAGACAGTCCTCTGAAACATGATTCAGATGACAAATCAAATGGACTTGGGTTGTCAGGTTGTAAATTACAAATGAAATAAGTCATCACCTCTCTAGACATATATATATATATAAATATATATTTAAAAAAAAAAAAGCCCATTAAACAATTCTGCATATTTCAATGACTAAAAAGAAATACTTAAATTATCAAAGTAATACTATATGGGAGAGTTGTGTATAGCTATCTGCTACTTTTGGTCTTCTAAGACAATTAAAATCAGATTGACTGTCCCTGTAGATTATGCCAATGTATTCTCTATTCTAAGCAAGGACAGAGAAGATCCTCAAAAGCTGACTGTCTATAATGACTCTACTCTGAAGAAGTTAGCAGAACTTTTCCTAATGGCTTTCAGAGTTCTTTGTTGTTTAATTACCTTCACTAGATTTAATTGAACCAAATTTATCAAAACTGTTTCTCCATGGAAACTTGGATTTTATTATACATGTAGATAGGTATGGTAGGTATGTTGGAAAACAACCTAATTTCTCCAGGAAAAATAAAAGAGTTGAACATGTGACAAAAGTTTGTTTTATATTTTAACAGAACTATAAGAAGATTTTGCTATGAGATGCTGAAATTCCTCATGCAAGCTATACTTCAGGTTTATTGCTGATCTCAAGAGGTAGAATACTCAGCTAGATTAGACCATTCATGGTGCCCTTTTGATAATTGCAAAATATGCCCTTCCTCTCCAAGGAAGAAGAGAAGAAATAGAATTATAAAATTGTAAGTGATGTTCAACCGAGGAACTTTCTACAAAGTAAAGACTCTGCTGATTTCTTTATACTTTGCAAAGAAATGCAAAACACAACTCCTGTGAAGTTCTACAGCTCTTCATAGTTTAAAATACAGCAGTTTTGACACAGGGTAACTGATATGCAGAAAGTTCAAGGTTATGAAAGGGCTGCCTTTGAAAAGCTATAGCTATCTTTTACAAAAAAAAAAATAGAAAAAGATGTATCAACTAGGTATTGTCAATGGGTATAGAACAAACATGAGAGAAAAACAATTCTGTGCCTTTTCACCTGGGGGAGTTGCATTATTTCATTTTAACTCAAGACTGACAGCTGACTATAACCTAAAGTCCATTCAAGCCAAAGGAAGATCTATACTGATCCCAACGCTGTGCCCACTGAAGTCAGTAGTAATATTCCCAGTGGTACAGACTTGTCAAATCATTTAGCTGCAAAACAGATGTGGTGCAGGAAAAATAAAAATAAAAATAATAATAATTAAAAAAAGTGAAAGGTGTTTTCAAAACTGGATGGGGCAGCATTGCGCTGTCGGTTATAAAGATACAAAACAGAAAGATACTAGCCATTAATTCCTCTGTACCAGGTGAATGTAAGCATAGTGAGGTAGAAAGCACAGTCAACAGTAAATTATTTTCCTATGAACAAAACAAGTAAGTTTTTTAAATAGGAATTTTATTGACCTAAATATTAATCCTTAATACAGCAAAACAACTTACTGCTTTCTTGACTACCCCCAAGCAAACTGTAGTTTAAATTATAAAGCATAAAAAACTGTTCTTAAAGTCTTAATTTATAGTGGTAACAGGACAGCACTGACACTATGCAAGTGTGGCTAAAATCCTCACAGGGCAAAGCTGTAGTACACTGTGGATGTATACTGAGTCTTCACTGTTTATATGTTCAACCAATTCCCTCATGAGATCCATTCTCTTCACATTATTATTATTCTACATATTCTGTTGCTGTTGTTTCCCTTAGCAGCGTGGCTTGTGTTACAGCCACACTGGGAAATCTGTCTGGGGTGAAAACTAAAACTTCACTTGAACCAACCATATGGGGTCTCATTCAGTAATGCATTATAATGCTTACTGAGCATCCTTCCATTTCTTTTCTGGGCAGACCTCTAAGGAAAATTTCAGACAGCCTTCCCAACCTTTCATTCAGAATGGCTTTCTCTATTCTATGCAGAGTTTAATGGGAAAAGGGCCTACCTATTGCTGCATCTCTACACATCTTCTAGCAAGGTGCAAGATTGGCTTCCCATTGTGTTTAAAGCTATGTTACTGAATGCTAAAAAAGAACTTGTTTTCTTTGTTTTCTGCTTATCAGGGCTAGAACTGATATTGTATTACTTAGCTGTCTACAGACTAATTGTATGGTCTAAGGGATGGTCATGCCTAGCGGGGAGGTGTCAGGGCAGTCCCAAGACAAACAGCAGGAACACAAGATGTGACGGCTCTAACAGGCAGTAGCTCTAAGAGGCTGAGCTCTGTCTACTTGCCAGTTTTATCTCTCCTGACAACAGCAACAACGGCTACCAAAGTCATAATATTTACAGAACATCATTTCTGAAGAGATACAAGGATAACCTCCCTCACCCAGGGTGTGCCCTCACATCCTCCAGTGGACCCAACTTTGCAGGATAATGGGCATGAAACCCCCAAACCTTGGGCAGCACGTACACCTCCAAGAGAGGCACAGTCCTTCAGGCTGTATTTTGCCCAATCAAGCAAATACTACAGGATATCCTACGGTATCCGGGAATCCAAAATAATCCAGACACAATATTCTCTCTGGCTGTGGACCACAAGTAGAGGCAGAGGTTGAGGCTGCCACTGGAAGGGATCTGGCTGAGCAGGTTTTAATAGGGAGATGTGAGCAGCAGTGTATGTCTGGAGAGCAGGAGGAAGCTGCAAGCAAAACACAACCAGAGCTAACCGGGTCACAATTTTATATGGGGCCATGTAATGATGGTCCAATTTAGAAGAAGGATGTGCCAAACACACACATTAAACAATAACCAAACACAGTCCCCAGCTGCAAAATCCTATGCCGGCTGCCAATATCTATCTGCATAGCCTTTGAAATCCTCCTTTGCTTTTTCCAGCTGCTCTGGAAGACACAAACGTATACACTGCAACCGCTCAAGGGAGTCCTCAGGGGAAAAAACCTGGATAGCTGCCAGAGTAGCTGGGTGGTCACAAGGATGAAAACCATACTGTGCATGAAGAGGGGTCTGCTGCAACGAAAAGTAGACAATGCTGTTATAGTTTAATTCTGTCAATAGTAACAGAGAGATCCTGTCATGCGGATAGTAATTAATAAAACAGCAGAGATACTGCTCCAGTATCTGGTTCACCCACTCCATCTGGCCATTGAACTGCAGGTGATACTGGGTGGAAAGAGGGAGTTGTGCCCACAGCAGGCCCATAACCAATCCCAGAACTGGCCAGTGAACTGGGCCACTCAATCCGTCACCATACGATCCAGCAGACTATGGCAGTGAAACACATATTGCAAAGACAAAGGCACAGTCTGAGGGGACATGGCCAGCCTCCTTAGTGGAAGAAAAATAGCTGCCCTCATAAATGAGTCCAATACCACAAGCATTGCTGTGTGTTCCTTGGACATAAGCAAGTCCACACCAAAAATTGAAATAATTTGCCATAACCTCAAGATTTGGTAAGGGCTGTAACAGTCCCTGCAGCCTCTCTTGACTCTTGTCAAGTCTCTTGACCCAGATGATGATATGGCAAGCAGTGAACACAGTTTACAACATCAGCATGAACTGTAGGCTACCAGTATCTCTTCATGACTTCATGCAGGCTTCTGAAGACTGCCATGCCCTGCTATCAGTGCATCATGAACACACTGAAGGACCTGGATGCACAGGGTGCTGATGGATATGTACAGCTGCTCATCATAATGCAAGCAACTGTCCTTACCCTGCAGGTTCTGAGAATTGTTCCCCTGCCCAAAACTGCAGTCAGAGGTTCACCAACCAGTACGCAACACATAGAAAAGAGGCATTGGTGGGTGTAGCCACAACAAAATTCTGTGGAGATAAAAAATTACAGGGGGGTAAATCTGCCTTATCAGTTCCTGCCAAGGCTGCCTGATGCAACAGAATATTTGCCCTACCATTCTGTTTGCCCAGCCTGTAGTTAAGAGCAAACAGATGAGAAAAAAAAAATGCCTAGAGAGACAAGAGAGGGGACAGACACTTCAGGTTCCCAAAATATTACATATTTTGATGGTCAGTCAGAACAAAAGTGATCTTGGCTGGATTCATCAGAAAGTCCCTCAACTCAGCGAACCCCTCCTGGGTGGCCCACAGCTCTCAATCCAGGCACAAGAATGATGCAGAGCCTTGCTCTTTCTTCACTCACCATGACCACAGAGATGCTTTATTAAGGTTGGCGTCACCTCAGTGTTTCACACATTAACAGCCCCAGCTCCTGTGAACACTGTGACTTAGCTGTTGCTTTCCTTCCATACTTCACAGCAGAGTTTTAACAACACTGTCTACAGATGCACCCACAGGGCCTTGGGGACAAAACATCCTCGCACAGTATTCCCACTGGGAACAATCTCTTCAAGCGAATTGTCAGGGCGAGTCCAAGATACGAGACAAGAACATAGAAGACTCACCAGGCAATAGCTCAAAGAGACTGGGCTCTGCCTAGTTGCCAGTTTTATTAGCTCTCCTGACAACAGCCACAACAATAAATACTGAAGACAATATTTGCAGAACATCATCTCCTTTGAAGAGATACAAGCATAACCCTGACAGCAGGTCATCTAAGATAC
Organism: Cygnus atratus; assembly: GCF_013377495.2. Taxonomy (NCBI): domain Eukaryota; kingdom Metazoa; phylum Chordata; class Aves; order Anseriformes; family Anatidae; genus Cygnus; species Cygnus atratus. Next base: position 78,513,990 of record NC_066363.1, read on the forward strand.
AACTCAGAGATGTAGGTGTTGAACTGCCATCAGACATGTATTATATCCTCTATGTCTAAACACGATATTTGGACTTGATGATCTTAAGGGTCTTTTCCAACCTAAATGATTCTATGATTCAACAAGCCTGTGTCCATATAAACAAAGCCAACAGGCAAAAGGAAAAAATTCTATCAGTAGTATTGACTTTTGTAAGAATTATAAATTTGAAAGGGACAGGAATATTTATAGTCAATAGAACTGACATCTCCCTTAACACAAATCCTAGTACTTCATCCTTGTTAATTTATTTAGTTGCCTTTAGTTACATGGCTCAATGCAGACTTAAGCCATAAGGCTGCAATGAACACTAAGGAAACATATTTAGGTAGAATCCTTATTAACTGAACAAGACAAACAATAGCAAACTCAATCTAATAGCTTGATCATAGGCATTTATATATTTTAATCTCTTTGTGGGCTTTGACAAATTGCTTAGGTCTTTGGCTTGTATTATTCTTTGGAGATCTTTCTGTGGACTTACCTTTTTGAGTGTTTCAGTGATTAATTAGTATTTGTCTTGTTCTGATATTAGATAGTACTTCAGATAGCTAGTTTATGACAGTTATACATTTTTGTTTATTTGCTATTAAATAGTAACAGGAAAATATGGTGTTTGGGTGCACTCAGTATTCTGACTGAGTTACTAAATAGTTTCTTGGAATTATTTTTCTATCAGAGGACTCAGTACTTGAAATATGTGTGCCTGTTACTGGATGCACTTCTAGGTAAGATCTTCAGGTAGTATAAACTGTATTGCTCCACTACAGCCTATGAAATTGCAATGCTTTACATGAACTGAGAGATTGATCACCATAAAATATACAATAAATTTAAATTCTCTAACAGAATTGGCTTCACCCTTAAATTCCAGTGTCTGCAGTGAAAGTATTTCCTATTAAGAATTCAGGCTTAGCTCACGGCATACATTTTATACTGTTCACTTAAATCTGCAGTTCCAATTAGTATGTCTTCTGGGAAGCTCATTTGATGGCAAATCTGTGCCCAGTTTTCACCTATATACATAAACCAATGCTAAAAAAAAAAGACACAGATAAAAGGCATTTTGTATCTTTGCATAGTCTATCAAGTCTCATGGTAACCTTGAAGTGTGCAATGGAATAGAAAATACACAAATATCCTCCCAAATTAAAGAGAGAGAATTTAATCCCATTTTTAGCACAACTGACCTTTGGGGTTTAAAAGGAAGAAACTCTACTTTCTTCTTTTTCTTTTTTTCTTGCCCTTCAAAAGAGTGAGATGATCTAAAATCTATAGAAGTAAAATAAAAGACTCCCATTGATTACAGCATGATTTGGGTTATTCCTTAAAGCCTTAAGCACTTACTTTTGAAAACAGGAAAGAGTATGCATACTTATGTAAGCTTTCTATGCATGTTTTGGTAAGACTAGAAAGGATCCTTTCATTACACCCAACATAAGCTGGGAAAAAAAAGACCAAGACATTTCTGCAAAATAAGTCAGTCAGCGTATTGGGATTGGTAGCACAGGGTATGGTAAAAGCTCTTTCACTGCACAGTCCAGACAAGTACTTAATCCTGGAAATAATATGCTTTGTATAGGGGAAGGTGGAACCAAAAGGAAGCTTTTCACCATACAACCTACCTGAGCTGATATCTTCTGCTTATTCCATTTCCTGGTCTATGTGTTAGCGCCATTATAGATTGTAATCACTATGTTCACTATGAAGAAATGACTTTCGTTGACTGCTAATGCATTAAGATCCTTATGTGAGGATCTTCTACGCACTGTCATTTTTCAACTTGCTCCAGTCCATCTGAAAGAGAAGGACAGGAATGTCCTTTAGTTAGTCCTTTAACCTGTATGTTTTTCTCCCTTATATCCTTGTTTTACTTGAAATCTGAAATGCTACTACTACTGAAGTTAAGACTTGAGTAACATCCCTTTATCTACCATGAAAAGGAGATATGATCCTAAGCCATTTAAATATATAACAGTCAGTAGACTGGAAATGCTTTGATGCTGGAAGGAACAAAGGGGACACATTCCCTCTATCTAAAGGCTTCATTCACGTCTAAGTGTGATCACAAAATGATTCGGTCTCCCACTGACATCAATAGGCCTGGCAAATCTGTCAATTCTGATTCATAAGCTGATGTTCTTGTCTTTCCTGACACCCCAGACCATGCTAAAGGCCTGCCTTCAGCTAGAGGAGCTGTATGTCATTTTTTGCATTTTGGAGCTTTTTAGTATGGAATGGTATATATTCCAAATCTGAACATGAATCCTTTCATAGTAGTTAGAAGTTTGGCTGAACAGCTTTAGGAAGGTAACAGAAGTGCTGAAGGCAGTAGAGGAGAGCAAATGGTAGGTCAGAGTTATAATAGACTGAACTGGAAGATTTTTTTCTCAGGTTACTAAGGCCCCATCCTATACCCATTTGTGGATAAGCAGTCCCTAACTCACACATATTTTAGAGCAGTTGCCTCCAAAAATCCAAGTATTGCTTTTCTTTCTTCTCAAGTGTTTCTTGTTTAAAGCAGTGAAAAGTGTTGCATATGATGGGCATGAAGTCAATGATTCGATCTGCTTAGATCTGTGGCAGAGAAGATGAACATTTTCTTGGACGTATTTCTTGCCTCCGAAAGGATTTAAAAGGTGAATTCTTCAAGAGAGTCTGAGAATATTTGGCACTCATCTCCTTTTAAATTGATACTGGATAGCTAAAGCTTGTAAGCATCTCTGAAAATTTTCACTCTTAATTTTTAATAGTTATACATCAATATATTTTATACACACACACACACACTTTTATTAATCAATAAGAGGAAGTATGGGCTTGCTTTATTCTTTACTGAGTTCAATCCCAAATCTCCCTAGAGAGCTTAAAGAAATAACATAACGTATAAAAATCAATATGAAAAAATTAAGTGCAACATTAAAATTTCACATACAGGAGAGTTGAAGCCTAAAACTGGAACTCTTAAAATATTCATAACGATTATATAATAAATGGGAGAACTGCTAATAATTTGGTACCTTCCAGGATAATCTCCAGCCACACCAGTGCACAGTGAAAACTAAGACTGTTTGACGCTCTGCAGGAGAACTGATTCTCTTGAGATATGGAGTACAGAGAACCTAAATAGAATTGAAAAGAAATAGATCTGAGATTGCCTAATTCCCAATTATTTAATTTAAATATTAAACAAAAAAATGATTCCCTGACACCTACATAAGAAATTAAATAGATATTCATTTTCTTTGTCCTTCATCCATTCAAAGCCAGTACAAATCTCCCTTACCTATGATATGGGTCAGTTTTTGTAACTTGTACAGAATTCAGTAGAAAACAGAGAATAAAACTCAGACTAGTGGAGATGTCTGCTCCATTCACCTATTGAATAAACACTGCAAAACACTACTCAAAGTTTACATTGTGAATGAACTTCGCATTTGCCACAGTTCCTTTGTATGCCTAATATATGTGATGTTATTCAGCTGGACAGAGATTTACATTAAGCTCAGACAGGCTTTTGCCTTCCAAAATTAGCTTTTTTCTTCAGTCTTTTCCTTTTCATACACCCATTTTTAATTTTTTATGATTTTTTTTGCCTGCTCTGTGTTTATCTATGTTTTCTTTTTCTTTCTTTCTAACTTTATCTCTGCAAACTCTTGACTTTGAAACATCTTAATCTCTGGCTTTTCTTTATACAAACCCATTGAACATTACCTAAACTGGCAATGTTGTTTTTAAAGGAGAATAAACTAAAGTCTAAATAAATCAAATGCCATACAGTATAGAAATGTTAAATAAACCTAGGATTTACAAATTCTTTTCTTCATTCTATACTCATAGTGCAATGGAAAGAGCTTACATTGCTGCACATAGCAGATATATTCTTTACTATCCTAAATGCTGAAATTACATGGAATTATGCATTTTAACCAAAAGCTGAAGAGGTAAACTTATGAAATGAAATCCAAGTATCAGGGTTTTTTTAGGTGCATCCCTCTTAACGTTGAACCTAGCAGGAGCTATAAAAAGGATCTTCCCAGACTAATATTATCTTCCTTCATGGGAAATCAGAATTTTCCTCCTTCTTTCTAGAGATTTAAACGTTTTAAGTTTTGCTACTTTATTTAGCCACATCATGAAAATTTGCTCTTATTACATTTCTTCATGTTGCCCAACTAGTCACAGCTACGTACCATGCTGTGATTTCTTTTTTCTTAATGTTGAAAATCTTTCCATACACACAGTTGGAATTGCTGTATAAAATGCTGAAACAATGCAAACAAACAGCTTGGTGTGTTCTTTCTTGCTCAGCTTACTAGTAATCTACAATTTGAATATCAACATTGTTAAATTGGCCCTAATTCTGTATAATTACTGGAGACATTTAGTCTTGAAACTAGCAAAACTGGAGATCCTGCTTAGGAAGTTAGGCTAGAGTCACTACAAAGTATCTTGTGTTGCTTTGTGAGGATTTCTTCAGCTTGTTGTTGGGTTGCATGCCTTTCAATTTCCCTGGAAGAATTCCTAAAGCTTTATTTTTGCTAGGACTATAAAATATGTGATTGGGTTTGTTTGTTCGTATTTTGATAGCAGTAATTTTTCTCCTGCTTTTCTTTTAATAATACTAGGAATTTGTGTTTATCTCCTTCATCACAGGTAATCAGAACACTTCATTGCTCTCCAGCATAGTTTATGACAGTGAAGCTAATGGTATGAATTTAATGGACTGGACAACTTTTGTGAATTGGTAGCATTCGGTAGAATTTATATCTTCTTTAGCCTGCCATTGCAAAATACTGTGTAAAATAAAAAGCAGTAAAGAACACTGACATCTCTGGGCGGGTATATCTGTACAAAACACACACATTCTCTCTCCCCTCCCAAACCCTTCTAAAAATTGATCTTTTTTAACCTAATCAACCAGTATTTACTCTGAGCTCCCAAGATACTGTACTCCTTAGATAGTTTTCATATTGGTATAAAAAGTATATATCTAGAACAGAATTTTAGGCAAGTAGCAAATGTTAATGACGAAACATTTGGGCCACTCCTGCTACAATAAGTACAATTTCAAGGTGTGATAGAAGGTAGAGAAGGTTGCTGCCATATGAGAAAGCCCTTAGTGTGTTTTGACCTAAAACTATTCTGGCCATTTACATCTGTGCAAGTCATGCTGCTTTTCTGACATTACTACAGTTTGACTGATGTCAGGAAATAAAAGTTTAAAGTAAAATTAGTGCTCACCTAACTTGGCTCCTGTAGACAGCTGCAGCTTCTGAGTGGGCTAAGTTAAAGTTTCACTGTTAACAGATATCTATAACAACTGAATATTTCTCTTGAATGTCCTTCAGAATAAATGGGAGGGTAGCTGGTTTCAGTATATCTGATCTCACCTGAAGAAACCGAGGAGAGAATGACGTAGGGTATAAAAAAATAAAAAATTAAAATAAATAAATAAATAAATTTTAAGTGACCACCCTCAACAGAGGCTGTATAATGCCTCTGGTGTAGTTCCCTATTTTTCTAGAAACTAGAGAGTGAAATCCTGGTTGCTCAACTTTCTAAGCAAAAGTCTTATAGACTTCTTTTGAACAAAAGTGTTTTTTGTTGTTTTTTTTTTGTTGTTGTTGTTGTTGTTGTTTTTATTATTATTATTATTTCTTTCCATTCTCATCAAGTTAAAGGTTTAAGGAAAAACAAACAGCATTGCTCTTATTTATCCAGATACCAGTCAGGAATATTCCCCCTAAAGTGCTGTGCCAATAGAAGTACTGAGAGAGAAGAACCAACTGCCATTTGTGGTTTCCTATTTACCCAACAAACCCTCTTGGTGCTATATCCTTGTATATATTGTAAATCTGGGCATTTGTAGATTTCCTGTATACTACAGATAGGTTAGCCACAGTTTATACAGAAAATTTTAACAATGAATCAGTGTACAAAGAGATTATTTTGAGTATCTCTCTTTCTTTCTTTTGAACCGTTAATAGGTAGTTATACCAAGCATTAAAATAATGCATTGATGAACCTGTCCACCTGAAAGGAAAAAAAAAATCATCAAGACAGGCCCTCCTAATTAGTTGCTTAAATAGCTGCTGCCTATTCATGGATTAATCACTATCAGTGCCAGTAGAAACCAGAAATATTTTAATTTATTTGAAGCCATTGAACCAAAGAGATATTAGCTGTGGGGCTGTTCTTGCAAATTGCTGAGCACCTCTGGGAGACATTCTGCATTTCAAACTCTTATCATACCACTGGGAGCTGAGAATGCTGAAAAGAGTACGAAAATAATGCAAAATAGTTTCTGCAAATATTTGCCCACATTTTAAATAAAATCACTTTTGCTTTGTTTGCACCTTATTTTATATTCAAGCTTGATGAACATTGGCAGTGTATTGGCAAAAGTGAATTACAGCATTTATGCTTGCACTACGCTAGCATGATCATTCAGTCAGTGAGCAAAAAGAAAAAATGCCATGATGAACTTACCTAGATAAATCAGTTGGCACAGATGATTTGCTAACAGTACCACTGCTAAGAGTTTAAACTCCATGCTGGATCCTAGCTGGAGACAAATCTGAGGGATATTGTTTTTGCCCTGTGTGAAGTGTTACTTAATGGAATTCACAGAACAGATGATCATAAAAGGGTGGTAACACAAAGGCAATAATTAGCCCTCATTTACTTATCAGTATGATTCAATAGGCAAAGTATTCAAACCTAGAAAGTCAGATGTTTTGATTAATAAAACATAACAGTTTTGTGTCTTGCTTCAATTTCCCAGTCTAAAAAATGAACGTATTTCCTGTTCTTTCAATAAAGTTCTTTGCAATCTATGAGCATCTGCCCATATCCATGAAAGAATACAATATTTTGATTCTAGATTTCAGTCTCCTACAGCTTCCTCCTGCTTGGTCAGGTTCACACCAGTCTTTCATAATATGCCTAAGGATTATATGCCACGGGGAATAAAAAGAAGAAACAATATTTAAAAAAAACTCTAATAATTCATGGAAAAAAAATGTTAAAATATATGAATTTTGCATTTTAATTTACTAAATAAGACACCAAATAAATAAACAATTAACCTGTCCTATTTTAAATTTTCTGATGCATTTATAAATATCTGTTTTTTAATCCAGTAGAGAAAAGTTATGAAAATCACAACTTTGCATTCTTTCTACAACCACAAATCACAAATCCAAGCTGTTAACACAACTGGGATTTTTTTTCCCAGTTTTACATCATTATAACTTCATTTACTGTGGTGTTGTTGCTCTTGATTTACCTTGGCATAAGTTAATTGCAAATAAGAAACTGTTTTTCTTTACTTTTTCCTGTTTTTATTTACTTTTTCCTCCTTTTTTTTTTTTAACTTGCCAATTAGTAAGTAAGAGCAGATCTATAAAACTGATATTAAAAACTTTACCTGATTGAGATGAGGGACTTGCATTGTGGTGACTACGTGAGTACCATGCCTTTCTGTTCCTCAGCTTCTTTTCCCTTTACCTCATCAGACTGTCTGTGGCATGGGATAGTGTGTCTTTTCATGAGGCCTGGTGGGGAAGAAGGACTCCCAACCTGGTCAAAAACGGTAAACACCATTTCATCCAAACATAGCACATGGGAGTGATTCTTAACTACTAAGAGTGATTACTGCATTGATTAAAACCACCATTGCAAAAGTACATCCCAACAAATCAGCTTAAGTGCAGGAATTCTGCATATGCTCTTTCTTTCATGCTGGTGTACTCTTCTCAGAGAAGTCAGAGCCCAAAATGTGCTCCTGCCCCAGCCTACCACATCCTCTTGCCACTTGCCAGCATTTCCACATCACCACCACAATCTTCACAGGTCCAAGTCCTCCCTCAGTCAGCAGCCAAAACGTCCTTGGATGCCATACATCCCAGTCAGTGTTAAAAATCCAGCCTTCCTCTAATGGAAACTTTCTTATGAAGCAAGTACACAGTTAGTGATCCATCTCTCTCTCCTGGAAAGTGGGAGGATAGTTGAGAAGCTAAGAATTTCTGTGACAGATCTTGGGCAACATTTTCCAATCACATTTGCTTAAGATTCAGGGTCCTTGCCTCCATGTCACCATACATCTGTACTTGCACTGTTTGCCAAAGTTTAATGAGGAATTACTAATAACTATATGGAAGCTTTTGTTTCCAGGTTACCAAATCAAAAATAGCCTAGGTATGTAGAGGACAAATAAGATGTAAGTTTACTCCAGCTTTAGGACCTCCATAGAGTCTTCAGCTGATGTCCCTGTTACAGTTTTGAATGAGGAAGCAAAGATTGAAATGGTAGACTTCCACTTATTCTAAGCCTTTAGGGTGACCTCCTGCAGTGGTCAAATTTAAGGAAATTATACTTAAGAAAATAGTTTTAAAAATCAGCAGCCTAAATTGTTTTTTAAGATGAGCCCATGTGTGCAAAAAATATTGTCTCATTTCTTGTACTAGACCAAGATTCAGTGATCTGTCAGTTTACAAAGAGAATCACCCAGTTCTTGCTAGTTTTTTGCAGAATATATGACTAATGTATGCCTCCCGACTTTCTATCAACATCTATTATTTTCATTGTGTTAATACTGAAGAGTCCAATGAAAGATCTAGAGACTACTTTGCTGGATCCTGTAGAAATCACAGAATGTAAGAGACAGGCCTAGTAGATAAGAGTTGACTGAGTATCTGCTTTTGCACTTTCACATTTCCTTTAATGTAAACTGGGATGGCAAGAGTGAAATTAATAAAGCTGTTCTCTTTCAGTCTGAAAATATGAAAGTGCAGACTTGAAAAGGTGAAGAAAGACAGGCTGAGCATGTCTTTTTCCCTCAGCATACCAATCCCCTCCCATGTATTAGCCTTGGTATATTACTTGTGATCTGCAACCTTCCATCTTCTCACAAACATTTATTGGGCAGGATTTAATTGTGATTATCCGGGTTAGCACCTGGAAATATAGCCTGAAGGTAAAAATTAAGAACTGCCTGAAGTTCACTATGAAACTCTGTGGAGAGCACAATGCACAGGAGGGAAAACCTACCGAACAATTTTAAGTGTTATTTTTCAAGTTCATTAATAAATGTAGAGAATTTTTAAAAGGGAGTTATGCTTCCTGAAGTCCTGAGGGATTTTACTGCCAAATGTCTGAAAATTATCATTTTTATAGATAACCCAATTAAAGGGAAATAAGGCTTTTGCATCATACTGAGAGTACTAAACAGGGATTTTAAAAGGATCTGTTTCTACTTAATAATTTAATAAGATTTCATGTTTCGTATTGTTTCAATGGATAGTTGAAGAGCAAAACCTTTTCTATAATTTCAACTAGAAGTGAGTTATTTATTGCTTTGGGACATATGAGGAAGGGATTCTTTACTCCTTTAAGCAGTTTTCCAATAGCAGCTATTTTGCTTTGGAGAGGAGAAGGCTCTGAAATGATGATTCATCATCCTGCATAAAGGTGGTAAGGAGGGACCCCATATTCAGTCCTTCAGTTATTGACCCGATCCCACTGTCTCTGAATAGTGCAGAAGCTCTTATTTATTTCAGTGAAATTTAGATCCCACTATTAACTGCTCCTCTCTTGCTCAGGATGGAAGTGCGATATGAGAGAAGCGTCACCTGACACGTTAGTCAATGGAAAGGGAGAATCCTGAGTAACTTTATTAGTTCAAAATAAATGGTATTAGGACCTTTAGGAAGTTTCATACTGGGAGTACTCATCTGACCTCCATTCCCCTAACTATGCTCAGACTGTGAACCTAGAATGCTTTGCAGCACAAAAGCACATAATTCAGCTCTACAGGAGAGTACCAGTAAAACACACTGCTATGGACAGAAAGGGAGAGAAAAAAAGGCACACAGACAGAGACACTGCTGTATATCTTTCGGTATGCCTGGGGACGTATATCAGCTTCTGCAGACATACTCAGGTACCCAGGAGAAGTTTTATCTGAGACTTCCTAGGTTAGCTTTTCAAGATGCACAAGATAATAGAGCTTTCCATGAATAACAGTTTGTTATTACAGCTGGTCAAAGTACTTTTGTTTGAACTTTTTTTTTTTAAATCTTCTTAATGGAAATGAGTTTTTGAATAAAAAGAATGTTTCAATTAATATTTTTGTTATGTCCTCAAAAAAAAAAAAAAAAAAAAAGAAAAGCCTAAGGTTTTTTACCAATGAGAACAGGTTTGGAGTTTCATAATTTCACTCAGTTGCAGCTTTTGGTTAAATAAATAACCCCATAAACAGTTTTAAAAAAAGTCCTACAGAAAACCAATCTGTAGTTTTCAGTAAGTGGGGCAGGGAATTTGTGAGCAGGTAAACTACAGACACACTAAACTCTTCAAAATAGATTAAAGTTACATGCATGTTGTCCTACTGCCACAGCATGGTACCAGCTCAAGGCTTCACAGGAACATAAGACAATTTATTTGGTCCTCAACCTTGAAATGAAAGAGCAGGATGTGGGGAAAGGAGGCTGGAAGAAAAAATGAAATGTGTCTCTGTTCCATCTCTGCACCACATTTCCTGCCCTTTCAACTGATCTGACTATGCTGCTCTGCCACAAGCATGCCAGCACTACTTCTTATACAGAAAAGAGAAAAAGGCAGGCCTGGATGAAAAACATGGAAAAAACCTCAGGGGAAAGGGCAGGAAGCAAAAGAAGAGTGAGGCTAATGAGCCCATGCAACCTTCTAGGAATCCTTAACCCCCAGAAATAGTTCTGGTACTTGCCTTTTTTGAATGTGGAAGCAGAAAGTTCTCCATTTTCCATTCTTCAAGCAAGAGGGAGTGACAAGCCACTTGGACAGGATACTCAAACAGTTATGCTTTCCTCCTAGACACAAGTAAAATATGCAGCTGCAATCACCTAGCCGTTCTGGGAAGTCTTTGAGCATAAATTGATGCTTAGTTTGCCTAGGCAAAAAGGCTGGCCCCCAGTAAGGAGGGCAAAGTGGAGCAGACAACACATTAAGGACATAACAAACTACATAGTTTCATACATTTTTCTCCCAGCCTTGAGAATAGGAGAAGACATCTTGTTTGGGGATCTGACCTACAGACTTTAGTAAAATGATCATATATTCCTTATCAGTTAGTACATTTCAGTGCAACACCTTTTTTTTTTTTTTTTTCTTCCTGTTTCACATGCACTGGAATAAACGAAAACTGTAAAACACACTTCCAGGAAAGGAACACAATAAATCGTATTTCTACTATATGCTACACCTTTATATAAAGAATAATAGTGAAAAATCCTGACATAGCCATATATTATTTATGTGGTGCCTTCTGAGAATTCTGCACATATTTTTTTTTTTCACAATGTGCAGTGCTACTGCTCACAAATGTGGAAGAGCTGATACTTTCTATCATTGTTATAAGTGTGTGTGTGTGAGACAGAGAGAGTGGGTGTCCTCTTGCACACACATTCCTCAGGCTCTCTATTTGGATTCAGTTTGATGCTCCTTGTTTCCTCCCATGGCAGATCCGCAGTGTCCATGTGCAGGGAAGCAATCATAGTAATGACTGATATGTCATATGCTTGAACTGCTCCTGACAAGAGGCTGGGTTGAAGGAAGAGAATGTGAAGCTGTTAACCTATAAGAGCAGAAACTGTATATACAAAGATGTAAGCTGGGTCGAGATGACAATAAAATTAAGAGAAGACATGGAAAAAATACATGCTGGTATATAAGCATTAAACCTGAAGTCAATAGTATGTCATGAGATATTACCATTGCTTTAATGAACCCCAAAGTGAGCCTGATTTTTTGTTAGCAAAGGATCCAGCCTCAGAAATTTGTCGACTCTCAGCAACGGTACTTTCCTACTCCCTTCAAGAAAGATGAAGTGCAGCTCAGCACAGTGTGGCCCTCTCGTGTAATTCCCCTGAATGAGAATGGCAAACCTAGGAGTGCCATGTGAGGTAGGCTTTGACATACCTTTTTTTTTTTTTAATTATTATTTTTATTGATGTGAGTTTCTGACTCCAAACATGAAGTCATGAAACTGAAGGCAAACTTGTAGCTCTCACAGTCTTGGCACCAGGATATAGGGGTGGGAGGTGTCCCTTTTCTGCAGCATCTAATACTCCAATACCCTTATGTCTTTCCAGTATTATCACTCACAGAGTGAATGTAAATACTGATGGTACACGGCATTACACTGAAGTGCTTTTTTTTTTAAAAAAAAAAAAACTATTATGTTTGTTTTTATATGCTGTTTCTTTCCTTTTTTTGTTGTTGTTTTTGGTTTTAGGGATGGTTTCATTCAGAATAATGGAGCGCTGGATATTAAATGAGTGTGCCTGTAGTCCAATGAACTCAGTATGCTGCTCATCTTGTTACTATACTTAATCTAAATAACCTTTTTTATGCTCTGCTGGAATGGCATTTTCAAAAGGCTATATAGTAGTAAATGAGTGTATATGTCAGTAAGGATTTGCTAGACAAATCAAATCTTCCTGACAAGTACATTTATTCATTACTATTTACTACGCACTCCAGTTTGAAGGACAATTTTTGTGATCGGATCATTAACATTTACTGTCATTTTGGCAACATTTTCCAACTTTTCTCTTTGCCTCCTTTCTTGTCTGGTGTGTGCATAGCAGTCTGCCTAACAGAAGTTAGCTTTACAAGGATTATATCACCAATATGTTAAACAGATCTTTTTTTCCCCTCTGTCAAACTGGCTTATTGCACAGAAGGCTCTTAAGTATTAAAGCAAATGTTAAATACAAGGTTCCTAAGTGTAACATTAAGAAACCACCACAGCTACAGCCTTGATAAACAGCAGGGAATATTTTCTTACGAGATCACTACTTCTTGACAAGCACACTTGCATATTAATGTTTCCAAGCCAGATCTTCAGTAGATATAAATCAATACATTGATCCCAAACTGAAGGCCTGTCTCTGACACTGAAAAATGCCATGCAATTAAATTAAGCTTCAATGTATTTTGGTCCTTTTTTAATTAATTTTATTGTGACTTCATTGAAATAAAATTAATTTCATTAAAGAGTTACTTAGCAAAAAGTCTAGGAGGAAAATAGGGAGAATTTTGCTCTTTGGAAGGACTTGTCGTACACTTGTCAAGTGTAACGTAGCGAAAATGTTCATAAAACTGCTGTTGTGGGCAAATGCTGGAGACTGTGGGAAGCAGAGTCCAGGAGTAAAAGTACTGTGCCGAGGCAGATAGGACATCATAAGAGAAGAAGTGAGATCAAAGCTATTAAGAAGGGAGATTTATTCAACAAGTCACAGTATAATAAAATAAAAAAAATATTAATCCAGAAAAATACCCTGTCTATAGCTGCAGGTTTGTTTGTTTGTTTGTTTTCCAGGAGCTCACAAATATGCAAGTACTCAAAGAAACCTCCCACAGTCAAAACTGTATCAGAAGCTTTTTTCCCTTTGGAGAATAGTATCTGTCATGCGACTGAAATTTCAAGGTATCTGCTTAAAGCCCATGCTACTGGCTTAGACTGAAAAAGTCAGGGAAGGAGTAAAGGGTACCTGAAGTGCTTGCGAAGTCAGTGGTGGGTCACCAGGATTTAGCTGATGATTAAATTGCTCAAAGACAGATTGTGGTATCTTCAAAACAGACCTAATTGACTAAAAGAAAAATGCTAGAAACCCTGCTAGTGCAGCAGATCTCCAAAGAGCAGACCAGATCTACTGCTGCTTCATGTCTCATAAGGGCTACTTGGAAAATACTGAAGCTTTGAGCACAATGACAAAAACTCGGGGGGGGGGGGAGGGGGGGAGGGAGGTGATTTTAAGGATTTATAGATTTTCATCTGAATTTCCTCCTTCTGATTGCCTACTACACAATACCGATTAAGTTTCAGAGTATATGAAGCAATAACAACAATAAAAAAGGAAATTCTTCAAGTAATTGGAAATAATTACAATAATTTAGCAAATTATAGTTGTTTGACATAAGAGTTTTTTTAAAAAAATCTTAGTTTTTGGTTTGTTACTCACATTTCTCTAGAGTTAAGCAGAAAGTCCAAGAGATGACATTTCATGTCAGTTTTCTCTACGCAATCCAACGTGGTTCCCCAAGCAGCACTGAGATCTGGCTACTCGATTGGCTTGCTATAAATAAATAAGGAACCTGGATGCACAGACAGCATAACCCAGCTCTGCTCCCCAGGGCAGCTACGGGGAGCCCTTGGGAAACTGGGAGTCCTGGCAGCACGGCTTGAGCCAGGGTCAACAGAAATTACTTTCAAGACAAACACAAAAATCTCCTTGGTAAATTAGTTAACACTGAGGTTTCCTGAGAAATGTTTTAGTAGTGACAAACTGCCATGTCCCACTAGAAAAGGAGAAACTTCGCCTGAGGTATTTCTCACTGTCCACAGATCAGTTCAGATCTCCAATTTCTAGCCAAGCTCGAAAGCAGGGCTGTTTGGAAGACCATCCTGCATTCTGTAGGTCTGGTGTAGAATGGGGCAAAGCAGAGACACGAGGAACTCTGGGTTATCAGCTTCTCAGTCTCTTTACTTACAATTGCATTTTTAATGTGAAAGCTTTTGCTCTATTATGCTGAAGCAGCCCCCAAAAGCCATAATCTTTTTTTTTTTTTTTTTTTTTTTTTTAATACTTTGCATGGCTGTCACCTTCCCCACTCCCTCAGATTAACGCAATACTGGACTCTACCACCAGGCGTGTAGGTACTGTTGCTGTAAGTACATTAGTCAGAGATTCATAAAGGAGGAAATATGATAACTGAGCAGGCCAGAGACAGCAAATGCAGGATGCTAACTTAATTTAAACAGTGTAAAACAACTCAAATTAAGTTTACAGAGCTACATAGGTTTAAACCAAAGATAAACAAGAATAACCCTGTAGACTGTGAAATACCGCCCACGGTAATATAATATAACAAAAATTAACATAATAGTCTGGGTGAAATGTAAGTGTCTGTAAACTGGCAAAGCTCTGCTTAAAATTGCTTTAACCCAATGAGGGAATGGTCTCCGTTTTGAATTATTCATCCTGCACTGTCTTTCTATCCTTCTAGTCTCTGTTTGAGAACACACCCTGCAAAGACACGTGAGTAACTGCTGCTGGATAAGGCTTTCAGAAGAGACAGTGTTTCACCCTTTGCCCATAAGCACAGGAACACAGCATCAGACCTGTGTCGAGAGCACTCACCCTATCAACTTGCTTGCCCTTGATTTCTCATTGTTAGAGTTTCAGTAATCCTACGTAGGCTGACTGCTGACTTGTTTCCTTTATTTCTTTTCTTCCTGGGATAAAAGTTATTTTCCTTTTAACTGCAAAGGGACTTACCGTGGAACTGTTCAAAAACAAACAAGCATAACATATAGATGGCAATATAGCACCTATATAGTACTGCATCTATATTGCATCCAGGACAGTGTCAAGATATTCCATATGAAGCCCTTAATAATCTTTAGCTGCCCAGATTTATGCAGACACAGCCAGAAAAGCATGTTTGTGTTGGTCTGATCTTTGTGTCTAGGTCTACCCATAATGCCAATAGACTTAGGAACCATGCCACACTCCGGATTTCTCTTGTGGTTTCTTGTTTTTTATTCTACAGCATCACCAAAATATTAACATCAAGCCAAATGTAAGCTAAAAATACAGCAGTGCTTTTAAGATTGACTTTGCTAAACTTATCTTGGAAGTATGCAGGATGTGGGCTATATCACTGCTATTTAAAAGGCAAAAATGATACAGGGCCTTTCTGACTTCAGAAGGGTACAGTTTGTTCCACTGAAAGAGAAGTGAAGAAGACGGAAAAAAAATAAAAATAAAAAGGATACAACATCTATGGGGGAAACTATCTACAAGCAAACTATCTTTGACTTCTCAAGGATTTTAAAATTTCACAGTTCTGTTTTGTGCTTCATGGGTTGTGCATCACGTAGTCCCACAGATCTTCAAAATTAAAGAGGCTCAGGAGCTGTTGTACTTACTTGGTTCCAGGCAGTTGCTGTTTACCATCAGGGCAGGCAGCTCCATCTGCTGCCTTCAAACAGGGCCTAGAAACTTCACACACTGATTTTGGAGCTGTCTCTGCTTCCCAGTCTATCATTTGACAGCAGGTTCCCTGCTCTTTCGAAACCTGGCAGAAGAAAAAAAAAAGAAAAAAAGAAAAAAAAAGATGCAAAAATGCAAAATGCATTTATGCATTTCAGGTAAAAATGTGGGATCTTATTGTGTGACTGAGCTGCTGCCTGTGGTGAGCTGGAGAACTTTTCATAAAAGTAAACCTTCTCCCTGCAAGCATTCCTTGGTCAAAAATGGCAAGTAGAAATACTGGAGGCTGCAGTTTGGAAAATTAAGTTGCACAGCTTGGCAATTAGTATTTCATAAGATAATTAGGTTTTAAATAATAGGGTGGAAGAGGATCAGGAGAAGGGACAAATAAAAGTTATCTTCCAAACAAACTGCCAGAGGCAGCAAATCAATCCAAAGTGCAATTATCCAGCAAAGACAAATCTACCCAAGAGATAATGGGAACGCCAGGCCTTTCTTTCCCCACTGTTTCTCTCACAGTTTCATTCTCTACGAGTCTCTTACAGTTTTGTTTTACTTTCTGTTTTAGAAAATACATGACAGCAGAACATCCAGCTGCTTATGGAAAATTCAATAGCTTTTGTGATTTAAATCAATACGATGTAACAGGTGGTTGTTTTGCTATTCACATTTGAAAAATCATTGCAATTATAACTCTGCCATAATAAACTGTTCTTTACATTCACAGCTACTGAAAATTCTTGCTCAGTTGCCAATTTTCCTCACATCCCTGGTAGTACCAGGTCTCTGATAATCCTCTCCCACTCATACTAAAGTTTCTTGGCCTAACTTAAGACATCCATTGCATCAGCTTTCTGGGAACTGTCATCACTGATTCTTGATGTCTTTGTTTGTGAATGTTTCAACTGGTTACAAAAACACTGTTTCATGGTCTACCTGGCTCACACAGTGCACTGACAAGTCAAGATTTAGCTTTCTGGTCATGTTTAAAGCTAGGGATAACCAGAAGCAAAAGGAATGACAAGAATTGCTCTAAGGAATTCACCAGTTTTCTCAGGTTAAAAAATATCTTGTTATTATTTTGGTTTACATTTTATTTCCTGTTTTATTGCCCAGCTGGAATTAACATTCAGGCCTTCTCATGACTTACAAATTAAGGATCTATAAGTTAAAAATTTACTTAGGGTGGCTGTAAACTGTGGTCCTATAATTAAGAACATTATATAATTTAGGTTGAGACAAATACCATGCAAACCTACCACATGCAACAAAATGTGCTTGGATGTTTTGGGCCCCTCGCTACAAGAAGGACATGGAGGTGCTTGAGCAACTCCAGAGAAGGGCAACAAAGCTGGTGAGGGGTCTGGAGAACAAGTCTTACGAGGAGCAGCTGAGGGAGCTGGGTTTGTTCAGTCTGGAGAAGAGGAGGCTCAGGGGCGACCTTATCACACTCTATAGGTACCTTAAAGGAGGCTGTAGCGAGGTGGGGATCGGTCTATTCTCCCACGTGCCTGGTGACAGGACGAGGGGGAATGGGCTAAAATTGCGCCAGGGGAGGTTTAGGTTGAATATTAGGAAGAACTTCTTTACTGAAAGGGTTGTTAGGCATTGGAATAGGCTGCCCAGGGAAGTGGTTGAGTCACCATCCCTGGAGGTCTTTAAAAGACGTTTAGATGTAGAGCTTAGTGATATGGTTTAGTGGAGGACTTGTTAGTGTTAGGTCACAGGTTGGACTCAGTGATCTTGGAGGTCTCTTCCAACCTAGATGATTCTGTGATTCTGTGATTCTGTGATGTATCCTTCTGCTGTGCTGTGTGCCTCCATTATATCATTTCAGACTAATATAAAAACAGGAATTGGTCTGATTGAAACACAAAAACCATATAAGAACATGTGATTTTTTTTGTCTTTCTATCTTTCACACGTGGATTTCTAAATCATTTTGACTCATCCTGCATGTCAGAATGTACGTCTGAACATTTTGAGGGGGTTTGCGGGAACTTTTTGAAAACAAATTACTGTAATTTATATGTGACATGTTTTGGCAACCTCAAGCCCCAGTGTAGCCAATTCCCACTGTGTCTTTGAAAATAAAAAAAGGATGAAAATAATGAATAAAAACAAGCTATTGTTGAAGCCCCAGTATAGAATTTTCCAAAAGACAATCAGAGGCTTATTGTGCACACACAGTACAGTACTATTGCTACATGACATACTATTTTTTTCCTAGTACAGACTCTCAATAACAAGATGAAAGCTTCAACCTTCCTTATCTGTGAAGGGTGCAATGCCAATTGTATGTAGATTGAGCATCCCCACGACTACACACGACCTCAAATCACTGCAACCTGAAAAAATGAAGATATCCGCTTGTATCAATAGGGTTGATACAAGCTCCATAACTGGGGTAGGGTGATTGGCACCTTGTGAATTTTCTTTTTTTTTTTTTCCTACTCAATTCATCTGCTTTATTTTGTATACTTTATATGCAGCTTAGTTGAATAATTTTGCACTCTTCTATTTTTCAGTTCCAGAGCTTTATGAACACAAATTTCCCTCTTTAATTCAGTGTGGTACCAGATTCTACCAGTCAATACTAGGTGTCAGTATAACTGAAGGCAATTTGACCTAAAATGTAACATTGTAGTTTAGGACCAAGGTCTCTCTTAAACACAGCTACTTATTAAAAGAAAATATTGTTAGGCCAAGCCAAACTGGTTTACAAATACCTTTGAATTCCTTCTTTTCAAAGAGCCGTGCAGTTTATAAACATATACAGGGGTTAATTTTTAAACCTAGAGGTTAGAATAATTTTATGTACACAGAAGACTTACTTTCCTTCATAAACAAAGTGTTTATTTAACCTTCTACAATTTTTTCTGCTTTCTTTCAGTGAAGTGATTATTCATTTTGACCATGTTTATGCCACCATCAGGTACTATTTTTATCTCTGTAAGGCTTATTTTCAGCTTAACCTATGGGTATGGTGTTTGGTTATAAATCCTTCTATCCGGGGAGTCCAGCAGTGTCTGAGTCCTAAATACTTATACTTATTTAAGCTTTCCTGTCCTCCCAGACTATATATATAAAAATAAATAAATGAATAAATAATAAAATAATTTTTAAAAAAGGATAATATATACTTCAGATGTAGGCTGTTGTTAGGATTCATTAGTAATTATTTAAAGACAGGTCCAATGATTTAGCACTAACCTATAACAATGTGTAACTTCAGAGTTTAGGTTTCACTGTGCATTTCCTATCAATGGGATAGCTAACAATGAAGGGATATCTCAGGCAAGATGTTCTCCAGTAAATGTGTGACCTTCTGGAAGTATATGACACCGCGTAATTACCTACAATTTCTTCACCTCCACAGGAAGACCTCTGCCATTGCTGCTGGAAGTAATCATACAGTGTATGCCTTAACATACAATCAAACACCGAACATTAACTGGTTCATATGTCATTAGGCACAAACAATGTTTAAAAGAACACCCCAGTAGATATATGCACGTAGGTCCTAATTAAAGACTTCACGGAGCACTAGACTGGGACAGACAGGCTTGTAAGTAGTGATCATGTAGTGTTTGGACAAGAAAATTTGTCAATTTGTCAAGAAAATGAGGTCAAAAGTGTAATGGACGTCAATCTGCACATCAGTGAGACTACTATAACCTGCAGCTGAAGTTCACTTATCCAAACAGTTGTGGTTAATAAATTTACAAATGAAGTAGATTAATTATTTCCAGTTGCTGTAACTGACCTTCCTGAGAACTAGCAGTTAATGAACGAAATGGATTAGCGAACAAGGTGCAGAGTGAAGACCTCCCAGACAGGTGAAACAGCACACAGTTCTAACATTTTTAAGAACCACTGGAAGAAACGACAGCATTTCCATGAGCACTGCAGAATCTCATTCCACCTGGGCCTTCCCTTCCCTTCCCTTCCCTTCCCTTCCCTTCCCTTCCCTTCCCTTCCCTTCCCTTCCCTTCCCTTCCCTTCCCTTCCCTTCCCTTCCCTTCCCTTCCCTTCCCTTCCCTTCCCTTCCCTTCCCTTCCCTTCTCTTCTATTCCTCTCTCTCATATTTTTTTAAACAACCAAAATCCCACAGTCAAATGAAAATCCTGTATTCAAAGAGTGGCAAAAGAACTTGGTAAGGTGTCGATTAGAAAAGCTTTCACGGAGTCAGATATTCGTCCCCACTCTTCTCCTTATCCCTACACACCTCTGTAAGGGCATGTGTATTCTCTATCTTATCCAGGTCCTTTATGAAGGGTTTTGCAGTTACGTTTATTTCATTTTTGCACACTTTTAAAATTAACTATTCCTTTTCCCAATAATATATCTGTTTCTTATTCTTCTCTTATGTAATTTGTGTGGGTTTTTTTAGACCAAATATTTTTTTCTTCTGACACTGATTTAAGATTTTAGTTGCCTCAAACTTTTGTACAATGTCCTAGCAGTGTTTAAATTACTATAAGTTGGCTGTCCATCCTACGTCTGTAATATCATGTTCCAAGCTGCTAGAAAAAAAATCATAAAATCAAATTCTACCAAGCTTCACGAGTGGGAAACAAAGTATGAACTATACTGATCATGTCTATATGTATGAGTATTCATACAGCGGTTATTAAATTCCTGAAATCTTGTCCCAAAATAGATTGTAATCAGAATACGGTCTCTAGCTTGGTTTGTTGAAATATTTTTTTTTCCCTTTGCTTCATTTAAGATCCAGGTTTGGAACTTGGTGGAAATATTCCTTGGCAGGCCATTATTGATAATGCTTCCTTGAATGACATCTGGGATGAAACAACTCAGATTTGATTACCATATAGCATATTATTCTCAGAAGTGCGAGGGAATAGTGTACACTCTTGGACATGATAGGAATCCCAGCCACAGCTGAATCTCAAGTATCAACAAAAAATTATGCAGAATCAACTAAGCTGCTTATTTAAATGAAGTATCTTCAATCTAAAGATGTTCTTCTTGTGCTTAAAGGAAGAAATGTTCTGGTATTTGTATGTCATGGACTGCTTAAAAATAGAGATGTGTAGGCTGTCAAATATTCTCGTGACAAAGATCTGATCCAGTAATTATCTGCAACAGATTTTGGGTCCATTTTCTGCTTCCCAGACCCTTTTAGAATTCACTGGAGGTTGATTTTGGCAGGTTGTCAGCAGGAAAACAAGAGAATGAGTTGGGAAACATTAATAAAAGTTGAAAACAATAGCTCCCGAAGAATTTGAATTGTCATTCACATGCATGCAAAGAGGCTGCCAGATGAGAAAATAAGAAAATAGGGTGATGGGAGATAACAGAAGACCAGAAAGAGGCACAAGAAAGTTATATTCAAGAACCTGGTATGAAATTTAAACTGATGTCTTTTTTTTTTTTTTTAAGCTCTTACCAGGTGGCATCTCTCACAAACCCAGAAAGGGAGTTCTTATACCCTGTATCCACATACACATACCTGCTGTGTTTAAACACACACAGTAGACTAGATCCCCATTTTTGTCTGCTTTAACTGGGAAAATCATTAGGTCCCAACTGAGAGAGGAGGGAGCTTGTAACAGTCACTCAGCAAAGAGAAAGTCGAAACAGTGAGGAATGCAGCTACAGCCATTACAACCAACTAACCTCTGCTTGTCTAGAAAGGGAGGAAATCCTGGTATCTCATTGTCACAAACACTGCGCCTTCCATTTCATCTGCTGCATTACCACATACAGAGGAAACATGCTCACAACCATGTGCAAATATGAGATTCTTAAAAGAGAAAGCACATGCTTTGAAGAAGCTGTTTTCATTCTGCAAATTTTGAAGAGTTCTGACTTCCTTCACTGAAAATTCAACAATAACAAAAAAATAACATCTTGCTTTTGCAGTTTTTCTCTTTCCTTATTTTTTCCTATTTACAACTAGCAAGGAAATAAATAAACAAACAGATAAATAAAATAAAATAAAGTTGTTTTTTTTTTAAAAAAAAAGAAGAGCCTGAATATCAACAAAATTATTAAAAAAAAAACACTAGTTTTTCTTCTTCTAAACAGCTTTTTTCTCAGTAAATGTTGCTCATCTTTACACATATCAACATCGCTGCATAGCAGAAAAATACAGTAGAAATGAATATAAAATCTTGGTCTCCCTGGTAGGGCAAAATTCTGAAAACTGTTCATAAATTATCACCAAATTCATATCTATAACTTTTTTACAGCTATAATAATTTACATTTCAGTACAATATCTAAGCAAGCTAAATAAAATACACACATTTTATTTAAGTCTCAAGAAAAAATAAAAAACAAACAAATAACAACAACAACAAAAAAACATGCTCTAGCTACCAGAGCAGAGGATTTTCAGCCTAAAGTCACTTTGTGTCAGAGTAGTAAAAAATGCTCAGAAAGTTATCAAAGAGTCTGGAACTAAGGATTTCACGTAGAAGTACTAACAAAAATACCATTAGTCTACATAAAAAAAGTCTCCTGTGCCTGAGGTGAATGGTTTAGTCAGAGAGCCTTTCTCCCACCAGAGCACCTCTCCTCATTGGCTCCTCTGCCACTTGGAGGAGGAATTGATTGCCAATGCACACGAAGCTCCTGGACTGCTTATGTTCTGCTGTGCTGTCCCTCCAGCAGATATTGGGGTAGTTGAAGCTCCTCATAGGACCAGAGCTTGTGAATGTGAGGCTGCTCCTTTTTTGTTTATATTTCTAAATGTCATGCTTCAATGTTTATACTTGTGTTGATATTAACCAATTAATAACAGTTCAAAGTTACATGATTCTGAGATAAACAGGCCACAAAATTTGAAAGTGAAAAATTAAAACATTAAATATTAAATTCTTAACATGCTGAATTTCAGGCTCTGAGTTTGTGGGCCAAGGAAATCATCCTTGAAAGGTTGCCTGCTTAACATTAGATGTACAGTTCTTACTTCTGCTGCTGAAATTGTAGAGCTGCCTTATTATTAAAAAATGCAAGCATACAGCAGTGTTTGCACAAACTTTTGTTCAGGAAAGCACATCCTCTGTACTTTCACAAGACTTTGTACTACACTCTGAATGCATCTAAATGGAGGTCTTGATCATACTGCTATGTTTTGTGACCTAATTATCTCCAGGGGAAATAAATAAATAAAGCAAAGCACAAAGAACTGTTTTTCGAAACCAGACCTTAGAATCACCTTCTCTATTTTTTCCCTAAATAAGCATGCCACAAAAACATCGCAGTATTCTTAGATCAAATTTAATATTTTCTATGATCCTTCCCCTCATGTTTTCAGAGCAATTTTTGTGACTGGTGGAAAATACGTAGTAATCAAGTTATCTTCATATTTTTTTTTTATTTTTTTTTTACTGACTTTCAAAATAAAGGAGAAAAGATGAGGAAGCTTTTAATTTTTTAAAAATCTTTCTTGTAAATTTCCATTACCAATTGTAGAAATTATGAAGGAGCAAAAGAAAGATGATATGAACAATAGCTGTAGCCTGCCTGAAATCATGAAGAAACATTTTGCCAAATTCCTGATGAGCAAAAGGATGTCTCCAGATAAGTCTTCTGCAGGGCTTGATTCATTGTTTTACAGGTAGCTCCAGGCTTATTCTATCTTCATGCCAGAAAATTTTGTTGTAATTAGAAGGTTATTGTCTAGGTGTAATACAGATACTAGCAAGATGTAAACATCTTGGTTTCTTCTCTGAACTGTGGAATTTTCATCCATCATTTATTCTAAAATGGTACATACAACTACATTTCTGAGACTCTCTCTCTCTTGTCTGTAATAATCAAGTAGCTGAGTTCCGCTTGTCTAAGTTGGAAAGGACAGATTTCACAGTCAGCTTCTCATAGAATCATAGAATGGCTTTGGCTGGAAGGGACCTTAAACATCATCTATTTCCACCCCCCTGCCATGAACAGGAGACCTACCTTTAAGGTCAGGCAGGGAGAAAAAGTTAACAAAACTTAATATCTAGCACTAGACTCAATTCTACAGAATGTAAAGCAGTAATACTAAAAATCACTTTAAAAGGCAGGTAATCAGAAAGTTATCACACTAGCAGGTGAGCAGGTGCTGACAAGACACTAGGTAAAAGTCTGTAATCATACCAGCAACATCTGAACAAGCTCTAAGTTTCTCTTAACTCTTATCAAGAAAAAATTGTATATACTACACTGACTTAAATGGAATTAGTTCCAGGCAGTGGAATGTATCCAATGACATTAGTATATTAACAATACTTCAAAAGAACATTTTTAAGACCATTTTTCTAAGAATTGTAAAAAAATTTGTTTACTCCTTTTATTAACAATAATCTTTTGAAGTCTTGTCCTCTGCTTATATTAAACAATGTTCATTTTTAAATAAGAAATACAGGGTATTTAATTTGAAAAGTTTATAACAAAGACTAACTAATCTTGGCATACTGAGCATAAAAGGATCACATTTTTGATTATGTAAACCCTGCTATTGTTTCTTCAAGTGCAGAGAGAGCCAAAAAATAAGTAACTACAAAAGAAAGAGTTGTAAGGATAAAGTTTAGTTTTCTTCTCAGGGTGCCTGAATTAAATATGATGCTAGTTAAAAAAAAAAAAAAAAATCAACATTGCCACGTTGGCTCCGCTTAAGGGAAGAGCAAAAGATCCAGTACTATGAGTGAAGATGGGCATCCTGTTTCTGCAGCCACCAAAGTCCCCTGCTGTTACTCACCAGCAGGGACACACTTGCTACCTGGTGTAACAGTCTGTGTAGCCTACATAGGCAAGACACTCCATTAATTTCTATTAATTAACCAGGGCAAACAAATTGGTGGATTGATCAGCTTGGGACTCTCGGCATTTATGTAGATATGGTGGTACATTCACTGTATCACTCTGATCTGGGAACACTTGAATAGGAATAAAAATGGCACCTCTATACATGAACATAATTCTTGCTTAGTGGAGAGGATGTGCTGAATTCCTAGAAAATACATTGACAGAAAAACGGGAGCTTCTTATTTTTATATCTAGCATGGCATGTTGGATACAATGACTGAAAAATAAATTGTACAATAAATTGATGCACACGTTAAGATACAGGTTATTTTAAGAAAATACAAAAATCTATAGAAAATGAGAACTTCAGAAAACTAAGAAAGACAGCGAATTGTAGAGGGAGATCTCCAGACTGCATTCACTATAGGTAAAGACATATTTTTTCACTTGACAGTGAAATTAATTAAGGCACATATTTCTTCCCTATATCATCAGATTTACAGGCATGTCCAGTCAGCATGGATCATGTAGTCTATGAATAGCCTTCACAGCTGGATTTTGGTAACAAAACATTCAGGTGAATAACATGAATCATAAAATATGTGAGTAATATATACCATGTATCAGTTCTGGGTAGGAGAGAAACCATTTTCAGTTATTGATAAAGACATGTTCTCATTCATTTTCATATATTTTCCTGTGTATGTAATCATACAAACCAGCATGCTTGTCATATAATATTTAAATTAAAAAATATAGCGGAAAAGGATATCTGCTAATATGATTTGTAATAAAATTTGTTAGAAAACAGCTATGGTAGAGAGTAAAGGAACATTAAAATTTTAATCTTGTTGTTAATAACATCAAATTTAATTAAGATATAGCCTGGGAATAACTAAGACGGCCATCTTAGATCACAGAACCAAGTGAAGTTCATAAAACTCTAAGATCAGTGTACTTGGGAAAAGTTTACATCATGACTTCTCTTTCAACTGCTTCCTTTTTTTTTTTTTCCTTAACAACAGACATTTTGATGGCTGAAACTCTCACTTTGAATATTTCTTCCCTTCCATTCTCTTCCCTTTCCCTTCCTCCCCCTCCTTTACAGTGATATTGAATACCTCATTCAGTTTCGCTAAGGAAAAAAATGGTATTCAGAAAAGGTAGAAAGGAATCAAAATTAATTTAAAAAAAAAGGCAGAATTAAGAAATATTTCATATTGTCTTGTTTAATTCAATAAATATCATTACATAACTTTTTATTTTTTTAATCTTTTTTAAAGTTATTTCAAAATGTTGCCACCAGTTCCCATATTAAATCTGTGCCTAAATATGGCAATTCATGTAGCATCACACTTACGCTATGCCCACAGAATCTTATTTGGTTTTGCCACCATGTCAGCAACTGTAAATTGCAACAAGTAACAGTGTAGACAACTGGAGCATTTGGGGATTGATTAGAACTACTCATGAAAGGTCTAGATAACTCATGGTTCAAAACATCATTTCCCCTTAATTTCTGAACACTTGGTTGCTTTTCCTGCACTCTGTCCTCACTGTGCTGATGTTGGCAGTAATGGCTAAAAAAATAATAATAATAATAATAATAAGGAAATTATAACTAATGCCAGAGAAGCCCCTTCTTTAAATACAAGCTTTGAGGAATCCTAGTAGGATTGCATAGCCATTTTTCTTCTCTGATTTGCTGTGTTCGTGTAGTTCCTATGTTTACACTGCCAGCTAGAGCAATCAAGTGCCAAAAGGAAGGATTCTGTTAATCTTTTAACACAGATAAAAAGCAGCATGTTATTTATAGAGATGAAGAAAACCTGCTCTGCCCTTTTCCATATTGAATTGTGAGATACACCAACACAACAAGCTCTGCTCTTGTGTAGTACCTTTCTCATAGTATTTCACCACATGTATTTTTACTTTTGGGATGGGTTCCTCGCTGGTTCTTGCTGACCCCTGCCATTCCCTGGATCCATCTAGAGCTCAAGCACAGCAAATCATGTACCACTTGCCAGGGCAAAATGGATCTGAAAAAGACAAACCCACCTAAGGATAGCTGTGAGAGGGACCAGCCAGGAGGTAGTTATTTTGTAATGCTGGCACCAGTCTTCTCTTTCCCAATTGCAGCGTATCTTTAAAGTCATATTTGGAAATCAATACAAAATTCCAGTGGGAGAAGCATCACTCTCCCTGTGCTCATTACCCAGATTTTGAAACCTCTGATATTGTTTATTGCATAACAGCGACCATAAAAAGGTTATCGTACTTGCCAAACAATTATTTTGTATTTATAAATAGTGCCTTTTATCAGCATCCAGAAGAGGACACTAATTTGCATATTTCCCCATATTTTATGGGAATGTTAGTTTAACTGCTTTAAAGGCACATTCATCAAGTCATTCCTTTAGCTCTGGTATGGCTCACAGCATGATATAATAACTAGTCAACCTGGGATAAAGGGTTACCATAACTTAGGATCACATTTTGGGCAATCAGCTCATCCATCCCTTCCAGCATTTATGTGAATACTTAAACCTGTCACATGGGGAGAACATTGCTACATTTCAGCAAAAGTTTATTAACTACTATTCTTCAGTTTAAATTAAAATACAGACTCACTCAAGGTTCTTTCCTCACACTTTGGAAGATGTAACTTCCTACAGTCAGGCTTGTTTATGGGCCTTACCATGCCAACTTCTAATAACACTGCTTATGTTTGCTATGTTCGCAGCCACTTTTAATGTTCTATTTTAAATACTAAATGCAGGTGTTTAGTTCATTTGAAAATTAAACACAAGGGACATAGGGTAATGACAAATGAAATTGTATCAAATTGAAGAGATATCTAGTCAGCGCCAAAGGAATTAAGGTTTAACCCTGCATTATTTAATTAACAGTCTGCAGGAGGGGTTAATAGATGTTAATAATATTAACAGTCTATATGAGCTATTAAGATGAAGCAATCTGTCCTGTTATCCAGAAAGAGGACTGGAAGACAGAAAGCTCAATGTTATCCTCCTGGCCTTGACAGAGGACCCTAGTGCGTTTTTAAGCAGAGCCCTTTCATCCCATCTTCTGAACTGCCCAGTCACTCAGATAACTGTGTTTTGGGGTTGGGGTCCAACCAAATTTTTCACTGGCTTTTTCTGAGGCCCTGAACATCCACCACAACAGACGTTCCAGCAGACTCAGCTACCCTGAGCTCACAAAAGTTGTACTGAGAAACAGCTTCTGTCTTGCACACAGTGTCACTGCAAGACGATGCAGCCAACAGGATCTTCGCCACAGGGAATGATGGTATCCAGGGCTCCTGCTGAAAACAGGTCACCTACACCAGCTGTGCACACCACCGGTGAAAAGTCACTGAGCAAGTTGGAAAGAGCATGTTTAGCTGTGTTTCCTTTGGATTATTAATGTAGCTGTGCTACATTATATTAATATTAATTAAATATTAATTAATTAATATATATATTAATAACGTTTCATCACTGGTGGTCCCAAACTGCTGTGCTAGAAAGGTCAACTACATAAAGAATTAATAGCAAAGAGGAACAAAACCTACACTCAACTCAATGAACCAATCAGAAATCACAATGCTCGAAGCAAATAAATACCAACTAATTTTAAATGACAGGCATAAACAGATTAGTTGGGTTGTATTTGTTTTTAATATTTTTCTTTAATTGCAGAACTGCATTGTTAGATTTTTTTTTCTGCTCATATTTTCCCTGATATTTGAAGATTTCTAAAGAGATTTAAAACTGCAAAAGACATTATGGTTCAGAATGACTTTCTAAATGATTTAGATGTCCTCTTCCTGTTCATTTCAACAAATAGTGTCATCAAAATCACCCTGATATCTCTGATAAACTCAGGTTTTGAAACGTTGTTTTCATAATACCTCAAGAACAGAGTGCATCTACATTGATGTTTTAGTTCAGATCAGGAGTGCACTTTTGAAGCAAATGGCTCCATCATTGCCATATATCACATTTTGTTTCACACCGTGTAGTGGTCCAAGAGTAAATGAACAATTTTGGATGAAACTGAACTAGAAGATAATCACCAGGAGCATAACTAACGTGGTCCACATTCTAATCGTCATTTAGTCAACAGGGCCAGACAAGGTCTAGTCTGCAATAACCTTCCGTTCCCCAAAACATGTGTAACATGGACCTTGAAATCTCACCATTAATAAGTACATTTCAGAAATCCAATCTTATTGTGCATCAGTACATGCTAACACAGACAGACCATGACAAATCAGCCTGTTCCCTTGGTCCATAATTTATGAACTGTGTTATTCATAAAGATGCAGTTCAAGACCGCTAGAACAGGAAAGCATTTGTTGATGCTGTACAAAGGAGGGAAAAAAAAAAAAAAAAAAAGAGAGAGCAAAGGGAGAAAAATGATCTTTAGAACAACTTCAGGAGCTAAGCAGCAGCTAATAAAATTTTGTCTTCCTAAAATTTCATTAACACAAAATGGCAAGTTCCCCCACATAGTAACCAAGTATGTTATATTTGCAAAAACAGCTGCTGCACAAACTTAAGTCCATTGTTTAAGCTGCCCACACATCTGAAAACCCTCTCACTAACATACTACTGTCAAAGAAAGTTGCCTGGCTAGCACTGATTTCAAGCAGACCCTCTACAACAAAGGCACATTACCAGTTCCTAAACCCACATAACTCAGTGGAGGTCTCTTTTTTTTTTTTTTTTTGTTTTCTGTGTGCAGTGCACAAATGCATTCAAATACAGAACAGCACAAAGGAGGTCCAATCCTTTCAGATAGTTTTTGAGTTCAGTGTATTTTTAAAAGTGCAATGTCTTGTCAGGTTATTCTGCATTAGCTTTATTACTAGACAAGATTTAAATGGCATGTTTACTTAAAATACAGATTTGCAGTAATAGAACAAAGCTACAAACAGTTTAAATGAAAAATAAATTACTAAGGCTGCTGCTAACAATTCATCTTTGCAAGCTTTTGAGGTTCACTAATTAGCCTCGAAAATCTGTCCCTGATCTGGCACACTCAGGAGAAGTCTCAGAGCTCTATTTTAGCTTTCTGCTATTGTTGACTGCAAATATTAGAGACATGGAATAGACACATAGCCCAGGACAGGTGGGGTCTCCTTGCATCTCAATTTCTCTTTGGCTGCATTTTCTCTGCTATGACTGGGCAATGGAAGACCTCATGGTAATGTAGGGGATTAAGACATCTTCCTCTGTCAGTCTTAGAATATCTTGATTAACATTTCAATCACATCTCTTAATTAGCACATTCCCAGCATAAGCTTCAGCTGCTTTCCTCTTTCAGAAGGTTCTAAAGATACATAGATAAAATTGCACATTTCGTACAGCATATTATAGGGAATATTAAGTACAGTGTTCTTCACACTGAACTCATTGCTGTTTGCTCTCCATGAACACTATATAAAGAAGACAATATTACTGTAAAAGGTGACTTTTGGAACGGAGTGCTTACACTAAGTAACATCCTCTTCCCTGAAAATATACCTTTTATTTAAGGATATAATCATAGGGAATATATATACTCATGAACTAAATGGTGCACTTAGAAATTTCATTGTTTGTAGTCTAACTATCTTGAGTAGTCATTGGCACAGTTTTTGCCTAGCAAATGAGTTCTTTCCCAAACATTTCTTGGGTACAAACTGGGAATCAGCACAAAGCCAGAATTGTTCTCCACTTGTGTCCCCAGCTGGTAGTTTATTTTTTAGCAGCCTGCCTGGAAGATGAGAGTATTCAGCAATATGAAGGGCTGTGCCAACTAACTCCCGAACAAGAAAGCGAGACCTGGCACTGTTCAGTTTACTAGCGCAGATGTAGCCACAACATCCCAGCATTTCTTTAGCCCAAATGGGGCCAGCAGATGACTCAGGAATTTGTCTGAACATCATCCTTTGAATGACTAAGAAGCTTTTGACCCAGGAGGCTATTTTTTTGGTTTACACTGTGAACTCTGACACTGATTTGTTATCTTAGTTTCCTTTGTGAGAAGGGGCTGTTGAAAGAGATGCTCACACTAGGTACACATCTATCATCTCTTGGAACTAACCCCAGATGCACTTGGAGCAGCAGGTGAACTTGAAGCATCTAATACTGGATGAAGATTGTCTTTTTTTTTGGGGGGGGGGAGAAAGCTTTTCAACACCATAGCACCTTGCAGCAACAAACAGCTTCTCAAGCAACAAAACCCTGGAGATAATATTCTGGAAAGACCTAAAAGTTGTCTTTGGGCAGTTTACAGGATGTTTGCTACAGAAAGACACTTAATTCTGGGATATCGATCTGGAAGTTATAGAAGACAATTTCTAATCACAAAATGAACAACTTAAAAAAACAGCACCACAAAAAGAGTAAATAAAGAAGGAAAATGACACTGGAAGGTAATCTGAAAGATTGATTTTGTTCTTATATCTTTAAATATTTGTGCAAAGAGTTGATCGTATAATTATATATAATTATATTATACATTAAAATTAATATATTTCCATATACAATTATATTTATGTAATTATATATTTATATATATATTATATATTTATAATATTAATATCAGGAGGATTTGTGATGTGCAGCTAAATCCCTGTGAAAAACTCTAAAAATACTGGACTAGCCTCTTTACCTTTCCTATTGCCAAATGACTGGACATTAAATAGGAGGCAAACTTCCCTTCTCAACCTGCCTCTCTCAAAAATTAGATGAAAAAAAATATCTTAAAATGCTAAGAAATTAATGTATTTCATTTTAGTGCATGTAACCTTTCCTTTTACTTTAGTTTCCTGGTTCTGCATTTGTGATTTAAATGCATTCCAGTAGAAAATGTGTAATTATCACAACAGATTTGTGTGGAAAGGAGGCTTAGAACCAAAGTTATGACCATTCCTTGCTAGGACATATCGAATGCTGGAGGTGGAGGCCCAGCTACATGCAGATATGGGCTTGGCAGAGCAGACATGAGAAGAGCATAGCTGTTGCAAAAAGCGAGTAGGAACAGCAAAAAAACAAGCTATATAAAGTTGTGAAAAAGCAGTAAATGTATCATAAAAGAAGCAGAAGCAGAATCCTGTCCATGAACAGATGCTGAAACAGGAATGAACTTTGCTGCAAAGGCAAACAATGACAAAAGTGCAGTCCTGTGGCCGTAAGGGCAGAAATCCAAATGAAATCAGCATCTCATTCTGATCCACCCACTGTGCCTCCAAAGCACCCATCAAGGGGCAGTGCCCATCTGACTTTGTTTATAGCTTATCACAATGGGGTTGAAATCCAAATGCTGAAGCTTCATAATATGTTTGGACTTCAATATCCACAATCTCAGCTGCTGCATTTTGGTGTGTATTGCTTCCCCTGGTGACTATGTACATTCATATATATACACATACCTACTTGTTCACCAAAGAAATCAAAAGGACTAGATTCCATCCATCTCAAGAAATGCCTGCCATTCTCTAGCCTTTCAAAATGCATAATGCTGTGTTTTCATAAGATACAAGATAGAACTCTAGTCCTGTTAAAATAATTAACAGAACTCCTATCGGCTTCAGAGGTATTATAGTCTGTCTTCATGTATCTCTCAGGCTCTCTGAAAATCTCTCAAAACAACCGCCTTTTGCTTAGGGTTTTTTTTACTTCCTGCTTATTTGTTTGTTTTTGCCTTGTGATTAAAGCTGATCAACTAGTTTTCAGATAGAACAGTTTTCCATTCAAAAATGCTGGTTCAATCGCATCTTTTTTTTTTCTGTAATATATAGATAAAAAATTATTCAAGATTTTTGAAATACTTCATTTTGATAAGGTCAAAGTACCTTGTTTCAGTGACTGTTTTGATTTATGATTTTATGAACATTTATCACATCCAACAAAAATCTTATTAATCTTTAGCCAATAATAGAAAAGTCAGAACAAGCCATAAAGAAATGCTTTACTCTTAATAAAATTAAGCAATTCATGGGACTCCTTACATATTTCTGAGGGAAATCATTTGGAAATGTCATCTTGTAAGAAACTGCATATTTTTGCCCCAATTTGAGAAGAAAGCCATTTCTGAACTAGAAAGAAAATTAGGAATTCCAGGTAGCTCAGCCCCTCACTTCAAACTCCCATGACTTCAGGAGAACCAAGAATTCATTTCACATTATTTGGAGTTCAATGCACTGTCTGTGGTTTATACAGGATGTTCTTTTCTAGTCAGGATCCATAATGAAGAGTTGCTTTCCTTGTTAGCAGTTAGACAATTTTTTCCCTTACAGCTGTACACAAGTCCAGTACTGGCCTTCAGATTTGCCAAAGCAAAACAACATCTGTCTGAAGAGAAGCTACCAATGTATTCTGAAGAAAATTTAGAAAGGCAGTGGTGGAGGTAATGACAGAGAATTTAAAAAAAAAAATTAAAAAAAAAGGTCATCTTTGCCCTCTAAACATTTCCAGAGCCCTGCAACTGGAGTACACAAGAAGAGTATGTCCTCCAGACTTGTGGAGCTACTTTCACTGTCTAATCTTGTCTCGTCCTGTGTCTAATCCTCAGCTGTCTAATCTTCACATCTGGAAGCTGAAACAGGGTGACTCAAGTGCAAAACTCAGACTATTGGAGTTCAACTTGGAGACTCCTAATACTGTGTGCTGAGTACAAATTATCCCACTTGCAGGAGAATTATTTTCCATGGTTAAATACATATTTCCTTCACTTGTGGGTGCTTTCTTTCCCAGAAGAAGGAAATTCTTCATTATTGCACTAAAATTTGTTAACATATTTGCTGTTTAGTGTCTTTTTTTAACATCAGGGAAACCCTCCCAGCGTGTGCAAGCACACCTACTCTTGGATTTTAGCAAAGGATATGGAATGGTGCCCTGTTACTTACCTTTCTGGTTATCCTCTTTCTCTATGCTGCCTGTAAACAAATTTGAGTTTAGTTCAAGAAAGCACAAAACCTTTTTTTAGTGGAGATGGGACATTTATGTCAGTTGAAAATATGGCCCATGTGTTTGGACAGTAAAATGACAGCTTATTCTGCTTTGAAATTGTATTATACTCACTGTGCGTCATGATGTTTCACTGGATAGGCAAAGGCAAGCATGTGAACCTCTCCATTCAGCCTGATGTCATGCTAATTATGAGGATGTACAGTACTATAAGCACAAAGTCTATTAACCAACCATAAAGGAGATAGATTTTCATTAACTGTAAAGATCTATGGTCTAGTATGGGTGATATTCTATGTTAACACCTCATTTTCTCATGAATGAAGTAAGCTTGACTTAGAGAAAGAGTTTGGGAAGCCTACACCTGAAGGCTGCCCCACAGCAGTGTTGCTTGAAGTTGACTGTACACCATCAGACAAATATACTTCAAACACAACCAATGTCAGCTTCCAGTGACTGCATCTCCCAAATTCAGCTTCTGCCTGGTTGGGCCACTCCTACATTGTAGGTGTGCATTTGCCTCTTCAGACACATTCAAGCTCATTGGTCCCTTAAAAATATTTTTCTACCTTCCCGTTAGCGAAAAAAATATTAAAAAAATAATAATAAGCATAATAATAACAGGTGAAATCAAAAGTATCAGGTTCACTCTGGTTGTGTTGCTGTCATTATCAGAGATTGAACTGTAGATAATTTTACATATGTGAGAGATTAGGTGCATGTCCTAAGAGAAAATGAAAGCTTCACGAGTCCACACTGGAACTACGTGCTCCTGCATGCATTATGTATTGAGCTTTGTGGAAGAGTATACTATATCAAAACTCTAGAACTGTTTCAGTTTCCTGCTGTAGACAAAAGAAAAAAAGAAACATTTTCTTTCTGCTGGACCAGTTTCACAGATTTTGAACTTTTGGCTTTTTCCTAGCTGTTCTTTGTTAAGCAGCAGAGCTTCTGTGATTTGGAAAGACAGTGCTAAAAGGGAGACTGCAGTCAAGTTTGTGTGCATGGGTGGTATTTCATTAACATATATGCAAAAGTATTAGAATATAATAAGTAGGACTTTTTTTTTTTTTTCTGTGGCATACTTAGTGGCATTAATGCATTTTTCCCTATATTTCTTTCTCTTTACATTAGCTTTCAGTGAACTATCTAGGAATTAAGTTTTGCTGACATGAATATTCATTCCTTCTGTTACCTCTAGTGGCTTTGGATCAAGCCCAGAGCACAGTTTCAAGTGTATGTGCATGAATATTTACAGGTGCCAATTTTTATATCCACATTTGCAAATACTGCACTAGAAGTGGTTTCTTCCATTTCTAGTCTCAAACTTGACAGTGTCATATCTCTCTTTTGACCTATCACAACAGCTCCAATCTGAAATGATGATTATTCATGGAAGACTGTGCATGATCAAAACAGAGTTAAAAAGATTTGCCAAAACAAAATACAGTGAATAATTGTGAATAATCAATTCCAGGAAATTACAGTCTGAGAGCAGGCTTTCCACAGGCTTAAAAGGAACATCAAATAAATTCTTTGTCAGCTCTTCTCAGTATCCACTGTGTCAAATTTCTTACTGCAAAACAGTTCACAAAATCCAGCATAATCTTTAAAGTGCATCAAACTTCTGACTTTACATTTGTAAAGGGAATAAGCAGCATAAAACTCAGATATGGCATTACCCCCATTGCTCTCTCTCTGCTGCCCATCATTCACAATGGGTATGCAGCATTTCTGAGGGCAGCGTGTACATATGACAGCCTGAGATAATGCCACCAAGGCTGGAGCTGAGTGCAGTTAGTTTCATGACTGGTAAAGCAGACTACAAAAAATAAGTATATAGACAGCCACAGGGACACTAAAAATAGCAAGGGACTGGAGGAGAAGTAACTTTTTGTCTTGTCTCTCAATGCCCACCAGCAAATGTGTTGACTTTGAAGAAATTTAGTACCCATGAGATTGCTAGTGTTAAAAGCTTGATCCGTCTCCTGCGTATGGTAATGTCACTGCAACAGTCCCAGTGAAGATGATCCACTGAGTTTCTCAGATCGAGGAATACACAATTGCAATGTTATAATAAACCTTTATAAATGAAGCATTTAATTACAAATAGGGAAAAAGAAAAAAGAAAATTATGAAATTAAACTTGGCATATGTTTTTCTTTGGTAGTTTTCTGTGTTATTTGTTTTTGTTTTGCTTTTTAAACTATATTCTCCACAGCGTGGTGTTCTGTTATGAAGTGAGAAGGTAAGAACTGGCTTTCTGTTGCTGGACAGTTTCCAAACCTGCAGAACTCTCCTTTTCAAAGAGGATTTTTCCTCTTCTGTAAGCAACTGTCACACTTAGAGCTTGGAGAAAGTAGGCAGAGGCCTGACTCTTCCATGGCTTAAACTGGTTTTGTAAGCCCATGGATGTTAGTAGATTTTTTCCATCTGAGCACAATCCTGATTTCAAAATCCATCTGTCATTTACAGCAAGGACAGTGGCTTCTGGATTCATGCATCTGAGTCTCTGCTATGGCACTGAGAAGCTTCATGCCTTCAGGCAAGTCACTTAAACTCTCGGTGTTTCAATTTCTCCTTCTACAAAATAAGTATAAATAATGTTGCTCTCACTGGGGTGTTTTGAGGTCAAATTCTGATCTTGTTTCAGCAAAGCTAGGAACAGCACTACTGCAGCTGATGGAATTAGGCTAGAGTAAAATCACCACAAGTGCCTGTCATTGTAAAGTGCTTTACAGACTACATATTATGCAAAGTGACGAACTGCAACTAACTCAGAGAAAAAGGAGGCAGACCAGCTGGTGCAAGGGGCTAAGCACCATGGTGCAGAGGGCTGAAAAAATCCAAGGATCACAGGAGGAATGCTTAATTCGATTAAAATGGTAATAGCATCTTTCTAACTGCTGTGCAGGGAGACAGACAGAGTCTTGGTGTTGAGATCTTATCGGAGATCTTTGCACATCAAACAGCAAGGAATTTGGCTCAGAAGGAGGTTTTTTTCCCTTTGGAACTGCTGTTCTGCCACATCTAAGGCTAACACCTGCATTTTGCTCAAAAAAAAAAAAAAAAAGAGGTTTTAGATGTTGCTGGCACTATGAACCTCTAGGAATGCTGCAAAATGTGGCATTTCTGGTCACTCCCAGCCCCCTTTACATGGGCCACACACACCCCCCCCCGTCTCTCCTGCCGTGCTGCACCAGTTTCCTTGGCCATTCCCTGTGTCCACCCAGAGCCCACCCCCTCTCCACTTCACTCCTTCCATTCCCTTTTACGGCTGCTCACCTCGTCTCTGGTCTCTCACTTCCTTCCCATTGCACATTCACACATCAAAACATTCACAGTTTTTACAGCCACGAGCCAGGAGTAAAGGGCATGACAATTTGGTCCACTATATTCTTTACCAGCACAATTTCTGGTGCTTTCACTCAGCCTGCCTCAGGCATTACTCCCTGAGATATTAGTTGTGATTAAATAAAAGAGCAAAGTTATACTGAAACATTTGGGGAGAATAAAAAATATAAACCACATATCAAGCACTTCTGACAGTACACAGAAAGCAAATTGCAGGTAAATCTGAGTTTGAAAATCAACTGCTTAAAGAAACAACCATAATTAAAAACAAACAAACCACCTTGCGTTGTAATTGCAGCTATTGTCAATTAATCCAAAGGAGGATTATTTTCTCTTATTTTATGTGCACAAACATCCATAAACATGCACACGCCTCTCTTAAAGCAGCTTCCTTGCTTTAACCTTCATTTGCTCTTCACAGCTGGAATAAATGGTTAATCTCTCTGGAGATCATGCATGCTATTTGTTATTGATTTTATAGTTCAATAACATACTAGGGGTGTGAACAGGTTGGGATCAGATTAGGAAACAACCACTTAGAAGCAGAGACCAGCTGTGCACTTGTGATAAATTACATTTTTTCCCAATGAATTTTATACCTAGTTATAGTTGGTTTACAGGATTTAGCACCATATGGACTGCCTACTAGTGAGGTAACAACCCAAAACACATAAAACTTCCACAGCAAAAGAAGCAACCTGTAGCTGGAGACTTTTCTTTTAGAATATTGTATCATAATCATGGATTTGGAAAACATGAAAAGTTTGGCGCATACCTCTGTGACGGATTTATCACAGACACTGAGGCTGTATAAAACAGAAACACAGCAAATGGCAAAAGTGATAACATCAATATGCAGAGAACTTGGAACAAAGGAATTCTAAATACGGGGCTCTTCTTACAAATGGCTTTCTTGGTTTTAGAGCTGTTAAAAAGAAATCTCCATAAGATCCATACAGGGAAAAAAAAAAGAAAAACTTGAACTGTGCATTGCATTCCATACATTAGTGTTACGGTGCTGTTCTTACCATTGAAACTTTTGTAAGCATCATTTGAGTGTAATTAAAGTTATTGGAATTTATTTTAGGATACAAGATAAAATTTTCTTAGAGAAAAATGTGATTGTAAAAAATAAAATTAATGGCAATCACTTTGTTTAGCAGAGTAAGGGACCCAGAAACACTACAAATAAAGTACCATTTTCCCAGGGCTTTCCACTTGCTCTATTTACCAGTATCGACTATTATATTATCTACTTTCACACAAGACACTCTGTCCAAAAACACATAAACCACACATATATATGCATCCTCTTCTGCCTTTCCACTAGCATTGCTGCCCCCTGTTATGTGATACAATCACTAAATCTAGAAAAGGAGAGATTTGATAGTTCATCCTGTGTGTTATCCCTCTGCCACAAGAGAGGTGCTGCAATGATGGGATTATTTTCTCTGGAAATTGCCTAGGCTACTTATATGCTTATAGTTTAGTCTAAGCTGAAGTTTCCTGCTGAACTGGCAGCACTCTATAGAAACCTTACTTTTCTTCTCTTCTTCCTTGGTTTCAATTAGAAATTTCCTGATCATAAAACTGATGAGGTACGAGACAAAACTCATAGACTAATGAAAGGGTACATTGTCGTGGGTGTAATTCTAACATTGAAAGGTAAATGTGAGGACTGGATTGTGCCATAGGTTCAGTTTAAATGAAAGGAAAGTGTAGGAAAAAAAATTTACTTTATGCAAACACAGTGTAAGAAAACTGAATCTTACACTTAAATAGTCATAAAGATCCCAAATCTGAACATGCTAATCAGATGAAACTGCCATTTATTTGCTAAGTACCCTTAGCTAAATACACATTTCAGGGCTGGGAAGAATTTCACTAGCTTTTGGATTTAATATCAGATGTTAACAAAACTCTACAAAAAAGAAGATGCCATACAATACCTAATGTTCGAGTCAACAGATACTCCTAGAGCTGGGTGAATAATTAAAAAAAAATTGAAAAACTTATTCAAAAATATGAAATTCATCAACTAAATTACTTGACTAATACATCTATGAATTATGAACTGACTATGCTGGGTGAATAATACATTAATAATTAATATGAAAAATATAATTAAATTCCTCAAATTAATTATTCGTAGAATATGAGAAACCATAATTATTCTCTATACTGTACTCAAAGAATAGAATGCCTGAGTAGTCTGTACGCTATTCAAGTCTTATAATTTTTCAATGCAATGTATAGGATATATCTTTATAATTATGGAGTATTGGGGTGATATCTCAAATATCGCTTCTGGCTACGAACGAAAAAACATGTCATAGTTGACCAAAATAACATATGTTTTAATAGAAATATGCTAATGCTGGGATGGGTAACACCTCCTAGCTGGCAAAGACTGTCTCTGTCTCTTTGAACAAATTGAGCAAGGAATGCCCACTGGAGGGAATTCTTGACAAGCAATCAAGTACTGGGGCTGTGTAAATTGCAGTTTGCTAATTCTGACCACAGGCTACTTTTAAACATCAGTGCCTGCATCAGTAAAGGAGCGGGGCTCATGTATGAGCAGTGGTTCGGCTCTCAGCCTGTGCCCAGACACAGGCGGGGCTCCACACTCCTGCAACAGAGAGCTCAGGATTTAGGACCTCAATTAGCCTTGGTGCTTAGATGTGCACAGAAGATCGCAGGCAGGTTAAAGAGCCGGTATGTCTCTACCTGCACTCACAGTCTGCCGCTGCCATGAAGACATTGAGGATGATGAGTACCACTTTCCCTTCTGGGATGGGAGCCAGCTGGGAGGGAGTGGATGTTATCTATAGGATATGGAGCCCCTTTGCACTGACCACAGTTTATGAGGAGCAGCAGGCAAATCAGCCTTACAAGCTAAGGATGGCAAAAAATTACCAGGCTCTACTCAGGACCTTGCCTTGCCTGTAGTTACACTTGCCACAATTTTATGTAAGTCCCCGTAGTTATTTCCTGATGGGCTCTGGAATTCACCATAAAAACACACCTGAATTCTCCATTCCCATGCACTGTAAGTGTGTGCTCCACTATGCAGTGATACTCAGAGCAATGTTGGCTATGGGCAGAGGTCAGTAGTTGTGTGGGGCACAAGTAAGGACTTCTGTTGAAGACAGCACTTTTGATGTGTCTAAAACATTGTATGTCCTAACTGTTGTTTCAACCCCAGATAGACAGGGAGTGATTTATCACAGAACCACAGAATCATCGAGGTCGGAAAAGACCTTCAAGACCATCAACCCAACCTACTGAGTCCCATCACTAAAACACGTTCCTTAGTGCTGCATCCACACAGCTCTTAAGTACCTCATAGAGTCAGAATCATAGAATATCCCGAGTTGGAAGGGACCCACAAGGATCATCAAGTCCAACTCCTGGCACCGTACAGGTCTACCCAAAATTTTAGACCATGTGACTAAGTGCACAGTCCAAACGCTTCTTGAATTCAGACAGGCTTGGTGCAGTGACTACTTCACTGGGGAGCCTGTTCCAGTGTGCAACCACCCTCTCAGTGAAGATCCTCTTCCTGATGTCCAGCCTAAACCTCCCCTGCTTGACACCGTTCCTGTGGGTCCTATCACTGGTGATTAAGGAGAATAGGTTGGCACCTGCCTCTCCACTCCCCATCGCAAGGAAGTTGTAGACTGCGATGAGGTCTCCCCTCAGTCTCCTCTTCTCCGGGCTGAACAGGCCAGGTGACCTCAGCCGCTCCTCATATGTCTTCCCCTCTAGGCCCTTCACCATCTTCATCACGCTCCTCTGGACACTCTCCAACAGTTTTACATCCTTTTTGTACTGTGGTGCCCAGAACTGCACACAGTACTCGAGGTGAGGCCGCACCAGCCACCAGTAGAGTGGGACAATCACTTCCCTCGACCGACTAGCAATGCCGTGCTTGATGCACCCCAGGATACGGTTGGCACTCCTGGCTGCCAGGGCACACTGCTGGCTCATGTTCAACTTGCTGTCAACCACAACCCCCAGATCTTCCAGCAATGGGGACTCCAGCACTTCCCCGAGCAGCCCCTTCCAGTGCCTGACCACCCTTTCTGCGAAGAAATTCTTCCTCCTATCCAATCTAAACCTCCTCTGGTGCAATTTGATCATTCATTAAATAAAAACAAAGTTATGAATACTCATTACACTATTACAAATTAAAAATGACAATTAACCACAAACTTAGGCACATAACCCATCTTGCCATATACTATTGCTATCTTGTAAGCTAAAAAAGGCCATAAAATTACTTAGGGGAATGAGGAAATCCTACACAACTTTACCTCTATACTTTTTCCTTTTTTGTTTGTTTATTTTGCTTTGACCAGAACTTTTTATTATTTTCAAATATAACATATTTTGAAAGATTCTGGAAAAAAAAAGAAATAAAAATAAGGATCCATTGTACAGCCTAACACACCTACACTGCCCATTCACCCCCACAAACTGAGTATTTAGGTTGCAAAATACATTTCTTTAAAGGGCATCTTGCCAATCATTGGTCTCATCTGTCTCGTTAATAAGCAAACACAAACTGTCCTGAAAGTAACTGTCCCTGACTATAAAGATAGACTCTAAATTATTTATCCCTTGTTAGTGGATCCATTACACTGTAATTCCCAATCACTGTCTCCTTAGTCTCTCATACCTGTCCCAGAACTCTCTTTATCACCTAAATTTTCCCTATTAGCCCCAATTTTAGCAATAACTCTCAGCTTTCCCCAGCCTATACTAGAGGTCAATTGTTTCAGTTCATGAGATTTCAATTATGTGGAATAACTAATAAGATATCCATTTAAACTGATTAAACACAGCCATTTTTATTGCTCTGCACTCCTATCCATTTCCAGGAAAGAAACGTGCTGGGTAGCGATAATGCATGTTTCTGGGAGCACAGCTGTGCTTCTTCTTCAGTAACCTTCAGAACATTGCTACAGCGTAGGAGTCTTTAGAAATGAAAAAGTTCCTCTCCAAAAGGAAAATTACTTCTTCAAAAGCAAACGGTAATGTTTAAATAGGACTTTCTGTAACTAGCTTGCTACTTGCTTCCCATCTCCTGGCCTGAGACACAGTTGTATACATAGGCTTGAAATTGGCAATTACATCCAAATTCTGCTAGGCACTGAGCATCTTCTCCAAAAAGCTGGGTCTTCTGAAGCACTGATGACATCAGTGGCAGTGAACTCAGCTCCGCAGAGGGCTGAAGCACAGCTTTCACTGTGGATTTCAAGTCCTGTTTATTCATATGGATTCTCATGCCCTATAAGTCCTTGAAGGTGACACAGGAGAAAACATGATGACAACAGGGCATGACAAATCTCAGAGAAGATTTGAATGTAAAAACTCTCCCATGAAATGTAGATATTATTGGAATAACCTGAACAAATCAAGAAATTGGCTGGCAAGGGCATGGCATCATTATCACAGTGCTATATCTTCAAGGAGAAATTGAGAAAGGCTTTTTATAAGATTTATTACATTTCTCAAATGAAATAAAATATTAGACCTCTAATTTTTTTTATTTAAATTCTATCAGTAACTCCCTGCATTCCTCCTTCATTCCCCCCAATGAATTAACCATTATCATATTTTTGTCTGAGATAAAAATGAATGATATGCTTTTGATTAAAAAAAAAAAAAAAGAATAAAAGAAAAAGAAACCTCCTGCATAACTTTGAACTATGAATTGCCTTGGAACTCTCATTAACTAACTCCCTAAGTTTTAATCACAGAACACAACCTCTGCTGTCTCCAGACTACAGAGTGAGATTCCTAGCACTTACTCAAAGACAAAACAAAGAAAAACAAACAAACAAATAATAACAAAAACAAAAGAAACAACAACAACAACAAAACGGGCGTATTATTATTATCATAACTTAAGACACAGGTGC
Source organism: Cygnus atratus (assembly GCF_013377495.2). Lineage (NCBI taxonomy): Eukaryota > Metazoa > Chordata > Aves > Anseriformes > Anatidae > Cygnus > Cygnus atratus. The sequence goes on from NC_066363.1 coordinate 78,557,072, forward strand.
GGTGTGAGCACAGTCATCCAAATTAGAAGTTCCAAATTTCAGAACTTAGCTCTATCACTGAATACCTCTGTTGACATTCACACTTTACATTTTTTTCACCATTAAGGAGTTTCTACTAGCCACTTACTGTGCTGGAGTATAATAATTGCAAATAGTCCTAAAACTTTGTATTTGTATTTGTAGGAGCAAACACGGTAATATAATGCAAGTCAATCTGAAGAGAAAAAAGCATCAGTTAACAGAGCACCTTTTTTAACAGGTTTTTGCCCAGGACTCCTCTTTCTGGTATAACAGACAGTAGTGTTGGCAAGGTTCCCAACTATAAAGTTGGGAAGAAACTTTATAGTTTTCCTATAAAGTCAAAGCAACATTTGAGAAAATCCTTTACTACTGCTTCTTCACACTTGCTTCATTCAAAAATATTGAACACCACATAGACATTGTGAAGGTTCAGTTTGGGTGGAAATCTGTGTTTGTGCAAAATTCCATCACCATTACTGGTATTTGCACTGATGGTGATGAGGAACCCAATGGCAATCCAGAGATGAAAATGTTTTGAAAAACAAGAAGGCAGCAAAGAACTTGGAAAGTTAGAAAATGAGGCAATATGTGAGAAAAACAAAAACAAAAATATCTCTCTGCATGACTCATAAAATGCTCTACAGAACAGAACTTTCCTATGGATCTTTGAAAATTAGTATTTCTCCATTTGTCTCAGGATGTTTCTGATTCAGTCTAATTGTTCGATCAGAAATACGTAAATGGTACCATTTGTAGTCATGTTCACAGTCAACATTACACAGACTAACTTTTGGAGCTTTGAGAGAGAGAGATACCCCCACATTGCTCACAGGATGAAACGGAGGTTGGAATTCAATGGTTGCAGATGTGAAGGCAACAAAATAATAGGCACCATAGCCACTGAACCCCTCTATAGCTCTGGTTTTATGGGGTGCTTTTGGACCTTAGGATAAGCTTGGCTATGAGGAGATTCCCTTTTTATGCTGATAAAAAGGTGAGAATGCTTTCTTGCTAATAACATGGACAACCCTGGGGATTCTGGTGCTGAAAATCCTCCCCATTGACTCTACTGTAGAGGGGGGTGAGGAAGCTGACTGATTAGTCAAGCCACTCCAAAGAGGCAGCAGGAGGGAAAGATGAAAAAAACAGAGAGCTCTGGAGCTCAGAAAGAGGAGCAGAGGCTAACGTGCTGTAAGAGCAGATGTTCAAAGACATACGTGCTTTTCTTTGCTCCTCAGACTTGTCTACATCCATTCCTAAAGTATGACACTCCTAAAATATTTCCCTGAATAAATAAAGAGGAAGCAAATCTATTGAAGAAGTAAATGCGAAAGCAAGTGTGATGGGGAAAACTTTCTTAGGAATCACAGATCCTTTTAAACAGTTATCTGAGGCTCCCTTTCTGCCTCCAGTTCTCACAGGAGTTACAGCTAGGGTTTTCACATTTCATTGGTCTTAAAACAAGCAGCTATGAGCACACCATTAATGAACTCGTAACATTTTCACCCCTAGCTATGGATAAATGTTTCAAGGGCTGCTTCCCCTGGCAAAAAAATGACAGCTCACTTTTAAGACAGAAGTTGAGATGAGCACCAACAATTAAGTAGTCATAGGTAAGAACCATTAAATGCTGGCTCTGTCCCAGAGTAGCTTAACTTTATTTCTGTACTTAACTCATTTTTAGCAATCCCTCTACATCTGACTATTAAAATGAATGAAAATACTGCACGCTCACAAGCCCATTACCTAACTTTTTTTGCATTAATTTTCAACAGGTTAAGGCAGGTATAAAAAGCAGCCAGGGATCCCCATAGGATTCCAGCAATGGAAGAACACTGTGCTGTAATTAATCACATCAAACCAATGCACAAAGCTGAGCATATGTGGGCCCTGCTATTGCTACAACATGGGCTTGTATGCACTGTGCTTCTAAATAGCCAATGGCTGCCCTAACTGTAGCAGCATAAATCTAGCAAGAAAATTGGGGAAAAAAATAAAAAATAAAACCTTTAAAAAAAGCTGTATTTTTATTTAAACATTTATTAGTTTATTTGACATTACTGAGACGTCCTATTGAATATATTGATTCAAAGTGTTTTTTTATATATTAAAAAGTCAATGAAAGTAGCATGAGATGGTTCAGCTGTTGCCATATGAGATTGTTATTGAAAGACCTGGAAAACAGAGTTGCAGCATGAACAGTCATGTCAGATAAATACAGTGTGGCATCACTTCCAGATGCCGTTATTTGGCATTTACCCTTCACCTTGCTACCTCTACTCCTCATCCTCCAAGGGCCCTTCACAGATATTGACAAAATTGAGATCATAGTCCTGGTTCCTACATGCACATAGGGAACTGGAAAAGGATATCGTGCAGTGGAAGCCATTCCTGCCTATGGGAGTGACAGCTTCAGGTGGCAGGGCAATGTTTCCACGCTGTGCAATCAGCAGAGAGAGAAAGACCAACTCCACCCTGGAAGGAGTCAGAGCAACACAGTGGCACTTCTGGCCCCTAGCCCGTCTCCGGAGGAGTCCATTTGTCTCTATTAGCAACACAGGGAGACCAGGGAAACAACCCTCTTAACCGATACAGCTCCATTACCTAGTTAGAGGTAAGTGATGTGAATACACCCTCCTTCTCCTCCTTCTGATCCCTCCACGTTTTTCAGTATCAGCACATTACAACACCAAGGTATGTTACAGGGCTCAGGAATGGCTACACAAACATGTAGCCAACAAAGATGCTCAGCACTCAGATCCACATTTTTATGATTGAAGTCATCTATATAGGATTTAATTCTCAAGTTTCAGGGCATAACACAGCACTGTATGGGCTGCTGCAGGGAAAGTTAATATCCCAGACAGACCCTATACAATCGTGGCCACCAGGAAGGAACAATCCCTACGCCAATGTATGGCATAATTGTTCTGCAAGGTTACTTTTGCTCTCCTCTAAAGCTGTCAGTATTAGCATGTGCAAGAGACAGGCACAGGACAAGGACATCTGAACTGTTTCAGTATGGCAATCTGTATTTTGCTGATCAGTGGGTGACTCCCCACTTATTAGGATATGATAAACATGCATACAACAATAAGAAATATTTTTCTGTGCATGTAGCAGTAACCAAAACGTACTCATACAACAGCATCACTTATCCTTAACCTAGCCAGGTATCAGATGTACATGTGCATCTTTGCCAACATGTGCTCCCTAGCAAATATCACAGTCAGGCCCCAGTGCTGCAAGCACTTACCTGTAGGCTGAATTTTACTTGTGATTAATGTCAGTGGCCAAAAAGAGGTTACTTGCTATGTAAGAATAAGAGGCCTAAAGTCCACGGAGGCAGCTGGACATTACCACAAGCAAGCAGTATCTTATATATAATAGCTATATCGCACTTTGTCCCAGTATGTATGGGGAGTAAAGAGTTTGTTTTGTGCTTTACTCACTCTGGTATTACAGTCCTGCTATACAATAATAAAAGAGAAGTAATCAGGGAAGTTACAGAGGGGGCTCTGATGACAAACTCCAGCGTGTCCCTAAGGGTATACATTTGTCATGGGACTCATACACAGCTAGATGGATTGGAAAGTAGCTCATGTTCTTCTGTTTCTTTAAAGTGAACTTGTCATAGAAAAGAAATAAGAGATTTTCAGTTTATGACAGTAGCGGCAGCCTTTCAGGAGTCCAGTTATTTACTTACTTTTTGTCTCTCTGTTAAAGAAATATAAGATGCTATACAAAAGACAAAACAAAATATTTTCTTCAACATCCTGGCAATAGGTCTTTGCTGCTGCTGTTTGGTTTTCATCAAAACATCTCAAATACCTTGCACCCTGAGAGATCATAAAATCATTAAGGTTGGAAAAGACCTCCAAGATTATCTGGTCCAACCATCCCCCTACCACCAATGTCACGCACTAAACATGTCCCTAAGCACCATGTCCAACCTTTCCTTAAATACCCCCAGAGACAGTGACTCCACTACCTTCTTGGGCAACCCGTCCCGATGCCTGACTGTTCTTTCTGAGAAGAAGTGTCTCCTAATTTGCAACCTAAACCTCCCCTGGTGCAACTTGAGGCCATTCCCCCAGTCCTATTGCTAGTTATCTACAAGAAGAGGCTGATAATGGCACATATTACTACAAAGAGATGTGTAAAAAACATCAAAACTTTTTAAAAGTAAAATAAGGTTACCCCATTAAATTTTCATTTTTTTCTACTTTACTCTGTAGGGTTTGTGAAGTGTTAAAACATTTCTAGATTAAAACGAGCCTTTTGCATCAAACATTCTCAATTATCCAAACAAAATGCATTTCATCTACTGATTTTTATTTAAGAACATTAGCAATTAAAGTTTTGATTGTACAGAAGTATTTTGAATAACCAAGACAGAGACTTTTCTCTCCCAGTGCAAAATATTTTTTCCAGATAGATGGGCCTAGGAAGTGACTGGAAAAGAGGACAAAAACAGGTAGAAAGTTGGCTAAGTCACAGGGCTTAAAGGGTGGTATAAAGCAGTACAAAGACCAACTGGCAGTTAGTTGCTAGTGGTGTCCTTCCAGGATTAATACAAGGGCCAGTATTGTTCAGTGTCTTTATTAATGACATTGGATGAGAGGACAGAGCGCACTCTCAGCAAGTTTCTGGACAACACCAAATTCATCAGTTGCTGAAGGACAGGGCTGATATTCAGAGGGATCTACATAGGCTGGAAAAATGGGCTGATAGGAACCTTGTGAAGATGAAAAAAAGAGAATGCCAAATCCTGCTGCTGGGGAGAAATAAACCCATGCACCAGTACAGGCAAGGAGCCAAACATCTGGAAAGCAGCTTTGCAAAAAACGTCATGAAGGTACTGGACTGCTATGTCCAGTTTTAAGTTCCAAAATACAAGACACATATTCCAAAATACATTAACACATAGGAACAAGTCCAGTGGAAGCCCACCAAAGTGGTTGGAGGCTGGAGCCCATAGTGGGCAAAGAGAGGCTAGGAAAGCTGGATTTCTCCAGTATGAAGAAGGGAAAGCTGGGAAAAACAAACAAAAACACAAACAAAAAAACTTATTGCTATCTTAACTATGTAATGGGTGTGGATACAGAAGATTAAGTCAGGCTCTCCTCAGAGGTGCACAGAGGAAAGATGAAAAGCAGCACACATAGGAGGCAATATGGAAAATTAAAGTTTGGTAACAGGAAAGAAACACACACACACACTGACACACTGAGAGGGTGGCCAAACACTGGAACAGGTTGCACAGAGAGGCCATAGAATTTCGATTCCTGGAAAGATTCAAAACCCAAATGGGCATGGCCTGCTGTCAGACCTGAACTGACTGGAGCTGCCTGCCTTGAGCATGGGGTTAGGATACTTGACTTCTAGTCTCAGCTAAATTATTCTTTGATTCTGTGGGGAAATCCCCTCCTAATATTCTCTTCAATATAAAGAATATTACAAAATCAAACCACATCTGGACCTAAACATCCACGTAACAATAAATGAAGATAAAGGAAACAGTAGACATATTCATGTATGAAATATGCCATGTAGGCATATTTCTTATTTTTGTACTTGTTGGAAAAATGGATATGAGTTGTACAACAGTGTGAGAATCACAGAATGTTAGGGATTGGAAGGCAGAGCAGGGCTCTCACAATCAGAAGGGGAGACGAGCCTGCACGCAGGCCCCAAAGTGCCAAATAGGAGAGGAGAACATTTGTAACAGGTGGTGGCAGTGGTGGTTGCTTTCTTGCTTATTGTCCCATCTTGGGAAGAGCTCCCCATTAAGCATCTCAAAGGGACTCCAACACTGAAGTCCAACACTCCTTCCTGGCACACCTGAAGCCTTTTCCTCCTCCAGAGGAACTGCTGCCCCTCTCACTTCTTTGCTCAGTCTGCTGCTATGCTTTGGGCACTGCCATGGAGGCTCTGGCTGCGTCTTCAATTTAGCCTTCTCGTCCCCAGACTGAGACACCTCCCAGCATCCCCCCTCCCCAGGCCCATGGTGGCCCTCTGAGGGACACCTCTTGTGGCACCAGTAGAGCAGACAGGCCCCCTCCTCCCCTCTCCCTTGGGGCATCCATGAAGAAGAGATGCCACTTCTTCAAGAGGGACAGGGGTTGGGAAAGAAGGGCTCATACAACCCTCAAAAATCCACAAAAGAATTATTTATTTCTGCAGTGTCTTGCAGGCAAGCCCACAAGACATCCAGAGTGGTGGTTCTGCCCAAGGGAATTGTTGGCACAGAGGCTAAGCTGCGTGTAGGGAGCTGGCCGGGCACTCCTGCGATGAGCTTGCTGTTCTCCCATGGTGGACATCAAAGGCATGCCAGGATACCTCCATGCCTGCCCTGTCAGCAGTGGATCCACCTCCATGTGTTCTTCCTCCTCTGGTGGAGGATCCACCTCCATGGGCTCCTCCCTGTTGTTTGCCAGATGGACATGCCTGCGCCCCTGGTCATTCACAGGATCTCTGTCCATGTTAAAAATAAGAGCAATGCATAGAAATGTGCTACTAATAGGGAAAAGAAGATCAATCATATCTGACTGACACAAAGCTGCAAACACAATAATATTTTGAACATGAATATGGGAGACAGAGGGTAAGACATTGTTTTCCTGGGATCAGCTCCCCAGAAGTAAGAAACAATTAGAGAAAGACTGCAGCTTTGCATTTCCACTCTCTCTCTCTTCCTTCTCTCCCCCTTAAACTTCTAGTCCTGCCAGCAGATAACAATCATATTATTTACCTTTGTTTCCTGGGGCACAAGATTTTCACTGACATGCAAATGAAGAGACTTTCTTTGGAGAAATCATCCTGAAGGTGGTATTTAGAAGGTCAAATGTTTGTTGTTGTTGTTCTTGTTTTAAGTAAATATATAAATCTTCTAAAATATATATGTTTTCCCTTACAGGACAGTTTCCAAAATGCTGCCGTATGACCAATAGTTATGCAGTAGCTGTTCTAAAATAGGATATGGCAACCTCTTTAAGCCTGAAGAAACTCATGACAGTTTGTGTCAGCTAAGCCCTATTGGGTTTCTGTATGTAAGCAGTTGGATACAGGAAACTGCTGTCTGCTAAATGGTCCATTCAGCTTCTGTGTAGGTCTATAAGAACTCACCCACATTGCAGCCTTAGAAACTGTAGCAATATATATTTCCTGATTCAAATAGGAAGGTGTAGGGGTGGTACAATCCTTTAACAACTAGGAGGAAACAATGAGAGTGCAGAGAGTATAGATCAGAATGTAATTCTAGTCCTGTCTCTAGGAACCAACATTGAAATGCAAATGTGATAGGGAAATCAGAAGGACAAAGTTTTGAGAGACACAGGCTTCGATTCTGGTTTCTTCTCACATTATAGTGACTCAGGTCATAGTATCAGATAAAGGAAGTTACTCAGAAAGAAACCAAATTTCACATTTCACTTTTCAAAGTTAAACTGAAAAATAAGGGATGATTAAAAAAATTAGTACAATCCTTCAGAAAAGACAAAACTAATAAAGTGGGGAATTGTGACTCCTAAAAAAAAAATTATAAGACTATGAATCACGTAATGAGTATAGGCATAATTATGCTAATGGAAACAGTCATGTTACTCTGGGAATGATTATGCTGAGCCTCTGAGCATGCCCTCTATAAATTAGTGGTTTCCTTAAACCTGAACAGGCTGAAACAAAAATAAGTCTTGCGGTGAGAAAAATAGGGAAGTATGGGGAAGGGAAAGGCAAGGTCATATCCCTCTACCCAGTCTCATATGACCACAAATATTTCAAAGCTATGGCATATATCCTATGCTAGGTGCCACTCCTGTTTTCACGTAAGTGGACTATCGGAATGATGTCAAGCCTCCAGTCTAAAGGTAGTCTCGGATCATTACTTAGTTCTTGCTTGAGAAAAACACACAGTTAAAAAAAAAAAAAAAAAAAAAACTATCTCTAATTGGATTCAGGAGAAGCCCTAAGGAATAGATCGTGCCTCTAGATAAGATGAAAGTGATGCTACTATCCAACAAATATAGCTGCAAAGGAATTGCTTCTCCCCTAGAACAGGAAGGCCACAATCTGCTCCAGCTTTACCATGTGGGACGCACATCACCTCCTCTGCGTCAGCTCAGTTGTTAACACTTGGTTACTTCCTACTCACTGCAGACCCTTCCCGCTCACAGATGGCTGGGAAGTGCCTGCTTTTTTCTACTAAGAAAACCTAAGATCTAAGGAGGGCATACCATGGCACAGGAAACTTCCCATCCCATTTATCTCCAGCACAACAGTTTTACAGACATCCTGACCTTGATCGACCCTAAGGTCTTAAGCTTGTTCCAAGAAAATCCAAATTTTTCACCTTTTTACTTTTATTTTTAATTTTTATTCAAGAAAACTGTTGCCTCTCTAACTTTCATCTATATTCTAAAGACATGTAAAAACCCTAAAGATGGTGATTATTTTCTCCTTAAGGATAAAAGAATCAAAGAAATCTCAGATGAAATTTGAATTAAAACAGCAGGTAGGCTCAGCACTTCAAACTGCAACACGGACTTCTTAGCTGGAGTCATGTCAAAAGCAGAGCTGTGTTTTGTTTGTAGAGTTATGTTACAAGTGAAGACAGAATCACCAAGCAGGCTGTGCCACAAAACATCCTGCACTTCTGGCAGTAGCTGCTTTGAGGACGAGGAGAGCCACATTGACACTCAGAGCAAAACAGATCTTCAGTGATGCCACTAAAGCATTGCTATTGCGTAAGGTAGCAGACCTGCTGGAAGAACACCCAAAACAGTTTGTCCAGCACCTTCTGGGCACATAACACGATGTCTGTTGCTACTGCATTAGAATGCACCTGGAACTTGTGCTGGGGATGAACAGAAAAAGCCTCTTTCACTTCTCCCTTAATTGTTCTGGGGTGCTGCCTGAGTCCATATTACTTTCTTTTGCCTGACTATAATAACTGCATTTTGCATGATCTGTGGAGCCCAGGGAACAGGAGGCTCCTTCCCCCTTGCCTCCCTCTTAGCACCTTCTACCTGACAACAGCTCATAAAATCTGAATCCCTTGCACAGGACTTCTTCTAACTGAAGGGCAATAGCAGTTATGGGCAGATTCATTCCTCTTGCTTACTCTAAGTAGCATTGTATTTCACTGAGTATCACTAAAATAGTCCAGTAAGACAAATTTCTCAAATAATGTGATATTGAATCATAAAGGTGGTGGTTTTTTTCTGTTTTGTTTTGTTTTGTTTTGTTTTTCCCCTAGAAGTATACCAAAGCTCTCTTACAATTCCTTAACAACTTACAAGAGTCACAGGAGATCTTCCTGCAGCACTGGATGTCCCTAATATTTTGAAACAATATATTTCAAAGTATTTAAAAATAATTATTATTATTATTATAAAATAAACAAATAAACAAATGGGATGAACTTCTTAGAAAGTCAACCAAATTAATTCTCAGTATGCAATTTCTTATGGGAAGAAAATATAAAAAAGGATAGGTATCTCATACCAATTAAAACCACTTTTCTCTATTGCAGTCAAATGTACTTTTTGATACAGACCTTTTCTTTTCTTTTCAGGTCTGGCACAACATTATCTGTAGTGTCTTTATCGAAGTAAAAATACTTTACCTCTACTTTCTTCATGCTCAAAAACAGCTACACTCAAAGAAAGTTAAATAATTCACAGAATAGCAACATTTAGGCAATGACAAGAAAAGAACTTTTCCACTACAACAGGGTAAGTTCCTAAAAGTTAAGAGTGGCAGAACTGAATGTACAACAGCAATTTCTGTTGCTCCTGCTCTCCTGCCAAAGACAGAACCGGATGAAAATATCTAGACCTTGAGAGCTTTTCAGTTCAGGAGGCAGCAATTCCAAATTCAAATTCAGACCTTCGTCAAAAAGACATGACTAGAACAGACGTCCCACATCCGGCTGATAAACCTGAAATATGAGTTGTAGGCAGGACTGCTAATTTGTAATCTGTACCTAACCAATGAATGTCTGGACTCACCTATTCTCTGTATCAGTATGGAATACCAAGAACAAAATATCCACCTGTAAAACATAAATTCATGATTCCCAAAATCAGATCGGTGAGACTGGATGATGTCTGGAGCATTCCTGCATGTTAACAAGGTGATGCTTTGACCTGTTTGCTATTAAATAGCTGAAAAACTGTGCAAAGGCACATACATACGTTCATGGCACCTCTTTTCCAAGTTGTTAGTATTATCTCTTAATGCATGGAAGAAGCATAAGATGCATGTGACTGTAAATTGGAAGGAGAGAGGTGTCAGTGTAATAACTGTAATCATACAGATGCAACTGTGCCATGGAAAAGTTTGAGCATCCAGAAGCATGAAAAACACTTCTAGCCCCAGTACCCTTACAGTCCCACCTGAAGTGTGAGAGGTGGTGGACAGCCCTTTCCATTCACAAAATAAGAGACAGGTAGGACGTAGGTTTGTACAAGCATCATCTCATTAGTTCCTAAACCCCTTAGCCACTTATAAAATATTATCGAGTCACCAGCAAGCTGTACCATTTTCTGCTTCCGCTTCTCTATGTCTATTGAACATAGTACAGTTTCTTGTATTAAACACTATTTTCAGATTCACTTTTCATCTGTCACCTTCCCTTCCTCCCCTCCCCCATTTTGTTGTTTTATAGAAATCATTTTTATTCTCTTAGATGTATAGCATTATTGAATGAGCCTTTAGTGAAATTGTTTTGGGTTTTGCTCTCTTTTATCTTTTTAATGGTATTTCCCACCAAATTGACTCACAGATGCTAATACTTTGACAACTAAAGAAGCGGGTATGTCGGAGTTGTCATCACGTAGTCAGGTTTTTCCAGAGGCAAAAAGGAGTGCTTCCCCACCAATTTATTTAACTTTTTGCCTTCCTACCTGCATTTCAAAAGCTATCTTTAAGACTTTTTATGGATGTGCAGCTCTTAAACATTTGAGAAGCTTCACAAGGATTTAGCCATGCAATTCATATACTCTTTAATAGAAATTATGTGGTTAATTCCCCATGCAATCCTTTGACTTTTTTTTTCCTTTTAAACTACAGCTGTGCAATTTGTATTTGCTGAAATGTGGGCAAAGTTCTCTGTTAAACGTCATTTGGGGAATTATGAAACCTCTTTGCACAGTAACTCACTTTTACAGAACTGAGCCCACATTGCTCTTATCTTTCCATGTTAGGCTTGATATGTTGTGTCAAGCATTTCAACCTCTAGCTTCCATCAAAAGATAAATGACAGCTGTCCCTGAATTAATGGAACATGAGAGCAGATCACTGCTCTGCACCCTCAACCCTATGAAATGTTTAAGTATGCACTCACCTGACCTGACCTTGCTATTTCCACTTTTCCAATTTGTTTTCTGGTGATTGAAAAAGGTGAGGGAAGAGTTCAGTGCCCATACAGGATTTTCCTATCAAATGAAACTGTGTTGCCCATCAGAAAAATGTCCCTGTCCCTCTAGAAACAACAAGATATTTTAAGAAAAATGGGGACTATATAGATAAACAAAAATTTAAAAAATAAAAAAGAGAGAGAAGTAAGAATCTCTGAACTTCATAGGATTAACTTTGTTTCCTATTCTTTGCCTGCTATATCCAATAATATTTTTGTTAAATACATTCTTCTTGGATACTATGGCCTCAGTTTTGTTAATCTGGCTAAACCAGGAGGACCTTCACTACATACAGTACAATAACCCAGCCCAGCCCCTCAAAGAAAATAATTATTAATAACAATAATAGAAAATCTGGTCCTGAAGATCTTCTGAAATTGTGGACTGTGAAGAAGCTCAGCCTACTAGCAAGACTTGGAGTAGACTAAACCAGGACTTGTATTTAAAAACAAATGTATGATTTTATCCAAACATCCCATTGTGAAAATAATTACTGTGGAGGTCTTAATTACAATAAATGGGATACCTGTAAGGAAAGAAAACATCGGGTCTCTAAACACTGTAGACCAGACTACAGAGTATCCTTTCCAGTACACTGGAAGCTTCAGAGTCCACATACCACAATCCCCAAAGTTCCCACGTGATACCAGTTTGCACTGATTGTGATGAACAGCTGAGTGCAGCACGATTTGTCAACAGTAAGAAGGACGAGAAAGTGAGTATTTCAACACATTCATAAATACAGTTTAAGAAGGAACCTCCAAAGCAGAATGAGGGTGATGGGCTAAACTGAGACTCACATTTTTAAAAGGTCAGTCATCCAATTGCTCACACAAAAAATGTCACAGTACTTAAGTTCCTAATTTTAACACACAGCTGCTATAATGGCTTTCCAAAGTGGGTATTTATACATTTGACTGACTGGATTTCACATTCTGTTACATCAGCCACATCCCAGTCAACACAACAGAGATAAAGCAAAATAGATGTGGGGTAACAGGCAGGAGAATCAGACTTATAAACTGATTTTTTGGGAATAAGGTACCTGGCTTACAGAATCACAGAATCACAGAATCGTCTAGGTTGGAAGAGACCTCCAAGATCACCTAGTCCAACCTCTGACCTAACACTAACAAGTCCTTCACTAAACCATATCACTAAGCTCTACATCTAAACGTCCTATCAAGACCTCCAGGGATGGTGACTCAACCACTTCCCTGGGAAGCCCATTCCAATGCCTAACAACCCTTTCGGTAAAGAAGTTTTTCCTAACATCCAACCTAAACCTCCCCTGGCGCAATTTTAGCCCATTCCCCCTCGTCCTGTCACCAGACACATGGGAGAATAGACCAACCCCCACCTCGCTACAGCCTCCTTTAAGGTACCTATAGAGAGCAATGAGGTCACCCCTCAGCCTCCTCTTCTCCAGGCTGAACAATCCCAGCTCCCTCAGCTGCTCTTCATAAGACTTGTTCTCCAGACCCCTCACCAGCTTTGTTGCCCTTCTCTGGACTCTCTCGAGCACCTCCATGTCCGTCTTGTAGTGAGGGTCCCAAAACTGAACACAGTACTCAAGGTGCGGCCTCACCAGAGCTGAGTACAGGGGGACAATCACTCCCCTAGCCCTGCTGGCCATGCTGCTTCTTATGCAAGCCAGGATGCTGTTGGCCTTCTTGGCCACCTGAGCACACTGCTGGCTCATATTCAGCCAACTATCAACCAGTACTCCCAGGTCCTTCTCTGCCAGGCAGCTTTCCAACCACTCATCTCCCAGCCTGTAGCTCTGCTTGGGGTTGTTGTGCCCCAGGTGCAAGACTCGGCACTTGCCCTTGTTGAACTCCATACAGTTGGCCTCAGCCCATTGGTCCAGCCTATCCAGATCCTCCTGCAGAGCCTAAATCCTTCTGCAGAGCCTAGATCCTCCTGCAGAGGAGAACAATCTCCAGGGTTATGATATTTATTGATGTTAAAACAGGTATGAATTTTTGTATGTACACTTCTGTGCATGAGCACACAGTATTCTAGACATCTTTTTCATTTTCTAGACATCTTTTTCATTTTGAATTTCATTCTACAGCAATATAAGGGAAAAAAACAAACAAACATATAAACAGAGATACAGGCAGTATGTGGATGAGGCCAAAATTAGAGCAATCAGGATTTCAGACTTCAGTGATCTGAACTTGACATTTTCATAAGCTTCTCTTATGGTCTGTAAACAAAATATGAACAGAATCAATGTCTGTTGTTTTTATAGCCAGTCTCAGAGGCTGAATACAGAAGAATGACATTTGGCCTCATCAGAATAAGAAAGTGGCTCTCTATGTGCCTCTGGTGCCTGTGCTCACTTGTATGCATCTCCTGAGCATTGCCAGTGTACTTCTGAATTGCAGGGAATGCAGAGAGCAGGGAGGTTTCATTTCTGTACACAGGCTAAGGCTTTTTACCTTTCTGTTTGACCATCTGAATGCAAAACAATACATACTATTTTTATGTGCTGAAGTACGTCATGGCTGCTATGTGCAAGTATTCTTCTGTGAGTGAAGCATACTAGCCACAGCAGAAATACAGTACTGAAAATGCTTAAATGGAGACTTTAGACCTATACATGTTCAGCTTTTGGAAGAACAATCTTTATTCAAGTTGTTCATATGACTTTAGCATTATGGCAACTAGTTCACATGATTTACGGAAACAGTAACTTCAGCAACAGTGCAAACTGCTGCAGCTGCATTGGTTCTAATGAAGCTAAACTTCAAGACCAGGTTCACACACCAGATTCAGACATGACGCAGAAGTCTGTAAAGACACTTATATTTAGGGTACTGGTATGAGTATTAGGTGCTGTGCTACCTAAATCACACCAACAGAGGAAAAAATAAACAGTACAGTAATTAATAGCAGAAAGGCACAGAGACAAATTATAAACTGCTTTGCTCCTCAGGTGCACTGACTGCAGCTAAGAATTTGTAGCCTGTTTCTATTTATTTATAGCCTGAAGGACACCTCAGAAGTTCATAAATAATATGCACACAATCCCCTGAAATGACATTGCTGGGGAATGGTGCCTTAAGTATAAGCTTTGTTTTTTAATAATAATGAAAATACGAGTGTCCTCAGCAAACAGAAAGATCCTTGTGAAAGGATCCTTGTTCCTGTGAAACACCACAGGAAAGAGTCCAAGGCCCAGGCTAAGGCCTAAGGCCCTAAGAGAAGAACACGGTTGGAAAGAAGTAACCCAATAGACTACAACCAGCACTGTCTTTTTCAGGGATCAGGGGGCAAAGAGGACTTATATCCAAACCGAGAATTTGTGCGTGTGACTGGACAAAACAGTTTTACACAACTTCACGTTGGACCATTTTTTAAAAATTTTTGCAGGAATTAGTCACTAGTGTTTGACTCATTACCAGTATATCATAAAAATGCCTGCAGTAATAGTTTATGTGGACTCTTCTCTTGATAGGTACAAACGTTAAGAACATCATATAAACTTGATTCTTCTTTTGAGTTGAAATTGAAAAACAATCTCAGACACCGAGCTGACATTTGCTGGGTGAGGCTGTAGGCCCAGACCCTTCATAGACCTTCGCTACCACCAGCTTCCCATGAGGCCTCTGCTAGAGGGAACAGCGTGGATCAGAGTTTTGCTTTTGGGGTAGAGGACAGACAGCAGATTCATGTGTGTGCTTACGCTCCCGCTCCAGGAGGCACTGATGCATTTTATGTACAGTTCATGATAGACTTTCATTGGTGGTGGAGGTCTTTTGATCTGCATTTGTGATGCATGTGGCTCAGGCTGTTCACCATGGGCCAGATATGCTACGACAAGTCTTTCTCAAGCAAGGAGTAGATTCTACCTTTGTAGAAGAAAGGGCAAAGTAAGTTTCTGTTAACAGGAAAAAGCCTAGAAAACACTAGCACTAAGTACTTAAAATCATACAAGGTGGGGGGGGGGGGAAGATTACATTTTATTCTCACAATTTTCAAGCTATGAGATCTTAAATTTAACTGCAATAAGGCGAAGCATTTAAAGAATGCTAGTGAAAAGAAAAGAGTGCATCTGTTTAGATAAATTGTCCATGATTCAGCTTTCCCCTTATTTGGGGGTCTGAGTAAGAACGTCTTGTATAACATTTCTTCCCTAGAGGTAAAACATCATAAAACAGCAGCATTTCCACCAAGGAACACCAATCTGTTGTGAGCCAGCAAGATGCCTTTAGAAGGAATACAAGAGTGAAGTTTTGTGAAATGCTATCCTTATTGACTTGTTGCCTATTCTGCAATATTAAATAAAACCTTATTTCCATTTTGCTTTTTTCATCACATTTGTGTGACTGATTTTTTTTATTTTTATTTTTATTTTTATTTTTATTTTTATTTTTATTTTTATTTTTATTTTTTGACAACCTTGCTCTGCTTCCTGTGATACTCTCACACTTCGTTTGGCAATGCCAATCAGCTACATTATGTGATCTTTTGACACTGTTACAGATTTCACAGCCTACCAGTAAGTCTCCTCTCCACAACCCAAAAGAGCATACCTGCTGGTTCAGGAGGCTCTGGTTTGGGTCAAAGAGTCAGGATGTGCCTGTGGGGAAGGGGCAGAAGAAAGAGCCGATGAGTAAGAGGTGACTCCAGTTTTTCCCAGCCACCTTCGGCTAGCTGGCACTGCAGGGGGTGTCTGGAAATGTCTCTGCACACCCTGATGCACCACTGCACTTTTGCATGCTTCTGCACAAAGACACTGGCAGATGAAAAAGCAAGAGGGAGTGCTTCTTGCACCTGTTAAGGAATTAACAGGACAAAATCTAGCTCTGTATAATTAGACACTGATACTCATTCACACTACAGCAATCACTATTATTAGCAAGAATAAGCAGCATAGCGATAGATCCGCAAGCAATCCTTTTTGTCCAAAGGTTCTCGGTCGTAGCAGCCAGCTGCCTCTGTGCACCCCCGTACTCAGGCTGGTGGGTCAGCATTGCTGATGAGCCTTCGGGTATATAAAAGGATCAGACAAGCAGTTTCCTCACCAACACGGGTAACATTTACTCTCTTCATGGTATTGCTGCTGTTTTGTAAGGCATAGCAGCAACTAAGGAAACCTTCTGCCAGTGCCAACTTAAGTAAACAGAACATTTGGGGAGTAGGAAGGGAAATTTCAGAAAGAGCCAGAAGTTCTTCCTCAAGGAGACACGGTAAACTTCCCTAAGCTCAATACATCCCTCTAGAAGGTGTGACTGGGAAAGAGAGTGCAGAAGTGCTCTGCAGAGTTACGCTAAAAAAATACCACTTGTGGAAGGCCACAAGCAGCACAATAGGTAAGACAGAATCCATCCAGTGGAAGTGGAAATGGATATAATGAATTACCATTTATACAGACATTGAGGATAGATTGCCAGTTTTGATACCCACACACCAGTTGCAGGATAGATTTCATTTCAGCAGTGTAACACTGCTATCCAAACAGTCACTGTAGGCATGAAATTACCTGAAAGACTCATCTACAAAGCGATTCCAATGCAGAGAGCTGCCTAAGAGACTTATTATACTGTAATAATATAAATATGTAAACATTACACACTAGGAGTCTTATTGATCCTTGCTACCAAACATGACATCATTATTAATAAAAGTGTAATGGGAGAGTTATAAATATGCAAAATAATAGCATATTAACCTAAATAGCACCAACAAATTGTACAGCTTAGCATAAAATTGAAAACCACTAACCAAACACTGTGTGGTTTGCTCATACTAAGAGCAGTAAGGAATCATGCATAATGCAACAGTGCAACTGCTAACAACAGCCTCATGAAGATAATTTAAGCTAGAGCTGGACAAGCTCCAGGAAATCTGCCTAGAGAGTAAATGCAGAGCTTTTCTTCTCTTTTTAAGTGAAAGAGCTCTGAGTTGTTTAGCTCGCTGTCCCAGGTGAGTCTTATTAGAAGGCAAATGATCATTTTAAAAGTTAAGAAAGAGATAAACAGCTCATAAATAATAAAAATATATATATATATATGTATATGAAAAAATCTAGATGAGTCCAGACACCTTGGAACAAAGAAAAGAAAGGAAGAAAAATGAGGAAAAAGAATAGAGACAGTCTGTTGCCAAATGTTATTCATTAAATAAAAAACATTACACTGCAGAAAAGAGCCCAGAGAATGTCAGACAACATAGCAAAGGGAGTTTAGACAGTAAGTCATTCAAAGCTGCTATTATATTTTATGTCCTGCTAAATACTGAGTATTTACAACCTATATAAATAATATTATTAGTATAAAAGCATTGCTTATAGTAATTTGGAAGAGACATCACTAATGAGAGCAGAGAGCATGCCATGGTTCAATCAGAAATAATAGGCTTAATGCAGAAATTACTAGTAGAGGTTCTTTGCCCTGTGTTATGCAAGAGATCAGGCTATCACCCCTGAATGGTCTCTTCTGTCCTTAGAATCTGCAAAACTCAGGTATTTCAGCTGCCAAAGTTTTTTCCTCACTTTAGATCTTTTCTTTCCTTTTTGCAATGGGATGAGTGATTCTTAAAAATGAAAATAATAAACATTTTTTAAAATAGCATAAATTCTGACAAGGACTGAGTGAGTCAAGGTCAATATGGAGAATCTGAGTCCCTGGCTTGGGACAATGCCCACAGCATGGCTGCGTTGTCGCATACCTGGGACATCCAACCAGGTGCGGGAACAACCTGCCATCACTGGCAGAACTGACGGTATTTCTCCATTTTATTTGTCAACTTTAAGGCCCCAGGCAGCATATTTTAACTTTTTTTTTTTCTTTTCTGTTTCCGAAGCACACTTGCTGAAATTTCTGTTGAACAAGAAATATGAGAAGAAGATTGGGCCTAGTTGTGTGCAAACAACAGAAACACAAATGACCAACCTAAATATCTTGCAAATCACAGTTCCTGTATTTTGGCCACCTTTAATCCTGATCAGATTCTCAAGTAATTCTTAAAGTTTCTATTACTTGCTAACTCCAAATTACCTAACAACACTCGAAAGGTTCATAAACCTTTCACTGAAACAGGGCTGAATTTGAAGTTTGTAATGTTCCAAACCATCTAAGATTTGGATGACTTCATAATAAAATAACAGTGATTAAAAGTTAATTAGCACTTTTCTTCTTCAAACTACTGTTAAAACTTTAATTAGTGATGTTTAAGTGTTGTTCCTCTGATGTTTGGTGAACCACCTGAAAAGCAAATACATGTTAATTCATGATCATTCTCTTAATGCCTTGAATTCCTACTGTTCAATATTATTTTAGCTACATGTAATGTTTGTGACTTTTACAATTTTATTATGAGTCTTGCAGTATTTGGGGTTTATGCTACATCCCTAGTAGCTAAATCTGTAGATACCCCAGATTTTTTCAAGTACATTTCTAACCTTAACCATTCCAGAGGAGAGGAGAAAATAAGAAGCAAAAAAACCCTTGTAGTTTCCCAGCATCGAATTCACAGTACCTGAATGTTTGGGATTGTTCAGAACATTCAAACAATACACATATATACTGTTTTTTGGTAGCTCCCAATGTAAAGCACTCCAGAAATCTGATTTTAAATACACATACATTGGAGCTACCTCACCTTGCAAGAGCATACAGGCTGCTAGCACTGAAAGGGTAAGCTAAAGAGGAGACACAGAAATGTGAAATAATTGAACCTAAGAACCTAACCAGATCAATGAGGCATAAAGCTCAGTTCTTCTCATTCTGAAACTAAAATCCTGTTCTTTTTTTTGTTTTGTTTTGTTTTGTTTTTCTTTCTGTTTTTTTTTTCTTGTTTTTTGGACAAACCACTACTTTTAGGTTAGTATATTAATTTCATACTGGCACAATAAGAACAAAAATGCTGCCACTACACATTATTTGAGCCTAGAGAGACCTTTTAGTTAAAAGTTAGTGGTCAATTCTGTCGCTTTGGCTTCTTCCCAACTGGTGATTCAGAAATGAAACTTCTTTCAGAGAGAAGTTCACAGGCACCAGGCAATATCCTCAGTTGCAAGAATGTTTGGTGGTTTTGGATGTTTCATTATTTGCATTCCTCCCAACATTCTTAGTTCTGGTGGAGAAGAAGAAAGGAAAAGGAACATATTACAGATTCTTAGTGTTCCTGTTTAGCTTTACACAAATTACCATGGGTGTCTTCAGTTGGTGTGCAGCTTTTGTTCATAATATCCCTTACTCGATCTTTTCTTAAAGTTCACATCATGCATCATTTGTGTTTCTAGGAAACTGGCACTGATTTTGAAAGACTGGAACTGTCTTACAGAAGGGACTAGATAAGTGCATAAAAATATAAATAAAAAAAAATAGGAGGAGTGAAGAAAGAAAAGTTCATATTTATCCTCCTTAGAGGAGGAACCAAGTGATATTCAGTGACAGGTAAAGGAATATGCCATGAATATATAACACATGTACATAAATAACCTCTGGAACTTATTGCTAAAGGAGATCACTAGATATCAAGAATAAATTGGGATTCAAAGAGGGATTATAGTTTCTCATAGATACTGGCAATATTTGCTGTTCCACCAAGGTGAAAAAGCTATACTGCTCTCCAACATCTGTCTGGAGCATCTGCGAGCCCAGTGAGCCCTCCTTTCTGTCCATGGCCCATTCACATGCCTGTTTTGCAGATGACTGCATTGCCTTTAAACAACTTACTGAAAATACCAACTGGCATCAAATCTGCTGTCTGTACCTTGGTTCCTGGATCATGCCACACTGAAGAAGACCCTCAGCATCCCTGCCCCTGATAAAGCATGTCAGCTCAGGCTGTCACCTGTCAGTCTCAGCCACTAGGCATCCTTAGGTTTGCCTTCAGGAAGCCACCACAGCAAGCACACACAAAGGAGTTTGGAGGGAATGGGATCAAATACATATAAGGGCAAAAAGCAGTAAGGAATCAAGCAGCAACTTCTGCAGAAACATGTACTTTTGCTTTGCTGACTTTTTGCGCTTTCACAGTAGTACGAGGCATAGGACACTGCACAAATAAATAACCAGACAAGGTGGTGTCCGTCTGACCTGGGATTGCCATCCCGTTTCCAAATGTGAATGTGACATTTGACAGAAAAACACATTATACTTTCTCTATTAAATAATTCCAGCTCGTAGGCTGTAATGTCCTCCAGAGTGCCAAGCAAGACCACGCTACAAGAGCACAGCATGCTTTTCTCCATGGGCTGACAGTATACCAGGAAGATCACACTATCAAGATGTAAGGGTGCAGTTTTTGCACATAGGGACCAAGATGACTTCACTTTTTCTCCACCAGCTTTCCCACATAATGTATCATAGCCTGTTTGTCATGCTTACACATCTCAGGCAGGGACTGTATGCTACCTACAACATTTTAAGCAGTAACTTTGGTAGAATTGCTCATTTCCTTTAATTCGTAAGCAATTGTCATCAAGTCAGCACTGTGAGACGGTGAGATTTTTGTCTTGCAAACAATAGAGATGTAACTCATCATGCTATTGCAATTTCTATTTAAGGAAATTTAATTTGAAAAAGATTGACATCGTATGCTTGCTAACACAGCTAATGGCCCCATATAGGTAAACAAACATATATATATATATATATATACACACATATAAATATACATCTATGTATATATAATCTCATAACTGTGATTCCCTTCTGTGCTTTTAACAAATGCATGTCTTTGAAAGGGCAGAGCAGCTTTTGTTAAAATAAGGATTTCAAGATTAGACAGTGCAGTATTGTGCTGCTTTGAAGCCCCCCAACAAGGGAAGAAAACATACATTCATATATTATTTGGTGTCACAGAGTTTATCTTCTCGGATTTCAGAGCATAAAAGGAACAGTTTGCAATAGGCACAGTTCTCCTTCAGCATCTGATCAAACATGAATGCTGCAGATATTTAGGACTAAATCTTAAAATAGATTTCAGCAGGAGTTTCAGTCATAACTCTTAGAGACACATTAAATCCTGCATTTTAAACACACTCTTAATTCTCATTTTCATATTTGTTTTCTGCTCTAACAAAGACTTTTGTGCATAACATGAAAAAAGGTTTTTGTTTTGTTTTCCCCCTTAGTTTAACTACCTGGATTTCAGCAGAATCTGTGATGTCTTGGTCCAACCTTACACACTGCTTACACACACAACTTAACA
Source organism: Cygnus atratus (assembly GCF_013377495.2). Taxonomy (NCBI): domain Eukaryota; kingdom Metazoa; phylum Chordata; class Aves; order Anseriformes; family Anatidae; genus Cygnus; species Cygnus atratus. The sequence goes on from NC_066363.1 coordinate 78,578,686, forward strand.
GACATAGCTTTTCACATAACCTTACACACATAACTGTGCAAATGCAACAAGAGCCAGATGTGGCTCTCCGGCGAGGCTTATTTGTGAACAGTGGAGAGAGTGGATAATGAAACATCTGAGCAAAGAACACACTCCAAATGAGAGAAATTTATTTTCTGTATATTTGCTTGGCTAAATTGTTATTAAGAAAATCTATAAGTACTATGCATTTCACTTGGAATGATCATTTTATTTCGTTTTTTAAACACACGAGATTTGTCATGAATGATGTTAGGGAAAGTATAAACCACAACCTGTAGTGAAGCATTTATTTTCTTTCTGCATTCAAAATTTTAAAACAACACTTCCAAAGAAGATTAAACATAACACTAGCAACATTTTACATGGCAACCATGCATGCTAAATACAGTGCAAAACCTTTCAAGTCTCTTGCAAAAAACAACATTGCTGTAAACAGACAGTCATTGGTGCTGTAACTACGGTTTTGCACTTGGAAAGGTACTCTAACCAGATGGGACTTCTTTTCAGTATAAAGTGAGTATCAACCTTTGTTTACAGTCTTTGAACCTGGCGAGGATCGAGAGAGGTGATCCTTACTGCAGCAGGATCTGATGCTCAGGGGCTGATATCAAGAAGGGAAGGGACTACATCTCTTCTGTTAATGGTATCTGGAAAGTGGTAAAAGGGATCCAAAAAAAACCAACCAACCAAACAAACAAAAAAAAAACAGAAGACCACACACCTTCCTCCACCTCTGCCATTGCATCATGTAAGGGAAGAGCAAGAGGTCTCTCCTGTGGCTTTCCCACTACCACAGATAGGTCCTTTAAGATTGACAATTAAAGCCCAATCGAGAGTGTACTAGCATTGCTGCTAACTGACATCCAGAGAGACAATCTGCCAACCGTGAACTTGCATTTGCACTCTTGCTCCGTTCCTCTCCTCTGCCTCTCAGCAATGCAATTTACCCCCAAACGCTGCAGTAAATCAGGACATAAGCAGACCCTCCGTGGTCCCACTGTGACAGACAGGCTTGTTCTTCAGTCTGTGTACTATGGAGCAATGAAAGCTGACACAGCGGAAAGTCTACGTATGCTCGCACAGAATCCTATCAGTTTTACTGCTGGTACTCACTACTCTTTACCCCTAATATTCTGTCTTTCGCAGCTTGCTGAAGAGCCTATTTGGAAAACAAGCTATCTCCTCACCCATTCCCATATTACTTCCCCCTCTTGCCCTGCGCCTTCTTGGGCTTCCCCACTTCCACTTCTAACTCTCACACCAGCTCCAGTGCTGCTCTCAGTACAAGCCTCCACTGAAATTCGTCATTGATCGGTTCAAAGAATCCATCTCAGAGAGACTGCAGTACATGTTCCTTATGCATTGGTACAGAGCATTAAGGACAAAGGCATATTGTACAGTAACATGATTGTTTTTATTCCCCCATTTATATCTGAACAAAAGCTGGAAATTAGCTTTTAGATCATTTCTCTTCCGCCTTTTGCAAGCTGGCTTTGCAATATTTCTAGAGGACTCTTGAACACCTTACAGACACCTGAGCTCTTGAGATCTGAGCGTTTTAGTGCTGCAGCAACATTCGGCACACAGTTTATTGCATTCTTACAAAGTCAGAGGCATACAGCCCTGAGCTCCACTTCCCCACAGTCTGGACCAGCTAGACTTGAGGTATCGCCCATGTGCAAGTCCCATTGCTGCCTGACGATGAGGCCAGCAAATGCACCAGGCAGAGCAGGAGCAGTGCTGCTCCACAGGGGAGGATGAGCTGGCAGCAAAGGGAGATCACAGCACAGGCAGTGCTTTCACCACCCCAGCACCTGGCAATGGAGACAGCAATGGGTGGTCCTGGACTGGACTGAACTGGGGCTCCAGGGCCACAAGTAGGGCATGAGAGGAGCTGGGGGAGTGGGACAGGGCCAGCGAGGGCTGGTGGTTCCCTCAGGACCATGACAAAGCTCTGGTTCTCTGTGGGGCAGCCTTAGAGAGCTCTCTGAGGGTCACGGCATTTTGGCCACAGCATCTCCAGACCAGAACAGCTAGAAGAATTTGCACCTGCCAGCAGCCACCCTTCTACACAACACATCCTTCCCCGTGAAGGACAAGGAACACGCACAAGCACTGCTGGCCCTGCCCATAGGCCAGAACACATCTGCACTGCCCCATGCTCAGGTCAGGGGTGAAATATGGTTTTAGAGAGCTATTATGCCTAATCTGCTAGCCCCTTTCCTACCTGTGGGATGAGGTTTTCTTTTCCCAGCTGATTTCTGCTTTGGTTTATGCCAGTTCAGCCGTGCTGGCTGTGTAGAGTGGCCGTGATCGATTCAAATTTTGCATCTGCTCCTCTCTCCTCTTCACCTACTTTCTGAATCATGAAGACAGCCACATGAACTTACTTACCTACATGTCTAGACTGAAATTAGGCATAAGTATGTGCTTTATTCCCCTCATTGTCTCTGCCTGCCAGCAAGGCTTTACTTACAGGTAATTGAACCATATCCACAAATCCTATGATGCCACCGGCAAACCAGGAGGGGGCAAACTCACTCTCTCACGCCCTCATGCTCCAGAAAGTCAGCAAGGCATCCATAGCCACATGTATGCAGCTCCCAGGCCCTAGACTCCTAGAAAGAGATTTGTGTCCCTTTATTCAGCAACCTCAGTGGCTAGCAGGCTGTTGTGCCATCAATACAGGTCACGCGTTAGATAAATTCGCCATCTACATGGCCACAGAAACCCACTGCACTGCAAATGCACGCTCAGTACATCATCATTCCCGTAATAACACATTAGCATTCCCCTTTGAGCAGTAGTCTGTGCTATCCCCATTTTTCATATCACACATTCTCTTTTGTAACACCTGAAAGCATTTCTTTACTGCCGGGAAAAAATAAAAGACACCAGTATTACAATGCATACTTATTTTCAGGCACCTGCACAATCTGATGTTTTGACATTAAAAGTCTCTGGCAATCAGTTAGTCATTTCACAAAGACTGAATCAGCACTGTCAAAGATTCATTGTTTTAAGTCCTTCCTATCAGACATCCATTCACTTTGCCAAGCAGTGTCTTTTAATAATTCTGCTCAGACTCTCAGCACTGCTGCTGTCACTGCTGTTCTTGCACTGTAAGTACAATCAATAGCTGGATGGACAAAAATTAAATCATTTAATGGATTCTGGTTGAGTTGATTTAGGTCACAGGGTTGCCCAATGCTTCTGGCAGCCAATGTTATTTCATATTCCTGTATTGTCATAACAATGCACGTTTCCACTTGGTTGCTATCCTGTGGCATGTCAGAGCAGAAGATGTGGGCTGGCTAGATTATTGTGTGGAGTCATGAGAGAAGCCTCTGATACACCTGGTCAAAAACACATAGGTTTGGTGTTTTTTTTGTTTTTTTTTTTTTCCTTCTTGTTTACTGCAACTAGCAGTCAGAAATGTTTATCTAACCATGCTCCTTCTTTCTTTCTCAGGAGAGGATCACGCCTGTTCTACAAGCTTGCACATTCTCACTTTCTCAATATGAGTCCTGATATACGATATAATCCTACGATAGAGTACATGGGCCTTAATTTCTATGCCTTAGCTCATATGGAAAAAACACCATTTGCCAGCAACTGGCTCTACTATGGTGAAAGGAAAGGCTGCAACAAATTTTCTCTTGATATTAGTAAAAATGGAATCATAACCCTGGAGTCATAAGCAGAATTGTTAAGCAGTCAACAGCAGGGTGTTGAAATAGAGGTGTCTGGAGCTTATTGCTGGAATTGCATTGCTGGAAGTCAGAACAGGACCATTTCCAGCCATGTGTAAATTCACAGGAGCATCCCTGTGACTGCTCTAAATTAATCAATAGATAAAATTAACCTTTTTCCAGCTGTTGGCTTAGCAGTATACAATTTAAAGGCACTTTTGATTATCCTCTACCTTATTATATTGCCCCCTGGTGAAACCAAGGAACTATATACCCCTCTACTGTCTTGTAAAGAAAAACAATCAAACACACACACCAAAAACAAAAACAAAAAAAAACCACTGAGATATGAAGAATCTGACTGGCAGTAGGTTTTATGGATTTTTGTCAAGATAAGAAATATATGTCCATTAATATGTTAATATGCTGAGAGCTCTTGATCTGAATGGAATGTGGGGAAAATTCCATGTGGCTACAGAGGGCAAGTACATGGCCAGAGCATCCAGAAGCTGCTTTTCAACACATTTCCTAGGCATGAGTCTGGTAGAACAAATAACAGCTGCTCTACATTGCTACGAAGTCTGTGGGAAGCTAAGGTGGAAACACCTGAGAAAGTTTTTGTGGTGGATAAAAGAATTTAAACACATAGTCTAAGCCAATGAGTGATGAATCCAGCTGAGAGTGTGCTAAATATTATGGTCTACTGCAGAAATATGTAATTGTTAGCAGGCTTATTACACTATGTATAATCAGGGATTTTTTTTACAATGTTTTATTTACTTGGTAGCATGCAATGGTTTGAAGTTAATAGGCATTTTAATCTGTTTTTAATTGGCATGTTATACTTCTGAATCAGGAATAAAAGGAATTAATAAATGTTACAAAAATTGGATTGAATATAAGATAAATTAGAATAGAGCCATTATAGTCCTTTGAGTAAGTATTTAGAAATTAAATTATAAATATATTTGAAATGTTAATCATTTACCCAACAGGCTATAACAGCTTGCAGTGCACCATTACAATTTGTCTTGTATATCCACATTCAGACATGGAATATAAGTGTGTGGGGGGGGGGGGGGGGGAAGAGCACTCTTTGTGGTAGTCATAGCTATTACAGAACAGCATTGACTCTACTTGATCATTTCAGAATGTACTCTATCCCTAAACAGAGGAAAACACCAAGAAAATCTGAAATTGGCCAATTCAATTTCCTTTTAAAAACATGTTCCTTGCATAACTTATGAAGACAAGTTAAAAATGCCAGACTAGATTACGGTCAATAGAAGAGGCCCAAAGTACTCAATGATGTAATGCTCTATATATCTTACATGCATCTCTCTTATTACCAGTCCCACTGAGTGCATTTGTTGAATCTGCGTATCCTCACGGAGCATTTATGAGCCACAGAAGTGTCACTCCCCACAATGTACACGCAGGAAATAACGATTTACAGGATGAGTTCCATTAGTAATTAAATCATTGGATGCCTATGTTTGAAACGGTTTCCCTCAAAGTGCTCGCTCAGTTTTCACCTTACCATAAAAGTCCTCATGCTATTGTTATCCTTGTTCCTGGAGAAGGCACCCTGTGTAGGCGGTGAGGTCTGCTCTTGGCATGGACAGCCCCTGGAGCAGTGGCCCCTGGAGCAGCTCAGTTGTGGCATGGGCCCAAAAGCAATGGACCACCCATTTGTTGTGGTCTGCCCTACGCAGACAAGGCAGAAATAATTCTCTACTGGCTCCATGATGCTGGGCCTTTATCACCTGAGGCAGGGAGTAAGTTAATGCTTTAATGCCTTGATTCTGATGCAACAAAAAGGGCAGCGGATATGAAACCATTAACAGTGCACAACAGGGGGAAAGGGTTTTGTCCTTGAGTGTTATCAGCTCCAGTAGTTTTATTGAGAGACTCTTGATATTTGATGCTACAGACTGCTGACCACATGATGAAGTGTTCTTTTGTAACATCCAGGGTGATGTGCTTACAGAGATAATCACACAAACACAAATCCCAAAGGTGTTTTTTTTAACAAGACACAGAACTTCATACACCTGGTTTTTAAATCAAACACATGATTTGTTTAGAAACTAATTACTTGCATTACTATTTCATGGCATCCTTTCTGTTGACAGATTTTGTGTATACCATTAGGACTTTGATAACAGCTAGCAAATACTATTCTACCATCAGAACAAGTCACAGTTCCTCTACTGACTGCTGTCTACCAAAATGAGGAACATCTCTCACTGCTTTGATACCAATAAGACAGTAAACGGCAATTACTTCATCTCTTGGCGTTGTATGAAGAAGATATTCCTCCTGTTTGGGCCAAGAATTTGGATAGGCTCAGAAGCTGAGATACAGAAAGGGTCAGATGCATGAAATGACACCTGCTACCAAGCATCACTTTAGGCTTTCAATGACAAAACAGAAACCCTGAGTATGCTTCTTCATTTTCCAGCTATCCCTAGAACTAGTCACCGTTCAAAACTATCTAATTTATTATTGATACAGAGCCATAGGTGTCTGCAGCAAGACACACCTTGAATCTGTTGAGAGCATCCCAGCACTCAGTCTATGCTACTCACATTTGCAGCGAGATTTGCCTGTCTCACATGCCAAGCTTAATTTTGGATCTGAATGACTACTGCACCAGGGCTCTCAAGGACCACGGCTGCAGACTATGGTGTGCACTCCTCATTCCTTCCCTCTGACCACTCTGCAGCAGGTGTCCAGCAGGTGAAGGACAGAGCTGATGTCCACCTCTAGGTGAGGAGATGGACCACCCGTCTCTTGCACAGTGCCCTAGCTACTAGGGCACAGACCATTCAACATGTATGAAAATATACAAGAGAGACTCTCCCCTCGCATGCAATAACTATATTTAACAGGAAGGAAGGGGGAAAGCAAGAGAAGCTGTGACATCCAGGCCTTGCTGCACTGAATGCTTAACATAAAAATCCCCAGAGCAGAAACTGGAAACAATCTTCCCTCTCGTGCTGAGTGCCCCCATCACTAGGGCTGGTACTATCCAGATCAACAGGCAGGCACATCACTCCATACCACGCTGAAGTGTGTCAATAGGACAGAATGGGTTTTGCTTCTGCAGTATCACGCTGCTACTAGCAGGATTATTCTGATGGGTTCAACTCCCCTCAGGCAGTGGGAGAAGCTAAACATTGGTCTTTGGCACTTAAAGACAGTACGCTACTTGACATGCTGTGATCTTAAAAGGACACGCTGCTCCTGTTCTTTTAACCATGGTTTACATGCAGCCTGTTTTTGAGAACATCTGTGCAATCAAAACCCTGTGCTTGAGAAATGACAAGACACTGACCACGTAACCAGGCCTGAGAAAAAGTGCCAGGCCACTCACTGAGGTCAAGACAAAGTACTTATGCACAGGCTGCAGAGCAAACGTGAGTTTTACTGGCAGAAATCTTGGTTTCTATGTTCTTGTTCTATGGAGATACCTCCAAAGGCTGGAGCAGCTGCAATTGTTTATGAGAATCCAAATTTTGGATCTGGGAGCCTGACACTGGCATTTTTGGAAGCAAAGATCCTGTACAAGTCACCCATAAGTGACAGTGGTTTCCACTAAAAAGCACTAAACCACCAGCCTCCCTCTGAGAATCATGCCCTAAGGCAATAAACAGTCTTTAAATTCCTTTCTACTCCTGAGCCTCCCAGGGGTACAATGCAATTATTTACAAAGTCAATTTGCCTGTGACAGGGAGGATTTCTTGCTATATATATATATCCTTTTTCACTCCCAGCTCCACTCTGCTGCCTTTCTTCAGGACTTGTGCCTTTCTTCACTCTGCTGCCTAACAATATACATCAGGCATATTTAAGTTTACCATTTCCCATGGGGAACTCTTGCAATTAACTTGCTGTCCTGGTGTGTGGATGAGTAAATTGGGAATGCGTGAACAGTTGATTTGTATTTATGGTGAGCAACTCCTGTGAAGCTTAAAAAAATAAAAAATAAAAAAAAGATATTACAAGCGAGGAAGAAAAAAAAAAAAAAGAAAGCCCACTTTAATAAGAAAGATATATTTTTAAATGTCAAATTATGCGTTAGGCCAGTCTTCAGGTTGCGTTCACTTGTGTAACTCAACTCAAGTTTTTACCAGATTTTGTCTTCAGAGGAATTGCTTCAATTTTCCCTACCTATAGATTCAAGGTTATGTTTACATTACACACATTTTAAAGAGCCATATCCAGGAATCTAGCTTCATAATATTCTGCTTAGGTGTTTTAGGGTTGAGGGGTTTTTTCCTGTCATGAAAGAGAAAAGGTAGCGACGTCAAGGTTTCTATTTTTGTAATTGTTATGATAATATTCCCAATATATGTGATCTTGGTTTTGCAGAGGTTGAGCATTTCCCTTCTGCTTTTTGCTTTATTTTACAGATTCCAGTTGATGGAAACTTTCATGTCCAGTTTTACTGTCAGTTCAGCAGCTCCAAAACTCAAGATGCAACGTTTCTGTTTCCTTAGAAGGTTGCATGCTGTGCTCCTAATAGAAATACCTCTCTCTCACTCACCCTGACAGGAATATTTAAATGCATCCATCACTGACAAAGCTCAAATCAAATCAGATATTAATCAAAGGCTTCATTTTTTCTCTTTCTTTTAATTTGAAAGAGCTGCAACAATAGAATAAATTCAGCAAGAGAAAAGTCAGTTCTGTTGAAGAAAATGCACATGAAAACTACTGGAGATGTTTTTGCCAAAGGCAGTGCCCACATCACTCTCTTCTACCCTATTATTTCTCCTACCTTCCTCCATTGCGTGGAATTAATCTGAGGCTCAGAAGGGCTGGCCCAGGGGCCATGTAATTTCCTGGCTTTTATGGGAGAACTCCTGAGAGAGCACCAGTGGCTCAACACCTAAACTTGACCCAGAAAAAGACTGCAAAAGCCATGCTCATAGAAAAGAGATCCAGTTTTGTAAAGAGCCAGAACCTCAAAAACCTTCTGCAGGTCACTGGAGCAATTATGAACATTAGCCTCTCTAGCAGGTGAAGCTAAAAGGTAATGCTATGTCTCATCCCTAAAATGTAAAGTAGTTCTCCCTCAGTCCCCTGTACCCGCACTGAGCCCCAGCTGTTGGACTGACATGACAGAAGTAGCTCTGCCTGACAAGGAAGGGACTCTGAAAGGCTCTGTGATAACTCTCTCATCCTCACAGGGCGAAATAAAGGAGAGTGATAGAATGAATGCGTACATATACATACATATATACTCACTCCCAATTTTTGTTGGTTGACATCAAGAAATTCTTCCTAAAAGAGTATTTTACTTTATCCCATAACGTGGACAAAAAGACAACACTACTCATGGGAAGGATGCAGCTTTTGATACCCATTATTTTTTCACCTAATCAGGGACAGAAAAGAACATGTCAGTGCCAGTGGCAGAAGACAAAAATACCTCCCCCCTTCCCCCCCCCCGCCAAACATGGGCACTGATGAGCTGGTGAATGCTCCAGCCCCGCATAAGAGACCCCACTGAGACAATTTTGCTTGGAAGACCATCTGAGAGTGAAGAAAGGCACCCACACATGTTTTTCTCTCCCTCATTTCTTCTGGGGCGCTATGGAATTGCATTTCACACTTTCGCTTTGCATAAGCTGTTCAGCATCCCTGACTACTTCTACCAATAGTTCAGTTTACTTCTGTGTAAAGTGATATACGTTATATTTTATTGTTCATACAGGATTCAAGACTAGAGGCTTTATATTAGACTATGTAGGCAACCTTCTGCTCATATTGATCAACATATTTCCTTTGAAATCAAAGAGCTATGTCATTTACTGGTTGAATATCCAGCCATAATTGAAGTTTGTATGTAAAACATAGTGCTCATATGCAGTGGAGCCGTTTTAAGTATAAACATGACCTGAGGGAAAAAGATGAATAAGTTTTTAAAAGCTTATAACTAAAGGTCTACAGCTTTCTTGTACCTACCTTCTCTTTCATTTCACTACACGTAGTGAGATAAATAAGTACTGCATCTGGGACAAGGCTTTCTGGCCAGGTGAGTGACAGAAGTCCAAAGCTCTGTCTAGAATCGTTTCCTGGCAAATCTTAGAAAAGATTTCAGGCAGGTTTTGGTGTTCAGATTACAAGAGGAAACTGTAAAGATGGACACTTCTTATTTTTTGAAGCAAAATTTTAAAGTGAAAGCAACTTAATTTAGTGGATCTTGTTTATTCAGGTCAGAGATTCAAGTTTCAGCTACAAAAATATTTCCCATGCAGAAACAATGCAGAAAAAAAGAAATACAGGAAAGGAAGTATACAGTCTAGATTCACAGTCAGGGTATTTAAAATAACGCATATCGTCATAGAACTTGACTCTGAAAAGTCCTCACTGTTCTTCCCAAGGATCACTTGCCCTTCGGCTCCTAGTCAGAAAACAACAGTTACCCTCCAGATATTCCTCTCATGGGAAAGCATATTTTTAGTTGGGTTTTAGCAGAACCAGCATGGTCAACCATCTCTTTGCCCTTACAATCAAGAAAGATGCAAGAATCTAGTTCACAGTCTCCACATTTCTATGGCAAAAGGAGGAGAAACATCTTTCATGGAAAAGTCCTTGTGCATTCAACTGCTTTCCTGGGAAAAATGCACCATGAGAAGCTACAGTAGTTAATTCCCACCTCCAGCTTTGCAAGGACACCTAGACAGAAGTACAGTGTGGTGGGACAGGTAAATGGGGTGTTGGGTGAGGCAAAGGCTGCCAAAATGTGCTGGGTGAGGCAAAGGCTAGGGAAAAGTTGTGGCAGCAGAAGTCATCAGCTGGTGATGAGCTTGGAAAGACATGGAAAATTGCCTTTTTTTTTTTTTTTTTTTTTTAAGTGAGGCTCAGTTCCAAAGAAGTTGCTGAATGCTGTCTCAAAGATAAGACTAATGATCTATTGCACATACACAACACCAGACATTGCCTCTCACTAATCCATGTCTGTGCGAGGCATGGGTTGGTACCTCCACACTGGCTGCACAAGTTCAAACTTACTAGGCTTACTGGGGCTGTCCTGTTCTTCCTGGAGCTGCCTGAACCAGGGCTTGGTATGTTGTCCCATGGGGTCTTGAGGAGGAGAAGCTGTTGTCCCAGTGACATTCACTCCATACTGTGCCAAGGATTGCCCCTTCAGCTCCTCCTGCCAAGCTGTACTCACTTGTGGGACACCCATGTGGCTGTTTTGTCATGATCATAATGCAAGAACCCCTATCAGTACCCCTAACCAGTCCTTTTTTTTGCACTGGTCCTATTCCAGTTTCCAAAGTACTTTCTCAGCCTCAGCAATCTGTTTCAAGACAGCCACGCTTCACTGAAAAACACTGTAAACAAATATTCGTGTTGATGTAGGATGACATCCTCAAGATGATATATAAGGGATATAACCAATATCCAAGCATAATTTTTGTATTTTCTTAGTGCAAAACAGCTACCCCCTTTCCTCAGTCCCTTCCTTCTCATTCATCCTTTTCCACATCAAATGCACAAATTTATCATTGACTGCTCTTCGGGGAATTAAGGCTTCCAGCAAGCACTGCAGTGACAGGCACAGTGTTCTGAGACATTCTAAGATTTCCCAAAATGGCAGTGATGAGGACATTTTTAAAGGAGGGATGTGACCTGTGAGAGGAAACATGCCAGACTGCAATTTGCTACAGCACTGAAGGGCCACTAAAAGCGCAACTCTCACCTTTCTTCTCATTATTTTTAAATTCAAATGAACCCAAGACAAAGACTGCATGATTAACGCTGAAGCCTTTTAGTGACAGTACATTGCTGACAAATTTGTATGATGTCCTAAGGGTGTCTCTCTTTTAATTAAACAGGGACTCAAGAGCTGTTTGGGCAGGATCAAGAAAAAAAAAAAAAAAAGGCCAAGAAACCCCACCTGCATAGACTATGAAGAAAGACACCTATCATACTATCACAAGACAAGGTTCCCTTGGAACATGGTATAAATGTGTTTCCAATTACAGAGGCAACAAATTAACAGAAATTATGCAATTACATTTAATTTTATTTTGGTTTTCCTGTCCTTTCAGGAAAATTAAAAACAATTCAGAGAGCTCCTGTGAAACAATACATGACAGATTTATATGCTCTGTATTGGGCCAGACTCTTCAAATCTACAGAGTAAACACCTCTTTACACAGGATTTGATAAATTAAGTGTGCACACTTTGTAAATCCAATTAGACTTTCACCCTCTAGCACAGTTTTCCCTTTTTCCTTTTCTTTTTTTTCCTCTTTTTTTTTTTTTAATAAGAAGATCTAGAAAAAACTTCCTAGTGGAATGCATTGGTCATTAGAAAAGACTCTTAAATGAGTTTTGTGTGAGTGAAAGTCAAGTGACTTTGCTGTTACTAAAGCTGGAATGTGGGTGAGAGATCTATAGAAATACATGTTTCGGGATGATCAGTCGATTAAGCAATCTCGTTGTTCAAACACTGCTAAGTGCCTTGCAGTTATGAGATTTTAAACATCAATACTATTTTAAAAAGTCAGTATATTACTTTCTCCTCTGGAAGTTTATTGCAGTCTATCTACAGTGGAATTAGAGGACTCCTGCTGAGCAGTAAATGCATTGTGACTGAGTGTCATGAAAGAGATCAAGAAGCTCAATCCAGCTAGTGATCCTAGTCATCATGAATGGTTCCTGCGCCTGATAGGAAACCTCTGAACTCTTTGCTGGTGTGTCCAGATGAGGACAGCTATGGATACCTAGAGCCACAATTACAGGGAGACAGAGCACTGTTTGACCTGGAAAGGGGTTTTAGAGAGACTCAAATTTCTCAAATTAGGAAGGTTTCTGGGAAAATTATCTGGTCCAATCTCTGGGTTATCACACAGTACTAAAAGGGTTCTACACATTTATTTAATTGCTGGTTCACTTAAAATTAATAAAATATTTCCCTAGCACTTTAGTCAGCTTGCCAGAGGGTGTCATTGAATCAACAGACTTGGCTGAATTTTTAATAATTTCATGACCTCTGAAGCATCAAATACAAGGTACTACAGGAGGTAAGCTGAGCCCTCAAAGGCCCTTTTAGCTAGGCATTAGGAGAAAGACTGGGACTGATTCTTTTCTCTGATACATTGATGTAAATAAAGAATAACACATTGAATTGCAAAGAAAAAGGAAATCTAAATCAGTCCCACTGCTCTTTAAAACTGCATTGACAATTGTTAAATATATGGCAACATTTTCCTTTATGTTCCCTTTTTTGTTGCCAGTCCTTATATTTACGGCATCATTTTTTCAGCTTTGTTGTCATAGTCTCTACAATTTACAGGAACGTCTTGTAAAGCATGAATACAGGCAGCAGGTAAAGGAAATGGGCAGAGGAGGAAGGAAAATCACAGATGAAGGGGAAGCAGAGCTCTGCCATTGCCAACTGGGGTGGGGAGGAGTGTCTGAGATGCAATTAGTAAATACTGTGATTCCTTTTGTGCCTTTTGTGTTTTTAGGCAATTATCTTTTGCTAATGAGAGCTGTGCAGAGAATTCAAATGCAGTTTGGGGTGAATTTCAAGATTTGAAAAATGAGATTCATCCTGACATGAAACAAAGCCCCAAACACTGCAGAATTCTCTCTCGAAGAAAATTCTGACAGGAATTTGTTTTCTTCCCCATTCTGTATTCTAGTTTAGTAACAGAAGTCTTTTCAAAAACACAAATTAAAATGTTGTACTTGACAGAAAACACCACAGTACTATCAAGATACTCACTCCCCCCTCATTATTTTTTCTCTAATCTTCAGGAAAATAAACTTAATTTGATGCATTACTTTAGTTTGAATGAAAAGGTATTTTTCCAAGGGAAAATGGTCTGTCAACCTTTCTTTAACCTAATTTATTGCTATTGCAAGTGAAAGTGGAACATCTAAAATGTGCACTGTCATGAAATCAGGCTGATACATTGTTTGTTCCTAAGTGCAATACTCAAGGGTGCATTGTCGTACAGAACTACTCTGGAGGACAGAAGGAAGTCTGCCAGAGAAAAAGAGCAAGTAAAATTAGCTGACCAAATACATTTCAGCCCTTTTGAGATAGCAGACAATATGGTAGCCAGTATTTATTTTCAGCGGACTAACATAACATGCTAATGAATTGAGGCTGCTCATTGACTGATGGCTGCACCGCCCCTGCCCAGTGGTATCTGTGGGGTGATTGATGGCCACAGAGCAGATCTGAATCACTCCGCAAAGCCTGTGATTGATGTGAATCCCAAGCACTGCGCCCTTCCAGGGGACATCAGAGCACATATAGGTGGAAAAGATGGGGATACTCAATTTTGGGGAGGGGGGGAGGACTGGTCTTTTAAGGCTCTGCTGATGCCGCAGTCTTTTAGTGCACATTCCAGTACATACAGGCAGTGCCAATGGCTTCAGGTACAAAACTGCAGCACGCTGCAGGATCAGAGTCTTAGGGCTGTCTTCCCACATAAATTCTGAGCTTCACACATGAGAAGCGCCAAGCCTTCTACTATATGTGAGAATAGCCTAATACAATTTCAGGAGCAGTTCTACAAAGATGAAAGTGCTTGACTGTATTTCTGGGGTTTAAGTATTAGCTCACCTTTCACATTAAAAACCAAGGATGGGGAGGAGGTGTATGGTCCCTGTTTTAATGAAACTCATTTACATTACAGTGGCGTATTTTCTAAGCACAGGAAGACACAGTCTTTGCTCTAGAGTGTAAAGTCTAAAGAGACAAAGATAAATTACAGTTTGGAACCAAGGAAGAATAAACAAATAATCTAAATGGTAATAGCCAGTAGTTCCTGTTAATTACAAGCTTTCCGCTCCCCTCCCCCCCATCCCTTCTTTTTTCTTAATTTGTTAATTCAGTTAATGCGCTAAATTCATTCCCTTCAACAACTGCTCTAAGTTACATTGCACTGCATTTATGTCTCTCTTCCCCTAGTGTTCAACCCCCTCTCTCTGTACAATTCATTCATGAGATAAATTCCCGGGACAGGTAGAGGTTTAGCCTGATAGACTTACCTGACCCTCCCAAGGCAGAAGGCACCTTTTATCTATCATGTAAATCCCTGGCAGGCCTCAAAACCATTGCTTAGCTCCCACATAATCTCATAAACCTTTGCATTGCTGCCAGTCTGCATTGCCAAATCCGCCTAACCACTGACACCACCCACCAGATCCTAAACTGCTCAGGGTCCTGGCTCAGGCCAAAGCTTCACAACGAGATTCTCACAGTGATCGGAACACCCTAAAACTTGTCATCTGTCAGTACAGGCAGCAGACCTGAGATAGGCCAGCAACAGGGAGCAGAGCTTTACTGAACCTGCATGCAGGCAGCTGGGAATACACGAAGAATAGGTAGGAATGGAGTTAGCACTAAATGAGAGGTCCTAAATGAGGATTCAGACCCCAGGGTGGGGCAGAACTGGAGCTGAGACCTTCCATATCCCACAGAAGAGCTCAAAACAAGATATTATCTTATAGGGTAGTTCCCTCAGCTGCTCGGTTACTTTGCACAAGTAATGATAAAAGAGCGACTTGAGGCTACCATGAACCTGCTGACTACCCTAATCACTGGGTGATGGAATTGGCCTCTCTCTTGTTTAATGAATAATTAATAATAGCCCTGCCTTTCCTCACAGAGATGTCACGAGGAAAAAATATTTTAGATTGTTAGGTGCTCAGATACCAGGCAATGGAAATCATCTAAGTATAATCAGCTATCCAACCAGCCTAGGGCATCAGAGACCAGAGAATAGGCAGCTTTAGATGGGACTAAAGGTTAATAAGGATTATATTTTCATTTGGATAGAGAAACAAGAAAGTCAAGTCTGAAGAAGATAAAAAAAAAAAAAGGAGTGAGAGAAGAAACAAAGGACTAAAATATTAAAATAGAGCAGAATGGAAGTTTCAGTAAGTGATCTGACAGGAACAAAAACTCTGGTGAACAAACAAACCCCTTTTTTTTATGTTTTCAAGCTCCACACCATTAGCTGAACTCTTCATTGCCAACTTGTTCAGCTGAAAAGAGCCCTGTTACACTTTGAGAAAATGTAAGGATTTTAAGAAAATGTCTAACTCTTCAGTTCAGCTCAGCAGGCTGAAAGTTCAGAGGGTAGGAAACCATTTACCATGTGAATAAACTGAAAAATGCCTTTGAAAATTACATTTTTAATTACATTTGACATTTCCGAGCCTCCTGCTGATGGTATCTCTCCAAAAGAAAAAAAAAATAATAATAATTTGAGACAGAGAAAACACTAAGAGAGATTGTAAAACAGTTCACAAGTTACTATGATAGAGGCATTGACTTCACATCACTATTCATCATAGTGTTGTCTAAACACCTCTCACGCATTAACGAACTTCATCTCATATAAAGTCTCTGAATTAGCAAAGCAGAAGTATTCCTGATTCACTGAGAGAATTCAGGAGCAATTTCTAACTCTTCAGCTCAGCTCAACAATTTAATTACTGCTCTATTCCACCACTTCTGACCCAAACCTCTGTCCTTTTGTGGCTCCTCCAGGGTCAGGGATGAGCTCCTCAGTGCTGAATACCTTCAGTGTATGGGAAAGCTGCCCTCTTGGAGCCCCAGCTGTAGGGCAGATACTGGAGATGCAGAGGAAGAGAAAACAAGGGAATATGGGAGAAGTTCTCTGAAGCCCAGTTGTTTGAGGCTGACAGAGGGCTGAAAGTCAGCTGCTGCAATTTGAGCATAAATTAGAGAATTGCAAAGATATACAAGCAAGATAATACACAACCTTGAAATGAGAGAAGGCCCACAGACCACATAAAACACCTTTTCCCTTTCTTTCTTGTTTTTCAGCTCTTGTAGGAAACCAAGAACAGACTCCAGGAAGCCTGCCATTCCTGGACAAGCTACAGAAAATCTCATGCTCTAACACTCAAAACTCCTGCATTTCTTCCCTTTGGCAAAAGGATTAGATGTTTCTATGGAAAAGGAACATTTTACCATCTGCCAAGACTTCCCTTCCTGCAGGAGGACAAGCCCCAAGCATTATGCAGTCTTAATAAATAAATAAAATTTGTCTACGTGTTCTTGTTCCAAGGGCATAATGTTCACTCAATGACCATCCCACACATTGCTGTGACAATAAGACTGGCCCTATTGGCTACACACATGCTAGCAAACTAAA
Organism: Cygnus atratus; assembly: GCF_013377495.2. Classification (NCBI taxonomy): domain Eukaryota; kingdom Metazoa; phylum Chordata; class Aves; order Anseriformes; family Anatidae; genus Cygnus; species Cygnus atratus. Next base: position 78,595,571 of record NC_066363.1, read on the forward strand.
TCCCACTAAGCATTACTCCCAGTCACTGAAATATGCATTGCTAAACTGTTAGAGCAGTGCCTGGTACACATCTGGTCTCATGCTTTCCTAAACAACTCTCAGTTATGCTCTGGAGTTAAAGAGGCGTAAGGAGCCTTTGTAAGATGCAGTTTACATGTAGTTACCTGATTTTGGTGGCTAGCAGAGTTTCCTCATGTGGAAGAAAATCTTCCCATAGCAGTTTGAGCTCATTATTACAGAACGTTGCCAGAAGCACTAAATTTAGTAGGGAAGATGTAGCTATGAAGAATACATCATTTACTTCTTGCATGGACACACATCCAAAGCAAAACAGGTTCTTGTGGATGTATCACACCTTCCTCCAGCCTGTTCAACCCAAAGTAAGCTTTCTACTTAGCTATAAAAATGTCCTTCTAGTACTTCTAATACTAAACATTAGCAGAAGCCAACCTGTTAACACCTACAGCACAGGATCGCGATCCTCATCATATTCAGTACTAACAAAAACCCACTCTTTTGACCCAGTTACAAATCAGTAGGAGTGATTAAACAACATAAATATGAATGACAAAGAGCCCTATGAATTGGCTCTGTTTCCAGATATCTGTACTAATGTGATCGTAATCTCATCACCATCTATTTCCTCCAAATATAGATAATTAATTTATTTTCAAGGAGATATAACTGACTGGGAACTGAGAATATGATGTATCTTATCTACTAAGAAATCTGTCTAGTTCAGTCCTATGTCTCCATCAAAGAGCAGCACCAGTTAAATGAGCGAGTACCTCCGAGTAAGCAAACATCACAAATTGTGCCTCCACATTCAAGTTCATACACGATCTTTAATAGCCAGCTATTGGTATCAAACATGAAAATCAGATTTTACAGCTTTTCCAGAGATTTACTTAACATTTGTTACATCAGTTCAAGGTATTAGCTGTAGCCTTGTAAATGACCAGTCTCAAAACCATGAGTGCTAACAAATCATTTTTATGCTCGTCAGATGAAAAGAAAAGCTAACAGAGAAATTCAAATTTCAAATCAGCATATTCTTAAATGACCTATAGCTCAAACAGTCTGACAGCATGCCTTTAAACGTTGCAGAAATATTTTCTTTCTTTCACAGGAAATGTGGCAAGTTTCTGGCCAAGTTAAGGTGTCAATTCAGGAAAGCATCACTATTCAGAAAGGATGTAAGCATATGCTTAACTTGAAGCATGCACTTGAGGCTCTTCTACTTAATGATAGGATCTAAGCACATATTTACATTTAAGCACATGTCTGAGTGCTTTCCTCCATAGAGACAGATTTAAGCTCGTGCTTCACTGCTTTCACTGTCTAATTTTCCAAGACAAAGCTATAGGTAGAGATAAAATAGCGTGTTAGAATGGAAGCTGCTTGCCAGGCTAAATGCATATAGACAGTCAACCTCTGCAAAATTATATGCAAACATAAAGGTGCACAGCTCATTAGTTGGGTACTGAGGAGGAGAGGGACAATGAGCCTCTGAACTGTGGTCCCAGCTCACAGAAATTACAAGAGTTGGGCCTTCAGCTCACTGAAGAGGTGATGGAATACCTAATACTGGACGTACAGCCACCCTGACTGAATGTGAGGTTAAAGCATGAAAGGAAATAATAGCTGGTGTTTCTTTGGATTTGACTCAAGCCCAGGGCAAGATGGGCATTAAATGGGGGCAAATGGCCTCATGCTATCAGTGGCTGCTGTTCTGTCTGCCTTTGAAAAAGGTCTAGAATTGTAGCAGCGAGACAAGCAGGAGATAGTGATGACTGAAAAGAGCTCAGAACTGCAGCTTTCTGTTTCATCAGGACTTTGAAATACCTCCAATAAAATGGAGTAACATATTCCTATGGGAATACTTACAACACATCTGAGTTTTGGTGAAAGACCGGTTTAACAGCTATCATACGTTTTTGTATTTTTGAGATTGTGTTTTCTATTTTTTTTCCCCAAAACACGCGGAAATGTCAAAATACCTTGAATATAAAGTTTTCCTTTGTTCACAAAATTGTAAATGTATTTTATCAATTTTGTGGAATATCTCCTGCACTTTACTTTTAACAGCAATAACTGATGGAAGCTGTTGACTGACTGTACTGCTGAATCAGTGTGACATAGATAACACAGTCCTCTAACTGATGTCTCTCCAAAAATGGAGGGACACCACCTCTCCAACAGACAGACACAGTCAGTGACTCATGTACATAAACCACTAACATATAGTCCTATAACCTACTCTTTCAGGCTACAGGGAAAATAATAAAAACAACAAAAACAACAAATTACTTAAGAAAAAAAAAAGCAAACTCACTGCATTGACACATTTTTTTTTATTATTTTCCAACTGAATTGTGTGAAAAAAGAACACAAGAAATAACTTTAGGTAGCTAAAGTGGATAAGAAAGCAAACTGCTGAGAAAGGCCAGGAAAGTATGTGCTCTAAACCATCACAGCAATTCAGCACAACTGCTAGTGGTATTTTTAAGATGGGCTGCAAAGATGCCTTAGACAAGATTTGAAGTGGCTTTCATCACAGAATCTGAAGGGAAGCAATAGCAACATTACTCGCTCCTTACAACTGTGCCTCATCACCTACTTGAAGGGTGGAAGTGAAATTACTGTTGCTCATGTACATTGCTCATGTAAAAGACAATCACAGTACAGAGCAGTTGTTCTTGATATACCTTTTCTGAATCCAGGAGCCAAACACCGCATTATTTGGAGTGAATTGGCTTATTATTGTTAATACCTAATCCTTCATTAGTTATCATTTGCTATTATTATGTTTATTATTTTCAATATTTTCATAGTATTTGTTCTGTAAGGGACACTGAAGCAATTAATTGTTATATAGTAGAGATATAGGTAGAGACAGATACAGATATATACTGTTAAGATATCTTAAAGACATGTTTTCATACCTAGCACAGTTTTCTAAATGTGATTTTATATGTATTCAAACTAGAAAGATGTCTCCCCAGAGACCACAGTACAAAAATCCTAGGGCTAGATTCATTAGGGAAGGCTGTATTGGAAAGAGTTTGATGATAATATAAGAAACAATATAGAACAGTAGTAAAAAAAATAAAATATAAAATAAAAAAGCATGCATGCTGAGTAACCTCAACTGAACAATTAAACGCATATTAAAAGTTTGTCTTGTAATGTTATTATATAGTCTGTAGCACATCCAGCTAGTACTAGAGAACATTTGCTTCTGAAAATAGATATTTTTGCTACCATGAATCACAGCTGAGCTGCAGGCCAATATCAGTATTTTAGATGAAACAAAAAATCGCATCATAAATACACAAAATGCCATGAAACGAAAGTATGTACTAAAGCTAAAATATATAATTCCCATTAAAAATATATATTACATTCCTTTTAAAAACTGTCGTCTTTCATATCCATCAACAAATCAGACTAAGATGCAATATGTAGCAATAACTGGCTAGTCTTGACTTAGTGCACCACTCAGCCACCGCACAGCTAGATAAAAATAACTTAAGCAGATTATTTTGAAGGATAAATAGATCATTAAAATGAGCTGGCGATGACTGTTCATCTTAAAACCACATCTTCATACTTAATTCAGTGTTCTAAGTTAATTTGAGTTAACAGGGTAGCATATGAAAGACAATCGATGCAATAGCCCTGTGCCTACAGTTACTGAAGGAGGATGCACTGGAATGAGTTTCTCAGTGACAACCTACAGCATCAGAACAAAAATACAGACATGCAGTGATATAAACTGAATTATTCAAGACATTTGAATACTGGACTTGACAGAGCCCCATTTACCTTTATAGGTATGTGCCAACACACTTATATCCTACATTGTTAGTGCTGAAGTTGTGAGAGTAAAAAGATGATGTGTAAACCGGTGTTAGACAAGACTCTTGGCTAAAATAGCCAACAGAGAAACATCAGGAACAAGGTTTGACCTTTAGTGGCACCCTTTTCCAAAGCTGAGTGCCTTATTTTGCGCAACCAGCGGGCATCTTCCACTGCTGGATTCACGGTTCTGAATCAACTCTGATACCAAAAGCTTCCCAAACATAGCACCATGTGGCTTTGCTCAGGCTCATCTCTTTGGAGTACAAGCAGTGTGCACACATTTTTAGTTTCCTTGGGTGTGAGCTATCATCCAAGAGTTGGGGATGACAACACACACACACGATGCTTTGACTTAAAAAGGAATGATCCCTATTCCACCCTGCTCTGACGTTACCTCCTGATGTATAGTTACTTCCCAAGCATGCCACTTGAGAGTCTTGCTGCTTTTTGGACTACCATAATGTTGGCAGCCACTGCTGGCTAGAGTCTGGAGGGATCACCCCTTAAGAGTGGAGCACGTTCACACAACTTTAGCAGTAGAGAAAGAGAAAGGCTCTTCCACAGAGTTATTTCAGGCAGAAAGTTTCTTTCACACCTAACTAGAGGGATTAACAAGACTAACATCTAAGTTAAGCATCTAGAACCTAGAAAATATACCCCTCCCCATTTTGTACATCATCAAGATTTTATTATGATCCTATTTCATAGGCAGTCAGTGACTAAACGTATATGAAACAGCATATATGCTGTCCTTGGGGGTTCGCCTCTTAAAGCAGGAGGTACAGCTTTCTTTGTTTAATCTCTCCATTTATACTGTCTCCATAACAGAGAGAAACAGTACACCAGGTCTATGCTGCACTTAAATGAGTGATGGTCACACCAGCTCTGAACTAGAAGAGGTAGAGGTGAATGAGCATGGCACTGCACTGAAGGAAATGCATCCTGCCAGAAGGAAGGTGCATCACCCAGGAGGACAGGCTGCTACTGCACTGGCATCAGATGCTGCTACCAGAACCACATTAGTATCCCCATGACACATGAACATTCCTGTATCAGCATTGGCTTTGAAATCTATATCATACTCCAGCACACAAGTAATACAAGATCGTCGTCTCCTAACACCTAACTAACAGTCTGCTGCATGTGGGCATACAGAGACATTACCCAGGCATCTGCCACGTACGAACTTCCAGGATTATCTTCCACTACAAAAAGATTAGCCTCAGAAACTCCACAAACCACAAACAGGAGAAAAGCATTCTGTATAGGTGAAGTTATTTTTTTTCTACCAGACACCTCCTATGTGATCTTAGAGCCTATTTTAATACATCACTGCAAAACAAGTCATGGAATTTTCATTTTTTACTGCTCCAGTACATGGGTTTTGCATCAGCTTTTGGCACTGCATATGGGTTTGGATGACAAAGCAATGTCTGCAGTGAAACGTTTTCCTTCCAGTATGTCATTTTTTGTGTGAATAAAACCTTCACTATCAGATGCTGGAGTGCTTAGTGCTTAAGGTAGTATTGCTGCGAGCAAGAGTGAATGGAAGCATATGGAGATCAATTGAGTTATTCATAAGGTGCCACCACAACAAACTAAGCAGGCCACCTGCTGTTTCACTGCCTCAAGAGGCTTTTCTCTACAACTCATTTTAAAATAATTTGGTGGCAAAGCTGGCACTAGAGTCAGATTATAAACTAGGAATTCAGAAAAATCCTCACCAGGGCTGTGGAGGGAAGGGTGTCTGTATACATATAGGCCCCTGTGTCTTTTGTACATACACGTTGCCTATACAATTCAGCAATGGCGCATTACCACTGTACAGAAATAGAGCATGCAAAAATCAAACAATTTGGCACTTAGAGTTCCTACAGCAACATATCTCAGTCACTTTGCAAATCCTGCACATTTTACAGTATGCAATTGACAGTAAAGCTAACAGTTAACAAGGGACAGGATGTATATGACAAGGAAAACAGTGACAGAACATGTTATGTTACATAGGATGGTTTTCCCTTAGCTTCTCTACCCAACCTCCATGTATTATCATCGTCTGCCTTCTCTGAGCTAGTTTTATCCTGTCCTTGCTTTTGACCTAACAAGTGTTTGTGTGACGTAAGACCTTCCCCATCTCCTGAGTCTTGGTGCAGGGAAGGGAATCTGATCAAAACTCAGTTTTCCACAACCCCCTTCCACACCAAGCTGGTTTCCTCTAAGCTCTCAAACCCCCATGTCTGAACACCTTCCAGGGCTCCAGATTCGTCACCTTGAAAGGACACATACAGAAGGAAAATCCTGCTCTGTCACATGTCAGCCTCTCCAAATGTAGCCGAGGCTTTCAGAAGAACTGAAGCCACAATTCACCTTCAAACACGGTTTGCTAAGATCCCTACATACGTCTCTAGTGTCAGGCTTCTGCCTGAGTGCCTCGCTTAATGGACCCCCTAGCCCTTAATTGTGAACCTAAGATGAGCATAAAAGACATCTCAGCAGCTCTGGGGAGATTTGCCCTACTTTTAGCCACCCCAACAAAGTCAGCCTCTTCTCGGCTCCTCAGCTGCCCCCTGTCCCCATCCGCCCTGCCCATCTCGCTCCACATGCGCTGAACATCCACCCGCATCTCCCACCCCTTGGATGCTTGCCTCAGTCTTTCACTTCCCACTTCTTCCTGCAAGATCCTGCTCTTCATTCTTATTTATTCTCTCAATCTCCCTTGCTGTTTATGCACTTGTGGAAAAAAAAAAAAAAAGTGGATTAAGCACAGGAGAAAGTGGGCATCTCTGCTTTGAAGGCTATGCCTGCCCCAGTGTGGTCCTGCCCCACTCAGCATGGGCAGCCTAGGGAGAAACAGGCTTGCGGGGGATACAGAAATTTTAGCAAATTTGTAGTGGACACACAAACTGCAGGCTTTAAATGAGTTCAGAAAGAGCAATGGTGTGGCTGAACTTGCAGCTAGCAGACTCTAATAGCAATTTGCCTGTTAATTGTGAGCAGTCTGTAGGAAAACACTGCTGTGTTTGTAGCCGTAAGAAAGGCCGCCCCAGCCACACACAAACCCCCAAACTCTCTTTTATTTGTGCTGGAGTATGTTGCATTGTTCAGTATGGTTATCACTGTCCAAGAAAATGTTTTATTTTCCACTGTGTGTTGTATTTTTCAGATCTTTAGCTGGACTATTACAGTCTCATGCTGGGTTGTCAAAACAACTCAATCTATGCTGACTCGCTACAGAGAAACATATAGTTTCCATCCAGGGCCTCCAGAGTAACAGTTCAAATAGGAAGCATCAGGGACTGTGATCTGAATATCAGAGGCTCATCAGGATTAGAAGCCTTAAAAAAAGATTTCTATGGGTAATAAATTATTCATAGCTTCAAAGTATCTTAGATAATTAAAATTACCTGCTTTCAGCAGATATGCCATCTACTACAATGCCTCCCTCCCCCTCCCCCAGTAGATCAGATTGACTCTATCTCTTTCAGATTGCTGTATCCACTCCATGTTTATACATCTGATAGATGCACTACACATACCCTGTGCTGTATCACTCACTTGTGTGTGTCTGCGCGTGCAGGCACAAACAACTCGTACAAGCAAAGTCCTCTGTTGTGTTGGGAGGCTGACACCAAAGGTGCTACAATACAATAGGCTGGGTTTAACCTAATATGACACAGAAACAGCATATCTCATGGAAAAATGCCCATAACAGCCAGGGTCTGGGGAATAAATAACAAATGCTAGGGTGGGGAGAAACAGGCAAGTCAAATCCTCTATTCTGTGAAGAAGCTGACACCAAGTATGCTACGATACCTACTGACAGTAATGTGAAGCTAGATTTCTTCACTGACGCGATGTCAACTTCCAGTGAGATTTGGCTTGCTGTTCCCAGAAGTCTGTTGGAAATAGGGACTGTGTTTTTTCTCTTTCTCTGTTCTCTTTGCAAACAGCACATGGAAAACACATTGTTTGCAAACAACCATGTATCATGGGTGACAATACTGTATCACATTGCTTCTCAGCAATTTGAGATGTCATTTACTAACCCACGAAAATGGAGGGAGGTAATATATTTCTTCAAATCAAGGTCCTGAACTTTTGACTTAAAGAGAATATTAAAAATTAGAAAGTCTTTTGAATCCCTGAAAGAAGCACAACAATTTCAGTTTGGAAGACTGAAAATTTCCTACAGATAACAGTCAAATATTTTAAAATCATTCTGTACTATGGAACCTCCAAAACTCATATTGCTTCCATTCTGAAGCATCTATAAAAAGAGAGGCACTACAATAAAATTAAATCACTGCGTGCTTGTGCAGAGCCGAGTGAAAGTATTGGTTGAAATGTGTCGGTTACGAGGTGTTTGAAGACAGAAAGAAATCACAGTTAATTTAAATTACATACTTAAATCAACTGAAATTACCTGCTTACACTATATACACTGTTCCCCTCACTATCTCAAGAAGAAGCTTATTGAGAAGGTGGGTTTTTGGTTTTTGATTTTTGTTGTGGTTTTTTTTGGATAAACCTCTTCCATTCGTGACTTGTAAGGGTTATGCTGGCTTCAGATACAATATATTCTGATATAATACAATACAATGATGTCCTAGCTATAGAAAATAGTATATCATCCCCTTTTGCGGAGATCTTCTATCAATTCAAAGATGGCATAGAAACAAAACAAAAAAGACAAAATGGAACACCATTCTCAAAAAAAAAAAAAGGGATGTATTCAGTGTCTATAAACTTTATCTTTCCTAATTCTCTGCCCTTTTTTTTCATAGGGTCAATAGCCTTAACTTATAGAGAGAGGAGTAGGCTTTGTTTCTTTTTTTCTATTTGTTTTTATTTCTTTGATCTGAAAGTGAATGGATAAAAGACTATCAATAAAGAAGAGTAAAGAGCATTGAAAGCTACTTTCCAACTTAATAGAAGGAAATAAAAAATAAAAAATAAATAAAAACACAAGAAAAATAGAGAGAAATAATTATTGTATTAACAAAAATAACTTATATCAAAGAACTGGTAGTGGGAAAGCAGGGAGGTTGGATTGAACCTAACTAGCCACATGAACTGCATATCACACAGATCAGTGTCCATAGTGGCCCGGATCTAGGGAATAAATAATTAAAAAAAAAAAATGATTCTATGGGGTACTGCCTACCCCTTAGTGTCAAGGCTATGTGTTATCCTTTATAACCAGAAATCATCTTTACTTAATAGAATTAAAAAAGAAAGCCCTCACACAAGTACATTAATACACCTGAAATGCATTGTCCTTGTGTGAGTTTTAACACTAAGACGGTCCTCTAAGTTTTTAATGCAGTAAATTGAAAACAGTGGTAAGAGCAGCCTTTGAAAGAAATGAAAGGCTTCACTGAAAGGAACCGTGAGAATGGTACAAGATGACAACTGTGCTGTTCTGCTAATCTGAACTGTTTGTATGACAACAGTGAGCGTCAGAAATATTACAAAATGATTTAATTCAGACTATCATAAGTCAAGGTCATGCTTGATCTCTATTCCCAGAGGTGCTTACAGACAACTTTCAATGGATTCAAATTATGGTCCAGATCATTAACTTAGCTGACTGACTCTTTCTTGCTATTAATACAGAACTCATCTTGGAGATTTTCCGCACGGCTGTATGGATAACCTGAATTTATGTAGACCTCAGCAGTTCAAACCCTGAATATGTTGCAAGCGATGCAACCATCAGTGCCTGGAGTTTATTGGCATGGAAAAGTTTTCATCTTTCATTGGATTATTCTGAAACACTGTCCACTACATAACACACTGTACGTGTGGCTTCTCTAAATTAAAATCCATTATTTGCATGTAGAGAGACTGAGGGACAGGTAACACTTCACAGTTCTTGGAGGGAAAATTCTCTCCCTGGATGCATACAGCCTGCCTCACCCCTGCCTTCTGCTCTAAGTATGAAAAATGATATAAAATAGGCTGAAATACACTTCAAGGAGTTCTTCACTCCACCCTCCCACTCCAAGACAAGATCAGTAATAAACTATGTTATTCACACCAAACATTTCTCTAATCTGTTCTTAAAGACCATCAGTGAAGGAGATTCCACACTTTTTCCACAAAATGTATTCCAGTGCTGAACTACCCTGGCCCTTGACAAGCTTTAATTGATACCTTAATCCCCTTGCTGAAAATTAACTCCTTATTTCTGAGTCTACTAGAATCACAGAGTATCCTGAGTTGGAAGGGACCCACAAGCCTCAGAGTCCAACTCCTGGCTCCACACAGGACCACCCAAAAATCAGACCACGTGTCTGAGAGCCTTGTCCAAATGCTTCTTGAAATCTGTCAGGCTCGGTGCTGTGGCACTGCCCTGGGGATGGGGAGCCTGTCCCAGTGCCTGACCACCCTCTTGGTGAAGAGCCTTTCCCTAACACCCCGCCTGACCCTCCCCTGTCCCAGCTCCATGCCATTCCCTCAGGTCCTGTCGCTGTCCCCAGAGAGCAGAGCTCAGTGCCTGCCCCTCCGCTCCCCTCGTGAGGGAGCTGCAGGCCGCCATGAGGTCTCCCCTCAGCCTGCTCTGCTCTGGGCTGAACAAACCAAGGGACCTCAGCTGCTCCTCATACATCCTCCCCTCTAGACCCTTCACCATCCTCACAGCCTTCCTTTGGATACCCTCTAATAGTTTATGTCCTAAGTACCAGATACAGAGAAAGGTTTATTCCATTTCTGGTTATAACTTTTTTTTTGGTGTCCTAAATTGGGGCCTCTATCCCAACCCTTCCTGATCTGACTGAACAACTCCCACATATTCTGTCTCTGATCACCCAGCACATTCTTCAGAACAATTCTCTCCCTTACTGCGTTCCTCTGGAGTCTCTCTCACCAGACCACTTCTTTTGGCAAGCACAGTATCTACAACTGGATAGTGTCTGCAATTGGACACCATAGTTCAATCTGAGGCACTCTCTCTGATGTAGCAATATTCTAACATTGCATATGTGGCTACATAAAATGTGATGCAGTAGATAAACAAGTCCCAATTTGCTTGAATGTTTGTTTTGACCTGAACGAGGTCTGAACCTGATTGAGAGGATTTAAATTCCCTTTGTCCCCCTCAAACTTGCCAAGCTTTATTTAACTTTCCACTCTTTAACTGTAGAGAGTGGCTAACAAATTGTGCAATGATGTAATACGATGTTATGTCCCTGTGACAGATCTAAGCAACAGGAAATGTTAAAAATACCTCTTCTGATTTCCTTTCCAAACTCAGCCAAGCTTCTAAGTAACGTGAAGGGAAAACAGCCCAGGTTAAGAAAGAGATTCAGTATCATAACATGGTTCATTAGGACAAGGTCAGAGAGACAAAACGAGGTAATGCAGAATGACAGGAAGAGCACTTTTCCAGGTGTTACATTTGTGTGTGTACCAATGGAGTTGCTCTCCTCAAAGAGCTTTTTGATGCAGTTGTGTGTATTCTGTAGAGCTCTGGTAACTTTGGTGTAACCTGACTGATCAAACATGCAGACAATAATGGCAAATGCTCAGAGCAAGCCACGGACAATGTAAGGCACACAGGAGTCTCTCTGAGTGGAGAGGAGAGGAGTGGTAGGAAGCCTGACATTCAGCAGATAAAATGGGTCATTTCGCAGCGATCAAAGAAGGCCACAGGCAAAAAGACCGGAAAAGACAGAAAGGCAGGAAAGTCCAAAAAGCACTTTCCAAAATTCCCTTGACAGCTCAGTGCTGGCACTAAGGAAAGACTGCTGCTCTTCCCAAGACAAGGCTCTAACCCTGTAACAATCTCTGTTCAGTACCCAAAAAGCCCTGTGGACACCCCCCACCACCACCACCTGCAGGTGCGTAAGTGCCATTGAAAAATGGGTACATCAGAGGCTCAGTTAAAAAGAGGATGAAATGAGATTTCCTACAGTGCCATAAAGATTTAGCAAAGATAAGAGTTAGTAGGAGTCAATAACATTACTAAGAGTCAGCTTTTAGCTTGCTCAATTCCTTGTGCCATTTGACTGAGTTCAATGGAGTCAGGCATAGCTCAGGTCAGAGAAGAATTTGGCCCCAGTGCCTCCCTTGAACTTTTTGTTCTGGCTCCTGCCTGGCTGTGTCTGTGGAGCTGGAAGAGAAATGGCTATTCCCACACAAATGAAAAAATAAATAAATAAATAAATAAGGAAATAAAATCCAAGTACAAAAAGGAGGTAAATCAAACTCTACACATTAGAGATAATCCCATTTGTTAGACTTGGTTGATAAAAAAATAAAAAAAAATAAAAAAATAAAAAAGGGAAAAATCACTAATTTCTATTTTCTGAGGAAGTCTGCTTGGCCAGTGGCTGAATCTGTAGGTAGTGCACTTTACTTTACAAAATACTATTCTTCTTTTGTTCCTACCTTTTGAAAAAGTTAATGAAGATCATCCAGTTCTGGCGACAATTGTGGCAAACAAGGAAGCACCTTCCAGAGACCTTGTATGTGAGACAACAAGCTTTAATATTACTGCAAAATGGGGAGTGTCTGTGGAAATTTTGGCTCAGAAAAACCTTCCATCCTCATTGAGTCACCCACCCTTTGAAACCTGCAACCCAAAAAGTTGATTAGACTGGAGTGAGCTAAGCAGGCAAAAATGAAGATACGTTTATCAGGACATTTGCACAATGCAGTGAATCGAACAACTGATAGGCACAGTGTCTTGGAAACTACTTTCCCTTGCAGGAATATTTAAAACTACTATTTTCCTCTACTAAGCAGTGTTATCACAAAAACACCTCTAACCAAGGAGTTTTACAAATTAGAAGCTGGGTGTGGAAAAGTCTGTGAGCATCCACAGCTGATGTTCTCAGCTTGAGTAAATCTTCAGTTCTCATCTTCTCTCAAACCCAAGCTATGAGTAGCTGAGCTATTCCACATGCCGGTGATTTACAGCACAGTTGCCTGAAGGTTAGAAGGAAAAAATTCGCTTCATCACATAAGGCTGATTTCATTGGTAAAAAGACCACATTTGACCATACTAAGAGGGTTCATATGAAGCAACTCTGATAGCTGCAATTCCCAGGCACTAATTTTGGCAAGGAGAAAAATCCTGGCCAAAATGACTGCATGTGCAAAACTTTAAGTAGAATATCACAAGCTGGGTTGAAGCTCTTTTGAAAATGTGGCAACCTGTTTTATTCATCTCTATTTCTCAGAAGGGAAATATGTTGCTAATTAAGCACTGGCCTGCACAGCATTCTACTGAGTAGCAAACTCGTTTTTTTTGACAGCTGTTACTGTATTTTTATGAGACCTTGATCCTTTAGAAGATACTGTGCTGTCTCAGACAGTTATATTAAAACCTTTTTCTCTGAGAACAAAATCTGAATGCATTGGGCATTCAGGTTCTTCTCCTCTAATAGGCTTCCGAAAGCACCATGTCTTGCAAAAATCATTCCCAACAATTACCTTTTCTCTAAGAGGCATATGGACCCACTGAGCAAAGATCTGCTCTGCCCTTTTTTGATGGGCTAGGTTTGTGAAGTGCTTTTGTGTTGCGTTTAAGGGAAGATTTCAAGAACAAACAAGAACAATAAACAAGTGGAAGGTAAAAACAGAGAGGAGGATACAACCCAGAGTGGAGATTTTGGCAAGTATAGTAGCACAAATACTTGGTTGTTGAAAAAGTGGGCAGCAATACAGATTTTAAGAATATTTTTCTAGAGGAGAGAAAGAAAAGAGAAAATGTTTGTACCCAAAATTGAGGTGAACAGACATGCTTTGCTATGAAAGCTACATGCAGAAAAATAAGGCATGTAGGAATAAGAATCCTTATTTTGGGACTCAAGATGAGATTTATTTCTTTTTTAAGCTAAGACAGAACAAAGCTGTCAGACTTCACCTCCTTAAATCATTTTTCTTTTACTTGTAAGACTGTAACACTATCACAGCTCCACTGTAACATGGAAGTACCAGATATAAGTAGGAAAACTCTCGAAGCAGTATCTGTTCTAGTGCAAGTTCACAGAAAACCCAGGTAGGTTTCATATTCAGCATCTGAACCTATCCACGCTTATCCTGTATACAGGTTTTACAGCCCCTGACTATGTAAAAGAATTTTTGATGTCAAGGGTCAATAAAAAGTCCCGTGCATCTCTTTTGCTCAGATTCAAAGGTCTAATACTGAATGTTAGGCACAGGCGTTATGCATTTTACTGATTTCATTCATTATGGAATGAACTGTACTTCATTTCTTAATTTCAGGTTCATAGAGCGTGCACCATATATTCCACAATGAATTTTTACCTAGAATCATACAACACTCCCTCTCAGAAAATTCAGCTAAAATTAGTACTGTGCTTCTTTGGTGTTTAAGGTCATTCATCCTTCAGCCTCATGCTTTATAAAACCAAGACCTACAATAATCATTGTTTAATTATTAATAATAGCAAGCTAATGATAAAGGCATTTAACTTAAAACTCACAATATTTAAACAATTTCTGGAATGTGCTTATGCTCTCTTTTACATTTTTTGCATTTCTTTTGGCCAATATTCCTGTACATTCATAGTTTTCTGGAGTTATGCTGGCTTAGGAAAATTCAGTACATTTATTTGGAAAGTTTCTTTCCTCATAACTAACAAGAGCGAAGTAATTAAAATCAAAATATGCCTTTTAATATTCAGGGAACAGGAAGAATTAAAATAATAATTAAAAAAGAAAGAAAAAAATTACCATTGAAAATATATTTGGGCATGGAATATTAAAATAAAAGACAATAAAATATCGCCACCACAATACAGCATAATGAGTAGAAAATGCAAGGCATTTAAAAAAAAAAAAAAGCCTCTAAACTATATTATCTGCAACATGGCTTGTTTTTCAATGGAGCTCCAGGTTTTGTAAATGACTGAAGAGGAGCCCTTGACCGTGTAGTATGTTCACCTGGAGTTCTGCTGCTGTCATACTGCCATTGACAACAACTGTAAAAATAACTTGTGCCTGATATTGCCGGTGAAGATGGTGGGCCATGCAAACAATAAGCACTGGAATTAATAAAGTTGATGTCAAGATGAGTGTTTCCAATTATCAGGATTTCCTTGAATCAAATACAGAGATTCGGTACTGAAGCACACACCATCAGTTTTCTTAATCATATTTGCCAACTCAGCTTCCCAGATCCCTGCATGTTCTTGGCTGAGTGTAAAATGAGGGATAGAATATGCCTTAGAAATCGGTACAACAGCTGCCATCAAAATACTAGTCAGTTACCTGGAGGTCCTTTCCACCTCTCTGTAAGCGTGATTACGTGTGACTAGCCCTCTCGAAAGCCCATGCTTGCAACCCTCTGGACGAATCACATGAACTACCGACATTGCCCCAGTCTGGAGTGCCCCAAGAAGGCAGCTGACCAAAACTGTGGAAGTATTTGGATAGATTGGCTAAAGACTCTGTGTGCTGTCTTGGATGTGTTTTATCCTTTCAATGACAAGGATATTCAGACTGCTTAGGTATCTAACCCGGGGTAACTGGGGCCCCCGTTTCAGAGGCTACGGGATCCCCAGGAGTCTATTTCAGTACCTACAGAGAGAATCTACCTCCTAATTTCAGGCAGTTTGGATCCTAGCACTGCACCTGCAAAAGCATCAAGGAGATAAAATGAATTCCCTCTTTAATGTCACCCTACCTCTGTCCCTCACCTGCAGAACAGGAATCAGCTTGTTTTCCTGCCTGACCAAGGTATGCAAAAATGGACGCACAGCACATTGAAACATCATCAGATATTACTTTTCTGGGGAGCAGATAAGGACCTTACACAGTTAGTATTTTTAAATAAAAGTGTATCATTCAAAAGCTTAATTATTTTGGTAGTGAAAAATGCTCATTATGAAAGTCTAAGTAAAAGAAAACAATTTTCATTTTAATTATCTTTCATAACTGCAACACATTTATGAGAGTCTGCAGTAGCAATGGGTTATGCACTTTTAAGCAATTAAATTTCCTACTTGTCTGATTTTGTTAGAGTAATAAATTATACTAGGAATTTAATAAAGTGGACAGTTAAAGGAATTTAATCTATTCTCTCTAGAACAAACAAGATTAACAAGATAAGGTTCAGATTTTAGAAAAATATTTAAGAGATAAGCTAAATTAGAAAGTGAAAAAAGCTCTTGTGGGTCCCAAGCAGTCGTATAACTGAAGGAAATAATTAAAAAAAAAAAAGTAAAGAAAAAAAAGAAAAAGAAAAGAAAAAACAAAGGTTAACAGGCAATATAGGAGTAATTTCTTTTCTCATAAAATAATTAACCTTTGGAAAAGGCTTCCTGTCAACACAGAGGCTTTTATTGTGTCTTTTAAGGAACCAGGCACATTCCTGAAAAATGAACAATAGGGAAACTTAAATAAGCCATAGGAAATAAAGCATCTTACACATAGGCAGTTCCTGGGAAAGTGGTTCTTTTCAGCACAGAAACCAAACCATCCTCTCCATCTCTTCAACAGGGAAAACAAACTAAACAGGTACTTTATAAGTGGGAAGAAAGATGAAGCAATTTATTTTAAGTCTCCACTCCCTCTTACATCGTGTAGTGGTTGGTTTAATGTCAGGACTATGATTTTCCACAAGGTGGACTTGCTGATTAAGTATATGCAGGTCCTCACACCAATCTGGAGTGGATGAAATGTCATTCTTACCACAAATAGCTCCCCTCATATGAGTAACCCTATCAAAGGACTATTTTGTGAGGAAGGCTTGTATATTCTCAGTATTGTAACTCTTGTTTTGAATTAAATAATAAGAGAAACTCAGGCTTTCAAAGCAGTCAGAGATCAATAGCTCATTCTTACTGAAAATCAGTAGGATTGAGGTGCCTAATTCCCTTGGACTTCTCTGACTATTCCAGAAGAAGTTTCATGTGGTGAATAATCAGAAGATTTACTACTACTACTACTACTACTAATAATAATAATAAAATCCTAATAAATCTGGGACAAAAAGTTTTAAATTCCATAAAGGACATTTATTTTATGTGAAGAAAGACTCATGCAGAAAAGCCATATTGGAATAGCAGTAAAACACCACTCATTGGTAAAGCATTTCATTTCTGGACAGATGGGAGAACTGAGCACACTCACCATCTATCTAGAAATCAAATATCATACACAGCCACTTGCTCTTTATTACTTAGTTCTATGCCGTGTATAGGTTACAGTGATTTCTCCAGGGTGAAATTGTCCTTCCCCATCTCACCATATTCTGATAATGACTGGAATGAGTTTGATATATTGAAACACTCTTGCTTTGATTGTGTTTTTCATTCATTACTAAAGCTGGCAATATTGCAGCTGCAAATAGTGTACAATATTTTATTAGAAAAATAAGTGATTCCAGGTTTCAAACAAAAGACTGGCATCTGACATTGTACTAAACTGATACAGTACCCTATGTTAAAACAATCTACGGTTCTACGGACCTGGTGCTGGAAAAAATATAAAGCCATTACATTCACATTTGATAATTATATCTGGAAGATGCCCCAGGACAGAACAAGGCAGTGAACTATTCATCTCACTTATAAAAGCCACTGTGTTAAAGTGGAAGCTAACATACTCAAGAAAGGCTGATAAAATGACAGAATACAAACTGCAAGATTTGAACAAAATGGCTGTAACCCAGCAAGGAAGAAGCCATTTTCTATGAAACAGGAAAGATTCATGATGCATCTCTCCACATCAGCTTCCCCCCTACAGCTCTGCTTCAACAGAAAAAACACAGGAAAGCATTTCTACCAAGGGCTTTTGCGTGGTTTTATGCAAGGAACAATTTGAGATATATTGATAGTTTTCCCTTTTTAAAGGTTTTCTGTTTACTGCAAAGATGGGATTGCTGCAAAACATGGAGAGATTGTGGAGTGATAGCACATCATGGCTATACAACACTCAGCTCACAATGAAGCCATTGCAAATCGGGTATGCTGATCTCTATGGAGTTCCATCGCTTTATTTCACTTGAGGATCTTTAAATAGCCACCAGATATGAAAAGGAATATTCATAACTCATATGTCTGTATTTTGAGGCACAAAGGGCTGGGAAAGATATATTAAGGAACAGAAAGAGCACCCTTAATTAAGGCTACAACATGGATTTCCATTATAAGATAAAATTTGGCACCAATCCCCAGTTCTAAATTCCAGCTTCACAAATCATATTGGCCATAAGATTTGTAGTCTAGGTCTCAAGCTGAGGTAGGGTTTTTCTACCAAATTTGCAGTAAATCAGACAAGGAGTTCATGAATTATGAGCCTATGAAATAGAGATGTTCACCATAGTTCAAAAAGTCTCAACTTTTTTGTCACTTCATAGCCCCACAAAGTAAATAATAATAACTGCAACCTGAAAAAAAAAAAAAAAAAAAAAAAAAAAGGCGGCAGATAAGACTTCATTTACCAGACTCTTGTAGTGGAAGGCTGTGGCACAGCACAAAAATTGCTTGATAGCAATCATATCAGAAACATTATTAACATTTATATAGGCATGCTGATATAAGGTATTCATTCCATGGACGAGACATTTGTACCAGATATTTGTTCCTTGAATCTAGTTTCATTCAGTCAAGCATGAGTACTCATCAATTTTTTGTGTCCACAAAATGTGGCCACCCACACACACACACACACACTTCCTAAGGCCTTTCCGTAATTAGAGAACCGTGCTTCTGCAGGGGGGAATGGAGGTGAGGGAAAAGCGAGTATCTAACCACCACCCCAAATATTAAGTCTCAAAATGTGAGTTAACATACTTTTCCTCAGAACAACCCAAGTGAATCTATCAACACAGGCTCCTAATTTATTGCATTTAATGTTTAATACATTAAAAATAAGTCATTCAGAGCATAAATATAGCAGTGGGGCCATTATTTTCTTCATTTATAATCTCATAGGGCTTAATCCTGCAGAATTTTCCCATGAGGTTCTGTGAGGCAATGATCAGACAAAAGAATGTGCAAGGGAATGCCTGCACTATGATTTTAGTTGAATTAACAGGTATTTTGCAGCTGATTAAGTTTACTGACTTTTATGATATAAAAACAGCATGTTAATAAGAAGTGTCATGAGGACTGGCATAAAAAGTACCCAGTGCCACACCAGCTTTGTTCATTACACTGCTCTCCAGAGATAGAGCCAGCATTAGCCAGGGCTATACAGACAGAACAGCCCAAGATCTTCATTACAAATCACCTTGATTCTCCTAATGGCTCTACCTCCAGTTTTTGGTGGGACAAGGACTGTTGAAATAAACAGATGAAGCCAGGCATGACATGATTGCTGTACCTTGCTTCTGATCCAGCCCGAGCAGGAGGAAGGGGCCAGTGTGGCAGAGCTCCCTGCCCAGCTGAGAAGCCTTCCCACTTTCCTATTTCTATTCAGCAGCAGTCCTCGCATGAGGGCTGAGTGGGCTCCAGGCCAGCCACAACATAGGTGCCCAGCAATGAGCTTTTGTGCGTTCTCTCAGCCAG
Organism: Cygnus atratus; assembly: GCF_013377495.2. Classification (NCBI taxonomy): domain Eukaryota; kingdom Metazoa; phylum Chordata; class Aves; order Anseriformes; family Anatidae; genus Cygnus; species Cygnus atratus. The sequence goes on from NC_066363.1 coordinate 78,614,920, forward strand.
GGACTATTCCTGTGCCAAACAGGAGATGGACCAACCGCTGTGTCAGGAACAACAAATACCCTGTTCCTCATCCAGCCTCTCTTCTCTGCCCAAATGAATACGAAATGTTCAAACCAGAAGCCTTTGCATTTTCACACGTGCACTAGACTAGAGAAGTGCATCTTTTCCAGAGCTGGTTGAAAGAGTAGGACAAAATGGTCTTTGACAAAGGCAGTCTTTTTTTTTCCAAAAGAGAAACACTTTGCAATGAAGAAAATATTAATTTGAATTTTTCCAGTTTTTAGTGAGCTCTGTCTGATCTTTCACTCTTCTCTTTTTCATTTTTACCCAGTGATGTGATATAAAATGCTCTAAGCTTTACACTTAGAGCTTTCCTCCGTATCTCCCTCCATTTTGGAAGCACATGTGTAATGGTAGTTCTTGATGCAGAAGACTATGGAAACATCAAAGATGCCTTTCTAGACTTTATTCACAAGTAGGCTATCTGCTGCATTAGGAAGTCTCCAACTTCAGGAAAGAAAATTTAGATTGCTGTAAGCTGATTCAACAGGAAAATGAAGGGCACACTAAGGAACGAACTACTGCTTTGACATCACAGTCATATATGAAAAGCAGGTAAATTTCAGCCTAATTTATTTTTCCTTCAGAGACACGTAGGTGGCTGAAACCAGTTTTTCTAAAGATGACTGAGAAATTTAATTGAAAACATATAACCAACAAAACAGTCCTCTATTAACAAAAAACAGGGAAACAACAAAAGAGTTTTTACGATTTCTTCAGTGTTTGAACATAACCCCTAACTGTGACTTTTGCTCCCTGTTCTGCAGCATTTCCTTGTACAATCAGCCTGGAGCTTGAAAAAGAACAAGTACAATAGCATTAAGCCTCAACATGGTGTGCATTAATGACTGGCTGGTGCATACCTTGGATTTGTTGCATTAGGTAAGAGGATGAAAGTAAAGTGACTTCCTTTTTGGCCACCTAAGAAGGATACAGCCAGCTTAATAATATGCACCCTCTTTGTTATCAGGAGGCTAATTGCTGGTATAGGGGGATATTCTTATTAAGAAAAAAAAAAAAAAAAAAGTTATTTCCAAGCATCTTTTGGAAAACAGCATTGTATGGTTGTGGGGTTTTTTGTTAGCTTGATTGTTTTGTTTTTACTCTCCATAGTGCTTTTCTGTTCTGAAAAGTAGGTCTTAGCAAAAAGATGTCAAGAAATTAAGAAGGGACAGATCATACATACCTCCTTCTGCATTGTTCCAAATGATCATTTGCTAATTTGCTTACTTAAAATTTCCTGAAATCCTTACTTTCTTTTTTATTGTTGCCATGGAGCTAGTAGCCCTTTTAGCCATAGTTAATAGCCTCAAAAATAAGTTCTAATTTATTTTCCTTTGTAAATACAAAAGTAAACTTTTATCACTGAGCTGCTTCCAGTGTTAAACAAACAAACAAAAAGCTAGAAGTAGCTGAAAACTCAGAACCTACTGCTGAAAAAGCACCAGAGCATCTAAATGGCTTTCTAGACCTGTCATTTTCCCTGTCTTTCTTACTCAGAGCTCTGCCTCCTCTTGAGCACCTATCTAGTCCTCTACCACATTAACATTCTCATCCTGTTGATACTTTTTTGGGTCTTGAGCTGCATAAACAAATGCTGGGAAACAAGGGTAGGCAGGAGAAGCAGCAGCCCTGCAGGTAGCCTGGTGGATCCTTTTAGATGAAATGCCTCTGGCTGCAGAAGTCATGAGTCACTAGCACATATCGCTTTCTACATCCTCCTCAAAAATACCTGGCAATGGGCATGGGAATTTCTCAGACCATTAGTGAGCAGCAAGGTCTCAGGGTACAGTACTGGGGGTGGAAATGAGGTTCACCTGCCCCCAAAGAAGGTCCAGCTAATCAATCCCACTGCAGCTTTGAAAACTCAGTATTCTTCCCTAGAGAATAACGATGAATATTTCTAACAGCTATTTAAAGAGTATATGCCAGTCAAAGCTTACTAGTACTGCAGATAGGAGAGGGGGAAAAAAAAAAAAAAAAAGAGCTTTGAAGATTTTAGATGGTAACAACACCAACCTGCAAGCTGTATGCAAATGCTTACCTCCTACTGACTTGCACAGGTGCCTAAAGTTAAGTTTAGGTGTAAGATTTTGCCAGATTCAGATCTCAGTTTAGACAGACCACACCCCAGCTAGTTTTCCCAACCTTTTACAGGAGCATTAACCACGTCCCTCAGCTCCTGAGACAGATTACCACACCTATAATTCTTTTCATTAGCTCCAACTGATCTGTCACAGATCCAATGACAGCCTTGTCAGGAGATTTCTGACAGCTCCAACATCTAGATTATTTCTGTACCAAACAGGAGAGAAAATATAATTGCTGTTACTTTAACAGGTAGCAGCACATCCTTCTTTACCAGCTGTGGAGGAAGGTTAAAAAACAAGAGTGCATTGGCAACAAACAAACAAATAAACCCAAGCAAACAGAAAGAATAAGAGGCTATTGACATACTTTTTTTATTTTTTTTTTCCTATCTCTTGTATCTCCACACATACACACATGGGAAAACTGTGCATTTTCTTGTCAAAATATTAATTTGTATTTCATATTTTGAAGTCCAAGCTGTACTCACTTTAAGGAAAAAAGTGTAAGGAGAGGCAGCAAGTTCCCCACCACCACCAAAAAAAAAAAAAAAAAGGTACAAAAATAAGATTTTATGACTTTACACGGGAACAATCCCATACATACTTACTGTATGACATGATGCATGTGGATGGGAAGGAAAGAAATGATTATTTCTCCCCTTGGGGGTCTTTATTTTGCTTATATAAAAATAAATGCATACATTTTAAAAGGTGCAATAGAGATAAATAATCCAGAAACTTCAGAATGAGAAGAAAGCAAGGTTAACCATCCTTTCACATTTCTACTAGCCTTTCTACCTGTAGGAGGATATCATCCTTGGCAGGGTTGGGTTTGCATTTCTTCAAACAATCTCTGCCTTTGGTCTGAATAAGTTAAGTTAGTAACAGAGCTAGACCTCAGCCCCACAACTAAAGCTGTTGCTTCAAAGGGTGTTGTGCTGCAAATTCACATACATGTCCCCTTTCCCCCAGAAAACAAGCAAACAAACAAAAAAACCCAAGTCATTTGATAAATCTTTACATATGGTACTCTAATAAGAGGATGCGTGCACTTTAGGAGGAATTTAAATGTATTTAATATGAGGCATGAAGAAGGAAAAGGGGAAAAATAAGTTTCTCACTTCAAAAAACCTGCAATAAGATCATGTTCGTTGCTGTGGTGCGCACTTTATCAGTTACACTTCTGAAGATTTTGAAAAATGTGACTGGGAGTTTTTAACAGTACAGTGTTCACAGTTAATCATCGACAACTTAAAAAGACATTGACATCTGTTGTCTAGGGAGAGGAGGAAAAATGTGGGGGGGAGAGGGTAGGGGGGTTGAAAATTAAATCAGTTTGAATCCTCCTTAGTGTTACAGAGTCAATAGCAGGAAATTTGCTCTCAGAAAAATGTGGGGTTGTGACCTTATGTGTTTCAAGACATCCTAATTTAGCTTGATTCTTCATGCTCTCTGCTCCTCCTACTTGTACCCCAGAGGCAGGTTTTCTCCTACTGAGAAAGACATTAAGGGGGGAAAGTGCTGAAAGAGGGAGGGAGAAAAAGGAAATACGACAGGAATAAACTGGAACTGAAGTCCTAAAAATCTAAGAGATTATTAAAATTCAATCACTCTGCAACTAAACTTATTTTTATGCAGACACCAACGACTTCTTTGAACTGATGTTGAAAGGTAACATGAAAACTTTTTATTAGAGTTTGAGACCATTTCCTGAGGACACCAAAGAGCTGGTTTTGACATATACAAGTTGTGCTCATACACTATATAATGAGTATACATCTACTAAGATACTTTTCTTCATCTCAGTATAGCCCACACAAGTGAATCAACTTCCCAATTAAGTGGTAAACTGTGCAAGCTACGAGACAGCTGATGAATGGTTGCTCCCTAGCAATTAGTGGTGGAAAAAAAAAAAAAAAGCCAATATAGAAGATACTAACAAAATTAATCAGTCATTACTACTCGGCTCCAAACCTATTAGCTGTTGTTGCATTGCTTATCCAAGTAGTGTATCTAAGGCTACAAATAGAGGCACCTGACTCTCCAAGCAGGCCATAGGACTGCCTGGCTGAGTGGCAGCAGCCCGCAGGTGTAAGCCTGAACAACCTCTTGCAAGCAGCAGAGCAAGGAGGGGCAGGAGGCTGGTGCAGCCTCACCTCTGCTTTCCTTCCCTATTCATTAACTGCTCGGAGCAGCTGGCAGGTCACGTCTACATGGTCCAGGGGCAACCCACAGGGAAAAGAAACCCCTTGGCATTTCAAGTGCAACCTCAAGGGTTGGCATTTCAAGTGCTGGTGGTGTTTCAACCTCAAGGCTAGGCTGGAGATGCACATCAGCAAACAAGTATTTCCAAGCTCCCTCTGCTCTTACCGCAGGTGGGCTCCACCAGGTTCAGCCCATGTCCCTGCCTCTGTCCCCCCAGCTCCTCCCCAGGGCAGGAGCTGGGTGGACACAACTGCTCACATCCCTCCTGAACCTGTGATATGGCCCAGGCCAAGGGCAGGCTCCTGCTGGCCCAGGTGACCTTCAAGGGCAGCAGGCCTCATGTCCAGCATGCTCCATCTGCTACCAGATTCAGACTGCCCATGCAGCTTGGACCACCTCAGCAGTGCTGGTGTACACTGGCACACCATCAGAGCAGATAAAAGGGGCTGCAGTAACCCAACTGAATCCGAGTTTCTAAGGTCTGATCCTAATGCATTTAGGGTTTTACCTGAAACTCCATACATTTAGCAATTGTCTTGCTATAGATGTCAAGGATTTTTACTTCAGGTTCATAAACAGCACCATTGCACCATTGATTGCACTGAAGTTACTTGGCCAATGACAATATTCACCTCAGAAAATGTTCGAGAAGTGGGCGCTTAAACTTGTGACCAAACACTGATATCACTGTCTGTGAGGTTCATCTTCCCAAGATGGTTGTATTGAGTTTAATAAATTATAAAATAGGTTGTCCTTGATTGACAGCTTTACTATCTAGCTAGAGGAAAAATCAAAAGAGGAGAGTTTAGATCAAAGATTAAATTGTTTCTATTCATAGATTCCTACATTTTCATGTCAGATGGGAGGAAAAAAGAAAAACAAAACGAAACAAAAAAAACTACACATTCATCTAGCCTGACCTCCACATATCATGGGCCAAAAAATTTTGTATTCCACCAAGAACATCTGGCTAAGCCAAAACATATTTTTAGAAGGACATCCCATCTCAATTAATATGATCTCAATATATGAAGAATCTGTTGCATACTTAGGTAAATTGTTTCAAAGTTAATTAGCTTCACTATTAAAAACATGCTCTTGAATTCAAGCCTGGATTTAACAAGGCTAGCCTACTGTCATTAAAATCTGGACTGCTGTATTCAAGAGCTCTTGATGCATCTTTAAGAGCAAAGAAACACAAGAGAAAAAGAAATCTCCCTTTTCCCACAGAAATAATGAAATCATACCACACATAGAACTTTCTACAAAATGTCCTAATTTGGTGAACTCTGTTCAGTTTTGGGGGGAAAAAAAAAAAAAAAAAAAAAAGTTTGATCAGCATACTAAAAAATTTTGGGAATATGCATTGTGTCAAGTAGAAATTAGATTTGCTTTGTCTCTAAAAAGAACCTGTGTCAATTTTTTTTTATTTACATTTGGCAGATCTGATGCAAAGAAGTGATTTGAATATTTTTAAAAAATATGAAAATTTTGGAATAAAATTTCTGGTTTCCTCTCAGTGAAAACAGTTTTCCAAACTTAAAAATAATTTCAGTCAGCTTAAAACAATATTTGTGAGTGAATAAATCATTTGAAAGCTTCACCTAGCTGTAATGGTACCTAATAATAGTAGCCACATAATTAGCACTTACGGTGTATGTTTGTGTTTTCACACAAAGAGTTTACAACCAATGCTTATCTTACATCTTGAGCAGCCACTGATATTTTCATAAATATTCATCATCCTTGCTCATAAATATTTGATTAATATTAATTGTTTGTTTGTTTTAAACACAGCCTTTCCTTTAGTTGTCGTGACTATAGTGGAAGGTATTAGCATAGGAAAAAGATGAAGATGAAAAGATTTCAAAGATGCAGAAGAAGAAATGAGAGAGTAAGGCAGCACATTACTTCCTGGGTTTTGACTGAACAAACAACTGTCTCCTCGTGCTAGCAGCTTTTGGAAGGACGTACATTTGTGGTATTGTGTTCTCCCCTTTGCAACACAACAGGGAGGTTACGGGTTTCTTGTGGTAGCTAGAAAAATGAGCTCAGATGTCTCAGGCACATAGATGTTATTGGATTTAATTGCTCTAAGGATAGCTGGGAACAAGAGTAGGGTCCTCCCGCCATGCAAAAGAGAGCAGGACATGGAAGAGCATAACTAAATTAAAGGATCAGAAAATAAGGCTTGCTGCCACTAGAGTTAGTGGATCAATTAATTTCATAGTGCTGCAGTTTATCTGCACAGATAGATGTTATCCTCAGCTGGGTGTGACGAGGATTGGAAGAAAGCAGGTCAGTGAAGAGGGTGAAAAGGCAGTTAATCCATGGACCTGGGCTTGGATCTGTCCAGCTGAACCTCCAGCATCACTCATTTCTATAAATATACTTGTTTTCCTTTCCACATAGGTTCAAATGCCACCTGTCCAGGAAAAGATGTGCACAAAACTTGCTGAACACACTTTTGCAGAGTAGGATGGTGCTTTTTTAACATAAGCTACTACGTGAGGGGATCTGATTGCTTTCTATTTGCATTTGTTTCACTCATAGCAGGAATTTACAGAGATTCAGGTACGAGCTAGACAACTGGAAGCAAGTCTCAGTTATCCATACTGCAGGGTCCCAGACAATCAGACTGCCCATCTCTGGGCCTAGTACCTAGGAGTACTAGCAGAAACAGAAAGCCCTATGAGCAAGAAGGCGTTGAGAGCTTGCCTGGATGTAGGTGGATGCTACAGCACTGAGCTGCTCCACCTCAGAGCAGAGGAGATGGAATCCACAGAAACCATCCAACCCTGCTTACATCCAGCTGTGGCTGGCACAAAAGCTGGGCTCAAAAAGCCAGAGAAAGCTTTGGTCTGGCTGCTCCACTATCTTCATCTCACGTTCCCCCATGCTCTGAGATCTGAGAAAACTCGTTGCTCAGAACTGCACAGTAAATGGGCATCAGCACAGCTCTGCAAGAGTCAGCTCGGTCTGAAAAGGCTTATTAGCCACAGGCTGGCTTCATGCAAAGCCATTCAAATGTCCCCACACTGTGTTCCTATTGCTCATGTTCCATGTTTTTTTCTAATGCGTGAGATTCCCCAGACCTCCATTACCTACAATAATAGGGTTGTCAAGATCACTGACAGCTACATTAGCATAAAAGCAATGCAGAATGCAACTCCTCCATGTTTCTGGACCCGAGCCAGCAATTAACCACTAGGAATTAAAACAAAACATCCTCTTGTTGCACAATGATTGTGTAACTGTCTACTGTGAGGCTTCCTACACCTTCCTTTGTATACCAGGTACCACACATTCTGCTGAAATGGATAGATAACATTTCATATGGAGGTTGTAATAGAAACGATATGTTAGAAATGATTCAGTGTCTTTCCACAGAGAATTTTTAAGTTTTGGGGTGGTTTTTGTTTTCTTTTGTTTCTGTTTTTTAAATAACCCAGAAAGCAAATCAGTATGCCTGTTGCGTGTGTGTCTTCCACACTCATGCACACTGCGTATCTACACAAAATATGTAAGATTTGGAAATTACTGCCTGTAAACTAAACGTGACTTTCCAATTCAATTCTCTTGCCCATAACAAGCTCAGTTCTAGGGGACAGAGCTACACAGGAACCTCCAGCAAGGCAACTCAGGTCATATTTCTTCTCTACCCTCAGCTACTAAGCTGAAATTGGAATCCTGATGGCAGTTTGTGTCTCTCAAACTTAACATCTGCACTGAAAAGGCTGAAATAAAATGATACCTGTAAGGAGAGAATGAATAATTTTGTTTAGTTTTGAAACAGACACTTGAGAAAGTAGTTGCCATGAGAACTCTTGTGTTTCATACAAAGAAAACTATATTAGGATAGCAAAGTCAAACACTCAAGAGTTAGAAAATGCCAGAATTAAGCTCACCTTTTCAACCTTCATGTTCTTTCCTGCAAATGTCTTTAATTACATGACAACAGTGTTTTTCCAAGCAAACCCCTCCCTCATTCAGCATGTAGGGTGCTTACTAAATATGCAGCTATTTAATCTGTTTTTATCCTAACCATTCACGCTCCCAATACACTTAAAAATACAAGGTTGTCTACCCAATATTCTGTTTCCAGCTAGAGGTTTCATCAATATCTGCACTGTAATATTTGAACAAACTGAAAGTATTCATGATTTTTGTTTCCACAGCATTCAATTTTAAAGGTGGCAAGTTGAAGTTTGATGATATTTGGGTGGAATTTGTTAATAATATCCTAATGTTACAGACCACCTGAACATTTACATCAGATGGAGAGAAAAAAATATCATTGCAGTTGTCAATTATTTAAAGGTTTGTGCCCTAGAAGGTTATATATACAACATTTATAACATTTAAAAAGAATTGGTATATTTGCTTGTAAGACTGCTGCAGACTAACAAACAATTTCTCATTGGCTGCTCGATTGATTGTCTTCATGGGGAGCTAATGTAAAGTAAATGTTAGTTTATCCTTACATTCAGTCCCCTAATGTCTTCTGAATTATCAGTGGAGATATGGCAGAATGATATAAATGATCTGCATAACAATAAAAAGGCAAATATTTTGTTCAAATCTAACAGATGAAACATGACTCATATCGCCTGGAGTGGCATGAGTGGAAAATGCGATTAAAAACATAAAAGTGAAAGGGAAAGAGAACAGCAAAAGTAGTTTCTAGTTTACAGCTACTAAAGTGCATAAAAATTACTAGAGATATTGCAGTTCAGGCAGCCTGGTTTGTGCCTCTGAGATTCCAAAGCCTTCAAACAACAATAAGCTCAATATTGGATGTTAGGACTTGCATAGTACTGCTACCTCCAACTGCACAAGCAAGAGAACATTTTCATAATACCTGAGAGAGCTGGTATTTAAATACTTAGTATTTGAACACTTCAACAAATAAATACAAAACTCATACATTTATGTATTTCTTTTCCCACTTTTACAAATAGAGAAATAAGCTAAGGCCAAAAAAATCTGATCTCATCTGTTTTTCAGATACCAATGAGTTCAGCCTAGCATGGATCAATGGCTTTGGTTTCTTCCATTACAAAAGTGGAATATATGTAGATACAGGCTTGAATTTCCAAATGCACAGAAAAAAAAATGCAATGGGTCAATTTAGGTACTTGTCTAGTTGCAAATACCATCAAGGCTATCTGAATCTTTTCTATCAATATTGGCATTTTACATTAGAATATACTACATATAACTCTGCTCTTTCCTTTTCTTTCAGCCACTGAATTCCCCCCAAATCTCTTATTTGCCAGTTCTGCTCAGAAAGAGAGAACACAATCCTCTTGCTATCTCCTGCTGGGGAAAAGTCGATAACAGCTCATTAACATCTGTCTTAGTTTAAAGGAGAATCCAGGCTGCAGGAATGCAGTCAAGTAAACCACCACTGCCATGACCCCCAGATGACCATGGAGCCAGAAAGAAGTGCAGTACGGGGCAGTGAATACAAAGCAAGATATTTTGCTTAGATATCTTAATAGGAGGCCAGAGTTCCTCACAGACAGACAGTTTGAAAATTGCCTTCTGCATTACAAATATTACTTTTTCCTAAAAAGGAAAATACATCAATTTTATGTAGCTGGAAAAGCAGTTAAGTAAACTCAGTAACCACAAAATACTAGTTTTAGTTCCCCTTTCTACTCCCTCTCCCCTCTTCACTGCTAACACTTTTTGGGACAGTCCATAACACGTACTTGATAAATGATCATTAACTGCAATGAAGCAATTCTAATCCTGCAAAAATTAGTCAGGTTGTTATTGCTACTGATCTGATAATTCTGCTAATACTAGTGTAACACTCTGTGGTTTGCTCTGAAAAATATTATTGATTGAATGTGTATTTTGCCATTTGAGTACAAAATCCCACCACAGTCAATATTCCAGTCTCAGTGAGGTAAGTCCTTAGACTCATTGTCTTGTCAAGGGGGTGAAATATCAGTTATATGTAATCCTTTCTGCTTTGCACCACTTAAACAAAAGTGTCGAACTGCAATCGAAGAAATGCTAGTATTTCCCTAAAGTAGGGTTAATGTTAATGTATGTTTTCCCTGGACAGTGTATCTTTGACCTCTGGAAAGCACTGTTAAAGATGCAGTCATGAAGTTCTTATTTTAAAAAATAAATAAATACATTGCTTTTATTTCAAATATTTTAAGATCTGCTTATGGGCAAATAAAACACGGGACATTTACCAAATAAATAAATACATATAACAACAACCTTGAGTGTACTGATAGATTCTTGTGCCATGATGTGATCCATGACTGAGTCGCAGCAACCTAAGATACTACTACTTGTCAGCTGAGCAGTGGTAACTCTCCATGGGTTTTTGGTCTGTTCAGACTGTGAGATGATTGTTCACGCAGTTACAAAAGCTCAACTGTGGATTCCTTGTATACCTGCTATAACCCCTTAGTAAAAGCCATTTGTCTTGGTCTATCTACATTATTCACAAAGTGAAACTGTTTTGGTTAAAGGCAGATGATTGTTTTAAACCAAGTATTTTTGCTTATTTATAACCTCAAGGTTCTCTATATTTATAGTCATCTAGAGATGCCTTATTGCTACAGTGAGTTGTTTTATTTCATAAACAGGATCTTCTCTGCTTTTATAAGAAAACGACTTCAATTGTACTAAAATAAGCCAGGCCATTCCCTGATATTTTACTATATATGAGTTTCCCAAATTTTGCTTATTAAAAAAAAAAAAAAAAGAAAGCATTCTTCAGAGGGTCCCCCCTTACCTTCTCATTGAATGGCATAAGCAATATGAGAGGGGAGAGGTTGTAAAATGCCCCCCACACTTCCTGTTTCACAGGCAAGCAGAATAAGAAACTATTATTTGGTTACTAGAATTTTTCATCCTCCATTGAACAACTTACATGACCTTTACTATAGGTTTTAAAGCTCAGTTGCCCATTCATTAGGTTGACAAACTTGTCAAAACCCTGCAGGACTATGTCAATTATGTCAAAAATGCTTACAGGTGCCACAATATGTGTCAGCACTCAACTGACTCCTGTCAGCCATTGCTGAAATGACAAGAAACCCTTCTGGGGACAAAAGGCAGCAGAGGGAAATGAAAGAATCCTACTCATTTTGTTGACGCTGGCCACTCTTACACTTGCAAGGGCTATAGCAATTCTTTCTTTTACTGGAAGCTGCAGCATCATTCTTTATTGAAACGAGTAATCAGCGAATTTCCTCTTTCACATCCCTGCTTTTGATCATATTATACTCCAGACATACCAGCCAGACATTGGTATTATGGTTCTAGCTTCAGTCCCAACTTTGGGAAATACAACCAAATTAAACTTTAGGTCTGGGTAGAAGGTGTCAAAAAAATAGTTAACATTATGTGACTTTTTAAATTTTGGACACAGTAGCTTTCGATCAACACCTTAAAAAATCTACCCTTATGGTTAACATAAAATTTGATTAAAAGTAACAGTATATTTTTCTGGACAACTCTTTTCCCATTTTGCAGCCAGTAGTCATCTGCAGTGAAGTTTCTGAATAACAGCTAATACACTGCATGCTACTACATAGATGAGAGTCTACATATGGTAAGCAGTTTCCCTGTGCTCCAATTCATGTGATGACTAGAACTATTACCCTCCATTTAAAATGTCCATATAGAATGTGGAGAAATAAACAAGTTAGAGGAGAAAGAGCAGATGCAAACAGAGCAGTTTTTTATCGGACAGTAGGTAGCAGTTGTCATTCTCCTTGCATATTTTGACTGCACTGAACTACTACCTAACTAAACAGTTCTGTCTTCTTTCTTCATAAAACCTTTCCAATAAATGAGAGAGAGCTTTACAGGCCAGTCCAGTGGCAGCAGAAGGGTTTATAATGTCACTGGCTAGTAGCAGGGCAGAAGAAAGCTGCTAGATAAGTGTCCCAGAAATTTTAGATTCAATACAAAACAGAAGCTGCACTGTATCAACTCCTTTTTTTTTCTTTTCCTCCCATAACCTTTGCTCCAAAAACTGTCTTGTACTTCATCTCATGCGGCTCATTAGAACACCTAGTGGGGATGAGAGCTCCACTGGGCTTGATATACAACTGTAAGAAGAAAGTATATCCAGAGACTTAAGACTTAGAAAGCAATTATATGGAGGAGACAGCTAGAGATAGAGAACACAACAGGGCACAAATGATTTGCCAAAATTTTGTTGGTACACTGTTCCTTTCCATCTCTTACAAAAGCAAAAATAATAATAATAATAAAAATAATGAATAGTCAGCATATGGTTACCATTTATCACCCATAAGTCTCAAGGAGCCTCACAGACATCATCTCCATTACCGTTTTTTGTATGCTGGGGAAAGAAAGTAAGTGGATTGCCTGAGAACTCACAGTGACATGTGAGGATGTACAGGAATACTGTGCATACAGAACAATTCCATCCAAGTATCCTTCATACAGTTTTTCCTTTATTTTCTTTCTTTCCTTTTCCCCATAAGTGAGAAAGTATCACTTTTACTTCCTCTTGCTCTGTTGTCCTCTTTACTCTGAGAAGCAGACCATAGGATGGTAGATCCTATTCCCTGTTCTACTGGAGAAAGTGCTCTGAAACAAAAACGAGCACACAGAAGATACGCTTTCCACATAGCAGTGCTATATACATATAGGGGCCTATATTTCTCTCCTTTTCAAAAATGGGAGTAAGTAACAAGTAACAGCTTGCTTACACCCAAAATTTCCTTGTGAGAGCGAAATACCGCTGTCACATCAACCGCATAGGTCAGACTAGTAATTTGACATGGAAAGGAAATTGTTCCTGGAAAGACTAAACAGTTTCCCACAGGCAACTTGTTTAATCGGCATACCTAAAGAGAGCTGCAAGTGCTCTGAAAAATACTTTTCTTCCCTTTTACCTTAGTATAAGACTTCAAGTACGAAAATGAAGGCCAAAGGGGCTCACAAAGAGATGGCTTAAAGCTTCAGTGCATTGAGGTTCAATGGCTTGGCTCCGATCATTTGCAAAAGCAAGCTTAGGAAGGGGTCTTACTCTAGACTCTACCCAACCTTGGAAATATTCGTTGCAGAGTTTTTTATTCAGTTACATCTATGGTCTGAAAGATGGATGCTGAAGCAGGAATCTTGAATATACTTTGTACCCTGAGGGTTTGCTTCTCTGGTCGTGCAAAGCATAGGAGGGTGGGGAACAAGCCATTATTTTCAAGCATCAAAGCTGGGCATTACAAGAAATGCTAGCATCTGCAACCAGGTTGCATGCACAACAAACGACAAATGTTGACAGTTCAATGAATGGCATTAGGAACAAAGAGCTAAGCGATGCACCCAGCAGTTGAAGGGTAGTCATGACAGTCATAAAAAATGAAAAATGACTATCTTAATACATTGTGTCCTCACAATCATGTACTTGCCTTTGTCTGTGTTTAGACTTAAAAAATCTACTGAAACAAACAACTAGGAGTGCAAGCCACACAGAATCGAGGAGTGGTATCCTGATAGGTTCAGTCATAGCTGAGCGGTGATGCATGCTCAAATGCATGATTAAAAACCTGACTGAGACTGTTCTACTGGAAAGCATTCCAGCTCATTTTCACATTGCTATTTCTGCACTAGAGAGGAACAAAGAAGACTGCTAGGATTTTCTCCACTGTGATCATCCACCCTGTGTGCCTGACTATGGTTTCCCTGCAGCACCCTTGGGATGGCCTGCCAAGGCAGAGGCTCTGTGCCACCATGTGTGCATGATGCACAAGGCCATGCAACAAAATTCACCACTGAATGTCAGAAGATGTACTGGAGTCTGTTTGGATCAAAATCATGGTGTACTGAGGGGTACACTAAAGAGAAAGAGAGACACTCCTGGCAGCATTTCCAAAAGCAGTAGGTGACTTAAAAACCTCTGACCCACTTTCAGAAGTGAATTGGACTGCTACACTCCTGAACCAAACTCAGCATATCCTTAGCATGGTACCCTTCCCTTTCTGCTTAAACTTTGTCTTGCTTTTCACCATAGCATATTGTGGTCAATAGTGAATCAACAGGGCTTCCAGTATGTGGGCTAACCCATTCAAATCTAGCCTGAACATTTTTTATTGACACTATCTGCACTGTTCCAAGACCTTGTCCACACAATCAGCCAGACTCAATGAACACTGCTGCCCAGTGGTTTCCCATTTATAAGCCAGATCCCTTCCAACACAGTTCTTGGGAGGAATTAAATGCTGAAGAATTAGAGCAACAGAAATTGGCAGAGTGATCAAAGAATCACCGTTAAGATTATTCTCAAAATTAAATGTATGATGTTAGTTTGTATCTAATGCTGCAGCAGTGATTATTAATCACAAATGCATGGTAGACCACTCCACTCCTACAGCAGCCCCACAACGTCCAATAACTCCATGGTTATAGGAAGTGCTCTGAGTAAAGAAGCAACAAATTCCCAAATTCCCCACTGATCCTTCCTCACAAGAATAGAAATTTCAGCTGAGTGTTCTGAATTCTCAGATGTGTTGGTGTGGGTCTTTCTCAGTTCTTCTACTGATAGCTTTCTACTGTGCTGATGACTGGAGCACTTGCATCTGATTCATATACTTTTGGAATATCTTTGGGATCCATTTTTGCGACAGATATAAAGGAATGTATAGTTTATGTAGCCACAGAAATACAGGAAAGGAACAATCACATTTATGTTCCAGATTATTAAATCTTCTGACCACCCAGAAGCAGATCACTATGTAACTGTGAAATCTTATTGACGGAAAATTTTAGATAATTTAGGAGGAAAAATTTTAATGTCTCCAAGTGTGTCAGGAAATGAACTAGAATTCTAGCAATCTACATCTTTGAATTTAGGCAGTGGAAAGTATATTTTGGTGGGACTGTTGTGCCAAAGCCCTTTTATATGTCTAACCTTATTTCTTCTATAGTGCAATCAATTTACCTAGACCTACCCCTGAGTAAAAGTACTACTCTGGGTAAGATTATTATAATTTGACCTTTAAAGACAATTTCAGAACATCCTAGTTAATTTAATTTTATAAGTGACATTAACACCTATCACATACTACAGATGCTCTTAGAAAATATTAAAATGAACAGTGGATGCATAAAAAGAGGCAACAGAGCACCTAATGCACCTTAAAATGTAACTACCTCACGAAAATGTCTTCAGTCATATTAACATCCATAAAAGAAAAAATAGGTCTGTAAAGTCCTTTTCTCCTAATGCACATCCTTCCCAATCAACTGTGAGGAAAGGCTTGGGAGCAAGTTGTCTGAAGGTTCAGCAACTTGGCAGTAATGACATACCAGAGAGATAAACACATTCCAGAAAACACTGCCTTGCTGTATTGTATGTCTATACTGATTGTACATCTACGCAAAGGGTCCTTAGAAGACCCATTTTCATGTAAGTCTTAATAAAGCCCAACCAAACACAAATTATCAATCCTTTTACAGAAGAGACTAAAATGAGAAGCCTGAACAAATTCCATCTCCAACATGAGGTCCAGAAAACAAGCCCATCGGAATCTCATATAACGAAGGCAAGGAGCCAGGGTCTCAGGTAACCCAAGTCTTAATCAAAGTTTTCATAAGGTAATACCAAAACTCTGAATTTCTGAAACTCACAAGCAGTCTTTGCAATGCAGCGGTGCCAGTCTTAGGTAGATCTTCTGAAAGGCAATATTTTCATTTGCAGTTTCCAAGCATATCTGAGTTCTAATACAGGTTATGTTTATCTCCTGCATTCTGCTTATCAGGTTTCAGAATTTCTTAATTAAAATTTGTAGATATATGGTGTCAAACTTTTGCCTCTTCAGTTATCAATTTTCCATGACTTACCATATTTTAAGATGTTGGTGTGCATAGGCTGTACACATTTATTTGAAGCTACAAGCATTTTTTTTTTTTTTTACAATAGGGATCAAATTATGAAGAATGAATGTTTTCAGAAAAAAAATAATCTAAATATAAGGCTTGTGAGGCTAAATCTAAAGAAAATTAAAATATTTATTCACCTGAGCTCATCAAAAGCATTTTTGAGCCCATACTTAGAATACTCTACTATAAATAATACACAGTTTTATAAAATGGTTATCTTAGTTCTATTCTTCTACAGTACAGCTAGTACAACATTTTTTTTTTCACTAGCATTAAGTACTGTTGTACTAGCAATGAATTATTTTCCAATATTAATGATTAAATGATTCTTCATTTCATGCCTCACCACTTTTTCAGATAATTTCTGTAAGACAGATGAGAATACAACTCAGACTAGCTTCACGTTAATTCAGAATTTGGGTCCTCTTCAAAAGGTTGTCTAAGTACATGCAAATATATTCTCTCAGTAGGCCATTGGACAGATGTGAGATCATGTTGATGTTTCCTTACATAACTGCAGATGAGCTTTCACTTCTTTTCTTTCTTTCACCTCCTACTCATCATCAGCTTTGAAGGATATTTAATTAAAAGTTCAGCCTGAATGTGTGGATATGCAGCCCCACTATGATCAAACAGGCTGTATGTGGTTGGAAAGTGACTGATTTGGCCCATGGCTATCCTGGCTTATCACATCCTTTCATAACAACTCTTACCACCATTAAGCTAATGTTCCAATTGGTATTACCCTGTTTGCATTGTGAGTTTCTGACTTCTCTTGCTCAGCAACCAAGGCCATATATCTTATTATTTTATTTCTTGGTAGACTTCACCATATTCAGAAGAGCTTGACACTCCGGCAGGCGTTTTTTCTCCCCTTCTAAACAATCATCAGACTTGCAGCTCGACATGCATTTCCTGTGATTTGCTTTCCTTTGTCTACACAATTGTTGCGAGACAGTAGGCATCTTTTCAATGGAGTAGGCATCTTTTTATGGAGTTATTCTCATCAGATTTGCATCAGGCATCATTCACTACCCCTTTGATTATCTTTATATAAACTAGTAGTAACCTGATTTATGATTGAAGAAATATACTTCTTCTTTGTCTGGAAGACTATCCATATGTATTTTAAGTGACATGAGGTAAATGCTACCTTATGTGCCCTGTCTCTTGATTCCACCCTGTCAGGGACTGGTTATTTCATCAAAAGAAAACTCTGTGGGAGTTTGCCCCACTTAAGCACAGCAGGAAGAGACCTATAAAGACATAACTGAATGAAAGAATATTTGTCCTTTGCGCTAACAATCCTACTGTGTGACAAAGGCAGGTAGATTCTTCTGCCTCAGGGATTAGAAGGCGGCATAGGGAAAGGTGACCATTTGCTCCTTTTCCCCATAGTTATCCTTTCAATCCATAGGTTTCCTACCTACCGAGGTTTTTACCTTCCCTAACGTTCAAAGTTCCTTCTAAGTATTTGTGCACTTCCCTTTTCACAAAATCTTTTTTATCCACATTTGGAATAGTATATGTGAAAGGAATAAGCTTGGAAATTACAAAGAAAGAGTCTAACATACTCTTTTTCTTACCAGAATTAACTTCACTTGCAAAAATGTATTGTTCTTTATAGCTAAGGTAAATGTACACTTGTTATTGGGACTGTAATAAATGTCTTAAAAAAAACGGTAAGGAATATATTAAACTTTGGAAACAGAAATATAGCCACATTATTAAACAATTTGCAAAAAATAGCATCATGTAGCTTTAGGAAAAAGGAAAATATAAAGAGGGACAGAACTGACAAAATGCATTTGAAGGATTTGAAAAATGTGGTTAAAATATTGAAAAAGTAGGAAAAGACTTTCCCAGGAATTTTTGAAAATGTTGTTCTTTCACTAAGTCAAGAATAAAACAAAATTCCAGAGTGAATGCTATTTCACCCAGAAGAGAAATAACCAGTTCCATTACCTACAAAGGAATAATGAAATACTTTCAAAATCTGATGACACTTGAAATGGCTCTCCTGTGAAGGCCAAATTCCCTGGCTCATGAGTGGAACTTCACTGAGGCTAACAGAACTATGCCAACTTTCAAACAGAGAATTTAACCCCAAATATATCTGCATTAGAGTCCCATTATGAATATGAAAACAATACTTTGTCAACAAGCTTTTCTTAATTCACAAAGGTTGACATTTACACCACAGAAGAGGGCCTCTACAAGGTTATATACCTTAATTAAAGGACACAGAGAGAGGTAATCCATTGTGCCTCTGCTGGAGGTGAAACGTCCTACCAGTGCCACAATATAATTTGCATCACTATCATTACTGCTCATAACCAAGTTCTGTGATCTTGAGATATAATTAATGTAGATGGAGTTGCATATACATAAAACAAGAACAGCTTTTTTCAAGATGTCTTTGATCCTACTCATAATTAAACCCCACACACCCAAATATAGGATAGAACAGACTTTCAAAAACATTTGCATAAAGGTCTACAACTCTGTTGTACATTTCCTCCACAGTTCCCAGAGGACTAATGGTCTCATTTTTCACATTTTGAAATCAATGATGTTTGTGACCAGGTTACACTGAAATTTTGGGTATTGCTTCACAAAACCATTTAGAATAATAAAATAGGATTATAGATTCTTTTTAGGTCACCGTGGTGATTTTTCACTCATTTCAGCATGTCGCACACATCTATGGTAGCTCTTAATCTATTTCCTGCTTTCATTTTTGACAGTTTTCTGTAATTGTTCCATTCTGACTCCTTTACTGTTTGCATCCACCCTTACTGATTCCTCAAATGTGACAGCAAGGACTACCAATCATGTCTGATATACACAACGTAGCGGCTAAAAAGTGTCTCAGGTCACTGCTATGGAAGCTTTTACAAGTACCTGGAGCTTATTTTGTTTTACTTGTAGAGCATATGCTTTTATTGTATTTTGATATTCCTTATGTTATGAAGCTATTTCTGTTATGCTATAGAATGGACAGATATACATACTTCGCATACAAATATGTATGCATACAACTGTGCATACATGTTTTCTTAGTAGAATCTAAGCAGGTGATGCTCCTAGGCTGACCTGGATGTTTACGAACTCACAGAGTGAAATGCATGTGACCAGGTACGCAGTCTCTTGAGAGCTCCTTTGACTGTGCCGGTAGGTGAGGGCAGATGCTCTGTGAATCCACCTAAGATGGCCTCCCTGCAAATATAGCTCTGCTATTACAGCACAAAAAGATGCTCATTAACAAAAAGAATAAGCACAGAATTTCTTCCTGCCAGAGTATACTAGGATTAGTAATATTCCCCCACAGGCAGAAAAAAAAAAAAAAAAGCAGTTTTTCATTGTTTTGCTTTTCTGTTGATGAAATGTGGTCCTTCACAGAGATCCTACTATTGTCTGCATATCACTTATATCCGGCATTGGTCCCCAAATTTGGGCTTATGTGGGTTTAAACAACTTGGCAGCCTTTTGCTAGAACTGTTTTTGGGATGAATGTCACCCTGTTGTGAAACAACATTTTTTTCCCATAGGCAGTTCTATTAACTTTTATTATAGATTTTATCAAAGATAGAACATAAAAAAAGGGCTATGCTACAGCTGTTGCATCACCCTTATTCCTGACCTGTGGTTTGTCAGGAAGATCTTTACATTATCAAGTATAACATCTTTGCGCACTGTCTCGGTGCTTCATAATTGCAAAGTGGATAGCCTCCTTGGGGCTAGACCAAACAGTCCTTGTTTGACACACTGAGCAAGCATAAAAGCACCAGATCCATGTCACCACTTGACAGAAGCATGGGACAAACTGCTGGGTCCCACACAGAGTATTTACGCAGCTTAGGGCAGGAAGTTTTCCTCTGCCAACAAAACCAGACTGATCACTGTTTTTGTAGAGGGGGACATGTCCTGATCATGCCACATCCTTTTATGGTTACTGGCACTGATATCTGTGGCATGAATTGCCACTGAGACAAGAGCAGCTACACTAGAGCCAGTTGTTGCTGTTTCTTAATTAGATTCTCATTCTGCCTGTTAAATTCCAGTAATGTTTCCTGTTTGTTTTCATTAAATTAGATCTTTTCTTCTGCACAATATCCACTAAATTGCGTTGAATTGCAGTGTTGATGTACCCACACAGGAGGACCAGAACACATTATCTGCTCTAAAGCAGTACAGTAAGATGGCAGTGAGTTTTGAAACAGACCAGTCCAAACTTTCCCACATCCCTGTACCCCTACAAAAGCCCCAGTGATGTCCCAGGTGTAACAGGTCAATACAGCTGCAGCCCTCAATACTCCCTGCCCTGCGAAAGACACTAAGGTCAATCAGTCACTTGCTCCTCTCTCACCATGTAGCCTGGCCATAAACTGCAGTTGAGGTTAATACAATTTCTTCAGCCTTCTCTTGGCAAAATAGTTTTATTCTGGCTTTGATGCAGGTGTTGGGTTTGGGACTGCTTTTGCCATTATCAGAGAGTATTAAGAATTCCTATTACCATTATAAGAGAATATTAAGAATTCCTATTGTACTGTAGATGTTGACTAATAAGTGGTCTGAAAACAATTAATAATTAAAAAAAAAAAAACAGCAACAACAAATCCATATTTAAAACCTACAGCAAATTAGATTCAGAGAATAACGTGCAACTAATGTCATGTAGGTTTCTACTGTTACAGCACCCTTGTTTTATTCAAACAATTATATCTTCTGGATACTATGATTAATGTAGGTGGTTTCAAGCTGTGTGATTTAATTTTAAACAAACAAACAAAAAAGAACAAACAAAGAAAAACCTACCAATAAAGGGATAGATATTAAACCTGGATGAAATAAATTGAAAGTCCTTTGATTTCTTTAGGATTTTTCATCTGTAAAAAGGGTTTTTCATCTTCCTTATCCTCAAAATCAGTGGAACTATTTCCATTTTGAAAGCCTGGAAAAATTACTGGGCATTTGGCCCTATTTTTACCTTGTTACTGTATACTTGTATACTGATTATTGTAATTCCCTGAGTCTTACTCAATTAGAGTATTGAGAATAAAGGTATTAGAAGCAGAGGAATTAGGAGCCAAAAACCTCAAAAATATCAGCATCCAGGAGCAAGGCAATTTTATGACAGTTTTATGACTAAGAAAACCCCTTGGGAGATTTTCTGTGATAAAATGACCTGAACCTACCCTCTGTCTATCTTTTAATTCTGCATAAAATTCACTGGGAGTCTTGGTTGCATATGGGTTAAAGATTGCATAAGCAGTTTGTACTCTCACTAAGAATAATGCAACAGAATTCATAGCAGCTTTAATTCAAGGTGTGCACTTACACCTTTATATATTTGTTTACATAATGACAAATGGTTTTGCCTATAGTCAATGTAGCTGAAAAAATATTAGCATTTGTTTTTAAATAATGTCTCTGTAGTCCAACTTTTTTTGTAGACCATGATACTTATTAAGGGAAGATTTCAAATACACCTCCTAACACGTGCTTTGAAACTCAAATCTTTCTTGCAACAATTATTAGTTTTGACTGTGAAAAAATAAAATTAAGAGACAATTACAGAGACAAGAATTAAAATATTACATATATTTGTTTAGCAATAGGTATATTTGTTTTAAGCATTCCCCATTTTGAAATACAGACTACTTCTTGACCATGGATTTACAATATATTTTAATTATTGTGAAATAACCCATTGTTGTCTGCACAGTCTATTGCTATAATCAGTTTTAGTTATTTCCTGGCTCAGCTCTGTTTTCCTGTGTTTCTGTCACTCTTTCCTCCCTGGCTTTATCTTCCAAGTGGATGACAGATGGATTTTCACCAAAGCAAGACAAGAAGCAGCCATCAGAGACAGCTTGTCATAAGCAACCAGCAAGAAGCTCTGCTGCTGTAGGACTGAGAGATGCTCAGCTGTTGTGACAGAAGAGCCTTCCTGAATCATATGAAAGAGCCCTGAGGATGAATCCTGACTCTCTACTGCCTGGCCTTGCACTGCTATTAAAAAATGTCCACCATGAGTGCAAATGTGATAAAAAGCACAACCAGCTCTGGATTAAAGAAAGAGTTCTGTGCTCAGTTTGGCCTGATTTATTTATCTGCACACCTCAAGGCTGGGTGGAACCACAGCCACCTTAGAAATGTTGCTTAGCACCATCACAAACTCCTTGGCATAGGTAAGCACTGCACATCTGTAATAAAGCAACATTGAGGAAGGTGCAGTAGCCCTCGCATATGCCAAATTTCTTCTCACAGCATCTGAGATGGACAGTAGATTGGTGTTTTCCTGAGCAATTGTGCTGTCTAGGTTAAGAGAATTGATAATAGAATGGTTTGCTTTTGCTTCATCGTTTTATGCTGGGGCAGTATTTCTTCCCCAGATGTCACAAGTTTAATTTTATTAAGAGAATAGCACCTGTTCCACTGAAATCTGCTGAAATAAAGCAATTATGTAATGCAGAACTTCTGCAAACCTTATCCAAATATAGCCGATCCATAATCTGTGCTCTACGTGTCTGAATTGGTTTTAGCACTCTGAGAGCCAGCTTATTTTATTTGACTTCTGGTTAACACATTTAACAGGAGTAACTGAAAGCTCTAAGTGCATGCATTTCAACTTCTTTGAAGTTTCATGAACATAAAAGTAGGAAGATATCCAAAAGAGGTGCATACATCACTTTTATAGCACAACGTTGCTGTTTTCAAAGCAAATTGGGTGTCTAGTAAAATGTGGAAGCGATGACATAGAATTAGACTGCTGTAAATGCTTCACAAATGTACTGGGCCACCAGAAGTAAAGCTGCCCACTTTTTTCCTTGCTTAGCTAAACACAGGATGCTCACGCTAAGGTTTTCACTCTGTGAAGTGGTTTCTTTCCAGGCATTTCACCTGTGACCCAATTCCAGGCAGGAAGGGAGGTCCTGAAGAGCTGAGTTGGGAGAGAGCGAAAGTTACCTCCTCTCCCTTCCCAAAGGGGCTGACCAAGAATGCAAGTACTCTGCACTGGGAAAGGGTACCATAACTTGGGCTTGGATGTGCGAAAGTCTGAAGGTCCAAAGCCTGTCTCAGGCAGTAGCCTGGTAAGGGCTGATGAGCAAAGTAAGTATAGCCAACTAGAAACAGATACCTGCTAAAAGACAGGTACGATTAACTGTTTGAGACAAAACAGCTGCAGAAGCAGAGCTTCTGGGTAGTATTTCAAAGCGAGGCAGGAGTTTTCATCAGTACAGAATGCCATATAGGTGTCATATCGGAAATACTGGGAGCTCTGCAGATGCCAAAAATTTGCTGATGGCTTGAAAATCTGTATTCCTGTAAACAAACTACTCAAGTGGAAGACATGCGGTAGCTGCCATCTCCTATGAAATTAACAGTGCTTCACACTCTTGCAGCTTAGGAAAGATCCTGATAGATGTTATTACCACACTAGTGAAATAATAACAGTGCAAAACCTAAGGAGAATTCACAATCACTCCTGATATTTCTAGATTATTTTTTTTCCTAAATTCAGCTAAATGATTCCTGAAATGCTAGTTATAGACTTCCATAGCTATCCTGAACACAGACCCATGGTACTGATGAGTGATGAGATATTTGGACTGAACTTCTCATAAGTATTGCATGAAATTTTACATCTTTACATTCTATCAATAGAGGAAAGCATCTTTTAAAGGAATATATTGTTCATGCTCCACAACTACATTTAATAGTTTTCCACTGTATTGCTTTTAGGTTCATTAACATTCATACTGTTGTCTGCCACCTCATTTGTTTCAGTGTTTGCTTTGAATTCGCCTTGCTGAAATAGTTTCACACTGTGCTTGCTCTGGCTCATCTGCTCTTTCTATCTGACTAATGTTTTTACTGTATGTGTATATTTTATATATTTATGTAGATTCTGTGCTGACTTATGCACATCCATTGACACAGTAATCTTCTAGGGCAAAATCAGACAGCCCAAATTCAGAATCTTGCAAGTGGTCTTTCCTAAGAATAATGCAGTCAGGTATTATTTTGTCACAAACACTGCCTATTGATAAAGAACACAGAAAAAAAAAAAAAAAAAAAAAAAAACTTCCTTCTCCAAAATAGTTTATTTGTTTAGTTCTAAACCTTCTAGACAGAGCTTGACTAAAAGCTGAAATTAAATTGATCCTCCACCTCCGTGCCTGTCAGAAGAGTCCTAGAGACCCACTCCCTTGAGACATAAAGGTCTGGTTTGCAAGAAATTTGTCTCTGAGTCTTACATGAAGAACAGGACTTGGTCTCGTTTAGTGCAAATGGAATGGAGTTATCAGGCTGCATAATTTCAATCAGGAGGTGCTATTTTCCAATCTCCAACAGCACCATACCCAATAACTTATGCTGTATTACACATGGAATACATGATGATTTCTCTAGCAAAGGCCTTATACTTTGCACAGTTTAGAGGAATTAGGATATTCTTACTGCCTGCAGCTATTCTCCTTTTTGCTCTTCATGGATCAAAGTGTCTTAAGAAAGGACATGATAATGCTCTCCTAACTTATATGAACATCCAGATCCTGCCACTCATTTACAGCTGCTCTGTGGTGATTTGCAAGAAAAAAGTGGCTTAGGTGATGAGCATTCTCCATGCACACAGAAATCCCTGAGTAGCACTGACACAGCATATTGGTTTCTTTATCACCCTTTGACTAGCTATTTATGTAGTCATTAACAAGAAAGGTATCAATGACAAAAAAGTACAAATATCAGATTCCGTCACTTTAGCTCAGACTCTTAAATAAAATGCAACCCAAAGAAGCAATCTGGAACTGAAATATCAAGATAAGATTTTTTATAACAACCATGGAAAGCAAGCATCAAATCTCCCAGATTTTCAGCCTTGATAAAAAAGTGTATTTAAAATGAAAGAAGTAGCCAGCCCATCTGCATTGCGCTACTCTGAATCAGTCCACAGTAAAAGTATTGGATGTGGTGTAAGTGTGCAGAAGGATATTTAAGATGGCTAGTAGAGTTATTATCAGTAATAAAACAATAAAGTGTTAGTATAAACTAAAGAGAAAACTGGTTAAGAGATTTTGTGTAAGTTAAATGTTTTCAAATAAAGTTAACTCTATTCTAGAATTCTTAGTACTCTATTCTAGAATACTTACTCAAATAATAATATCAGGACACTTGATACTTATTTCTTAGAATAAGTGGAGGGTGGGTGAGGTACCAGAAGACTGAAAAAAGGTAAACATCATGGCTGCCTTTACAGAAAATAAAAGTGAAGATTAAGGAAATAGAATAAGGAAATTATGGACTAGTGAAATAAACTGCAATCGTCTACAAAATCCAGTAGTAAATAATTAATGTATTTGTAAATTGCTGTGGTGGGTTGGCTTTGGCCAGCCAGACACCCACCCCACCCCTCTGTTGCTGACCCCTCCTCAGCAGGCCAGGGGGAGAAAATGAGGTAGAAAAACTTATGGGTCCAGACAGAAACAGGGCGATCACTCAACTGTCATGGGCAAAACTGACTCGACTTAAGGAAATGTAATTTAATTTATTGCCAACTAAAATAGATTTGGATGGTGAGAAACAAGGACAAATATTACAACACCTTTACTCCAACACCCTCCACCTTCTCATGCCCAGCCTCACCCCTCCATCCCCGACCTCTCTACCTCCTGCCCCCGAGCGAGCGGTGCAGGGGCTGGTGCCCTGGGCTGGGGCCAGTCCCTGAGAGCCCCTCTCTGCCGCGCCTTCCTCCTCACACCGTGCCCTGCTCCAGCGTGGGGCCTGCCCATGGGCTGAGGGAGGGAAATCCCTGCTCCAGCACCGCCTCCTGCCCAGGGGCCGCAGGGGGATCTCTGCTCCTGTTCCTGGAGCCCCTCCTGCCCTCCTCCTCCTCTCCCCCATGTGGGGTGCTGGCAGGGCTGTTTCTCCACTTTTCTTCCTTTCTTTCTGCCAGCTGCCAGGCAGTGCTGTGCCCTCCCTTCCCCAGGCTGTCCCCAGGGTGCCACCATCTTGGCTGCTGGGCCCAGCCATGCCCTGCAGTGGGGCCGTTGGGGCCAGCTGGGGCCAGGACTAGAGGAGAAGGACCTGGGGGTGTTGGTTGCTGAGAAGTTCAACATGAGCTGGCAACGTGTGTTTGCAGCCCAGAAAGCCAACCATATACTGGGCTGCACCAAAAGCAGAGTGGCCAGCAGGGCAAGGGAGGGGATTCTCCCCCTCTGCTCAGCTCTAGTGAGACCCCACCTGGAGCACTGCACTCAGCTCTTGGGCCCCAGTGCAGGAAGGACAGGGACCTGTTGGAACGAGTCCAGAGGAGGGCCACAGGAATGATCAGAGGGCTACTGCACCTCTCCTGTGAAGACTGGCTTAGGGAGTTGGGGTTGTTCAGCCTGGAGAAGAGAAGGCTCCTGGGAGACCTTACAGCAGCCTTCCAGTACCTAAAGGGGAAGTACAGGAAAGCTGGGGAGGGACTCTGTATCAGGGAGCATAGTGATAGGACAAGGTGGAAGGGTTTTAAACTAAAAAAGTGTAAATTTAGATTAGATATGAGGAAGAAATTCTTTACTATGAGGATGGTGAGACACTGGAAGAGGTTGCCCAGAGAATCTGTGGATGCCCCATCCCTGGAAGTGTTCAAGGCCAGGTTGGATGGGGCTTTGAGCAACCTGGTCTGGTTGCAGGTGTTGGCAGGGGAGTTGGAATTAGATGATCTTTAATGTCCCTTCCAACATAAACCATCTATGATTCTATGAAATTGTCAAAATGAAAGGATATATTAGGCAGGGAACAGAAGGTGTTTCCCCTTGCTGTGGTTCTTATGAAACATTCTTATTAACAACCCAGATGGGGGAATAGAGAGTATGCCTGTTTCACGTACAAATGACAATGACACAAAGCTAGCGAAAACAGTGAGACTATCAGAGAACAGGATTATAATTCTAAGTGAGTCTAACCTCTTCCAACTGGAGAAACGGTATGAAAAAGATAGAAGTAAATGCAGGAATACCCACAGAAGTGCAAGATCTAGACGAGCCAGCTGGTAAGTGCTCCTTCCAGTAACAATTCAGAAGGTACAGGGAATCAGCAAACAAGTCAACAAGCCCTTGAAAAGCAAGAACTTTTCTTGCAACATGAGTGGGGCGTTTGGAGTGTCTTCTAGTGGATGATATTTAACTAACCCGGTAGTGCTTTCATTCAGTTCAGCAATGGGGAAGTGTCAGCCAGTAAACTATGTCCAGGTGGTTACCCCATATCAAAAAGAGGCAGACCAGTCAAAATAATCCAGAAGACAGAAATAAGAACGATCTAGAAAACATATTCCAGGAAAGGCTTAAAGAATTAATGCTAATGGGCTAAAGAAAACAAAGTGGGGGCTGACAGGGAATAGGAGGCAAGCAGAAGGGGAAGTTTGGAACAGGCTTCAACTGTACAAAAGCCAAAAGCAAAGATGAAAGGCATCGATTGTTTTTCATGTCCATTTCTGGCATAAGAAGTATGGAACTTCAACAAGAAGAAAGATTTAGGTGAGCCATTAGG
This sequence comes from Cygnus atratus, assembly GCF_013377495.2. NCBI lineage: Eukaryota > Metazoa > Chordata > Aves > Anseriformes > Anatidae > Cygnus > Cygnus atratus. The sequence goes on from NC_066363.1 coordinate 78,642,702, forward strand.
AGAATTGACAGGACAAAGGAAGCCCTAGAAAAGCATGCCCATGGGAGCTGGGGAACCTCCATCACTTTAAAAGCAACTTACACAAGCACCCACCATGAAAAACACACTTAGAACTGATTTCACTTTAAGGTAAGAGGATGGACTAGATACGACCTTCTGAGTCCTACCAGTTTTTTATTATTCTTTCATTTAACATCAATCTGTAGTAGCGCAACTCTCTTCCTTTTTTCTTCTTCCCAGTGACAACAAAAGTTATGAGAGATTCCTTTCTACTGCTGAGCATGCAATTCCTTTTATCTTATGTTCACATCACCAACCTGTGAAATGGGGTAAGACTAAGCAAGTGCTTTCTGAGGTGAGGCAGAAGTGTGCTGAATTAATGAGAGTCAGGTAGGGGTAAAGCAGAAAAGCCAGCATAAGAACATAGGAGAGTTCCGATCCTGGCTTTCGGTCTAGTTTTAAGACCACGTTTTTTCCTTCAGCTAAAATTTTTCTAAGACCTTCAGTCACACATGCAGATAAAATATGAAAGTCCATATCTTCGATACCAATTTATGTAATTAAATTCTCTCAAACAGTTAAAAAGAAAAGCAAACAGATGATGTTGATAGCAGCTTTCTTAATCTAGGCCAGTTTTCCATTTAGTTGGAAGAAGGCAGCAAATCCTGACAAAATGATTCTCTGAATCCTTAGGGTAAGGAGGACTTTTCTCTGCAGAGCACAAGAAATATGAAGGGACATGAAGAATAATTAATTGGAATCTCTAATTAAACAGTAGAGCCTAAGAGATAACTTTGTGTCATCCAGAAATGGTCTCAGGAAGTGACATTGTCTCCAACGAAAGTCCAGATGTCGATTAATTGCAATTCAGACAACCTTGAAAATAAACAGAAAGTGACATGAAGGTGTGAAGTTTCTGCAAAATGTCCCTGTAGGATTAAAAGGATAAAATGTTTTGAATGAATATAAGTAGGACAAAAAGTTTGCCACATCACATGTTTTCCCATTTAGGAACTGACAGGACAAACTACAAGCAGTTGCCTTGAGCACTACATTATATTCAGGGTGTGAAGTTAAGTAAGGAAAAGGAAGTGCAAAGAGAGACGTTGTTTAATGTTGGAAATTATCAGGGATATCTGAAGTGAGTCAGTTCATCAGAAAGGAAACTAGGAACACTGGAGGATAGGGTCGAGTATTATTATATTTTATCTGTTTTTAAAAAAGAACATTAAGGTAAAAGCTTTAGAGTTTCTTTTATGTCAAGCACAATCTAAAGATGAGAGTTATCCGATACTTTCTGTGAAAGCTCATTCACAGAAATAGTATGCTTGAGCAAAAGAATTGCCATGTTTAATTATATCACTGTTCCACTTAATTTGGTGCCTTTTCTTCAAGACTCAGTAGTACCTCAAAATGTGTCACAGCAAAGTGTGAGAACTACCATGTAAGATTACTGTGCCCTTAGGGAAGATGTCTTCCCAACCTCTGTTATTTAGTAGCTGGTTTATGTCCTGAATCATGAAGGTTTATATCCCACATAAATTTTCTATCTGGCCTAATATAACTGTTCTCCTTATTCACAGAAATGTTTATTTCCGATATTGTATCTTGTAATAATGACTTAAGTATACCAGTTAGTCATTGTATTAAAGGGAAATTAATTTTATTGGTTTAAAATTTATTTCCTCCCAGCTGCAGTGAATCTTCTTTTGTTCCTCTATGACACAGTGTGTGTTAAAATTAATGGTAATTTTAAATATCGTTATCAGTGGTGTTCCTTCTTATTACTACTCTTTTCAATGCCACTTCCCGAGATTATTTTCTATGCCTCCAAAATGAAAACAGAACATTCTGGATTACAGTTTTTAAAAGTCATATTTGTAACTTCTACCCATGGTGTAGCATATTTGATCATTTGCTTCCAAAGGAACAAAATATGTATTACCCAAGCAAATTGGGATGCCTAGTTCTCTTGTAATGAATAAATAAAAATTGCATGCATTATTTTTCAGGTAACTAGAATTGGGATGCAACTTTAAAGGACAATTTGGAAATGTGGATATTTTGTTCCATTAATCTGCCCTGAAAAGTCATTATTTTCACAACATGCATTTTCATTAGATCTTTCCACAGTTTGTCTACAAACTCTACTGTACTGTGCAGACTTAAGAGGACGAATGTTGAAATACATGTGCTTGATTTTCACCATTGGTAACATTCATGCCACACCAACAGTGTAGCAGAAGTTGAACTGAAGAATGTAACAATGAACAAAGCCTGTGCAAAAAAGGGAACACGAGAAAGGGAGGTAAAGTCAAGACAGGAGCTGTTTGGGATGAGTGTTATAAAACTAAACACCACCTGGAAAAATCTACCTGTCTTCAAAAATAAACTAACAACCACCACCACCAACAACAACAGCAAACTAGGAAGTTAGAAAGGTGTAGGAACTGTCAATAGAGCTAACCAAGGAGAATCACGGGAGAACAACTGCAATGGACGTAAATTGTCACTGTCTCAATGAACACAGCAGGACCAAAAGCCACCAGGAAAATACATACCAAAAAAATCACAAGTTCTTATGAAACTCAAGACTCCCTAGAGGCATCTATGAAACCTGGGACTTTTTGGTTGTGTGATGTTATTTTAATGTCGCAGTGGGAAAACACAAGAAAGATCTTCTCCATCTGGGATTTTCCCAACCACTATGCCCCATATCGCACAAATATGAGCAGAGCCGGGCTGGCACACAGAGTGCTGACTAACAGCTTTGCCTTCTGCTTTTAAGAGATGCAGTAAAGCTAAAGGTCAAATACTGCATTTTGTTGGCAGCCTACTGGAAAAAAAAAAAAAAAAAACACATTGGATGAGCCTCATTTTGTTCTGCTCACGATACTAAATATGTAAAATACACAGTGATGGTTGACCCCTAGATTAACACATCCTCAAATGTTTTTCATTCTTATACTGCTTTCAGCAAAAAGTAGTAAAATAGCCCATGTAGAGATCAGGACAATTAGGGTTTAAATGTATAGCAGATAGCCAATTTGCCCTGACCCTTCTTTATAAAATCTGATTTAGAAAGCATTTGGGATTGTCTAGCTCTTTGGTGTCATCTTGCTTGCATGCCGATGCTACAGTAAGTCAAACTGCTCTCTTCAGATGATACTCAGCTGTTACTAGCACTGTTAATTCAGACAAAAAGGTATCGCAAGGACCCAACTAGTTTGCACCATGCTCCTCTAGTGTGTTCTGGAAGAGCAAAGGAGCCTGAGACTTGACCTTAACTCTTCACATCAACTACATGATCCTGTTACAAAATTTGTCTAATGTCAATTGGCCATAATGTCAATGGAAATCAGGCCCAGAAATGTAAGCCCTGCATTTTGCTTAGTCCATGATTTCTAATTCAAAGATGAATCCAATGTTCTCTGTAAAAACTGAAACAAAATGCAATTATTATTTTAAACAGTGAAGCAGCTTTGCAGGCAAAGGCAATTGAATATGTGGAAATCAAGTTTACTTGATCAAATGGCAAGCAGTACAAAATTAAATTATGCATTCTACTAAAACATTCTTTTAATAACAACAGAAAAAATGCAAGCCTTCCAAGCTTCCCATGGGTTTTATTAAAGTAACATATTCAGCGGCTAGCTTTCCAGCACCAGGAAGGAGCTAAACACATCTCTTCCCCTGCTTTACTTTTCAATTTTGATGGATTGCTAATTGAAGTGAGAGAGGTGTCTAGAAGTGGGTTGGATGTATCCCGAGCTTTGTGATTTGATTATGAAGACATTCACCTCTGGCTGACCATCTTATTTCCTGTGAAGGTCAAAACAAGTGAGGCCTCAATTCACCAATTCACCACGTTTGGCATAAGACTAAGCACATGATTATGTTCTATGGCATCATTAATATGCAGTTGCTGAAATTCTTCGCTAAACTGAAGCTAGAAGATCTTCATTCTTTCACAGCTGGTATAAAATATATCATGTGTCACACTCTATTTCCTATTGCATGAAGACCTGCAAACAAAAATGACCATCAAAATGGATAAGCCATGGCACTGCTAGCATATTGGGCAATGATTAGATTACCCAGAACAGTTTTCTAGACCTCTAACACCAACTTAGAGTTCAGCACTGACAGAAGAAGAGATGATATCAGACATTCAAAAATACATAAACAAAAAGAAGTGTGGATTGAAAATGACACCTTATTCAAACTCCAGAAAAAAATAGTCTCCACCACTTCAATTAAATTTAGAGAGAGATTATGAGCCGAGAACTGATTAGATAATCTAGTTCCTGTTGATTTGTGTCAGTTACAATTTACATTTACAGAATACCTTCAAAATATGCAATTGTACTCTCTTCCCCACATAAACTCTTAAGAAATCAGTTGTATCTGGTCTTAATGTCTTTTGTAGGATTTTATATATAAAAAGACGATAGTAAACCATACACTATTAATTGTAAGTGGACTTGATATAACAGTAAAAAAATGTGTTACTTGTTAGAATAAACCTTATACTAAGAGCGACTTGAATATCATTCTTCAGTGTAAGAGTCTTTCTCCTGTTAAAAACATATGGATTTAAAACACTTTAAATTTTTATGCATCAGGCACCAAGTTTTAAATTAAGAATGAACCAGTTACTTTGTGTAATTCAAGAAAGGCCATCTATCATGTTAAGTTTTCAAATTTTTCACAGCTCTCATTTTGCCATGCCTAAGACATATCGTATGTTATCACTTCATCTATCATAGATTATTACAGATATAGTTGCACGTGACTTCTAAAAGATAAAGCCTCTGTGCTGCCAGCAGTCTTTGAAAACTACTCCAAAAGCCTGAAAAAAAAATCCTTTTCACTGATTTCCTTGGGCAAGGAAAAAACAAAAGCAGAGGAAAGAAAAATAGGAAGAAAGGGGGCTTCAAGCACTCTGCTTCTCCTTAATGAGATTAATCCATATGTTTGTCTCTGACTTGCTGTTTTCCATTGTTAATGGATTGTGGGGGTGCGGGTGTTGTTTGTTCGTTTGAAATCACTCTACAGAAAGCTTCTGTTTTTGTTTTTTTCTATTATATTGCAGAAAACATCACCTTGTTATTTAACCACTAAAGTGAAAAGAATGTCCCAAGGTTGTATGGATGGATAAACGCTGCTGAATACCAGAAGTAGGTTGCTCCAGTGTCTCCTCTAGGCAGCAAGCCATTGGTGCCAGAATGTCTTTGCTGGAAATGTTCACTGAGATTCAAAGTTTTCTTGAACTCAGCCTGCACTTTTACAGTCTTCTGAGAAAAAGAAAAAATAAATAAATAAAGTCTGTCTTAGGAACTTTTAGTTTCCTCAAGTAAAGTTCAAAATTGAGATCAACTCACTAAGCCTCCTTCCTCGATCTTGATAAGGAGAAAAATTGCTGCTTTATATACTTATCTGATTCTTGCAAGCGAAAACCACACACAAAATTATACTTACACTATTCTGGGCACATATATAGGGTTTAGCAATTTTAAAAAGCTATCACCCCATACTTTATAAGAAAACAGATACTAGTCTTCTTTTCTGGATCTACATATATATATATATATATTGCATTTAAGACAAATGACCACTTATAGGTCATACATATTCATAATTAACTGGGAAACATTTCATGGTCAATGTTAACTTGTTTAGCAAGAGTATTGTTTCTGCATAAAGCACTCTTCTGTGCAATTGATATTACTACAGCCTCTCTGTTCCCTGAGGAAAACAGTTCAAGGAAGCGGCTTGGAGGAAATAAAAAGGCAAAAAGGTGATCATTTCTCTGGCACCGCTATGCTAAATTGGCACAATGAATGCAAAAATAAATAACTTTAGCAAAAAGTGTTCCAGACTTTCAAAGGAGTGTGTAAGTTATTGATGTGATCAGAACAATAGCTGCTAATGGATGAAGATGTTTCATAGTTCTTATGCACCTGCTTATTCTTCTGTTAATTAAAATCTGTGATTGCCAGAGTATTTTTTTGCATTGCATATATATGCAGCTTCAGAAGCAAGAGACGCATTTTGCAAAGAAAAATGCAAACCCAAACCCTTGCCAGCAAATTCATAGAATCATAACTTATTTTAGTTACTATGTGAACAGTGTACTTACAATGATTTGAGAAGAACTGGGATTAAAGTTTCCAAGTTTTATCCAAGTGAGTAATATGCAATGGCAAACAGCCTAGGCCTAAGTTTGTGCAGTGGTTCTCAGCTGGTCAAGACTACTGTACAGACCGTGAGTCAGAAAAATAAACTAAAATTCATACTGGCTCAAGTTTTGGCCCACTGGGGCCTCAATCAAAAGAAACCATTAATGCCAGAGTGGACATGGAATAGAATCCTACATGAAGTGAAAACTGTTTTAAAGTTCAACGTAAAACCATTGTAAAGTCCTTGAAAGATTTTCAGTTGACTTCAGAGGATTCTAGGGACAATTTCTCATGTGCTTCTTCATGGGAATAACGACTACAGAATTTGTTTGTAAGGGGAAGTACATGAGTTGTGAGATATCTGGACTAGCTAGAGAGAAGGTGGAGGTGAAAAAATGTGGTCAATTACATTCTTTTCCAAGATTTAGGAAGCGGACAAAAAAAAAAAAAAACAGAGCTGATGGATAAAGGAAACTCCTCCTTAGACATTCAAGCAAAATCCAAAGCTTTTCTGACCAGATTATGTCTATTTGGTAGACACTACCTAAAGCTCTGGTACACCAAGTACAGTACAATCAGTGGTATCTAATATCCTCAACAGTGTTTTTTGAAATTCAAATAGTAGACGATCACCACATCAAACGTACCTGCAAGAACAGATACTTACTACAATGTACTGCAGACAACAATTTTTCTGACTGTAGCATAATATATTGTAGACAGTAATTTTTCTGTGACTATAATACAACGTATTGTAGAAAATGTTTTTTTATGTGACTCTGCTGGAAGGGACCTCTTAGGTTTCTTAGCTCTCTTGGATTCATGCCTGTGTTCTTGAACGCAACTTTGTCAACTAGTCCCTTTCATAAGCTGAAGATTAAAGTGCTTTGCATACATTCATTAATTAAGCCTCACAGTTACAGCTGTCAGATAATATCACTGAATAATTTATTTGACAAATTTCACTTTTTATGATAAATTATTCAATGTTCTTAATTCTTATTATTTTCCCCACAATTTATACAGCTGGGCAAGCAATTTGTGAAGCATTGTCATTCAGCAGCCTGCTAGGTACATTCTGAAAACATTTTAAAAACAAGTACAACTAACCCTACCCCCTTATTTTTTCCCAACTTCAGTCATTGGTGGAGGATATTCTATATTTTTATAAGTGGGAAACCTGTAAGGTTTGCAGACATGGTATATGTAAAAGTCACAGGCAAGACACAAAGTTTTGTTTCTAAAAAAAATCACAAGTACAGCAGAATTCAGATATACTGAAATCTATCTCCTTAATTTCAGATGCATCTCAGTTATTTCAGCAGATGAACATCAATTAGAAAAATTACAACAAAACTACCAAACAAAGCTCTGCGGTAATATTCAGGACACAACAACTGAATCTTCAAATACAAACAAATTACTTCCTTCCTTTCTGTTTAACAAAATTCAGAAGCAGTAAAAAAAAAAAAGCCAAGTATGCATCAAAACAAAAAGTATGCATCATGCTTTGAATCTTGATACATTTGAGTCACCGGTGGGAAAAGATAATAATAAATAAATAAATAAATAAGAACAGGACTTCATTGTTGCTTGCCTACCAGCAAGATATTTGGTTCTGCTGTTCAGGGAACAGTCAGGGAACCGCAGATATATTGTTTAATACTGCCCATGTAGCATTTTCATTGTTTGATTTCAAAGTAATTGTGATAGTTAATAAAAGGAAAGAAGAGAGAATAAATATGTGCTAAGACCCACCCACCTCTAGCAAATTTCAAGTATTTCAGGAATGTTATCTTGAGTTCTAGGACCTGTGGGAATCCCGGAGTTTAGAAATATTGAACCTTAATGAGCCAATGTTTTTAAAATTGAATTAATTAACGAATTAACTAAAACCCCAGACCACATTCAATTCTATCTTGGGTAGAAGACACAAGGGGAGAAAACCTGAGTACCTTTTTGTCAGAATGTCTTGACAGACATAATCAACTTCAGTCTTGCTGATCTTGCAAGGCTTTTTCAAGCTAGACTCTCTCTGTACTCGAAGGTAATCAGGAAAGGATACAAAAAGTCTTTTGTACAAGCCATATTTGTAAAGACAGCATAGCAAAAACTACATTCTGGCTTTACTGGTATGTCTAGCTAAAAAAGCAAATCACAAGAGAGACCTTTCCTCAAGCAGCCACAGTCTATCTCCTCAATCTTCCCCAGACTATGTTTGCACCTGGGATGGAGTAACCCTGGATATACATACAAGCTAGGGAATGAGAGGCTGGAGAGCAGCCCCACGAAAAGAGATCTGGGGGTTTTGGTTGACAGCAAGTTGAACATGAGCCAGCAGCGTGCTCTGGCAGTCCAAAGGGCCAGCCATGTCCTGGGCTGCATCAGGCCCAGCAAGGCTAGCAGGTCAAGGGAAGGGATTGTCCTGCTCTACCCTGTGCTGGTGCGGCCTCACCTCAAGTACTGTGTGCAGCACTGGGTGCCACAATATAATGAGGACATAAAACTATTAGAGAGAGTCCAAAGGAGGGCTCCAAAGATGGTGGAGGATCTGGAGGGGAAGACATGAGGACTGTTTGAGGTCCCTTGGTTTGTTCCGCCCAGAGCAGAGCAGGCTGAGGGGAGGCCTCATGGCGGCCTGCAGCTCCCTCACAAGGGGAGCCGAGGGGCAGGCACTGAGCTCTGATCTCTGGGGACAGCGACAGGACCCGAGGGAACGGCATGGAGCTGGGACAGGGGAGGGTCAGGCTGGGTGTTAGGGAAAGGCTCTTCACCAAGAGGGTTGTTGGACACTGGGACAGGGTCCCCGGGGAAGTCATCATAGCGCCGAGCCCGCCAGAGTTCAAGAAGCATTCAGACAATGCTCTCAGACAAGACACATGGCTTATTTTTTGTATGGCCCTCTGTGGAGCCAGGGGCTGGACTCGATGATCCTCATGGGTCCCTCCCAACTTGGGATATGCTATGATTCCTTACACATTGGGCAGTGTGTGTGTGTGTGCATGCTGCCGCTGTAATGGACTACAAAGTCTTGGAAAATCTCAGCTTGCCAAGCTCCACCCAGATCTTATCCCATCTCAACCATGTGCCAGAGGTATAAAAGCTACATAGGAACTGTTCCTCTTACCAAAATATGACCACAGTACGTGCAGCTGGAGCAAGGGAATAAGGGAAGCATTAACTAATTGAACTCACCATGACTGGATAAGAAAACAAAATGCAAAGATACAAGTGGTTCTTGTAAAGAACACTGCATGATATATGTCAGTCTGAGAAAGCAAGGTATGGATTAATTGCCAGAGAGTGACTAAACATTTCAGAGATGAAGTCCAAGATTTACAGTGCATCCTTTCATTTTTTAGGAAAGCCTAGGTAAATTGGTCTAATCAGTCAAATTAAGAAGCTCTTTCCCCCTGCATGCTGAATCTTCTTCAATGCTAGTGAATTTTTCTAAGGAAAAATTAATAAAAATATCTTATCATAGATCAATAGTTGAAAGTGATGGACTTACAGTAGTGAATTTAAATGAGCCTGAGAGTCTAAGATCAAACATTTCCTTCTAGTCTGGGGAGCTGCTTGATTTTTTTTCTGTTATCTCTAGTGATTATTTTAAAGTATTACGTTTAAGTTCATTAACCTCCAAAATTATCTTTAAAGTGAAAGAGGAGGAAATGACACGTGCTGGCATATATCAGAATTTATCATGCTGTTTTCGTGCTGTATTTCTGAGGTTTTCTTATGTCTTGCTTCAGAAAAAAAAAGGGGGGGAGGGGTGAGAAGGGTTTTGAGATGAGAATAAATGGTTTTGGATTTATGTGCTCTCCTGGAGTTACATACTTTTAATATGGAAAAAGGCATAAGGTATACTAAATTTCCATGAAAAGAAACATAAGAAAAAAAGGCAATAAAAACATTTCACAGAAGATGCACCATTCTGCCTGCCACAGTCACTTCAACAGAAAGTGATGCGCCAGCCTCTGACAGCAATGCTTTTGTGAGACATGACACACAGAGGTCTGGCCCTTTCACAAGTCCCACTTGTGAAAGCAACTCAGTTAAACAGTTGCTCTCTCTCTTCTAACACATGATTTCTAATGGGGAAAAAAAAAAAAGTGGTAAGAAAAGAAATTCTGTTTAGTAACAGCACTTAAAATTCCTTTTGGAGACCTCCCTGGCCTCTTGTGAATGCCCCCACAATATTCCCCTCCACACATCTGCCACTGGCATTTCCATTGAAAGAAAGTGAAGGTCTTCAATCCTCAAGTCTGGAAAAGACATCTTCAGATAGTGTGAGAACATCTGACTACCATCATCTCTGAAAATTATTCAGAACCATATTTAGAAGATTTTGCAAATGGCTGATTTCATTTAGGTGATTTAGTTTAGTTATATATCCTCCACTGGTCTAAATCAGTATTGGTTTACTGACTCCACCAGCTCTTTGTCATTTTACATCCAGCTGAGCTCATAGCTGTTTACTTCTTGCCATCAGCAACAGCCATTTATTCCCCAAGATTAACATTAACAAGTAAAGGGAGAGGTACCAAATCTCTACTTTAGACTAGAGAAAGGGTACTGTCCATTTCACTCTTGCTCTATACTCCTGGCAACAAGCATTTCACTGCCAATCAGCCCACTTCTAAGGTTTCCATCTACACGATTTTTTTTCAGTTACCAGTTGAAGAGATTTATTTATTTTTTTAATCAGAACATAAATTAAATTGTGTGGAAGTTAACCCTTCCAGGAGTCTAGCTAACATTTTATTGAAAGTCTTTTGCAAGAAGCTGTCTATCTGAATTAACTACATGAATGAGACAGGCATATATTTTGGAACAGAGACACTCTTAAGGAGGATATCATGCTTCATACTTACATTATGAATATTCATTTAGAGTAGTCTGATAGACAACCAGATGCACATCTTGTCTTGCAGGACATTTGAAGCATTACCACATATTATATAGTGGGATAGTAACTGACAAGTCATAAAATAATGGACACTTGCTGCAAGGCTCATCTAAACCCTTGCCCGCTAACTCTGCACCAGTGCAGCTACTCCCTTGAGTTCTAAAATTCAGAGTATCTTTGACTATAAGTCTCTGCATAGCTTTCCAAAGAAATATTCTGTCCTGAACATGCAACTTGCTAGTAAATTAGCAAAGGGCTCAGGAAAGAGAACAGATCATGTTTCACAGGCTGGTTTCTCATTTTCTAGCAAGGAGAAAGGGGAGTTTTATAGCACTAAGGAAGGGAGACTCAAATTTCTCCAAGGGATTGCATTATTTGCTTCAAAACATGGCAATTTCAGAGTCATACATTGCAGAATGGTAGTACACTGAGAAAGGAAAAGATCAGTCACAAGAAATACAAGGATCTTTTTGCCAGCCATCAGAGAGAAGGGGAGGGAACCATAACTGCTGCTTCCCTATCCCAAGGGAAAAAAAAAAAAAGGAAAGAAACAAAGGACTGGCAAGAGACTCAAAGAGATAAAGGAAGAAAGAAAGAAGGAAAGTATACTGATACAGTATTGGTAGACATACCAGGGGAAACGGAACTGCTTCTGAATACAAATTATACACAGGGTTAAATGACAACAATTCCATTTAGAATTAAAATAAAATTTATTGCACTTTGCAGCACTTAAATTAATTTATTCCTTTATTCATTCTGTGGTGTTTTTGTTTGTTTGTTTTGTGTTTTGTTTTGTTTTGTTTTTTTTTCCTTTCCAGGCTAACAACAGAATGTAATAATCCACTCAGCGGTAACCCTACTCTACTGGATAAAAATCCTGTAAAAAGTGTTGAGCTTTAGAAAAAAACTTTTCTTCTTTTAGAAGAAAAAAAAAAATAAAATACATTCCCTGAATTATATTTTCACTGACTACTCTATGTTGACTCAAGAGCAAATAGGGGCACAGCAGAAACCATTTATAACAATTTTACCAATAGCAACAGAAAAAGAGCAACCATGAGAAATAACAAGAAAGCAATGAATACTCAGGTATCTATCAATGATTAAAACACCACACAAACACAGGCACAGTGCAACTAGACATTGAGAATATGGTTTGCAACAACACAAGCCTTCTTTAAAAGGAACATGCTTAATGTACTCGGGAGCTGTGGGAATGAAAACTAGCATGGGCATCAGATTTTCTGAACTGGGCAATTTAGGTGTCAGCATTTCCATCCCCCTCTTGGATTTTTCAGATGAGTTTTATTCCAACCTTACTGGAATAAAAAGGAGATTCTAGTGGACGAAATATGCTGAGACACTTTCATTGTAAATGTCCCAGTGCCTTGTCGATGCAGGCAGCAGAAAAATGGTGAAAGGATGTCTCAGCATCAGCATTACCAAGAGATACCTAACTGGCATTTTTACAAAAACTTGTGAGGCTTAGGGTTAGTTTCCCACTGCTGTGTTCATATTACTTGCCTCCTATAAGCCATTTTCCAACACTTTCACTCATATGACGAGTTTTAAAAATATCCGACTAATTTCAAACTTTCTATCAGCTCCAGCTCATTCCAGACTTGTGTCCCCAGAGACCTTAACACACATTAAACTAGAAGATGAGTTCACAGCTCACAAGGTACTGTACACCAGGCTCCCTCGTGGACGTTCTTAGCATACACTGAGAAGGGATTTTAGTAGCCCAGCCTACTCAAGTTCTGTATTTGTAATAAAACTCAGAAAACACAGTTCTCTGTTGATGCGTCAGTATTATACACAATGCCTCATGTGGTGCAAGTGCTTTCAGGAAAGGCTCGCAAAGTAGTATTTACCATACCATATAAAGGTACTGTTAATAAGTACTACATTTTGTACGTGGGACAACAGAATGAAGTTGTGATATTAATGCACACCTCTGTAACTGTTTCTCATATAGACAGTTTATCAATAAAAGCAGTCTATACACTGGACCGTATTTTATACGCTGATGTTTTACATTAAGCTTTCATTTGTGTCTCTTCAAGAACTGAAGTCTGTGAAACATTTTTTTTTGAGAGAGAGACTTTGAGAATGTAGAGCTACTCTGCTCCCAGTGAGAAGAAAAAGACAGAGCTCTTTTGGAGTGGTAATATTGGAAAAAATAAACACTTTTTTTTTGCATAAAGTTAACTCTGGGGGAAAGAATGTTCTCATAGTGGAGTCCTTATTTACAGGGGAAAGTCGTAGAAGTGCCTCTAACTGAAGTGCTGGTAGGAAAGCTTTTAGAATATATTAATAAATGAGCAATAACAAATTACAAGGACAGAGCAGTATTCACCCGGGCTTTCTAAAGAACATGGTTCAGATCTGAAATTGATGAACTACTAAGAGTAGAACGTGATCAGCTTTGGTATCAGAGGAATGAACGATGCCAAACATAGTACCATCTGGTTATGTAAATCTCTGGAGGATCCAGTTTGGGCTTTTATTCAGGACAAACTGATAGATAGGAAAAAAAATAAACAAATAACACAATTGACAGACTGAAGAAAAGGTTAGATGTTAAAGAACTATACAATCATGAAAGATAGAGAAGGTGAGTGGAAAATAACCCTCTACTTCATCTAATACCAAAGGTAGGGTATAAAATTACATGGCAGCAGATGCAAAATAATGAAAATGTCTTTGTTGAGTACACTAGTACCTAACATTTGCTTTTAAGCTAATCTTATTAAACAAAACAATTGCAAATGAGATGTCAAAAAGTTTGTCCCTGAAAATGTTCTGAAAATCAAATTTTTCTCACACCTATTACACTAAGGAAAAAAAGGCAATCCCTAGTTCCAAGTCTTAGGAAAGATGAACATGGTTTACCCGGTAAGGTGTGAGAGGTTATCCTGCCCCCTCCCACCAGCCCACCTCCTACATCCCTCCAGGACCACAGCATCCCCCACAGCTCTGAGTCTGCCAAGTGTTGCTGTCTTTGGGTCTACAAATACTTCTGTGCTTTGATCTACAAGGAGATCTAGAAGAGATCTGCTGAAGAGAAGGTGACTGAAGTGACCCCACCCAACACACACCAGCATGGCTGCAGTGATGGGCCATTTAGCTGAAGCGAGTTAAACCTGCTGGCGTAATCCCATCCTGGCATTTACTGGACTTTGGATCTCTTCTAAGAGAGACTACTTATTACTGAGAGTAGCTTGTGTCATGGGTATTCTCAACCCTGTCAGTCTGATTTACTTGTGAAACCAGACAAGAATAACAAAACCATTTGTGAAAATGTTGAATGCCTGAAAAGCGTATTGTCTGCAATGGCTTCCAGTCCATTTCCTGGAAGCCACTCTAATGAAGGATGTGTCTGAAAGCTGCTTGGTATTAAAGCCAAAAAAGTATAGACAAAAAAGTTTGCACAGAGCTGAAGCAAGAAGGCATCTACAGATAAAAATCCTGAACAATAATAAACACAGAACATCTATCCCAATTTATGATCTAATTCCAGGAATTAATGATAAGATCATTATTAAATGCACATCACTTTCTTCACCGTGATAGTTTCTTTGTGCACCAGAGTTCTCTCTTCCTTGTCTAGATCAGTCCAGAATGACTTCCTCATCCACGCAGGCTTGCTCCTGCAGTCAGCAGCGTGGTGAGGCAGAGCTGCTGTGCTCTGATCATGCTATTACCTGCTCACCAGAACGACCACTGGCCTCACAGAGGTCTCTCCTGGCCCCAGGCTGTAATTTGCAGCAGACCCTTGCCCCAGCACCTCTTTCACATCACATCACACTGCTTCTTGAAGGAAATCAATAGCTATAGCTTGAAGTAAAAAACAAACAAACAAAAAAAAAAAAACACAACACAGGGCACTACTCTATACTAGTAAGTTGTCTGGATATCTTTGTAAAAGAGGTACTTCCATTGAAATATATGTTATGAGGCTCAACTTTAGGGTTTTCTGAGAAATTTGTATGAGTTACGCTGTGTCATCTAGCTGGCCTGACTGTCCTTTGAGGACCTGATGTATATTCAAACATTAATTTGTATGCTGTATACACTGAGTGGGATATCTTTAATGGGTGAGAAGTATGACTTGGTAATACATGCAGACATATTTGTACATCTACTTATATACATGTTTCCCAGACATGCATATGCAAAGACAATGATACGTAAAGACAAAGGGTTACTTTCAGAGAACTGAGCATTTCAAAGAACTAGAGTTCATAAATTATTGTTAATGTTTGTGTGGTATTATAGTGATTAGTAGAAAATAATTGCCGAAATCTTAAGCTAAATAATGATTCACTCTCAACATCATTAAAAAAAATGTCTTCACTTGTTACTCATCTTCTTTTTGGTTACAGTTTATCTGAATAAGGATGGAAAAGAAGCTGTTACAAGTTGTTTGCACAGAAAGGGAGGGGGTACCGACAGGAGGAAGCGTATTAATTCTGTTCTGAAAGAGTTTTATTTTGAGCACAGGTTTACTGTAATTCAGAAGCATGCTGACACAAGCATGTGGAGGCTTCTCGAGTAGCACTGTTATTCCCAAGTATTTCAAATTCTCAGATGCTTACAATTATACAATTAAATAACTGCTGTATGTTTTGATTTCTTATTCTTGAGGCTTCAAAAAGCATTCAATCTTATGTCCACAGCTTTTAGGACTAACAACTCCCTTTTTCTTAGTAAAAATTGAGGGTCAAAATAAGCCCGACTTTGCGCTCCAGGACTTTAAGGGCAAAATATTAAGAGATGAGCAGGACAACACAATAAGACAAATGCCAGGAGGCTTCAAAATGCAGCATAAGAGTACATGGTAAGTAAACCCCAGAACTCTCATTTTTCTGTTGTGCAAGTCACTCGAACTTCCCCTAATTATAGGTTCAACACGCTTCATTTTGAGCAGAGGTCAGCACTGAAGCACTGCATTTCAGAGGGAGAAAGAGAGAGGTGCCAATTTTCTGCTGATGTAAAACGACATTGCTTCATCGGCCCAAACTCTTCTCCTGCAATCCTCCAGCTTTTGCAGAGGAAACATGCTGACTCCTGCACACCTGTAAGAATATACTCCCTTCATGCACACAGCCATAGCTCACAGTAAAGGAAAAGCGCCTGTGAACCTACATATGCCCTGAGGTGTCCCTATTTTTACTGGCTGCTTCGAACTCTGAAACCTGCACAGGAGGGACAGACCTCAGGATGCACTCTGGCCTCACCGAAGATTGCTTTGTTTGCAGAGGTCTTGCAGAAAGAGAGGCTTTGCAAGGCTTCCCATGCACACTGACCTCATGATACAACATGCCGTGACTGCAGCATCTCATGGTCTGGGCTATAGGGTCACACAGACCAGCAGCTCCTGGGTTCTCACATAGCCTGCTGGCTGGAGACATGCCTAAGCAACATCACCACCTCACTTCATCACTGCTGCTTAATTTGTCCAGGGCAAGTTCTGCTCTAAAGTTAGTGAGGATTTCCCCATTTCTGTGGGAGTTCAATAATATTTGAGGGGGGGGGGGGGGGGGGGGGGGGGGGGTTGAAAAACAACTTTCAGACACTAAAATCTGCTCTTTCTACCTGACAAACTGGCACATTTGCAATATACTTTGTTTTTGTGCATGCAAATTGCTGACTTGAGAAGCCTAAGCCTTTAACCCCTATTTATACTTGTTTTGGTTCAATTTTTATCTAGTATATTCCCTATCTCCAGCAGGAATATCACTGAGTACAAAGCAAGACAGAATATGGTCCACTAATCCCCATCCATTTTTCATGGTGACAATTGCCAAAATTATTTACTGTATTATGTGGATTTTGTGATTTCACAAAGTCAAATTTGCATCGTACAATTTTGATATCGATTTTGTTACATGGCATTTGTTATTCATGGAATATGCTTCAAGACTTGTCCATGTACTATAAATTATAATTCCTCCAACATCCTCTGATTTAACTCCCTTGAATCATGTAGTGCTAGGCATTTCCTTTGTTAACCTTAAAATATTCAAAGAACAACAACTGAGGCATATTAAATAGTTTAATGTATAACAGTAACTCAGAAGAGGTGGTTCTTTCATGAATGACAGCAGCCTCCCAACCTTTGTTTTTCTTGTTAGAACAGAACTTCACCTTTCCCTTCCCTTGAGTGACCTCTTTGCAGTCGTGGTTCCTGACCTACTTCTTCACTCTTTCCCTAAAGAAAAATAGAATACCCTCCTGAATTTCAAAAGAGGTGAAAAAACCAATGTCGATAATGTTTAATAAATAACCTTTGTTAAAACAGTCAAAATCTATGTAGAGTAAAGCCCCAACCATCCTCTCACATCCCACAGCTGATTTGCATATTGGGTCATGGAACATGTTTTAGGATATTTGACTGCAGACCTCACTGAAGTATTCATAATACTGTGTATCAAGCAACTTTCAGTATAGATTGCCATTAGACAAGAAAGACTTGCTTTGCATACCCAAAACACCTTTGAATTGTTATTTACAAGAGTCAAATCTTGAATGCATTTGCTACTTGAAGCCAGCTTTTATTAACCTTACTCATATTAAACAAAATTTCCTGCATCAAAAGAGTTCTGCAGCCCTGAACACACCACATGTGTTGCCTAATTGATGGGCCACCAGAAACTGACCTGGAACAACTAATTGTGCTGGCTGTATGTAACAAAAAGAGGATCTACATAGTAGAAAGCATGTGTTCTGACATGGTATGGAAAGATGCATGTTACCGGCATGCTTTTCAGATGTCTGGGGTGCTCACTGGTGACAGATCCATTCGTGTTCTCTAGAAATGTTCTCAACCAAAAAGAAAAACAGAGCTCATCACTTATGCCATGTGAGTTTCATCTCTTGGCTAAGTTACATTACCAAAGCAATTGCCCATCTTTCTATCTTTAAAACCAAGGCATCACAGTAACGTTTTCAACTGCACCAAGGTAGGAAGAGAAGATTACAAATGCTACATTTAATAAACATCTAAAATACTTCAAAATATTCTTATAGGAATGACTGAATTTAATGGAAATTGAGCTGAGCAAACACTATTTTCTTTTTTAATTTTCAGTTCCATTCTTATAACTTGTGGTCTCAACTTAATGGGACCAACAGAAAGTATGGGAAATTTCTGCTAGCACATGAAGCATCTCTAATGACAATGCTTTCCCAGATTATTGAACATTATATCTGGTTCAGTGCTAGACAGCAGGGTAACAGGCAATTTGGTAAGGGAACTTCCCATTCAAAAGGATAAATGCGAAATATTTGCACATGGTGACTTATTCTTAAAGGCATTCACCATAGATGCTCAAATCCAAGGATGTCAGAAGTAGTCCTGGTTGAAATACAGAAAGGAAAATATTTTCACCCATGCAAATTCATTTGCAATTTTAACAAATTTGTCACCCTATTATTTTTCTTACTTTGTTCAGCAATGAGATTCCAGAAAGTGCATTTGCTAAGCAGTAACACTTGCTGAAAAGCTGTTTTTGTTTTAACTGCCTGCAAAGCTTGGTTCCCAGATCCATCCTATTCAATAAGGATCATGCGGGAAGCTTCTCCCTCATACATCTGCCCTGGAGACAGCTGAGCCAGGAAGAACCTCTGCAGAGGTTCCTGCTGCTCAGCTGCCTCTCTTCAGAGAGGGAAAATAAGCAAGTCTTTTACAAACAGGAGTTTAAAATGGCTGTACTACCCATGAGGAGCAAAGCCACAGTCACATTATGCAAACCATTTCATACAGTAAATAGGTAAAAGCTTTAAGTCATGCCAGAGTACATTTCTGTGCAGTGAAAGACCACACATGTCACAGGCACATACTTTTAGTGGCACTTGAAAGCTGGGAAGTTTTATCGGTGTTGTGTCATATATTCCTCACAAAGAAACAGGGTTTCCTTAAGACTCTAAGCCATGTTATAAAAAGCCTCAAAAGAGATAAAAGCTTATGCACTTTGGAAAGGTCTAAATACTACCAAAAATAACTTTTCTACATTGAATAATATTCTAGGATTAAAACTTGATGTCACAGGACATAACATGTGTAGAAACAGAAGCCTCCTCCTATTGGACAGAGGAAAAAGTAGTCTTTGCAGCTTTCTAGCAGTATGAAGCGCTTGCCTCTAATACTGATGAGTTATCAGACCTTAATCCTTTATACTAATCCGGAAAAATTGCCAGAATACTGTCACTTTCAACACAAAACCAAGTGAAACTTGGCAACTTCAGTGAATGTCACTTTGGGGAATTTAAATAAACTTAAGTCCAGAATTCAAAACAAAACTCAACGAATGTGAAGCCATGCAAATCAAACCACTCAACCAAAACTATTCCCATGAGTCCCCAAGAAACAAAGCTCTGTTAATGTAAGGGACCTTGCTCGACATCAGTGACTAGCTGCCAATCTGTGGAATCCCAGGTGGCAATGAGAGAAGCGAGTTTGCACCACATGCATCAGCTCCATTTTAGCTTCCTTCACCCTCTAAGTATAACACTAAAAGCCCTCCAGGGACCTGAACTTGGTGTGAAGATATCTTTCATCACTACGTGGTACACTCAGCAACAGAGCGAGAGCAGTTTCTTCCCACTGATTAATTGGGTCTGTTTGGTCCATATCATCTACATCCTGTTCAGTTATAAGTTCAGTGGGATAGGTGCAGGATCAGAGGCATCCATGCCTGCACCTTTGCTGGGGGATGGTATACCCTGTCTTATGGACCATGTGCGCTCAGCCAGTCACAATATAGCCAGCAGAGCATCCCTGGCAATAGGTATATAGCTCTTCCGAAGTTTGGTTAGTTCCTGAAATCAAGACAGCTCTCCTGTTCACCATATCAACTTAGTGAACGGCAGTATCCATAAGGCAAACCACAGAATGCAAATTTTAAAAATACACAGTATATTTGAAATGAATTGATGCATTAAAAAAATATGTATTTTCATATTTTGAAGGATGAATTTTTAATAACTTAATTACAACTTCACAAAAGAAAGAATCATTACTTGCTACACATTCCAAATCCTTCTATATCAAACACGTGTCTCTGAAATTACCCTCTACATGTATATTAATGATACCATAAGATGTTTAAAAGACATGCCCTGAATAATACATACAATTTAAATTAACTCCCATTCTTAATGTTCCCAAAAAAAAAGTGGAAGCAATCACGCGGTAAGTCAGGTTCACTCACAATTATCATTATTATTATTAATACAAAATTCAGTGATCAGTATCTATTTACAAGCAATCTCCTGGAATTACTCAGAACCCAGACCTTGCCAGTCATGTCAACATTGTAGAACAATTCAAGGCTCAATAAGCATAAAGAAATCTGTCAGCTTGACAAAAAACTAAAAAAGTGGCTCAGACAACTTACAAAACCAACCACCATTCACTTCTCTCTTGGTGGTACAAAGATCTTTTCAAAAGAAATGAGAAGTTATCACTAACTTCAGTTCTCCGTCAGGACAGACAGGCCAGGGAACATATCAGGCTGTCATGGTCCTGAACTGCAGTAACAGCAGCATAGCAGCTGATCAATGGGTACTTGAACTTCTCGCATTTGAGACTATCCTCTCTGGTGTTACCCAGCTACGCTGGGTGTTTTTTCAGATGTTATCAAGATTTGTGATGCTCCGATCCCACTTGGGAGAAAACACTTCATAGGAAAGCAGCAAGCCTGTTACCTGCAGAATCGCCTGTAGCTAGCTAACTGAAGATGCAGAGGTAGCTGCTTTTGTGTCAATAAATATAAGTAGTTAAGTGTAGTAGGCAGAGAAGCAATCAGAAATTGCAAAAAGATATATACAATCAAAATAGGGAATGCAACTTCACATTTCTTTAGGGAACAGGGTTTGAGGAACTAAGACAACTTAGAGGCAGGTAATTTCTATTGAGAACTTAAGAAAATTATCATTTTCTTCAGAGTCCAAATCCACAAGATTTTTGAGGGAAAGGTCACATGATTTCATGGGGGAAGTGATGTGCTAGCCATTAACATAGTTCGTTATACAGCATGAGTCTTCCACCTCTGATTAATAGAATCAAGACCTGTGAGAAACCATACTTTGAAGATGGGTTGGTTGTCAAATTAACAAAACCAAGCTTTCAAGCTTTTTGTTTTGGCAGAGATGCTCTCTCCAGAGACAGAGCTTTCTTATCCTTAATGTCAGGATAAGAGATACTTGATGGAGAAAGCGTTCTGAAAAGAACTCTGGGGCAGTGAATTCCTTTCTCTGGTCCTGTGGAGAGCAATTTAGGTAAAACCGATAAAAACCCTCACTCTCCTGCTCATTGCAGGAAATAGAGCCAAGACAAGCTTCAGGGTTTCCCTTGCAACTAGTAAATGCCAATTGTTAACGTAATGAAATAATGGATGCTAGTGTTTTCTTATGAAGTTTACTTATGTGTCAGCAAACAGTAAATCTCAAAGTCAGCAACTAAAATATTAGACTGGAAGAACAGTCTCTGGTACCAAACTTGACAATTCAATGGGACTTATTCTTATACTTTATAAATAGCATCATTTTCATGTATTTGGGAGTCAAGTTTCATTAAGTTTCATTTCAAAGAACAATTCTGTAGATGCATTAGCAAAGCTGGTATGTTTTTTTTGCATAAATATTTCACCCCTTCCCCATTAGATTTTTTGCAGATCACTTTCAAAGAGAAATATGGTTCAAATTTCAATCAAACCCTCCTTACCCATGTGCCTTGACTTATCTGTGGCCACTGATTTTTATTTTTTTTTTTCACTCCCAGTCCTTTAACAAGTGACCTGGAAGTGGAGACTCAAGAGACAGGTGGTGAAACAGGTCTCCAACCTTCCCACAGCATTTGAAACAGAAGCACACAGTCACTTAATTCACTGCTGGGAAGGGAGCACACCTAGACAAAAGGCCCCATAGTAACCTTCTTTAGACTATTAAATAAAGTGGAGAAAGGGCATGTAATTACATTTAAACCCTAGCCATAACCAAAAGCCCACTGAAACAAACATTTCTCATTTCAGGAGCAGTATGCAGAAGGGCATTTCATCTGACATTGTGCTCAAGAGCGTCTCCAGGGATTTCTCTTTGGAGGACACATTCATGCTCCTCTCCAGTAAGAACCATCTGCACTGACGACTTTCTACATCAGAGCCCTTGGAGGAAAAACACTGCAGTAGCTGCTGGCTGGAACGTTCTGGTTCTGCAGCAGCAACCAACAAGGAGCAGAAGATGGAATGATCTGCATACTGCACAGCATTCACAGTCCAAAAGGAGAGCATGTTGCAAGTGTGAACTGAATTTCAATAAAAAACTTGGAATCCAAACTCAAAAAAGAAAGGTTAATGACGTTTACCTCCTAAAAAGGCCAGCATGTGCGCTAGAGGGAATGTCTGTAAGGAATGACTGATTGGCAACTACTTTCTGTATTGCTTCTGTTGAATCACCAGTTTTATAACGCAGAGTCCTGCATTTTGAGTGACTGCATAGAGGAGAAAAAACAACTTTAAAATCCCACCTTTCTAGGAGAGATCACCCACCAAGCATCTATCTCATGTAGACTTTAGCAGGTTTAGCCCTGACCACAGAAGTTAAACCTTGAAGATAAGAGACTTTAATATCTGGAGATAACTGTTTCCCTTGGTCACACTGACTCTTGCTCAGCATTGGTTATTTTCAGGGTGCAGAGCTTGCCAGCTTCAAAAGAATGTCCCTAAAGGACTGCCTTAACAGCCACATTCACCCAAATAAAACATGACAACAGCTAGCATTACTATTTACTTGGCTGTGTAACTTAACCCTCCTGACTATGTATTGCTTGGCAAAGACAGAGTCTCATGGACTTCCAGGTGTGCTATAAGGTCAGTCTCTTCCCACAGTCTTTCCCCTGAAGATCACAACAGCTGTAAGCTGGGGCACTAATCCAAACTGAGAGCAAATAGCATTTGGCAATGGGTTCAACTGAATGCTTTTCACTCTCTATTTTTCAAGTGTCTGAAAAATATGGGCATTAAAAACCTGCCACTGGCAAATATCACACATCAAATTAAGATCCCAGAGATATGATCAGCAAAAGCACAGCTTGCCCAGGCTGGCAGTTATAAACTGCCAACCCTTAAGGCAAGCTGGGAGAAGAGATCACTGAGACTGGAGCCTGTGTGCATCTCACCTGATTAAAGCAAGTTTTCACTTTTGCAGTCCCTTATCATCAGATACCACAAAAACAGGGTATATCTTACTTTGCATTGGCCCACTTAGAGAGCCAGAGTTCCACTTGCAGCTTGATTGGGTAAACTCAGCCTAATATGAAATTCGGAATTAGGCAGCAGCAGCACAATAGATTAGGGGTTTAGTTACTGGCATAAATACTAAGTGTATGAAAACTGAAGTGAAACTTACTCTTTTGTGACTATGTTCCTATTGAAATCCATGTGAGCCAGGCCAGGTATGCCCACCAATGATGCAGAACCAGCTGCGCTGCAGACTGCTGCACAGACAGCTCAGCTATTAGTCAAATCACCACTGGGGATAGTTATAATTGGGCTATGCATGAGAATACACAAAAGTAACATGAAGGAGGCTCCTTTAAAAGCCAATGTCATGCTATCATATGAAGGACAAAAAAGACAGCAATCTTCCTGCTCATCCCTCTGGGAACATAATTCCTTCCTTTCAGCACACCAAAGCTTTAATATATAGGACACAGTGTGGGACAGAGGGTCAGTGGGTTACACTTATTTATACACGATCTGTATTTGGTTCAAGGACTCAGTCAGAAAATAGAAAGAAAAAAGACTTTCCATGATGAAGCTTGCAGTCAGTAGAAACTGAAGATAATATTGTACCTTTACTACATGCAGTAGATCACCAAATTCATTTTTACTAGGGTCGTAACAAAGGATTTTAGCTCTGGCCTTCAGAGGTAAGGAGCTGGTACACTAATCATATGTATTTGTCATCCCAGGTACCTGATTGCTTTTTTTTTAAGCACTCATATCTGTATTGGTCTTAAGTTCAAGACTAATTTTATCATTACTATATCCAAAAACAGTAGACATTAAAGGAAAATATATGCACCTGTATAAGCCAAAAGAGAGGAATTTGAAAAGTGAAAAAAACCAGCCTGTTCCAGCCTGTATTTTACTCATTACTAGCATTAGTAATTTTCATGATTTTATATTAGTTTTATGTTTAAATGTATTTGTACTTCTGCTTTCTCCTCATGTATATGAATGGTTTCTAGGTGTAAGCTGTAGAAGAGCAGTTAGATCTATACGCCATACCTTACTGATTCCAGGTCAGCTTCCAGCTCCTGCGTGTTGCCAAGACATTGTACGTGTTTGCTCTGAACTCCTGGGCTCCTTGTTCCGGTCTGCCAGGATCGATTACAAGGTTCACTCTTACAACACTGGGTTCCTGTGGGCCGTCTTTCGAAGGCTCCTCTTTCGAAGGTCCCATGAGGAGTCTTCGAAGAAGGCCATGTGACCCCAAAGGCTCCTCACAGGTAGAGTAGAATTTCATGGATATACCTCTTTTTACAGTGTTTGTTCCTGAATTCAAGCTCCTTTACATAAGCAGATTCATACACAAAGGAAATCCAGGCTTAGAATAGCAAATCTTTGGACTTCATCACATAACCTTTAAAAGTTCATATCACTAACCCAAGTACTAATTTTTTCTTCTTAAATGTACCTTAGAGTGTTACAGCCTCTGCTATGCTAGTTGTCATTATCATCTCTTATTAACTGCCAAAAAGTTGACAAGTGCCTTCAATCAATCCAGGATGTGAATTTTCATCTAATAGTTTTGCTGATGTTTACTAGTTACATGTTCTTAAAGACTATCTCATTATCTTTTTCACAGAGATCTTTAAAACAAAGACCCAAAGTATAACACCAATTCATGTATATAGATCCATTTTTATGCAAGCCTACATCTTCCCTTGTTTCCTTATCTTCCTTTTGTGTCTGTCCACTGCCTGTTGTGTTTTAGTTGCTTTGAGGCACAGACCACCTTTCTATGCAATATTTGAACAGATTCCTACACAATCTACTAGGCCATGATTGGAGCTCTTAAAAATACAGTAGTACTGCTCTATCAGCAGTAAATAAATGCAGCATTGATTCCTTTCACTAAACTGAACAATATGTTCTTAAAATTACAGGTCATCTGATCTTGGTGATTCACCACAGGTAATCTAGCCAGCAAGATTCAAACATTTTCTGATTTTTGCACTGCTGTTCTAAACATCACCTTCAGTGTCCTTCTATATACAAGCTCTTCAGGAGACGTAGGCTTACTTTAGCTGTTATGCATATTTATAATGGCCATCTAGTCATCACTAAACAATACACTGAGGCTGACAAACTGTTACAAGAGCAATCCCAGTAAAACTGGTGGGATGTGCACCTGATTTAGGACTTTTCCAAAGACTGGGTACTTGCTGACTGAATTCCTGCCATATATTGTAAATGTTTATTGCCTCATTACTTAGAGCTGTAAAGAAAAAGCTCAGTTCCAACATATCTAAAAATAATAAAAGTATCTTAAAAAAACATGATATTGGCTTTAAATCATGTCTTATCTTTAACATAAAGCAAAAAGCTTATAGCTTTTTTCCCCTTTTATTTAATGTTATCTTGGTATTTATTATATGTTTTATGGCTAGAAACTCACTAATTTTTCAGTTTAAGGCAAGGGTCCCATGTAAATATGAGCTGTGGACTTGAGAAAAAAATGAGTATCAGAGTATTAATACACTGTTTTTATACATTTCATAAAGATACAAAAACAAATTCCTTTTCCCATCCTTAAAAGATCCACTATCAGTTGTGGAATTAGACTATTTGGTACAAGTTGTTCCAATTTAATTTGAAGGAAGCGAATTACAAAAAAAAGCTTTACTCACACACAAAACTTAACACACAAGTCCTTATGGGTTGATTACATTTCAGTGTTTTTCAAGTGATGACTCAGGTTTTCCTTTTGTTTATCCATCCACAATTCCCTCCTAGCTTTTTTTTTTTTTTAACCATGCAAATGAAGTAGCACATTTTGTTAGACAAACCTTGATTTCTTCCTCTCCAACCCCCCCCACCCCCCAATTAAAAAGCAACCGCATCCCCAAAGCACCTCTATCTATTGAAACTGAAAGTCTTCAGGGTATTTTGGAAGCAGGAGACTGCAAAGTTTGAATGAGATACTCCACTGGCAAGCTTTCAAACTTATTTGCAGATCAGGACCTCTTTTGTAAAAGTCTCCCCAGGAGGAAGGCAGTTAGACACCTGCCAGTAGCCTGCAGTGGCACCATCCCACTGTGATGTTAATGAGATGAATGAGAGCACTATGGAGAGCTGCAATAATTACAGGGTGAAGAGCTTGTCTTTTCCTGGCCCTCCTCTCTGGGCTGCCTGTTCTATAAAGCAGGGTCTTTTGTAATACTAATTACAAATGTTAATTAAACATTTCTTTGGAATTTTGCCCTCCATTAATAGGTCGGATAAACAGGGAATAGCAATGACAGGCACAAGACATCATCAGCCACATGAGAAAAATACCATTTATTTGCTCCCTTTCTTTGGTCCCTCCAAAGATATAACTTCTGGTTTTGTTTTATTAAACAGACATTAAAGCCACTGAAATATAGCTTTTCTGCCCAGAAATAAAAACAAAATAATTCATACATTAACAGCATTAAACGTACTTGTAAGGACCCTTCCACCACAACTCAGTCTTTTCCATGTTGGCTTGACCCTGCGTTTTAAGCATAATCACGAATCTGTCTCTAAAGCTACATGAAACCCCTTCCAAACAGAGATTTAAGGAAATTTTCATGACAGCTGTTGATGACAGCACAAAAATCTAGCTTGATGGCCTAGTCTAGCACAAGCAGCACATGGCATTTCAAAATGTTGCACTAATACCATTTTTAACCTAGTCCCTAGAATTAGGGGAGTGACCCCTGCTCAGCTCAGAGCTAAGCACAAGTGCTTGGCAGACATCACCACAAAATGCTCTAACCCTTGCCCAACAGCCTGTCACAGCCAGATGCTCCCATCCATGCTCAGTAATTTAATATATCAGCAATATTATTTATTTCAATGAAATACCTTCTGCTGGGCAAGCTCATCTTACCTTTCCTTATAGTCCACATTGCTAGGGTACAAGAGGGGACCAAACTGTAAATTCCTTCAAAAACTGATTGGTCAAACTGGGGAATAAAAGCAATTTGAGGAATCAAAATGGGTGCAATGAAAATAATTACTGAAGGAGGGATCAAGTTTGGAAATTGTTTAAGCCCCATTCATTTTCATTATAAAGATGCAAAAGTATTGCAGAAACAAAAGTAAAATTTTGCATGCGTGGTTTTAAAAAGCATTTGACGACAGTAAACTTAACTCCCTTTGGATGAAATTAAGTCAGATGTATTTCAAGATAAAATCAGATTCTTTTCCTGCTTTGACAGGGGAAGGAGATCAGCACCAAACTGAAAAATTCATAATTTGCCCCTACAGATCCATTGATTTGACAGCAGCAAACCACATGAGAAATACTGGCAGGACAGAGCCTATAACAGGGTATGAGTCAATATCAAAGTTTTGAAGAATTATGACTCAAAGGTATCTTTAATTGTCATACTGGGAACCATGGCATAGTTGGCTGTGGCAACCAGACTCCCTTTCTTAATTTTCTGTGCAATGGACTTTGAAAACAGTCTGGTTTGTGAATCATCTGACACATCAAGACTTGAGCCATTATCATGAGGGATGAACACACTCAGGATTACACAGAAAAAACTGACCAAGTCGATGTAGAGATTCACAGAATGGACTTGAGTTTTAATTCTTTCCTCAGAGGTTTGGAAAAGGTATTATGCTCCCAGCTTTGTTTTTTATTTCACAAAGCAAAAAACATGACAGAGCCCTGAGTACTTCCACCTTTTCCAAAATGCCCTGCAAGCCACCATGAGCCTCACTCTCAGCCACCTTCTATCACCTTCTTCTAATGCAAAAACAAGAAATGAAGTAAGCCTTTGTTTAATAGCATGGGCTTAGTGAGACAGCTGCACTACGACAGCCTATTTTAAAATGCAATCTTACATGCTTTGTTGAGCCAAATAGCTGTTCTCTCCTACCTCACTAATCCAGGTGTACAGCTGCCAGCTCCAAAGGTAGAAATGCAAAAAAGCTACCCAGTCTAATATTGGAAATGTGACCATTATCATCGAGACTCTGCTCAGAGTTCTTCTACTGATGAAATTCACAAAAACTAGCCAAGTATTTTTTTTTAACATTTCTAGTGGTTCATTTATCCTTACTCGTCATACCCATTATTTGACGTATGTTCACAATTATTCTGCGACCACTGTCAGGATCCTAAAATAAGCTTGCAGTTATGAAGCAGTATGAGCTTTAAACAGAAAGTCACAAACAGGAAAATATACAACACAATGCAAGTGAGACAGTTTTGATCAACTAGTCTGATTATTTAGCACAGGCCACAGATTTTAGTGACGAAATTTGTACATCGGTCCATAATTTCTGAAATAGAACATATAGTTTTCAGAAGATGTTCACTCTTGATTTAGAAACTTCAAGCGATAGATAAAGCATACTTTAGTAAGTTGCTATGATCTTTTTTTTTTTAATCTGAGTTTGTTTTCAGCTTCTGGGCACTTTATCTATTTGTTCTTTTTCCTGCTGAGATTAAAGAGCCATGGTTTTCTTAATGTAGGTATTTTCAGATCATGACCCCTTCACCCCTTAACCTTCTCTTTGATAAGCTAAGCAGATTGATTTTCTTAAAATCCCACACTGGAGGACTATGTCTGTCTTCAGAAGATATTACTTCATAGAACTTCTCAAACATTAGGATACAGCTAGTTATAAATTCACTAAAAAAACTGTCACACTTGCATCTGTTTTTAGAACATCCCATAAAAATATTAACATCTCAGGAGGTCAGACCTCCAGAGCATCCTCCCAGACTGAATTATCCTATGATGCTAAAATTTCTAAATTCTTCAAGAGACGAAACAAAGCAGAAGAGCATTTTCAAAGCAAGATTAATCAGTAGGTTTCAGTAGAAGGCACTCCAATGACTTGTGCAGGGCTGTACCATATTACAACAGTTGATGCACTGGTTTCAAAAGAAATGGAAATGATATAAATCAGCACGGTCCTCCAAGCATAAATCTAACTTAATAGGGAGTTGCAACAGTTAAATTTACATAAATTTGTTAACATAAATAGCTATTCTTCTAAAGTACATGTTAGAAGAACTATGTGAGACATACTTATTGCCCTATACAATACATTAATGTCCATCGTTCTGCATAAAAAAGTCAGTCTCTATAATACTACTACTGAAGCATTTATTTATTTATTTATTTTAAACAGACCAGCCACTTAGCTTCATTTCCATTACATTTTGCAAAATACCATAACAATTGCATGCTGGACATAAGACACGCTCTTCCATTGCATTTTGCAAGATACCACAATAACTGTGCTAAATGATTTACTAGGAAACTGCCATACACTTTTAACTGGACAAACTTTAACCCCATCAGGAAGTGTGCCATCACATTACAGCAAAGCAGTGTCTATGCCACTATGGCCCCTGCATTTACCAGAAACAACATCAGCTGCATTAGTCTAACTCATTTGGCTTTCAAATTTGTCCCCAGAAGGCTGGGTTACATTCATATGAACATTAGCTTCTGTCATTGTCATTCTAAAGAGTCTTCATTTTTTAAAAAAACAAATTATGACATTGGATTACTGCTTTGAATGCAGGTCTTTGGATCAGGTGCAGTTTGGTAAGTCTACATCAGCAATTCTGTGTAGATCTGGGTTGTACTTTCAAAGTGAATCTCTCAATCCTCCCTATTTACCTCACATTAGTTTGCATTACAGAACAGTCTCTGAGCACATGATCTGGATCCCTGTTGGATGAAATTAAGCCAGAAGATACACTTCAGGAGCACAACTATTGCACTCCAGCAGGATCTGGCATGAAAGAGCCTCCCCACAAACACTTACAGGGTGGCCACAGGGTTTTGCTTTGCAGATTCATTTCTACTGGGCCATGCCACTTGCTAACAGACATAGCCTTTCTCTAATTTAATCTCATTTTGATCACCCTCATCTGTTAAAATAAATCAAGAGGAAAAACACTGAGCTGTTTGTAACTGCTTTCTATGTATCTCATCCTCTCATGGTTATAAGGTAATTCAAATCTGTTCGGCTTAGAATACGTACGTGTGCCTTTGAGTGTCAAAGCCTGAAGAAGCAGAAACCACTCTTTAAAGAAGCACACACATCACACGTGCTCAGTTTCTCAGACTTCAGTGTGCATACTTACTGTGAATGGTTTTTTCTGTCAATGGTCAGTGGTTAACACTCCCTATATGCCTATTGGTATGATAAACTGTAATGATTTCACAACATAGCTAAAAGCCCAGCATAAATGCAGAAGAGCAAGGAATTTTGGAGGTAAGACTTTCATTTTACCCATCACCCTTCCTTGTATTGGAACTTTATGAAACAACTATGTAGTGGTTTCTTTATGCACAAATGTAGAAAAAAGCATGACAGGTACATAAAGTAAAAATTGTGTGTTCTGACAGGCTCCTATATTTCCTCAGAAGTGACATTTTGTCATTTTGCAATTTCCCAAACATTTTTGTTGGAGTTTGTCCTTTATCTGAATGATAACTGTACTATTTCATACTGAGACAGGGCTGAAATAATTTGATACATTTTGAAAAAAACTCTAGTTGGTGGCTTAAACTACTGAAAAACATGCTAATAAAAGAAGGATGTCAGACCATGTACCACCACTTAATACTGAGTTGTGATGCATGTGACATAAACCCCATGAAAGAGACTTTTTTTTGGTCCTGGATTTTTTTGTTGTTTTATTTTCCTTTTTCTTTTTTTTTTTTTTTTAAGCTGGGGAAACAGTGACATACTTTAAGGCATGTGTCATTAAGATCTGTTTATTTTTGGTTCACCACCACATATAGAGCTAATGCTCTAGCTATGTTTTACAGTATGTGCAAAATATAGACTTAATTCTTGACTGGCTTACAAAGAAGATTTGCATACGGAGATATACAAACAAGTACTCACGACTTCACAAATTGATCTTAGGTCCCTTGCTTTCTATTTTGTGACCTGACACTTTCTGCAATTTTCAAAAGTGATCAGCAAAACACAAAGTAAAATCCAACAGCTCTGCAGATGTTTAGCATCTTCCAAAATCAGACCCAAATCACATGGAGTTACGGTCTTAGTGTTGCGAGCCTGATACCACACCATACAGCTCTTGCTGAAAGCAAAAAAATGTCATTTTCTTTTTTTTTTTTTCTTTGTTTTTTTTTTTTTTTTACTAGACCCAATGCAATTGGACAAGATTCTTCTGACCTATTATGAAGAGCTTCCAAATTGCTGGAAGGGAATTTGGCTGAAAGATTCTCACCAAGTGCTCATGAAATATTTTGAAATTTCACCTGTGAATGATTAGACAGTGGTCAGAAGAATAAAAGGAAAATCTAGATAAGAAGATGAGATGGGATTTCAATTCCCTACAAGATACAATTTCTAAATTATACTGTATTATATTCAAGTCATTCATAGACCTTTGGTTCAAAACTAATATGCTGCTGCTGAAACATAGAACTTTCTACTTTTGCTGCAGTAGCATGGAATTCTGGAATCAGTCACTTGGAAACAACGTTACTAGAACAGTCTATAAATCTTTCGGCAAATGTTTTTATATGAAGAAGTTGATTCACTGAAAATCTAAGGTCAGAACGTTTATTTTAGCATCTTGTTTTTACAACTGAAATTTCTGAAAAGATACAAAACTCACCTTAATGTAGAACTAAGACTGCTTGAAAAACTAGAATTCTTCCAGAACAAATTAATTTTCACACTGCAAAATAAATTAATTTATGAATAAAGATAGAAAGAAAAGACTGGTTTTATCAACTGCTTCTGTGTAGAAACTGAAAGTTTTGAACACACCAAGCTGAGTGATCATGCCTTAGTACTTCTATTATCAGAATCATTCAGAATTTCCTATGCTTGAGATTAATCCAGACCATGAAATTCCAGCCTGAGTTGGAATGACAAAGAAATGCTTCAGTTCACCTAGAAGTTCAAAGGCGGTGAAAACATAGTTCTATAAGAGGAGATCTGCATCTTCAGGAGTGCTGTGCAAGACCCTTTCCAGAGCAAACCAGTTCTTCTAGTAGATTCAGTGAGAAAATTTGTCCTAGATTTATCCATTCACAGAATATGTGGGAGAGAAGATAAAAGCTTTTGTTCTCAGGGAAACATAAGAGCTGCAATTACAGCAAGCTCCTTATGAAGCATCCTGGTGGGAAGAGGGCCCTTGTGCATGGTCCTCTTCCGCAAATCCAAACAAAAACTGTGTGCAATACATTTCAGAATGAGGATGCTGAAGTCCCCTGCTACTTCAGCAGAACAAATCAGGATGCGTACTTCCGTCCTGCATATCAGGATGGAAGAGAGAGTGCTGGAAATGAAGGAGGAATAAAGCTCTCTGCAATGAGAAAAACTAGGTGAAGAAAACTGCAGTCTGCTAAAGAAAATTCAGTGTTCTGCTCTTTGTCAGAAGATAAATTTCCTCAATGTCAAATATAATTGTTTTTAGTTTTGTTGCAGTTGTTTAAGAGAAATAAATCTTTCGGCAGATAAAAATGCTGGTTTACATTTACAGAACCAACATAGTAGAATATGTTAACACTGATGTACACCCTCAAGTCACCACAGGGCAAGTGAAAGAAACAGTAAAGATAAATATCTGATATCAGAGATACTAGGTCCAATGCAAAAGAAAAAAAATCATCTGAAAGGATGTTATCTAGGATAGAGCAGCAGATAGACCTGATTATTCAAAAGTGATAAACATTCCTCCTACCACAGCATGCACATGATTAACTGATACTTAAAGGGTCTATCTAGCAGTAACAGGATAGACTTCCAAATACCCTAGGACACCCCTGGTTTCCACTGGAGTTCTTTGCTCCAGCATGTGGAATTATGCCCCTTTTAAATAAATGAGCTGTTTAGAACTTCAAACCTACCTCCAGATACCAGTGTTCTGCTATACCATTATTTCCCAATCCTTATTACTGTAACAGTTGAAACATTAAAATTAATACATTCACAATTGAGCTGATTTCTAAATTAAAGTCTGATTGCAAATGACAGCAAGAGATTTCCTTTAAACATGCACATCACCAAGACAAAAGTTATTACAGGCTGCACATAATGCCAGTCACAAAGGCAGACAATAGCTAAGCAGAAATTATCCAGATAAACAGGGAACAGTAGCAACTGAAGAGAAATCAGTAACAGAGGAAGGAGCTAGAGAGGTTCATGGCATAAACAAAGTAAACGGTATTAGTATTATTCCAGTTCTCAACGATATTTACCAGGGCTTTAAGGGTTCTGGTATGTTTCTCATGCTTATTTCACCTCTAAACATCTATAACTTGAACCGTGAGCTCCCTTACTGACTTTTGATTTTCTACAGAGACCCAACCCATCAAGCAGCAAAGGGTTTCCATCTCCCTGACACCAGCCCTTAGTGACTCCTGGAAGACAATCAGCAGACAAAGCACATGTTTATAATGCAGCCTGCAATGGACTCAACTTGAGTCTCCACATGGCAAGGCAGCAGAGTGATCTAACAACATTTGATTTCACAGCACTCAAAGGACACGCATCTCCACCCGGTGCTGCCGAAGCCAAGTCACCCAGCCCCTTCTCCTCAGCATGTGGCTCAAGAGAAACAGAGCTGCTCATAGGCAGCACTTCTTCAGCAAGCACAGAGATCTCTGCTCATCATTTCTAGTGCAGAAGAGGCCACATCATTTGGAAGAAGCAACCATCTTGACATTTTTCATTTCAGGACTTGAGGCTGGGAAAATGAGCCAACAAACTTTTGCAGGCCTGTGCTAAGAGGCCCATCCAGGATAAGTGAGGTCAGCAGAGACTTATGGCTAACTCTATTGCTCTTCAGATTTTGAAGATGTTAATGTTAAGTTAATGAACTTCTATTTCCAGAGTGGAAGTAATTTAATGTAATTGCCAGGCAGGAGAGGCTGGATTTGTAGCAGGCTTAGAAGATCTCAGTGGCCCAATCATGGCCTTCAGGAAGAAGCCAGCCACATAGTCTCTGTGAAGGTCTTCCCATGAAAAGAAACCAGATACAACCACTAATAGGGAACCAGGCCAAGGTAAGGCCTTTCCCCTCACTGCTGACAGGGCCCAAGTCAAAGTGTGCTAACAGATAGGGTATGGCCCCTAAAATTCAGCTGTATACCAACCTAACTCTGAGGCTCAACTATAGAGCAGAACTGAGCCTTAAATTACTTGCTTTTTCCAGCATAAAAGCCATTGCCTTAATTAGCTCCAATTCTCTCTCCATACATAGACCCCTTGCCCCCATGCATAGACCAAAGTTCAAGATGACTAAACTCTAACTTTGCCCTTCAGGAAAAAGCCTCCAGATGACCACAAAGCCAGACTGACAAAGAAACTGGGCCTGCCAGGGCCAGCACCAAATGCATCCTGAGGATAAACAGAAGCCTCTACTCTCCAGAGCTTTTCAACTGATCCATTGCTTTTCAACAGCACTGAATTCTCCCTTTCTGGCTCTGCTTAGACACTCACAAGCAGTCAGGAAAGACCTTCCATACAAGCCTACCAGGCATCCCCAGGAAGCAGGACCAGGGTAAGGGTCTCCTGTGCTAACACTCCTTGAGAAGCTGGCTTCAAATACAGTGCTGCAATTATGCCCTTATGAGCATTTTGATTCTCCCTAAAGGGAGAAAAATGTTCCAAAATGTGTTGTTGTCTAGTATGTCAGCTAATTGCTCTGCAACATATATCAGAAGCAGCTGTAGTTCTTAATAACGTGGAAAGTTTAGGTCCTTGTCCTGCTGGTCCCATGGCAGACTGACAAAAACAGAATCTGTTCTCTCCTCTCTCCCTCACTTTTTTTCTTGCTTTCTCTGAACAGCTTGACTGGCAGACTAGAGAATAATCCCATTCACAGTTAATGTGCAGTAACGGGATTGAGAAAAAACTGTCTTAAGAAGCTTTCATCTGGGTCAGGACATATCGACACCATACTTAAAGATATGCGCTCTGCACCCTAGCGTAGAGATAAACGTTTCAACTGCAGGCTTTAAAGAATACCACTTCCATGACACAGCTACTGAACTATTTAGACTATGTGAAACAATTTCCACCCACAAAGTTTGCTTTCTTCACAGGTTAAGGAGTGCCACAAACAAGTCAAAGAAAGTACTTTCCTTCCTATGCAAAATCAGTTATGCCATAAGGGTTTATTTTTCACTGGTTCTGAGGGCCCAAAGAACAAGATAAAGTCACTGCAACAAGCTGTGCATGTCAGTGTGAGAAAAAGGGGACCACCCTTCTAGTTCATAGCCTTCTCTGACAACCACTGATCCACTCACCTCTTTGGGACAAGGAAGCTTTAATATCCCTTCGAAAGGTTCAGAGATCCAGTATGGAAAAGTGTTTCATTAAGGGGGCATCAACACCATGGATTTTTATCTGTCTCCTCTTCCAGTAATGACAAGGTGGTTCTTTCTGACAGAGACATGAAGGGAATCCAACAAGTTCAAATCCCTCACTCCTCAATTTCCTGGAGAATGCTGGATATGAGGGATTTTTATTACATTTTATTACAGTTTCAAATATCACTAATGATAAAACACGGTACAAAACAGGGACTGTTATGCTGGCTGTTATAAGGCAGATAACTTTACCAGACCAGCTTATAAATGGCTTTAGCCAGCTTTTCAGCAGCTTTAATATCAATCTTGCGTAGCTTGCACTATAATACATCCGTATTATGCATTTACTTTGACTGTAATCCCAAAATCTTGAGTAAATTCAGCTCTTGCTTGTGTTTGTGTATGCACAATTCATCTAGTTTGAGTGATGCTGAGCCTTCTTATATCATGCTTAAATTTAGTCCATAGGCATTTTTCAGGGAATTAAACTTTTTCCCCCATAGAGTCACACTCACAGAAAAGTTTAGGTGGGGGGAGGTCTCTGGAGTTCAACTGATCCAACCTTAGTTATTTAGAAATCAGGTAATGCAAATACCTGTCAAGCAGAATCCCAAATTATTTCCAGTAACCAGGATCCTACCTATATGCAACATAACCCAATTGGTTCTCAGGGTCGAGATTTTTTTTCCCTATATTTGGATGAAGGTTTCCCAGCACAGTTTGCCTGTTGCCTTTGTCCTGTGACCACATACTTGTGAAAAGAGCACTATCTTCTCCATAATTACATTTTAGGAGATTACATTTTAGGAATTGGAAAACTGATCAGCAAACTCTTCTCTTCTCTAGGTTGAGAAGACCCGACTTCTTCATTTGTCCTTTATACATCAGGTTCTCTGATGCTCTAATCATCTTGGTGACCCTCCACTGAACCCTCTCATTTTCCAATATCTCTTGAACAGGGCAGGGGGAATCAAAACCGAACACTATTCCAGACGTGGACTATCAAATGCCAAATAGCATGAAATCATCACACCCCCTTGAACCTGCTGTTTGTACTCTCGCTGATAGAGCCCAGGAGACTGTTTACTTTCATTGTTGCAATGCTGTGCTGCTGGCTCACATCCAGCTTGTCTACAGAAACTCCCACATCCTTCTCTTCGGGACAGTCTGTAAGAGCCCAACCTGTACTGCTACTTGGGATTATTCCAGGTGCAAGACTTCACGCTTAAAACTGCCTGCTAAGGTCTCTCTGTATGGTGGCTTCTCCTGCTCCTGTTCTACCTCTCCTTCTAGTCTTGTATTCTCCATTAGCTTGGTGCAGATGCATTCTACCCTTTCATCCAGATTGTTTATAAAGATATTGAATAGTATTGAACCAAGGGTCAACCCCTGAGGAACTCAACATGTGGCCAGTTGCCAATTTGACTTTGAGTTATTAACCACCAACAATTTGAGTTCAGCATATCAGCCAGTTCTCCATGCAACTGGTACTCAGCTCATTAATACCTTACCAGGCTGTCAACAAGGATGTGGGAAACCACACCAAATGCCTTGCTAAAATTATGGTAGACAACATCCAAAGCACTACCCTCCATCATTGACCAAGTTATTTCATCATAAAAGAAAATCAAACAGTTTACTGTTGGTAAAACTGTGTTGACTTTTCCCAGTCACCTGCTTGTCTTTCATGGTATCTCTTTCACACATGAAGGAAACGCACTTCCATGAGGACCCATTCTACTTTTCTTTCCTCCAGGAGCTGAAGTGATGCTAACTGGTCTGTCATTTCCCAAAACATCTTTTTGCCAATTTTGTAGACAGGTGTAATAGTTACTCTTTTCCCATCATCCATTCTCATCATCTACAGGACCTTTCTGAAAAGACAGACAAGAGCTTTATAAAGGTGTCAGCACCCTTACCACACTAAGGTGCATTGTCACATCCTATAGACTCGTATATGCCCTATTTGTATAGAAGGTCCCTAACTTGACCTTGCTGTACTATTAGTAGTTTGCCATTTGCTTTGCTGTTTCTTCCTGGCATACAGGCTTGGGCTAATACTGTGAAGACCAAGATAAAAAAAGGCATTGATCATGTCAGCATTTTACATTATTTGTGGCCTAAATTGCTAGCCCCGTTGAGCAGCAGGTACACATCTTCCTTGTATATCTGGTTGCTATTAGCACACCTATGGAAGCCTTCACTGTTTTGTCAAAATCTCTTGCCAGTTGCAGCTCTCTTGACCCTGGCCTTGCAATTCAGATCTCTGCATGCCTAAGCAATATTCCTGTTCTCCTTTAGGAGTGTTCCCTTTTCAACCTCCTCTGTTTCCCTCCATCCAACCCCCTCCTCTTCATTGTAGTTCTCTCAATAGCTCACTGTTTAGCCATGCTGGCTTCTTCTGCCAACTCATTTTCCCTGCACTTAGGAGGATAAGCTGCTCTTGTGATTGTAGAAGGCTGTCTCTGCAAGTCTCCCAACACTCTGCAGCTCCCTCAGCCTCCACAACAGACTGTTAAGATCCCTCTTAACAGCTCCTTCAGCAAGCTTAAATCTACTCTTCTGAAGTCCTGGGTCTTCATTCTGCTGCTCGATTTCCTCATGCCTCTCAGAATATTAAATTCTACAATTGTATGGTTACTGTAGCCAAGGCTGCTGCTGAAGGTCATATTAACAGTAACATGTATGTAGATAGGTATGAGACCTACCTACATGCCATACAGGGTAATACGATATAGACCTATAAGATAATACCTATCCTATAGGTCATAAAATGTGTAAATTCCTCGTTCAGGTAACTTTGTAAGACAAGGAATAAGACAAATTTATTAGCATCGTTAGGTACTGAATAATATGGGCATCATCTTTCTTCCTGTGAGCTCAATAGAAGCCTTTTACATAAAACTGTAGCTAAAGCTCAGTTTGCAGGAAAACTTGTTACAAGATCCACAAACCACCTTTCCCATACACTGTACTTTGAGCAACAAATGACTTCAAGATCAGTAGGTTTTGTTGTTTGTTTGTTTTTTAACACAATTATAAACTCATTGGAAATGGGATGAGCAAGGAGATTGAGATTTTTCAGACATTCTTGAGGATTCTTTGAGGAAAAATCCTTTTTTCACTACAGTCAGAAAAGTCAAACCTTTCTGGAGCCAGGAGTTTATACCATTTTTTCCTTTTTTTCCTATTAAAATGTTGAAAGAGTTGTGTAAGTTCAGAAGGCTGAACATACTGTCCCATGTTCAGATTTTATTACAGCTGAGGAAACCCTTTGAATTCATTCAGATTTATAAATTCAGACAGTGGTTATGAAAAATATAGATGACAAGTTCTCCATTGAAAAATGTTTCTCACATAAGATTCACCTCTGTAGTGCAGCTGTTTTCATCTAGCAATTGGTTTTCTTGCTACTATTTCTCATTCAGCCAATTGAAACTATTTTTAAGAGCAAATATTTACTACTAAGGAACTACAACACCACCAGATTAGCTAAAACAAAGAGAGGACCTCATATAACAAAATTATATCTTTAGCCAATGTCTTTCCAAATAATCTGCCGTGGCTTTAACAAAAACTGCTTTAAATCTGAAAATTTAAAAGTAGACAGCGGGATACTTTACTAAGGACTTGATTTTTGTTCTGTTACAATCTGTTCCAAAAACTGGAGTTTAAAGCAATCTCAACATAGCTCAATAAGACTTAGAAATTAAATAGTTACCGTGCTTTGCAAAGTCCTTTGATTGAGTTCTGCAGGTAGAAATCGAGGGCTGCTGCCAAATAGCCTGATTTCTAAATGGAAAAAATCAGAACTGTGCCATCTCAGATTTTCTTTCCAGACTAAATGCACTTCTCTCTTCTAGAGGATGGCAACAGGATTTGTAGTCCTAGCCTTTTTTCCTTCCACATTTTACCTTGTAATACTACACAATTATGAAGCTTTCAGAATTAAAGGCCTTCTGTAATAGTAGCTTCCCTCATCCTAGCTTCTGACCTAACATAATAGTTAAAAACACAGTAAAGGAAATTACCTAATATATTTAGCTACTGTCATTGCTGTCTTATTAGACAATGCTACCAGTTCCAACAATAGCATTTCTATTCTTTCTTGGTATTTTCTTTAAATTCTTAGATACCAGAATCAAGTGAAAACTAAGTAGAAAACAAATGTTAACAGAACATGATTTTTCTCTCTTTTTTTTTTTTTTTAAAAAAAAAGCTAAGAATATTTGTAATCTCAGGATTTTATGATGCATGGATTTTAAAGTATTTTAAAGCTTAAGGCTGGCAATACAGTCACATTGATTGTCAGAGCCTGTAGCAATATTGGTGTTCTCATCCCGTTCTCAAAGTAAAATTATCAGAAAAACCTTTCCTCATTCCAAGTTTATTACAAAAATGGTGTTCCAGAAACAGCCACATGAAATGTGAGCCTAAGACCTTATCTTCAGGCTTGATATCTTCTTTCAGGGCTTACCCTTCTCAGATTCTAGCTCCATTTACCCACGGTCAACTCTGACTTTCCACAGACTGGTAATAATGCAGCCACACCTTTAGACAACAGCACAATCCCTTTAATGTGGCAAGGTACCACATGCAAACACTAATTTAAAACTGCCTTTCCATGGTATGCACACTTTTTGGTGCGCACACTTCATTACTCCTGTTTCCTCAAGACCAAAATAAAAGATTATCCCATCCACAATTTCTTCCTGTTTCACGTAATCTGTCAGAATTAGTTGTGGATACAACATTATACAGAAATTAGTCCAAAACTTGCTAAAATTTGAGACTGAAAAGATACCATGCTGAGTCTGAGAAGGTTAAGTCCTGAAAGAAGGCACCCTAATAACAGCTTTAAGATGTCACCAGTATTTGTAAGTTTGATCTCTTCTGGACTTAGACATGAAGGAAGACAGTGTTCCAGCTATGGACTTTGAATTTTGCAGTGAAGTCCCTTAATATTACTAATAAAATCAAATTACACCACTAAAAATCGTCCCTTTACATACTTATTACTAAATTTACACAATGATCCCAACATAATCAAGATCATTCCTGCCCTTCCCCCCCCTTTTTTTTTTTTTTTACTATTGTTTAGATTGCTCTTAACTAACTATCACAATCAAATCCGTATTTTATCCTTAATATTCAGACAGGTGAAACAATCCAGCTTTCCAACTGCTGTAAAGACTGAAATTCATCTTCATGAACTAGACATTCCAGAAAAGGAAAAAAATGCTGTTAATTGAAATATATTACAATTCAACTTCATATGGAAAAAAATGTTCTCATCATTTCATATTTCCACACAACATCATTCATCAGATGACTGTTCCAGAGAACTCTGCCTCTTGAGATGGTGAGAAACTCCAAATAAATTCCTACACTGGTATGAAAACATTTCTGAACCATAGGTGTTGGCAAGATAATGTTTTGCACTGATTTCTTATTAAGCAGACTAGCACTAAAACATTATCCATAAATACATGCATAATGGTAAAAGCAATCTACCTGCTGATGTGATGGGTAAGTAAATGAGGAAACAGAGTGGGAGAAGTATTTCTTTGCTTTATGATCAAAAAAGCTCTCAGCTTATTGGTCCTTGAAAGACAGATGATTGTGCATGTCGCTCTAATGCATGTTCTATTAGGGAAGCATAGTTTGAACCGCCTAAGTTTTTAGGGCTATCGGAACTTTTATTTCATCTGGGTTACTGTGAATGCTCCCACATGTTAGATAGCCACAGCCAAAAAGAGTAAGATGTCAGCAAGAGAAATGGGCAAAAGAGGATGTCTGCATTCCTCTGGTAAAACTTATTTTTCTTTTACCTTCCAATGCTGCATTCGCATACCGTGTGTTCTGTGTTACTAAGGAGCTTTAAGGCAGAGTACCTGGGACAGCTCTGAGATGAAAAGGGGCCCGAGGGAGTTTTCCATGCCTAATTTCTATCAAGTCTAATGAACAGAAATGATCTACTAGCCTTTTAGAAATGAGAAAAAGGAAATAGCAAAACGTTGCCAATGTCAGCTAAGCAGGGTTCATTTTCAACTAGCATGAGTATTTGTCATTTAAACAGTGTCCCAGAAGCTGCCAACCTGACAATGCTTTTCAATTATAAGAAAAGGTATGTCTGAAGTTTCTCTTTTCTTAAAGGGTGACATCTGTCTCAGTGGCAGACTCTGCTCTGTAACTTAAAGTGTCTGCACCATCTCTATTACAATGCAAGATATCCACTGTGTCAGTTAGAACAAGGTAGGTCGATGCTCCCTACACCTCCTGTTAACTTGAGCAACAGTCATATTGCCAGAGATAATTAAAACCCAGTTTACACACTGGACTTGTATAGAAATGCACACCATCTTTGTTTCTGTTTTTAACTTTGTTAAAGTCAAAGCTTTCTGTTTTGACTAACACCTAATAATATTGCTCATTATTATTAAAAAGCACCACTCTAGCACAGCATTCACTTGAAATGCACAGCTTATAACAAGTGCTGTAGCCGCTGTGATAAATCTTTTGGGATAGGTCATTCCCTCTCTCACAAGAGGATTGCTCTGATTATCTCTCCATTCCATGGAGATCTGCCCTCAGAAATTCAGTGGAGGACCATGTTGAAGTTCTAGGACAGGGCTGCCATATGTAGCTTCCACCAGATCACTCATTTAAAAAAAAAAAAAAAGCGAAGCTGCCTTTTACCTAGCTTGGATTCCCAACAGTATCCCCAAACCCATTTCTATCACAGCTGGGCTCCTCTGGCCCTGTAATATTCTACCTTTTGTAGGCAAGGCTTTACTGAAAATACAATATGATATTAGGCTACTTCATCTCTTCATGATTCTTTCTCCCAGGAAGGGGCACTGCATTCATCCTTCTCCATCCATCTGGTTGCCTGCTCTCTGCAGGCCCAGAGTCTTGTGAGAATCAGCAGCAAAGGAGAGAGCTGCAGAAATAAATGAGCTGCTCTTCACAAAATAGAGGTACACATGGAGGAAGTTAATGTGGCAGGACTGGTTTTCTGCATAAATTGTGAAATAGTCCTCGCATTTGCTCACTGCTTGCATGCTGTCCTCATTAGCACACAACTGACATGAAACTCAGTACTTTCAACATTGGTCCATGAGAAGCTGAAAAAAGACTAGTGGGGGTTTTAGCCTTACTTTACTGATTCGACAATAGAAATCCTATGGGACTAGGGTCATATGGAAACCAAATTGCAGCCAGTTTACCTGCTTATTTTGTAATTTTAGTTCATTTCTCATTAGTATTTTTTATGGAACACTAATGACCAAAAAAATACAGAATGAGCTATTTTTCACTCCCTTTCCAGGTGGGAAGGTCTCTGAATTATTTCTCTTCATTAAGTAAAAAACCTTCCATTTGGTTGGCATGACAGTGACACAGGATCTCTCAACAGCTGTTTCAAAGACAGCTGGAAGC
This sequence comes from Cygnus atratus, assembly GCF_013377495.2. NCBI lineage: Eukaryota > Metazoa > Chordata > Aves > Anseriformes > Anatidae > Cygnus > Cygnus atratus. The sequence continues at coordinate 78,685,834 of NC_066363.1, forward strand.
TACAAAGCTTTTAGTATGGGAAACAATATTCTATACCTTCACATTTTTAGGAGTTATGTGGGTAAATCCCCACTCATTGAGATAAGAATATACCTCATTCAGCATCAAATTAATAACCAGCATTTTCCTAACTCACCATAGCAACCATGAAATAATGGCAAAGGAGTGAGAACAGCCTGGTAAAGCAGATCACGTGTTGCGGAGCATAGATGAAGACAGCAGCTTACATTTTACGTATCCATTGCATGCAGAGCTTTGCTAGCGGTCAGTGCAAGAATTGCAAAAGATAGAAGACAAGAATATAGCGTGTGTAATTATGTTCTGTAAATATCTGCAAGAATATACTGTATGCTTTTTGTAAGTCTCATAAGCACTACAGTTCCCCTTCAGGGGAAACATTTAGCACTTCAGCATCTCAACAGAAAACAGCACTGCAGTCTGATATGAGGGCAAAAATTGTGTAGTCCCATGTTTTCTTAAGATGCAAGATAGCAAATCAAGACAAATACATCTGATTACATCCAATGCTCCAGAGACCTACATAGCAGAGCTCTTACTGAACTGTTAACCACAAGGTAGACTCAATGAAGATGACCTGAGCAAAAACTATTGCCTTAACAAATGAACAAAGCTATAGAAAAAGTGATTTCAAACTAATAGGCAAGATGGCAGTACGCAATAGAAGCTGGCTAACATCTAGCTCTATAAAACATCTCAGAAGATGGTATATTTCATTGCATTCAGCTGCATGTCCCATTTTGCATGGTGTACATCCTTCTGAGGCTTTGTGCTCTTGTAGATGTAATACTATTCACACCAACTGAAAAAATTGAAAATAAAATCTGAGAGAAACCATGGTTGAAAGTCCATATACTTGAAAGGTAACAAGTCATCACTTCAAAGATTTAGTAGTCATGTAGTTTACCTGCTATTTCACCCCCTGACCCTGAAAAAAAATTTTCCTCCATAATTGTTTTATAAAATTGTATCTCAAAATATCCTTTCAGAATTATCAAAACCATTAGAAGAAGGTAATATAAAAACCCAACAATAATAAGCGTACAGTTCATACTAGTTCACAGTAAAGTCATTGAACACATCATCTTTGTTCCAACAGTTGAACATAATGGGAGAAATCTCATACCACTAACTTGGAAGACAGGCAGCAATAAGACGACCACCAAAATGAATCTAAAATTAGAGTGACAAAATAATATGAAAGCAGGTGCAACATTTTAGAAGTGTACTTGGAGCTTGCTCTAAGATAAGTGAAATAAGTTTGTAAACACATATGAGATACTTGGGAGTGGAAAAACTTGACTTTTTTTTCTTCATGCCAATTGTTTTATACCTAGTGCTTACACAATTCCGTATCCAATTTGTATTGAATTCCACTGACCTCACATACAAGCAAGGCAGCATCAGTGAAAACCATTCTATTTTAATAAAAGAACTTTATAGTCTGTGATAACAGTCCACATAAGTACTCACATCTGTTTATCTGTAACTATTCTGTGACAGTAGAGCAACGTATCTTGAACAGTACGTGGCTTTATATGCTTTGATTTTGTATGATTATATATACTAAGCTAGCACCCAACATACACACTTATTCTATTGACACAGAAATAAAAGATGTCCTTGGGTATTCTTAAATCATCAATTATGAAAGATGCATTAAAAAAAAAAAAAGAAAGAAATTCCTAGTTACTCTTTCAAACAAACCAAATAAAGCAGATAAACGACTCAGAATTTAATGAACTGACGTTTTCAATCTTTGTGTTTTCAACTCAATTATGAGCAACATGACCATAGGTTAAATTCAGGGTGTTGTTTTTTTGAGTTCATCTGATTTTTATGGCTTCTCTTTGTATTACTCAGCCTGACAGTGGGCAGATGATTAGAAATTATTCACTTCCTAAATACCTATTAAACATTCCTTGTTTTGTTTAAACTATCTCATAGAAGCAGGTTGTACATATGCCCTATTGCCGATTTGACCGTAACAACAGGAGGTACATTTAGCGTTTTAGAGAGGACTAAAAATCTCTACAACAGTAATACATATGAATCTTATCCTTCTTGCCACACCTGTGAAATTTCATCATCTTCAAGAAGTATCCTAAGACTTTCAGGAAAGGGGAAAAAATCCCACACACTCACAGGAGGACAGCTGATTTAATAGCTTCCTCTTCCCAGCCTGAGCCTTTCTAAGCAGTCCTTTGAACCACCACCCTTTTAGATTCAAATAGTATGACTAATAATTGCCATATATGCCTCAAAATCTGCTATGCCTGTTAAGCTATAGTTAGTTTTCCCTCCACCTCTTACTGCATCAAATAAAACCATCACCTTTTCTTAATGATCTCATTCTACAGGCAAACCTATTTGCTTTATCTCTCATTCCTTATGTAGCCTTGAACTGCATTACAGTAGGCAACCTAGTAGTGCTGTGGGTAGCACACAGCACGGACATGTCTTTTCCTCTGTTTGTTTAAGCCTATTGAGGCTTGTATTAAAGAGCTTTTAAAGATAATTGAGGATCTCAACCTTTTTGTTTACTCAAGCCCTCAAAAACCTCATCTTCCTTTAAGTATAATCTGGTAAACCTTTGATGTTAGTTGTAAACCTGCTTGTATTTATTAACAACTCCAAATCCACATTACTACAGAAAAGCAAGCCTCTGCTCAGTCTGTTGCAGGGTGGGGGTGGGGGGTGGGGGTAGAAGGTGAAAGGGAAAACCTTATTGAACCGATTTCCATGAGCAAATCCCTTACAATTGAAGAGTTCTTACCACAGGATATTTGGACACATTACAGCCTAAAAAGTAGGTTGTAAACATGGAGGCATTTACAGATCAAGAAATATTTAATTGCTCAGAGAAACCCAGATAAAAAGATGCAGTTCCAAGGAAGAAGGTGCTGTTTACTTTACAATCGTCTTTCTTTGAAGTTTGTGCATTTCTGGTCATTTCCTTGGTGTACCTTTGAAGTACCTTTCTTTCCCACAGCTGCTTTCACAAGTCATGGGGGCACTGTAATTCTCCTCCCATTTAGGAGGATTTCAGACATTCATGCTCACATCAAGCAGGACCTCATTCAATCTGCTGTCCCAGCAGTTCAGCCTCTAAAGCCTCTGATGGGACAAATGCGACCTCAGCAGGGGTTTCCCCCAGCACTCACTGCAGCCACCAGGGCTCTTGTCCAAGTGAGGGAATAAAAGGGCTTCTCTGCTGGCCAAGCCCCCAGTCATCAGCTGCTTCAAACAACCACAACTAAAACAGTGGCATCAACATTACCTGCAGTATGTCCCATATTTCACACTGAGCTGGCACAGGTGAATTTCTAGAACAAAGAAATAAGAAGTGCGCTCTTTGGAGCACTTGGTGATCCACAAATCAGTTAGAATTGCTGATGGTAGACAGCCACATTTGTGCTGATGACCTGGCTATTTATAGTCAGAGGAAAAGCAGCAGCACAACTGCTTTCTGCTCATCTCATACATCCTTTAAGGCCTTATATTTAGGCAAGTATTCAGATTCCAGCCACCGATACCTCACGAACAAAACACCTGGGGGAAGTGCAAGCACAGAGCAGGAAGCTCTCAGAGTTCAACTTTCATTTTTCACACCGTGCCCTGTTGGTACTCAGAGTTCATATCACTACCACTGAGGTGGGCCACCAACATTAAAAGGCACCAAGTTCAGGGGTCTGGTTGTCTAGTCAGAGAGAATTGTCGCTCCTTCCTTTGACATGCTCTGAATCTTTTCGCTCTGTGCAGAATAAAGTTACCTCTGAGAGGAAACCAAAGTCAATTCATGCTTGCCCCACACAAAGTTAGCTGCCTATGCAGAGTTTCATACGTATCAATCTATCTGACGGTCCAAATAGCAGGATCCAAAAGATCCTGGAACATAAGAACGAAGGGTATCTCTGCCAAACCCTAGGGAAGCAGATACGTAAATATACAATTATTTTATTTTATTGAAAGTCAGGAAAGTTGAAGTGGGTGAAAAAGAAATGCTAATTGAAGTTCTCAGAAAGTGGTTCTCAAGGTCCCAAAAAAAACCCTAGTTTCTCTTCTCAGGTTCAAAGCACCCTCGCTGTGCTGGACCAACAGAGCTGCACAGTTTGAAGTTGAAAAGAGGGATAGCGTGGCTGCTGCTCTTTGAAGAGCTGAATAAGAAAAAGTAGCATTTAAGAAGATTGGAAAGGACTTTTAGAATATATAGCTTTTTCCTGGGGAAAAAAAATATGTATATTTTAAAGTAGAAGTTTAATGAGAAGTGGGGAAAAGGTTTCATAAAACTTCATTTTGGTGATCTATTTTCTATGAATAGCACCTATTCCTCCCTCATTATTCCTCCCACCCAAGGAAGAGGTTCTGTGGCAGAACTGAAAAAGTCAAATAACTGTATTGATGGATGTGTTTTTAACCACTGGAGTTGGTTATTTAACCACTGGCAATGACAAAATATTATTGTTTTATACATACACATGGGATGTATGTGACTGTAGAAATATATGTACACGTACATGTTTATACAGTATATACAGATGCTATGTATCTAAGAGATTATACACGTATAAAGATACCATAAGCATACATGTGTATTAAGTGGAACAAGTTTACGCTTTGGTGCTAATTCACATACTTAACCTTATGTTTAGAAATAAAACCATCAGCTTAAACCTGGACAGCAGTAAACATGCATAATTTCCTTTCATTGATCAAAGCTTTACGGGCAATACTTTCTTCCTAGTTGACACCAACAAAAGAGAAATCAAGAGCAGACCCCAGGTATTCCCCTCTCCCCCGAAAATGGGGAGCATCTCCTACAGCTACAAACATAACATGAAATTGCTTCCGAGACTTCACAAATCTGCTAGACAAAAAGAATTGTCTAGTGCTGATCACTACAGCTAGGAAGCATGAACCAAACACCTCTTTCTTTGTACCCTAGCATTCTGTGGAACATTAAGAATGTAATGGAAAATGGTCAGCATCTTGTCAAACCAGCACCTTGTTCCTCGTGTTAGTCGAAAAATAGTAATAAGATGGCAGAGTAAGCACATAATTGTTGGGTTTTCCTTTTTTTGTTGTTGTTTTGTTTTTCCATGATGTCGTTTGTTTTTGGGGTCCCTTCCATGCATGACTCCCAAGGGTACAGCTCAGATTGTCTTGATCCAGTATCACTTCATCCTGTTATTTAAAATAGATTCAAGACCACATAGAAAAGACCAGGCAGTACAGAGTTTAATAGAAAGTGCATAAATGAGCAGGAGCAAACATTTCTCTCTGGACACAAGACTCTTTAGAGCAGGATCATGCCTTCTGCCAAACAAGGACAAACTGGGAGACACGGATGGGAGCTGGGGAGCTAAGATGCCTTCCCCCATCACAGTGGCAGCCTCCGAAAGAGAACAGTTGTAAAGCAATGCAGGCCACTAGAAGTAAAGACACAGAATAAGGGAACAAACAGGATCCTGCCTCTTTGCACATTTAATGATTAGCCACCAGAACTGAGCCAGCATGAAGGAAAAATACTTTGATGCTGATTTTGATCCAGCACTGATTACCCTCCCACAGGCTACGATGAGATTGGGAAGCAGACCCAAGTTTCCCAATTTTGTCTTTTATACTCCTGGGAGCATGTGATTAGCCAAATACCCCTTTAATCAAGGTCAATTTTACAGCTATACACCATACTACGAGAACACTGTTTTGAGATTTCTGCTGATAACTCTTAAGTTAGAGAAGCTCTAAGTGAAAGCCAGCTCTGAATTTCTTCCACATGCCACATTTTCCCTCTTATTGCTGTATTGGGCTGAATGTAGGCACAGGATTACAGTATCACAGACTGGTTGAAGTTGGAAGGGACCACTGGAGGTCATCACGTCCAACACCCCCTACTCAAGCAGGGTCACCAAGTAGCCCAGGACTGCATATCTGGCAACATGCAAAGATCTTGAAGCATGGAGATTCTACCATGTCTCTGGGCAGCCTGCTCCAGTGCTTAGATTAGTAAGAGTTACACAAATGCATGACTAAATGGGAGGAAAACATAGGACAAACTAAAAATCCCATGTGTCGTCGTTGTCCTCCTCCTCCCCACCATTAGCTTGTGCTCTGTGACTCCACACCGAGAAACTGCTGCTTGTTAGGACTATTCCCAGCCCTGGATATTTTTGCACCTCAGTCCAATCTTGTATGAATCACCTGAGGTACTTCTCGGCCCCCACAGTCAAAACATATATAAGCTGACGTGCTGTGAAAGCATGGTGTCATTGTTTCAGTGGATACAACTCCCACACAGAAATTGCTGGAGTGGATGAGATCTATGGTCAGCACAAACTTCTGTCCCATCTCAGAGAGTAAACAGGACTAAGCACTTTTAAAAGAAAGGATAAAAGCCTTTCAGTGGACAATTAGGCATGACTATCCCACTGTGGGCGATCTCTCACTGATTTCAGGCAGTCAGTGACTGGCTTATGTCCTTGAAGCATATGGACTCATCTCCCTTATGAATTTTTACCCTAACTAGTAAAACCACAGGTATTTTTATTTGTCACATGCAAGGCTGAATCTTCATTTCTGTGGTACTAAATTCACCATCTCAGCTGTAAAGACTTTCGTACTCTTTCTGGTGCAGAGATATTTTCTTTTAGAAATGAATGGCATGGTGCTCAGTGGAAGCATACACTGCTTAAGCAGTATTGAAGCATAATAACACCGCATTTTGTACTGACACTTAAAAGCTTTAAGCTTGCACAAAATAGTTCCCCTCTTTATTAAATGCACCATTGTTTAGCTTTCTAGTGATCTGCCCTCTTGATCTTGAGAAAGGAAAACTAAATGCAAGAAAATCCCATGCAACTTCACATGGGATCCACTTGGGAAACAGAGAGATTCATGGATAAGTTACCAGTCTCGAGTAGCAACATCCTCATAATTTAGCAGACTCTTCATTTCACGAAGTACGACCAGAGCAGCGTGCTGGAATAGGAACACTGTATTGCACTGTACAGAAACAGGACTACATTAATCTTGCCTTGTTCAAGTTGCAATATTTTCAGTATATATAGTCACAACGATCTAAAACCAAATATATTCACTGATAATATCCCATGTAAAGGCACTAGTGTCATTTATGTGTCTTGGTAACTCATTTCTATGTCTGGTATGTTTTTATGAACATTCAGAACTTCAAGTACCAACAAGATTAGACAATAGATGTGGTCTCCAGTGAAAGCATTTAGTTGCCTTGACATATGTAACATGATACACAAAGTCAACACGACAAGTTCACAGTTAAAGCACTTTTCTCCTACCCTTCCCCATAAAAGCAGTGAAAATAATGGAAATTCATAGACTCACAGAATACAGAAATAGTTTGGACTTCAAGTCATCTAGTTCATATTTCCTCCCAAGATAAAATAAATTATACTTAATTTAGGTCACTTAATCTATCCCTACTGTCCCCTTATTATTACATTTTATGCATATTATGTCTTCAGTAGCCTGACTCACTAGATATTTACAATCCATCATATATTATTATTAAAAATCATCTTAATATGGAGTGTATTTGCCCAATTTTCCTTCTAGCAGAAACTCCTTTTAGCCCCCACATAGTTGTAAATCCTGGTGTCTATCCCACCAATGTAGTCTACAGAGCTGTCAAAAATAGCTCAGCACAGCTGATGCAAATTTGCACAGTAGTGTTCTGTACATTTCCCCAGCTCTGCGTGTTGCTCTTTACTTATCCACTGGCATTTACAAACAGTAGGTCAGTCCAGTAGCTCTCACCAAGCAACAGAGCTGGGTGCTGGCAAATTGGAATAAATAGTTCAAGATGCTCACAAAATATACGCAAACTTTGCGAAGACTATTTTGCATCCACTGCATTGCTTTCCAGTTTTGCAATTCCAGCCACAGAAGAGACCAGGTTAGGTCATTTCTCACCAGAGAATGATTCATTCCTCCTAGGAGCCATAAGGTCAAAAGCCATAAAACCTGTTTCATGTTTCTGTTGAGACTTCTTTTGTCCCATTCAGGTATGGGTTCTGCCTCTTCACAACTCAGATCAGTTGTATTAAATTAAACAAAGACATTCCTGAGGAACTAAAATGAAGTGTGACTAAATTCTTGTCTCCAGTACCTCTCAAGCATGGTTAAAAATTAGACTTCCTTTGGTAATTCTAGAGATGGAAAAGTCTTGTCCCAACATGGGGTGTTTGGAACTATATTGATTTTAACTGATTCCTTAATAATGCCTCTCTTTTGTACTTCCCAGCATGCAGTTGTGTTCATGGAATTTGTTGTGGGGCCTGTTTGCCCTAAGGACCAAAGTATTTTCCTTTTGTAAGTAAAAGTCCCATTGACATGGCCAAGAGCCTATCTCACAGAAAGAATGGGTATGAACTGCAGGTCACTTCACTGAGAAGAAAGTGGCAAAAGCTTTGAGTCACAAATTCAGATGAACTGCATTCAATGTCAGAATTATGTCAATGCCCCTCAGGGCTGAACCTAAATAAATATCCGGATCCTTGATGCTCCTACTGATGTTACGCTCAATAATAGTTCCCTTCCTCCTTAACCCCAGAAAGTCCCAGCACAATGTACATGAAATATAACACTGATCAGGGACCAGGAACATCACCAGAAATTCCAGAGATTAGTGTCTGCAGATCAGACACTCAGATGGCTGGGGGAAGATGTTTTATCAGCCACTAAAAAACATATGCAACTTTGATCCCACTGTTTCATGTTGGGCTTCTGTTTCTCTTGGCACACATTTGCAGTATCAAATGGCACAATACTGATGAACGTTCAAAGACAATATGATATCACTAACAGTGCAAACCAAACAAAACAGAAAATGTCTAGCAACAGAGTTCAGACTCAATGCCCTCGTAAACCCAAAGCCTTTGGTTTCTTGGTTCAATCAAATGCTGATTGAGAAAAATACATTACCGCACTTTGAAAGCCTGCCCTGGAGTTCCTCCCATCCCTCCATCACTTTATAAAGGTTAGTGCTGAAATATAGTAAACAGGCATTAATAGAGATCATATTCATCTTTAGAAACAAGCGACTGCTGGCTTTGCAGAGCCATGTTGACATTTTGCCACTCTGCTCTGCTGCCAGTAAAATTTGGTAATTTAATGAAGCAGAGATCTAACAAATGCACAAACCTCAGTGGATTATTCAGCATCAAGGTTTGCATTGCAGTGTGTGAAAAAGGGATTAAAGAAGTACTTTTTAGTTATAGAAAACCCTGAGCACTGGATTAAAGTGCAATAGAGCTGGCAAGAAGGATACAGTATCTATAGAATTTAATGGCAACCTGGCTCTATCAGGCCCTACGGCTTCAATTTCAATACAGCATTTTCTTAATCCCTTGTTTGCCAGCAGTAATGCTTTTGGATTAGATTGGCCACCAGGCTGTGGCTATTTACATAAAAATTAGGCAAATGTCTTTAAGGAAAAAAAAATCGGATGGTTGCTGGATATTAGAAAGGTTTCTTAACTTTGAACTCTGCTGCTTCTGTGAACCTCTGCTAGGTTTAAGAGATCACAACTCCCTTTCAGTTACAGCAGCCAGAAAAAAACTTCTGGCCATGATCTGCCACAGCAAGAGCTTCACATTGAAAGCTGATTGGTGTTGATTTAGCAAGTCCATCTGCAGTAAGTTATCATGTAGTTGGTTAGAAACCAGAGCAGATTCTCAGCTGGTTTAGAGTGCCAGCCCTATCCTGACTTTAGAAAACTAACACTGGTTTGTATTTGCTGTGGAACAAAAATAACTGATGGGCAGAAATAGATTCTTACAGGAAAAAGATGATCCATACCCACTAGGTATTTTTCCTCTAGTTCACTTTAGCACTTCTCCCCCATGTTACACATCTATCCACTCTCTTAAAGCAATTTCCTCTCTTCCTTTCCAATTTTCTGGAGTGGAAGAGTAAAAAGCCTTCACTTGGTATCATGGGGCTGAGAGATGAAATACAGGAGCAGCCCTGTCACCAGCAGCCTAGATCTGGGGAACAAGCTAGTAGTGGAGCTGTAAGTGAAGGTGGCCTCCCATTACAGATAGGTAGCCCAACATATCCATTGCCCCTAGGTGATGGAAAATAGTGAAGTAAAAAACAGATTGGAGAGTGTGGGGAAGGGAGGATAGGAAAGAGGGGGTCAATGCCAGCCAGTCATGAAATCAGAAAACATACAGAGGAAGAGGCATCAACTAACAGTCACTAAGAAGTGATTACATCTCCCCTTCAAGGTTTTGGCTTGCAGCCCTACCTCACCACCTGGGCAACAGAAACCAGGTGTGCGCCATGTGGCCAGCCCACCCTCACCTACCAGGTGAGTTCTATCAGGATGCTGCAGGAGCAAGCACCACCACCTGAAGAGCTCAAGGCCACTGGGTACAGATCACTACCACCAACTTGCTGCACTAAGGAAAGCAGAGATAGACATCAAAATATAGCACCCTCTCCTGCTCCTATGCAACTTTAACTTCTACCCTTGGGAGGCAGACAGTGGCCCAGCCTGAAATGTTTGGTCTTAGCAGGAAGGAGTGGATGGGTTTGCAGGAACACCCTTCACTACTCTTTCCTGTGTTGGGAGTGCACAGGACTGGATTGATGCAGAAAGTTGTCATGGAATACGAGCGTACAGAAGTGTTTTTCCACATCTGTGCACAGGAGTACAACCTGAGGGGTTTGCTTTGGTGGATAACCAGAGCACCTGGGTACTCTCATGGGAGGTGATGCTCTCATGCTTCAGGCACCACTCCAATGAGCAGGTAAAATACATAATATAAATTTAAATAGTCTCAATAGGACAGAGTAACAACAGCCCATATGGAAATATAGAAAAGAGAGCACTTTACAGAGAAAGAGGTGAGTTATAACCCCTTTAGCAGGCAACAGAACTAAAACATCTTCCATATCTCAAGGCAGCATTCAAGAGGACAGCCTTCCTCCCTGGTCTCTACCTCACCCCACAGCCACCATTGAGGGGTATTATCTTTACATTAACCAAATTATTTGCTAAAGTCAGCCAAAATATTCTTTAAAAAAAATAGATTAAGGTTCTGCCACAAATATAGGTGCTTCATAAAATGCTCCATTTTTGTTCTGCTGAAGCCTTTTGGGTAAATAGCATTTTTAAAATATAATACATTGCTCTTTGCATCTTCCCATTCGTACATCTTACTGGCCAGAAGACCTAATGCATTTATAAGAAAAGAAGCCCCTAGAACAAAGACATCAATAAGTCAAACTTTGTTTCTTACTAAACACAGGCTTGTATGTTGCTTATATTGAATAGCTGTGGTTTGTTTATTTGAAGCAGGCCAGACCATTTCATGCTTTACTGCAAATTATCTGATTATTCCAGCAACTTAACAAAAAGGTTCTCTAAATAAAGCTTATTTCCATTCTTTCATTATGTAAAGAAGAATAAAGCCATTACTGAACCTATCTGTCCTAGCTCTTTTTCTAATCCACTTCATTTTACTCAGACCTCCTTTCTCTGGTCCCTTCTGCACCATGAATAGTGGAGAAGTCATTCCACTCCGCCCCCCACCACCACCCCCCCCCCCAAAAAAAAAAAAAGCATCTTATAAGATTCCTGTTCCCTTGTGCCAGATAATACAACTTCTTGCCTTCAAGAGTTGTTTTAAGTAGGAATGCTTCATACGCTCCTTAAGGAGCAAGATACTTTTTCTGCTAAAAGGACATGGCTTGCTTCCCCACTAGCTGCTATTGCTAGCAGGCAGCAAAGCCAAGATATTCTTATTTCTCTGCAATTTACCTTGCTCCAACACTTCTATATTAGGACATGGCAAAAATCAGGAAATAAACCAAACTTATTTGTGAAAAAGATACCCATAGACTACACAGCACAATCTATAATACTATTACGTATCCTTAACATACCCTGTTATAACCACCTTTGCCTATCCTGTGAAGCAAATAAGGCATTCTTAGCTCTAAAAGCAAGATCAAAAAGGGAAATGGATATACAAAAAAAAAAAAAAAAGCAGCATGTGAAAACGATGACTTGGATAAACTAAGGAATTTAATTGTACAGTCTTTTTTCATTTCTGTGTATCACCTTATCCTGCTCCTAACTGCACTGATTATGCTGTACTTCAAAAAAGTAGCTGCTTAATACTTTATGCTAATTTTGTACTGACTTCACCCCCATCAGCCTTTAACCTGTGTAGACTTAACCAGGACACATTTAAATTACATTCTCTCTGAGGGAATCACAGTTATTTTTCAGTTGTACAGATGGAGATTTCCATAATCAGAAGAAATTCCTTGGGCACACTTCCTCAATATTAGCCTTTAATAACCTCAGAAAAACTGTGCTTCTTCCTTAAGCATTCCCCATTCTTCTTTCCCTGACACCAGGGTGCTCCACAGATTCTCTCCACCTCATTTATCATAGTTGGCTCAGTTCCCTAGGGCTGGATGCAAGAGCGTGTGACTGTGCAAGCTCACAAACAGCTTAAGAAAGCAGTCCTGAGCTACATACCCTTTCTTAATTTGTGTATAGTTATTATTTTAATCGATATCTCAGTAATTAAAATCCTACGTGATCAATTTTATGGCCTTCCTACAGGACTCTCTAATTTTAAAAAGCATTTCCCAGTCCCCTAACTCTACTCAGATGTTGGCCATTCCAAGAATCACCAAGCTACTTTCACTGCTTTCAAGTTCTACCGAGGCTGTCCTTAGCCATGTCAGCTAATATATTTTATAAGATTTCTCATTACAAATTTAATAATATCATCCACCAATATTATTAAGTCCCTTTTTGATTCTGCTTACTCTTCACTAAATGCTGTATTAAGCCCCCACTCATTTTCTTCACTCAGATTTGCCTCTCCTGTTCCAGTAATAATATAACCATTAGCTCTGAAGTGATTCAACCTACAGTCAATAATCTTAAGCTCAAGCCCTACTTCCTTGAAATCTATGGTGCAACACCAATGCAAAATAGGTGAATACGGTTTACTCAAGGACTATTCACACCTTAGTAAAATGACAACCACACTAGTGAATACAGTGCCATTCATATAATACTTGAATTCCACCAACATCTGCATCTAACCGTGAGAAGTAATGTAATGTCTAAAAATTAATGAAGTCATTTAATACAGGGTCCTCTACAAGCCTTTCAGCTGGAGAATATGACCAGAGATCTTGGGCAGCCCAAACAGGACAAGCAGTGTTGATGGATGGAACAAGAGTTTTTTGCCTTTATTTAAAGGAAGGACTTCTGTCATTTGTAACTAATAGAGAATTTGTCCCTTCTTCCCTATTCCACTGGTCTTCCCCCCTAAAAAGAGTAGGATGAGATCTTGTGTATTAGGTAGCCCTCTGACAACAGCTTTATATATATATATATATATATATATATATATATATATATATAAAGAATGGCAGCTTTTTAATAATCCAAGCATTTGAACCTAGCAATGTCATAAGTGTCACAAATTTACTTTATCTTGTTTCAGCAATTGTAAAGTAGAAAACCTCTCTGTACTTAGGTTTCTCTTTTCCTACTCTTTTCTTACTCCCTATCCATCTGAGAACTGTTCAGGGCAAAGGAGTGTTGCACGGCATGCATTTGTACAGTGCTCAGTACAGTGGGTTTCTCTGGGTGCAGAAAAAATAAAATATTAATAACCTAGGCTTCTGCTTCTGAATTTATCAGAACTACTAGCAACCAATCCTATACAACACCAACAAATACAAATATATATTTACTTTTTTCCTCCTTCATTGTCTAAGCAAAAGGTCTGAACTTCCTTTTTCATTTAATTATTTATGTCAGTACGTAATGTTGCAGAAGTACTCTTCATTTTTCCCATCATGCCAACGGTTTCAGTCATGGAGTGAGTTACGTTTTCAGAATGTGCTTGTTCAGAGCTTCACACACTAGTGAAAAGTTTCTGATCTTGATCTAAGTCAATTGGCAAAACTTCCCAAGTTCAGTGATCCAGGATCAAGTCTTAATCACTCTCCCAGAACACCAGGCAGTATTGTCTCCCCCATGCTCCCCAGTACTCTTGCACTTGGGAGGTTAGAGTCTCTGCTGGTGAAAATCAAGCAGCACAGCTGTATTGATTCTTGTAGACCAATTCACACCACCTGAAAGCCAAGATTAAAGGTAGTGTCATCCCCCTTTAATAAAAAAAGTCAACCACAAAAAGCAAAGATCATTCACTCCCTAATTAAGTGACCACATTCCTTAATCAGATTTTCCCATGAAGATGATTCAGTGCACCACTGCACACTACAGGGGAAGAACTAGCAGCTGGAATACCTGCTGCTGAGATTTTTCAAAAATTCCTCAGAGTTAGGTGCTGGCATAGAGTTGCAAGAGGCTTTCTGTCATTGAATTCAAGAGGCCAACAATTTTCAACATTATTTGCATGTTGCTTGTATTATGAAATATGAAATTACCACATAGCCTATATTTGTTTTCCTGATGAAACAGTGAAACAATTACTATAAATTTGTACTCAAAACTACAAAGCACTGTATTTCTCATATCACTGGATGTTAAAGGCTCCTCATAAAATGGACCAGTTGAAAAGTACCCCTCAATCAACACACAGGTGTGAGACACTGCAGACAGCTACGTGTGCCAAGTACTACACAGACAGACCTACAGACAGAACATCATGTTTCCCACTCAGTACACTCCACATATGTTCTTCACTCATTAATCAGCACCTTCTCTGCTTTCTATTTACCCTCCTTGTAATCAAGAATAAGATGGTGCAACAGCTTCTCTCCCTCATGAAGGTTTCTACCAGCATGCATTTCCCCTTCTGTCCCTCACTCATACTGGCTCTTCTAATACACTTCCAGCCCATTTGTCAGCTTAGGCAGCAGCTCAGGTACTTCTCACTTGAGCCTGAACACATCCCAAAGTGAAACTCAGCTCATCTTGTTCCACCATTCCCTCCCACCCACTAGAGCTTCCAGCTCTCACCACAGCCACCCAAGAGCTATCAGCTACCCCGAACAAGGATTCTCTTGCCTCTTCAGTCCCCAGAAGCACAGAGCCCTATGTAGCTGTTACTGCTAGCCAGTGTTACCTAGCAGTACCTGTAAATAAATACAAACCCTTATGTAATGAACCTGTTGGGCCATTCATTACCAGATCCTCTGAGGGGTAAAGCATCTAGTCAATGGAGCATCAAGAGGTTAGTTCAGCTCTCACTTGTAAAAGTTATTCCATTATCAGCCAGGGAACTGAGGCACACAGATTACAGCAAAACCAGCAAGTTTCAAGCCTCACAAATGGGGTAAGTTGTATCCTAAGGAACATTACATTTAAACAAGCTATTTGTTTTAGAGATCCCTAGTTAAATTTCCTGTGTGTTTGCAGTGCCTACCTCCTTCCATCTCTCCTCAGTTCCCAGAATAAGAGCCTACATAACCATTTCTGGAGCACCTACAGAACTGGCCTGAACTCTTGTCACACGGGGTCCCTGTTCCCACACCCCTGGTAGGACACATGGCAGCACTGAAGCAAAAGTTTGGCTCAGCAACTATGTGCAGCCCCAGAAGGGCTCTCCTACACATTTACCCTCAGCATTTTTTGAAGTGCACATGTTAAGCTGCACCCTCATGCCCAAGTTCAACTGCAAAGTTAAAAGCAGACTGCCTAAGAGAGGCAGCTGATCATTTGCAGTCCCTATCCTTTCCAGTTTAGAAATGCAGTCTCATACCCACAGCTCACTGTGAGGTAAGGGCATCAGCCAAAAGCAAGTTACGCTTACTTTCAACGTGATGCATAAAAGAAGAACAGCAACATTTGAAATGTGGCTTGGGACACTCAAACTAACACAATGGGGGGAGGAAAAAAAGGGTGGAAAGGCATCTCAAAACATCATCCAGTCCAGACCCACAGAGTGATGAGATCAGGACAGTATGTTTCTTTAATCTATCAAAATTTGAAGTGAAGGGAACTATCACATATTTACACTGCATACACTTTTTCCACCCCCCTTTTTAAGAAGTAGTGGTGTAGAAAACTCTTTTAATAAATAGCTTACTTCAGGAAAGGCTACCTTGACAGTCTCCCCATAGCACTATTCAAGGTATGCTATTCTATTTTTCAAATAAAAAATCCTTTGTTTCACAGAAGAAAAAACATGTGGCAGCAGCACATTATTTAAGGTAACATCACATTCCCAATCTTCAGCAGCTGCTGTCGTGGAGAGGTGAGGGACGAATTTGCTTGAAGAAATCCCTCAAGTAGAATTTTGCTGGGGCCAGCTCATTTCTTGTGATTAGAGGTGGCTGGTGCCATCAGTGTTGCATTATTAACAGGAGCCTTGCTTTGGCATTAAAGGGAAAAGGATTTTTATGAGAATGTCATAATATTTCAGAAGAGAAAGAACAACCAAGCTTTTAATGCCCATCAAAAACCACTTGTTTGTCTGATCTCTTTCTTTTTTAGCTGGCAATAAATCTTTGCAGTCAAGTTCAGAGAGATTATATTTATATCTTGGTTCAGAAATATATTAGGAAAAGCTGAAATATCAGGGGAATTCAAGGCAGAGAAACACCTTGGAATTATTAGGTCTGGAGGCATTAGATCTGCTCACATGGTGTTTCCCAGCATCTTAGTCTTTTGCTTCTGAAAGGCATTCTTGGGTTTCAAATCTTACCTTTTCAAGGCAAAAGATACATCTTCAGAAAAACAAATACACCCTTACCAGTACAAGACAAGCCTCTCCCCTCCCACAAGATCATGATTTCCATTCCAGTGTTGCATTAGAAGACTTGCCTCTGAAGCAAGGGACTTAAAAACCCCAAATAATAGTTTGAAAATTGTCTAAAGATAAAATAGACTATGTGTAGTTTGTACCTACTCAGAAAAGGATTTTTATTTTACTAAAATGGAAATACAATTTGAGTATGGAGGAAATTCAGATGTTTACCACACCAATCACAAATTTTAAACTTGTTGGAAGGATCCTGATTGTGCTGCACTTGAGGATGTTATTAAAGGTGCTCACCTGCAAGGAGAAGTACTTTGAAGTTGGGGCACACCAGAGGTGAATTACATCCTTAGATCTCTGAAAAGACAAGCACTGCCTTTCTCCACAAGTACATTCAAGGTCAAGGCAAGCTTCCCTTGACCTCTTAGTGAAACTGAGCTCCCAGTCCTTGGTCCAGCACACATCCAAAGAACAAAATTCTTCTCTCCTTAATTAGATCTGCCCTATTTCTTTTGCAGGGCTGCCTATTGAAAGTAGTTAGCTCCTGATATGATGAAATTGCTGCCTATCACAATGATGTTGTCTCACCCGATGCCTGGATTCAGACAACTTTGTCATCAACTCTGGTATGGAAATGGTAACTCCTGTCATGGCCAGAAACCATGTTTTGATCTCGTGTTTGCACAGTACCTCACACAACGGTCATGGTCTGCAGCTAGAGTCTCTAACCACATGTAATACAATAAATGCACAGCTTTGTCTAGGTTTCTTCATGTGTCACAAACTTGCTGTTTCTTATGAAACAGGAAAGAGCTTGTCTCTACAGGAGCTTGGTTTTACCAGTTTGAAAAATAAAAGACGTAGTCAGAAAAGGTGGTGTCATTTTGAGAAGGGATGTAAATATGATTTAGGGTAAAGAGCAGTTATTCTACAAGACATTGTTAGCCTGTACTCTGTCTGGCTGGGAGAGTTAGCCTTCTTCATAGCAGTCCATGTGGTGTCATGTTCAAGATTTGTGACCAAAACACACAACTTTTAGCCACTGTTGAACAGTGCTCAGTGTCAAGGCCTTCTCTATTTCCCACTCAGACCCCCAGCAATTCACAGCAGGGACAGTGCCAGGATAGCTGAGCCAGACTGAAAAAATGAATATTCCATTCCATATAGCATCGTTCTCAGCTACAAGAACAAGGGCAGGAGGCAGTTTTTCCAAGTTGCCATTGTTTAAAGACTGCTTTGGTACGGGTCTGCTGGTGGGGAGAGAGTGCATTTGCATCACTTGTTCATTTCCTTCCTTCCCTCCTTTACTTATCCAACTGTCTTTATCTTGATCTGCAAGCTTTTACTTCCTTTTGTCTATTCAATTCTCTCTCCCATCCTGCTGGATAGGGAATAAGCAAGCAACTGGGTGGTGCCCTACTGGCCAGTTATGGTAAATCCACAAGAATTTTTTGTCAAATAGCATGGGACTCAAAATAACTATAAATTCAGTCTAGCACATTCTAATCAAATCTGTAGTTGCTTTATCTCTATAGCTGTTATTTGGCAAGTTACTTGCTGTTGCAGGTGGCAGTGTTGACTTTCTTGTTCTTAACACTTATTTGTACCCTTACCTACTCCCTTTCTTGCTGTACAAAAATTTTAAAACTTATTAACAGCTGCTTTCAGTTTTTGCATTTTGACAAATGCTACATCAAGCAATTAGCACAGATCATGCAACAGTCTTGACTGTGAAACACCAGCCACCAAAAACACCAGAAAATATCATGGACTGGCCAGAAAGCAGAGGTTCCCAAGCACAACCTGAAGAGGTGGCTCATGCCAAAAAAGTCCCACTGTATAAATTACCAGAAAGTCAGAATCTGAGAATCAATATGCCCTGGTTACTAATGGGTCCTGTCATATTATGGAAAACCATCAGAGGCGCAAAGCTAATATTCAGAGTTGCCCATGACAAGTCACAGAAACTGTCAAATTAAAAGGTAAATTGAATCAGATTGAAGAAGGGAGGGCCATCCAGCTGGCTCTGACTATTGATGAACATGAGCAGCCAGTACTCCATCTCTACATTGACTCACAGATAGTTACAAATGCCATATGGAGGTGACTAAAGCTATAGAAAAAGGCCAACAGGCGGCAGAGAGGTAAACCCATCTGGGCTGCAGCACTGTGGCACAAGGTAGAGCACCTTGTCATAAAGATACATCATGTAGATGCTCACACATCTAAGAGCTGTGCTAATGAAGAGCCAAAAAAGTGGGCAGGTAGACCAGCCAGCTAGAAATGACAACATTTCCACTCCTTGAAAAATAAGGGAAGCAAAGACGATGTTTTGAGAACAGATGCGAACAAGGGTTTAGTATAAAATCCTACAAGACACTGCTAGTCACGTGCCAGATATCTAGAGTAGGTATAACAAGGAAAGTCTATATATTTTTCTGATATAGAAGCAGAGTTAGAAAAATACTACCTACAGAGGCTGCCTGAATGTTCCTCTCAAACAAGGAGGGAAAAAAATACATCTCAGCCTCACACAGGAGTGCACTGAGAACTGGAGTCCTTTGGGATTCAGGAGCTGAGCCTACATTGAAATATTAAGAGTGACTGAGGCATGGAAAGAGCCAGCCTGGGGACAATTTCTGCCTGCTCAGGACTGGGCTGTTTTGTTCCCAGCATCATCTCTGAGGGACCTTCCTGGTTCACCTAGAGGTGACTGAGGTAAACATACTTGATCTCTCCTCCTCACTTCAGAAAATCCTATGCTGAGCATACACGTGCACATGATCAATGTGGCTGTTAGATGAATGGGGACTTGAGAATTCATACTCTCCCAGTACAGTCAGTGTCAGCTGCACGTAACTGTCTGAGCTTTGTTAGTACCGAAGCTCTCAGTTTAGGGACAAGCCTGAAAACCCAAGAAAATCGATTTGACCAATTACATAGTAATGTCCAAATCAGGTATCATACCCCTACATAGTGTTAATTTGTTAGCTATTTATCGCACTGCTTAAACAAATGTTTTGTTTCTTTTCCTATTTGCATATGAAGTTATTAAAAAATACCAGCACATTTTCTTGTGTTCCTCCACGTCAAAAGAGAGACGACTTGTCTCAAGAGAGATGATATGTCTCCTCAGAGAATTTTATTCACAAACATAATCCCTTAAAGCAAGAGTTAATGTAGTAATAGATAAGCTTCTCTGAATTGCTCCCTTAATCATTCTTTGGAATTAAATGGCAATGAAAAAAGATTGTTTTAGAGATCATCATCATCTCAAAGCAAAACTACACTAAAGAATTCCTGGCATTATCAAAGAGATACTACTGTAGATGAGATGTGATCTCCTTCAGAAACACAGGAACTTGGTGGTAGAAGTGCTCTGAATTCCTGAACTGCAAGGGACATATTCACAGCTAGCCTTCAGGTGCCATGCTTCATCATACTTCACAGGCAAATTAATCTGAAAATAGTCTAATAGCAAATGGCTTCAAAACCAAAATGAAGTGACTCAATACCCTACAACTTCTTCTGCAAAATTATTTAAGCATTTAGCAGCTAACTGCCTCTCAATGAGGGCATTTCTATCTCCTGATTTGTGTGTTGTAATGTTCTATTTAATTATTTTTTTTTAATATCCATTAGTGCTGCAGAGACAATCAAGCTAAGACAGTGTAAATTGTCATGCATATTATAAAGTTCAATTTCATTTTGTCACTTACAGCTGCAAATAGTTTTGAATCTGGTATATTTGAAGCAACTGCTAATCTACAGAACCATTACTGCTGCTGGTGGTAATAAAGAAAGTAATCCACCAGTCTGAGCCTCAGATGCCAGGATATATTTACAAGGTTAATCAATATTTTATATTGTACATACACATTGATTTTGCTCAAGTAGTATGCAGAGTCAATACAGAAATTATCATAACACACAAATCCTCAAAATGAGGCTTTTTACAGCTACTTTTCATAGTGAAACTGCTTTAAAAATTTTCACTGTGTCACCAGATGTTTAAACAGAAAAACGAGACAACTATTTCCTTCTTTTCCTCCCCTTACTTCTTTCCTTGCTCTTTAGCTACAGTTCTCAAAATATAACAGTTTTTGCCAGCTCTGCAAGTTCAGGTAAGTAGCACCAATATGCAGAGGAAAAGACAGGGAACACTGCATATACAGCTATTGTTAAACAAATAATGTACATTGTTCATTTCAGCTCCATTCAAAACAGAACATCTCACTGGCCCTTGCAAATGAAAATGAACAGGAATGAAAGATTTTTGCCTTTATTATAGTTTGGGGGTTTCTGCCAGCATGCAGATTTCAGAAGTAAATGTGTCAAAGATGTTACTTTGCTTTTTTTTTTTTTCCCACCTCAGATTATCTACAGTTATTTTCTCCACAGAAATAGAACCCCCGTGTTTCATGCTGTAGAACTTCAAAGATAGGATGATTATTGTTAATGATATATACAAAAAGGTGTGCCACCCATTACCCAAGCTCTGCAAGGCAACTTGCCCTCTTGTAACGGATACCCATGTGGAAGCTGGGATTAAAGTACACACCACCTGTGCTCTCCTCTAGCTAGGATTTGTCCTTAGCAAAGGCATCTGATTGTGAAGATATCTGAAGCTGATCACATTTAGTTTTCTCACATGAAGAATTTGATAAGTTCTCATTTTTATATTATCAGTCTGATTCTGTTTGCAAGAAAAGAAACCAGCAATTCTTTGTCTGAGAATTTTATTGCTGTAAAGAGGCATACTGCAGTACAAAGTTGTAACACATGCAGGCCATCTACAGCTTAGAGGAACATATCTTTGTAAATTAGGCCAAAACCTGGCAAGAGAGAGTGGGTACACCTGAATGGTGAATCCAGAAGCAGTTAAACTGTCAGCCTAGACTTTGGAAAATTAGGCTCAGGCCTCTGGTTCATGATGAGCTTCTGTACAGTATTCAAGCCACTTAGCCTTGCAAAAGAGACTGAAGTGGAGTATTTCCAATCCTAAACCAGCATCCTGATCAGTCCTCTCCTGCCCTTCTCTGGTACCCTCCCACATGAGTGTGTAATCCAGTGGCTAGGGTGCTCAGCCAGAAGCAGGGAGACTTGCAGTCCAATTCTTACGCACAAAAGCGTTTCTGTATACTCTATTAGCCACACCAGACAGACATCACAACCCATGACTAGTCAATTAACTAGTACTGTACTCCCTCTTTTCCCCTCTCTCCAACATGGGAGCATTTCAGTAGGGGGAGCAGATAGTTCCTCAATACCAAACAGTTTGGATTTTCATAGCTAACTCAGTCTCCTGGGAGATGAGGTTTGGAATCCTCTGCAGCTCCCTCTTGCTCTCTACAAGCACTGAACTATCAGAATAGGAAAGGGATCATTCACCACACCACCATTTACTCTTTCATTTTTTGTCCTCTTCCAGCAGCAATATAGGGGAGAAGCAGGAGCTGCACTCCTTTGGCTGAAAGGAAGGAGAGATGGCCAGCAATGGGAGAAGCTGCAGGCAGCAAGCACCCTAACTCAGAGTCGATCAGAGGTTCCAGATGCAATATTTGTCCCTTACGTGTTACTGTGCTGGTATCACACTAACACCATTTACAGAAGCACACTAAAGACTAGAAGGTATTTAGACCTTGTAGGAACTCAAGGCATGCAAGAACTCATAAGGAACAAGAATGAAAATAAGGCAAAATCTACACCTTCAAGATTTTATCTTGCACAGAAATCATCTGTACAGACAGTCCAATCTGTGTGTAGCTTGAACATGACTTTAGAGATGCTTATTCAGGAAAAGACACATAGTCAAAACAAAATCAGTACCACAAGCCAACTTACTTTGTAGTGTGACCCGTTTTTATGTGCAGATTCATTATTTGGACTTTCTCTCCTCTCTCTTCCCACATTAAGAAAACAAAGACAACAAAGAGAACAAGCTTTGCCCTGTACTCCAGGGCTACACCTGAGCTGCGCTTGCTGTAACTCAAGGGGAGGCTTCAAAACCATCTGCATGAGTCACAAAGGAACAGGGCACCCAGGCCACAGCTCTTCCCTTGTCACATACCTTGCGGTAGCCTCACAGGGCCAGAGAAGTCAGTTACACAAAAGCATACTCCACTGGAAATTTAGGCTGGAATTAAGTTGCTGTATGCCGCTGGAACATTGCAAAGCTGCCTTTAGAGATTTGTGAACGTAGCTTCTTATTGTTACATCCCAGCGTTCAATAAATTCTCCTCTAGGGAACAGACACTTTCCTCCTATGCTTTCTATTGTTTGCATTATCATTTGCTATCTATGCAGCGTTATTTATTAGCAGCTCACTCTCCCTTTCTCACATTAAATTAGCAAATACATCTTGCAGAATAAGATGAAGAAAGCATGTTACTCACCCTGCACAACACAGGCAGAGGACAAGCCCAAGCCAGTGTTTCTCCAGAGGACCCTTTATCTTCTCTGACCCATTAAGGAATGGAGCCCCATAAGCACTTGGGCATGAAGGCCAGATGGTACCCCTTAGTCCCTACGTAAATCCACTGCCCAGGTGGTGCAGAGACCTCACGTACATGGGGTCAGCTTATATGTAGCAGTACTTGCATTTGCTACTTTTAATTCAGTTCAATGGGAATCTATTAGCCATTAGGTTAATAAATTTTTATTAGCACAAAGTATCCTTTTCCTACTTCTCCCCCTTCCCCCCTCAAAAAAGGAAAAAAAATTGAAAAAGAAAAACAACTTGCAATAATTCACCTGCCATATCACAGCATTAATGATGTATTGGAAAGGACTATTCTCTGTGATCCTGGGGTCAGTCTGTTTGTTTTTAAACCAGTCATTGAGTTAAGATGGCAAGGTGGCTTTAACAAGGGCTCTTCAATTTTGACACAGTTTTTATTCCTCCTTTTGTTTGACTCCTACAGCTGTTTGTTTTTTGCTATTATAAAGTTTTCTTCACTTTTATTCTAAAATAAATTCTAGCTTTTACTTTATGACACTGAGGTGTTTTGACGAAATTCTCAACTGGTATAAATCAACATAATTCCATAAGTCCATGGGCTTCTCTAGGTTTACCTCTACTATCTGCACACTTGTGTGTTAGGCTCCAGACAAAAATAAACCTGCATGTTTATCATACAAATATGACAAACCTTATCAGACAAATAAATTGTCAATATCATGATTTATCCTAAATAGCAGATGTTTTTTAAAAGAAGCCTTTTTTAAAATGAGGGGGTTAAAAATGACCTAATATACTACATCAAAATACTGAAGGCAATCAGTAAGGCTGTTATTATTTCCTGAGATGGATGGAAATCTGCTATTTTCTACCTTCCCTTCCAATATCCCGAAAAATAATGATGTGATTTAAGAACATAAAGCTTGCAGTTCAATTGTCGCAATTTATGTTCCTGTAAACTTGAGGTAAGCCTGAGCAGCCCAATTTTTTTACTGCTTGTTGTAAAGGATGGTGTCTCAAAGGTCATAGCAATTTCCACAACTTCACTTGCAAATTTTTTTTAAGTTTTTCTCAGAGAAGTGTTGAGATTAACCTCCAACACAACCTACTTCTCTCAAAATTTGAACCATATATAAAGAATGGAAACATTGCTCAGTGAATGGATTCTTTTCTCTGTGACACAACTGAAAGACAAACCTCACATCACAAGGAGGTATAATGTACCCATAGACGTATTTCAGCTCCAAAGTGGGAATGGCAAGCAACCTCTCGCTCTAACCTTTTCTCTTTCTTCACTGGATGTAATGTTTTCAGATTCTGTTGAGGAGTGTGTCTAATTCATTTTTCCAGCTTAGTGAGACTCGCCCCGAGTCATTTCCTATTTGCTCCCTTGCTGTGAGTGGAGTCACATTCCCAGCGAGAAGTCAGCTCCGTTCCAGTGATTATATCTGCTGTGTGAGCAAGCCCGGACCCGGGCAATGGCCTGAAAGGATGCCTGCTCATGCTGAGAACATAGTTTAACAGTATGTTAATAAACACAAGGGGAATGTGTTATGCAAACAAAGGCACACGGCCCCAGAGCAGATCCCTCCACTCCCAGAGATGCAAAAAGAGTCATAGGTTTAGGGGGAGCAAGGCAAGAGTACTACATTTAAGAAGCAGCCTCATTGCAAATGCATCCAGGTTGGCAGTGGGGAGAGTTAACATGAAGACACGCTGTCTATCATTTTCTTTTGCCCTTCCTTTGAAGATCATTAGAGTTAGCATTAAGAGGAGTTATATGGATTAAAGGCAGCTAGGTCTGTTCTTGCTTCTCGATGAAACAGTTACCATCACAAAGCAGCATACCTTCGACAGGCTATTAATTAAATTCCACTGAAGTCCTTAAAAGGTAGTTCATTTTAACTTCAAAACTTCACTGTTTGCCTGTGAGAGACCTTCCACTTATAGGATAATGCTAAAATAGAGCCTTCCAGCCACTGTAACTTCAGAATCTTTTGTACAACCACATTTTAGATGATCTTAGAGGTCTTTTCCAACCTACGTGATTCTACGGTTCTATGATTTGGTTCTAATCTGAACTCTAACAAAGGATCAGCGCCTTCTTAACTCTCTGCATCCCCACCTCAGCACCCAACACGAAGTGAAGAAACTGGTGCAGGTTCTTCACACAAGCTGAAATCTCACTGATCTCCCTTTTCCTTTGTCTCTCCCCAGCCCCATGGCAATTTTACACTCCAGCCACACCAAGATACACATTAGAAAGCCTTGCATTTTAATATGTCACCACAATACAGAAGAACGTTAATCTTAAAGGCACTAGGGAAAAAAAAAAAAGATGCAGAACTGATAAGAAATATTCATTCATTCATTAATCGAGGGCTGATTCAAAATCAGAAAGAAAAAAGCACAGGAGGACTCAGTACTTACACATACTCTCCTCATTCTTGTGTTTTCATTAACATTTGTATAATTAATTAGAGTCCTCAGGGAAAAAATAACCAACATTTTATACACTCCTTTAGTTCTGAAAAGCAATCAAGATCTATAATAGCCTCTCAGTTCTGAAGTTTAATGTAAGCTTGTGTAAGTGAGGGAACCATGATTGTTTTCTTCTAGCTTTTCAGGAAGGAAAAAAAAAAAGAGAAAGAAAGGAAAAATAACAATATGAGGCTTTTGGGATTAACATGTTTAAAAATAATAATTCTATTTCCCAGTAGCAAATAATATATTTAGGAGCCTATGATGAGTAAAACAATTTGTGTTTTTCAGTCTAGAACTGTATCATTTACATGCTAGTCAAATTGTACCAAATGCAACAGAAAATCCCATAACATTCTAACATAATTTATATCTCCATGAAGTAAATAGTACTTTATTATTTTTTTCTTTGGTTTTGCCTTCTGTTTGCTACTTCAGTCAGATTCTTGGGACACAATTCTGCATGGAAGTGGCTGTAAATATGCCCATGCATTCCCAGCCTGTGGAAACAGTTATAATGCACATATTAAGGCAAAGATTACAACAAATGTGAGCTGCAGACAGCTCTGTGCTGTTGAAGTTGCACACCTCTCAGGGTGGCATTAATACCATCTAAGTTTGGCTGTTCAGAGAGCTAACTGAGGGTCCTCTATAGCACACAGAGAGAGGTAAGCAGCTCCTGTGGGGGTTCTCCTTGTCTACTTTGGACATCAATGTTTGCCTATGAATGGGCTGTCCGGTGCACTTGGCTGACTGCAGAGCACACCTAAATGTGTTACTTAGGTTAGACATCTAATTTTTGGAAAACTGAAGTTAGTGACCCTAACAACACGCTGCAGGCTGCTGCGCCACAGTTAGAAGTCAGTGGCAGGTTGGTGTTTTTTAATTTTCTGAGAGCTCCGAGCAGCGGGGGCACCATGAGGAGCTGGAGCCTGCCTGGCCACCTCCCCAGCCCCAGCGCTGACTTCAGGGGGAACCGGGCTCCCGCCTCGCCTTCTGCTCCCAGCACCTCTCATTCAACACGATCCCTCTCACTGCTTCCTGTGCTGAGGCTGCATGCTCAGCTAACCCAGGCAAAGAAAAAGAGGAGGCGAAAAAAAAATGAGGAAGGGAAAGAGGATGAAGAGGGAGGAAGGAGGAATAGGTTTCAGCTCCATGCATGAATTGGTTCACTGGGGAATTGAGGCAAGAGAAGAGCCAGCACAGGGAGGGCATGGGACCCTGTGGGCAGGAGCAAGGGAGAGAGAAGCAGGAAGGGGGAGGAAGAAGGAGGAGGAGCTCCTTGGAAGTGCTGAGCCATTCGGCTGGTTTGGCTGCATGGTCTGGGCATCCCTGTGCTCTCAACTGCAAGCGTCACTGTTGGTATCAAAGCAAGCTGGTCCAAAGGTAAGCTCAATTAAGTCTAAACACAAGGCAATTTGTTCTATGCAGTATAGATAGATACCAAGAAGACAGATTTGTTCCAAACTACAAATGGAAACTGAAAAGTTTGGTTGAGGACCAATGTTTAGCATAGTGCTCTAACCCCAGGTTCTCTAGGCAGTGTGCAGTTCACAGCTCTGCCCTGGGAATGGGCTGGCAGCAGGGAGATCAAGCAAGATAAAGTTGTGTTGAGCCTCATGCAAGTGCAGAATGCACTGTATAGTTCTGAGGGTGGAAATCAGGATGTTCCATCACTTGATGATGGGAAAGAAAATAGCTGTGCAGCACAGCATCGAGCCAGCTAATTATCAAATCTCAGTTTATACAGCCTCCTTGGTCCACCAGTAGCTAGGGACTATGAAGAAGAATGCCCTTCATGAACTGTGTATACAAGAAAGCAATGTGACAGAGAGATAAATCCAGATACTTGAGCAAAGTATGTTTGCTGCCTGCAGGGCACAGTGACAAGGAGAAAATTATAGTCTGTATTGGGTTTTGCTGGAACATAAAATGCACAGATTTTATATCCTCACGTTCCAGATTGCTCTGCTTGACTGACAAGGTGCACAGACGCATCGGTACCAATTTACACATCTTTCTGCACAGAGGGATCCAATGCTGTGCGGTGCATGCATGTTTCCTACCAAGGCTCTTCCCAGCCACACCTGCAGTGCCGTAGCACAGCTTGCAGTCATCGGCAGACAGGCGCTAAAAGGCTGGCCTGTGATCATTCCTTCCCTTGCACTCACACACTGACATTTGCAGCATAACCATTACCTAGCATCGTATAAACACACAGTGCAAAAGGTTAGGTATACCACACCGCTGGTACAATTTACATTCAGCACTTGAAACCTTCTCTCCTTCCCCGATTTGAGGTGGAAAATGAGGCATTACAACGCTGGGTGGACAGAAGCTAAGCATCTGTTAGGAGCCTCGGCAAAATTGCGGTGTCAAGCTTAGACCTTGGCAAAACTGTAGTCCCAATAGTGATGGTGATGACGAACAGAGGAATAACTGTGAAGAGATCCTCCTTTCATAATCCCGATCCCAGGAGCTCAGATTTCTCCCAGTATAAACCAGTTGGGCCACCAGGGAGGCATGGGCTCACCGGAGGCTGCATTACACGACCTCCTTGTGACTGCTTGGTACTGCTCCTCCCTCAGCACTACTGCTCTGGACACGCTACCTCCCACCCACAGCCCCAAACTGAGGGCACAGCGAGGGGCAGCAGCTCCAAACCAGCCAAGGGCAGATTCTTCAGTGCCTGGAGCTGGGGCTCTTAGTTCCCGAAACCTCCTGCCACAGCAGCCATCAGAGGCCATAGCAGGGGCATGTCCCCAAGCCTTAGATATCCCGAGGCATGGAGCATCGTGCCCCCACAGATGCTGGGCCCACTTTCCTGCTGCCTGACTCATTTAGCCAGCCACACTGTCCAGGGCAAGCCGCGTGGGAGCAAGCATGTGGGTTATTCTTTGGCACCGCTGCCAAGTTCTGTGCAGCTCAAATTACATTTTTCAAGGGTGCTAGAGAGTGAGCAGAACAAGCGCTTTTTTTGGCTTGACCTGTCTCCTTGTCTAGTAATAATATCTTAGTGATTATACATGACACATAACATCCTCCATCTGAACTGCTTCACTACCCTGTGGATAAAAAGGAATAGCCTCTGTCCCTACATAATTAAGGGGAAAAGTAAGGCAGTGCAAGGAAAGATGTGCTGACTGTGATGTCAGGGCACAGCTTGTGAGTACACCAGGCGACAAGACCCACAACCATTCCTGAGCCTTAACTCTTTCCTTCTCCCATCCCACCTTGCCTTCATCATTCACTTTGTACTCACTCTTTCCCCACCACTTCTCTTCTTCTGTTTCCCTGTTAAAACACTTTTCAACACTTTTCAACACAACATTTTTCAACACTTACATTTGTTATTAATTTCTCCAGTTTTCTTCCTAAACCACACAGTTCTCAGCTAGTATCTTCCAGAGAGTATTGCTTTGAGCAGCCCTGTATCTCTGACTGAGTAAACACATCAGCCCTCCATTACATTTTCTCCAGGGGGCTGGGATACTCTTTTGTTGATGCTCAAGACAGAGAAACAGATGATTGATGATGTACAAGACAGCAGGGGCTGGTTACCTCTTCCCACCTGGCAGGACTTTTCTCACTTAGAGCTGCTCTCACAAGTACAGACAAAACGAAGGAGTATGATGGGTAGAAAAAAAGAGGGAGGAAAAAAAAAAAAAAGAGGAATCATTGGATGTGCTCGAAAGTACCTCACTTGCCAAGAAAGACAAAAAAGCATTGGTTTCCATGCTAGCACAGGTTGGTGTGGGACATACTCCCACAGCATATGACCCAAGTCTACCAGCCAAAGCATAAGAACACTCTAGTACAGGTCCCATTAGAATAACAGTCCAAATGTGCATGAAATTGGGCTCCTGAAGCTTGAACATCACCATAGGCAGCTAAATAACTGGGCTTATTACCAGACATAGCGAAAGCTCTCAGAATTTTAGACTTCGTTTTCTTAGACTGAGAAAAATAAGGATCAGGACATATGCTCTGCAGGACTTATAGTAAGTATAGATTAAGATGCTTGAAAAAAGTTCCTTAAAATGAAAACATCTGCTTTCCTTAGTTTAATTTCAGACAGAAAAATAGGATGGAGAAATTCAATTGTTTTGAACCAAGAACGATACCCTCTTTTTTAACTAATCCTTTAATTTCAAACTGAGGTCTTGTTTAAACATAGAGAAAATTATGGTTTGGAAAATCAGTCCTAAAAACACTATCTCAGGCCTTTTCTTCCTCTCAGAATTGTCCTCACGAGGAGGTTTCTGCTTGTCAAAAAGGCACATTAGAGTTCAAGTTCTCTTGCACTCACAGCAGCTTGGTTAGTGGGTTCAGCTAACTCGTTGTTTAGTTTTTATTTGCAAAGGACAGCATCTGGTACTTAATCTCCAGAGTAGAAGGAACCATTTACACTGATCTGAGATCACTTTGTGACAGGTGCCAAAGAGCCATTTCCAGAGCCTTGTGAGCTGACCATATGCTACATCTTTCCCCAGCTGGAATAAAGGCATTCATCTACCATGTAATTCATCAGCAACATGGGATAGATAGATAATTTTTTAAAAAATGATGAAAAAAAAATTATGTATGTTTGTACATTTGTGTATCAAACAAACTATGCAAATAACTACGTGCAATGTAATTACTAAGTAAGAACTACGCTTCAGGGTTTATCTACACTCCAGAAAAAAACGCAATGATCATGTTGAATTTATAGTTTTGCAGTGTGGTGCATCAAATTAAAGATGATATAACCCAATACTGTCTCTGCCCCATAGTGCGTGTTCACTGTGTCACTACTCATACAAGCCTGAAACAATGGGATAAGTTACTGCAAATTCAGTGGAAATAATCAGTAATAACACTAGTAAATATTATTCAATAATCACGGTGCTTTTTAGACTGAAGTTAATGAAGTTTAGTTTCTAGATCCAGAAAATAAACTCCCAGAAGAAGGAGTCTGGATACCAAAGTTTTACTTGTGGGAAGGACAAAAGCCATCAGTTTTGCCAACAAATTACAAACTGAGCTGAATTACAGAAATCATATGCAGGCCTTATTCTTTCCCAAGTAGCAGATGGTCCTGGGATTTGAGTTCAACCATCCATATTCCTTAATGGAGGGGAAAAAGATGTGTCCACATGTTGTTCTCTTGGTCATCAAAATCCCTCAGTAGAATAGGGAGCGGTATCTGGCCAGCTATTTCCAGTGAATTTTCAGAGGCACTACTTGTGACAGAAAACTTTTCTACCTTTGTTAGATCTGGAGAGAGAAGGCAGCAGAATGCAAAGGATTTAGAGCTTTTCAGGGCAAGACAGAAAAACACTTCCTCTCATGATTAATGCTACACAAATGGTAACTCATACACTCCGTAATCCCCAGCTCTAATTCCACAGACTGAGGTAAACTGAAAGCAGACTTTGATCCATGGGTGGCCAGTGGCTTGGGGAGGGAAAGGATAAGGAGCTGTTCAGATTCTCCAAATAAGCCTGCAAGAGTTTATCCAGAGTCATTCCCTGAAAAAAAAAAAAGGCTTTTGGGGATCTGGACTGTGTAACCAGCATAAGCCTAGTGCTGATGGGTTCAGCCATCATTAATTTCCAGCCATTTGGGAATGGGTGATTATTTGAGAGTAAGATGTGATCTCAGAGAGGTGCTGTTATAATGCAGAGAGAGCTGCTATTCTTGTACTGCAGCAGAGAGCTAATACAATGGCAGAGCAGTGTGACTGTGGTGAAATTCACGGGGGAGCAAACTTCTTCCCAGGGCTCAAATTATCAGCACATTTTCATTGCTGCCTCCAGAAAGAGACATGTAATGCTGTCAGATGCTGTTGAGCTGGGAGTTTTTAAAAAGAGATGGAAGTGCATGCAGTAAAGAAACCAATATTTACACAAGGACAATCCTCTCATGAAATATAAATGCTGGAATTCTGCTGGTGACAGTCCTTATTTTGAGATTTTACATGAGGGCAGTAAACTGGAGAGGATTTAATGCTCCCTCCCCACTCACCATTTTGATTATCATATATGAATTTTAAAGAGGATGGGTAAAATCCAATCAAAGCTGCATTTATAGATGCTTGTACTTTACACTGCTGTCCTGGTACACACATCCTTAGTCCGAGCAAAACAACTCCAACTCAGGCTACAGTTTCTGGAAATGAATGTGATTTTAATGAAATAAAAAGCTCATCATGCCAAGCCCAGGTTGAGAATAACACCCTATCCTGTTGCCATTACAGACAGAGACAGAAATATATCAAAGTCGCCTAGGCACTTAAAAGAGAATGGGAAATAAAAGGGACGTGTCCAAGCAGTGCTGGTGGCAGGTGCTGGAAAGTGAACATCAGCAGGATCAAATAGGAGAGCTTTTCTCTGTTGCTTCTTGAAAGGAAATAAAAAAACCAAGACCCATTGATTTTTATTAAATACAAAAGAAAATTAGATTAAGGTAACTGTAAAGGAAGAGCCTGGGGGTCCTACAGCATGGGCTTGCAGAGCTTGGATTACTTGCCTCCCAGGACACAGTAGAAAGAGCATTTGTCATCAAGTCTGGCATTTCCCTATGGACTTCCTGAAAGAGCTTCTGGGTGGGCCAGGAGATATGTCAAAGGAGTTCAAGGTGCAGGAGATACCTTTTATTCCCCCCAGCCTGGCATAACCCTTTGTGATGCCCTGCTGAAGAAGAACAGGTACATATACCAAGGTGGTTAAGAGTTCACATCAGATGGGTCAGATTTGACTCCAAGAAGAAAGCTAATCTGCTATGGTGCTGAGTGTATAGCTCCAGTCTCCGCTCTGGAGGGAGCTGATGTAGCTTCTGTAGTTAATGAACTAAACTAGGGCTCAGGAGAACTGGCTTAATTTCTCAGTTCTGCCGCACATGTCCCATGCGACCTCAGACAAACCACTTAGGGCATACGTCCATCACACGAGAACTGGGCTAATACCACTCATAGCAGAAAACATTGGTGTTTGTACAGCACTGAGCCCAAGCTAATATGCCTGACCAGGATGTGCAGTGCTGTGGAAATGCAGCTAACCCACTTTCAGGACCAGAGGTGATTCATCCCTTTAAGCACTAGGGGAAATTACCAGCTTGGTCCACAGCCAGCTTGGAAATCCCTGCATTGTGCTCCACTGATCCATAGAGATCTGTCTGTACCTCTCTTAACAGGTGATGGAAGCTGGTACCATTTATTATACTCATTAATATTGCCTACTTACACATCATCCTATGAGCCCATGTTCAGCTGCTTTCTAACTTTACCCAATTTAACTTGTTTGGCAGAAATTTTTACTTGCCAATTATCTGTGCAGTTATTTCTATCTTTTCCTGGAAAACTTCAGCCAATGCTTTTCAGTCATTTCCAAGAAAAAGGCTAATGAGAAAATACATTATCCTCTTCATGACAATTCTTTATTTGGAATGCTCTTCTGCAATTGAGCATTAGGCAAAGATTAGAAATTTGTCTGGGGAGAGAAAGGAATGAATTAGGGCTGTGCTTTTGCCCTGTATGAAAATTAGTCCAAATGTAGCCAAGTTAAAAGCCTTTGAATAATTGCTGTTTGTGCATATCTACGAGAGGCTTCTTTGATTTTAGCAGCTGAATTCCCCAAAGAGCCTGTCTTCATGGGGCTGCTGGAGATTCTCACAGCTCTTGTGTTTGAGCAAGTGATGCCTGCACTATTTAGCTGAGAACAAGGGAGCGTGTTCGAGCCAAGGGTTATAGGTATGGTTTTCCTCTGTAATCACTGTGCTAGTTCAGATATGAGTACTGAAAACAGGATTGTCTTTCCTGTACTCTTGGTGCCCCTCCTGCTGGTATCCTAACAGCACGGGGGGAGATACAGCTGTCCCCTCTGAAGATGGGGGAGAAAGAGGAGAAAATAGACATATCTGACATGGAGTAAGTGCAGGGTGCAGTGAAGTAGAGAAGTGCAGAAAGGTACTAGGAAGAGATGAAACAGGAGCATGATGTTATGGTGAGGCATAACAGAAAGGAGACCTAAACCTAAATGATAATATTATGTTCATTTTATAAAAATAAAAAAGAACTGACAAAAATGCTTATTAAAAATGCTTATTAAAAAATGCTGTATATAAAAGGTTTAAATTCTGCCTTTTCCTAATGATTGAGTACTATTCTTCACAGGTTTAATAGAAAAACATTTAGTATCATTTTGTGCATGCAGTCCTTTGGGTTTATCTAAATACAAATAAATAAAGAAATAAAGAAAAGAAAAACAAAACACACAGAGACACAGATTTCATTATCTGGCATCTTCCTAAAACACATGCAGGTCATCTGCAGAGTCTAAAGCTTTACTGCCAACACACAGATTTTGCCACTGAGCTAATGGAGCTGCTGGTTGCATTAATAGATTGCTGTCCTCCCCGCAGACAGATGCTGAACGGGGATGTAACACCCCAATTTGGCAGATGGCTCTGGAGCAGAGCAGTGACATTCAGAGATCTTGGACACAAGATATCTGTTCAGATGTGTTCATACTCAGCAAGGGAGTGTGCCGTCTCAGTTCAGACACACATAGTAGCTACTACTCATAAGCCTGGTTTCTTTTGTCATTAAACCAATCATCAGAAGCCTGATCTTCTCTCTTCCTTGCCCTCAGCTCCTCGTTCAGTCGCTGTACTCATTAGCTGGTCTGTACTCAACAGGGTTCTCACTCCCCTCTCAACCTCATTGCCCACCAAGTCTCAAGACTCGCAGGATGTGCAGCCTCAGGTCCCCTCAGATTTCCAGATCCAGCACCTTGCTACGCTGTACCTAACCTTCCTGTTCACAGCCTATTGACTGGCCTTGGTCGCCCAGAAACACGTGCTCTTCAGGTGGACTCCCACCTCCACCCTCCTTGCTTTGATCTTGTGACCTACCTGTTTCCTTCCCTCTGCTGGTCAGATCTGTCCCACTGTCTATCTCACCTTCTTTCAGCCCCATCAGATCTGCATCCTACCCTCCCAAACCATGCAGCTCTGTCTTCCTCTCCTCCATGTCCAAGGTCCTCTTCAACACCCCCAGTCCCTATGTAAAGGCTGTATCCCCTGTGAATTTCAAAGCTTAAAGTCTTAGAGTCTTTGAGACTTCAAAAACTGCTTTAGCATGGTCTGAACAACATGTTTCTGGTGAGCTTCTTTCTCTAAACCAGATGAGCCATCTGAATACCACAAAAATGTGGCCTCTTGCTGAAAGACAACAAATGGAAATCATTGCAATGCTCACTGACTGCTGCTAAATGACTAGCGAAAGGGTTGGTCAACCCTAAAATCGAGTAATGCTCCCAAACACACATACACTAAAAGCTGCTGCAGATAGACTGGTAGAGTCTAAGCTAAAGTATACCAAAGTCAATATGAAAGACTAGCATCTAGCCTTTCCATTTGAACGTACTCTGAGTGTAGGTCAAGGAGAATAGGCCACATCAAAGTGGTCTAAATTTCACCTGTACTTCTGCACTTTGTCATTCCTGCAGACTGGCTTGAAGTGCAAGTGTTTATGTACAGCTAATCCACTGCAATAGTTATTTAGGTGATGTGGTTCATGTAACTTGTGACGACTCATCATTTAGCTGACCACTCATCATTTAGCACCATCCTAAAACTACAAATAGGTTTATATTCAAATATATATTAAAAAAAAATCAATTTGAGGCCTGGATATAAACATTTGGCAGAAAAAATAATAATCTTGCAATAAAAGATCTTTTTACAAAACAAAAAGAATCACTAAATATGTAATTTGTTTCAAATGAGTCACTCAGATCCATTATTAATTGTGTTAACTTTGGATACTTATTGTTTTTGATTGCTTTTGATACTGTTTATTTTATGATGTTTTAATTATTGTTGTTTATTTATTACAGTAATTGTATTTTAATTGTCTTGGAGAAGCACCCTGACTGTCTTGGCAGGGAGGCACTAAATAAATAAAATCATCATTATTATAAACATAACTGATGTTTTTCACTGTGTATTGTCAGCAGTGTGGAAAAAAATTATGTATATATACACATATATATATTTCTATGACTGTACAAGAAAATTAGTAATCAGAACCCCAAGGTTATATTTCCAGCTCTGCCACTGATTATATCTGTGACTTTGAAAAGTCACATAGCCTCCTCCTTATCTCCATTTATTCATCTGTGAAAGGATTATCATAATACTGTACAATCTCCCAGGATTAGTAGGAGAATTAGCTAATGTCTTTAAAGCATTTTGATCTCCTCAAATGAAAAGTGAAAAAAAAAAAAGCCTTAATCTTTAGATTATTAATGATATAACAGAAAAACTGGTATAATCTACTAAGCTAGAAAGAGTTACTGTAGTATTAATAATTTTTATCTATAATTGGTGCATTTATTTTGTCTATACACTTTAATATTAAATATTTCAGAGATTCATAAATATCTACCACTAATAAAGATAAATATACATTCCAGAAAAAGCAAACATACAAACAAAACCAACCAACCAACCAACCAACCCCCCCCCAAAAAAAAAAAAAAAACCACCTTCCAAAGTTTCCACACTGAAAAAAAATGGGGGAAAAGGTATATTTAGATACATAATGCTGAATTTTCCTCTCTCAATTGTAGGTCTGAATAATTTTCTGGTAAGAATAAGAATAAAAATAAAAGAGAAAAAAAGGAAAAAAAAATATTTTTCTCTAGAATGCCCAAAGACAAAAGTTGTTTCAGTGGATTCATAGCATAAGAATGCAGAAAAGGGGTAAAAATACTGCACACTATAGCTCAGATAAGAGTTCTAAGCTTTCAGATCAAAGCCACTTTGAAAGTTACAGTAAAATAAAACTTTGAAACTGCCAGGTTGGGTGAGAAAGGGAGGTTTAACATTGTTATTGAAATTTTTGTAAGGTTAAACTGTTCTAACTTCCTTTAAACCAAATAAGATTGTTCTGGGCTCTGATTCTTTATGTCAGGCTTTGACCTTGGTAACAGGCTTATTTTTTTCTTAAGCAGCTAGTTGGAAACTCCTAAAATTTATAGAAAGGAGCAGTAAGAAGAACTAGTGTACACTCCTGAATCCTACCTGCTCACTGGGTATCTTGTTGTGGCTCTCATTAATAAAAGTCTCCTTTCTGTCTCTAACCTGAGGTACTACTATTCTTTTTCCATATTCCCACCCGACTTCTTACACACCTCTTCACTGCTGCAATTAACAGCCAGCTCAGCTAAAATACAGGAAAATCCCTGCCACTCCAAACAAAACAAATTCATCTTCACCATGAAAAGGTTCTCTTACCTTCACCTAGACTCATCTTTCTTCTCATTACAGAGGCCTGCACTTGAAGTCGTGATGCTCTCAGAAGTTTGTTCAGAAAACGCTGACTTGTCATTCACAGCTGCGTGGTTTCAGTTATCCTCCCCCTTTGATCTTTGCCTTGCCATGCTTCACTTGCACACATCAATACTGATGCCTGCTGACAGTCAAATTGCTGTTCATACTCCTATTAATTAAAAATTTATACAGCTGATAATTTGTTAACACTAAGAATATTGCAGCTATTATTAATGACATTTGGCTTCCCATCCTTTTTTCTCCCCTGTGCCATTTGCAATGTTATTAATAACTGTAACAGGACATCATCAAGACACTTTACCAAATGAAGTTCTGTCTTTAAGTAGGCTGTCTTTCTTCTGGAAAAAAAATACCAAGACACTGTAAACAAGAAATTAATACTTTACACTTATCGCATCTCCAATGCAAAGCTTTAATGTTATCCGCGTTTCTTATCAGAGCACCAGCGTTGGGTAGATATCACCACCACAACTGATTTTGTATTGTGAGCTCAGACACTAAGATCATGACCAAATTTTTAGAGAGGACTCAGAATACCTCAAGTGAGCCAGCTAAGTTTTACGTGTCAGATGTGCCGAGCCCTAGCTATCAGCCATGGTCAGTAAAAACTGCAGTAGCTAAACACCTCTGAAAGTCAGACCCCAGATTATTTGAGCTAGGCATCCAAAAACCCAGGGACCCAAAATCAATGACAGTTTTCAGCAACTTGCCTGAGGTAATGGAGCAAAACCTTGGCAGAGCTAGGAGTATATCCCAGTCTCCTGCTGCTCAAATTGCTGCTGTAGCTACCATGACACTTTCTCTCCTAACAAGAGCCATGCTTAATGTGTAGCGCTTCCCCCACAAATCCGGTGTCAGAGCTCTCTGCACACACAGGCAGGGGGATCTCACCTCCCCTGATCCGTGCCGTTGACTCCTCTTAATTTCCATCAACAGCTTCAATGCGGTGGTATCCAGGGGCAGCCACAGGCATGTGCCACCTGTGCAGCTGCCCAGGGCCCCATGATCACCAGGGCTTCCATTAGTCGACATCCTTTCCGGATGGTACCTGTGCTCCTCTTTCTCCCCTCTCACAGAAAGATGAGTTGAAAAAGCTCAGTTCTCCAAGACCCCACAGCCACAGCATCCACAACCGTTACTATCATGTGTCATGGTGCTGGCACACTTATTTTCCTGCCACTAGACTGTCTGTAACAAGGATTTTGATACCCACAGTATGCTGAAACCTCACGCCTCCTCAGGCCTCCCTGTCACCTAATCACCCCCTTCACCAATAGCCTCCTTCCATCTTCTGGCTTACCGAAGTCTGCCCAGGCCTCTCCTCAGTTCAGGAACACCCAAAGAGCTTTCTGCAGGGTAAGCTGAAATGTAAACCTGCAGTACCTCGCTCTTCCTTCTCCATATCCTTAAACCTATGATTAATGCATTGTGTCTTATACTTTCCCTTCTTTCACAGAAGGATGAAATACTTCAGATTGCAATTACCATGGGGTAAGAGTATGCATGCAAAAATGTTACCATGGAGCTACTGAAACACTGCAAATTCACAGCTTCGCTTCCTCTGTAGAAACTTATTTGGGTGTCCATACCCACAGCTTATTTGCACAAGTTCTCAGAGAGACCTAAGGCTGGCACAGAGAGAATCAAACCTCCCTGCTTATTATCATGAATGGGAATTGCATATGTTGGAGTCTCTGGGCCTCTTCTTGTCAGTGAATAGCTCCCATTAACATTTATGGGGGGTATGCACAGTGAGGGAAAGAAGAGAATAGGCCCCCACTGAGAAGAGAGCAGACTCCAGCAAATCTATTCTTACCGCATTGTGTGCTTTAGTCTTCACTAATCTCAGCAAAGTATCCTCGTGTAAGAGTTCTGAAATGTTTTTTTTCTTTTTATCTCCATGGAAATTGTGGTGGTTATTTTTTATTTTGTGTGTGTGTGTATGTGTTTTTTGATTTTTATTTATTTATTTTTTTTTTAATAAGAAAGGTGACAAATAGTTAGCTTATACTCCAGTAAATCTGCAGGGCCAAATTATCTCATTTAAATATCTATTCAACTTTCAAAACAAATATCAAAGTTGAGAATTTGCAGATACATTCTTTGCTGGAATAAGTAGGAGCCTCTCTTTTGTCCCCGCGCAGGCTACTTCAGGGTCTGCTTATTCCCTCATCTATATCTGTGTTCTCTTGTAAGCATTTTTACCTGTCAAATGAA
This sequence comes from Cygnus atratus, assembly GCF_013377495.2. Lineage (NCBI taxonomy): Eukaryota > Metazoa > Chordata > Aves > Anseriformes > Anatidae > Cygnus > Cygnus atratus. The sequence continues at coordinate 78,725,095 of NC_066363.1, forward strand.
GGTCTCTCTCTTTGTCATAGGGTCAACAGGCTTTCACAACATGAGCAGTGTCCCCAAACTTCTGTAGCTCTACCAGCAGCACAGCCTCACCACAGGGAGGATAAGCATAGACCAGGCAGTGACAGGATTTTCACTGTTGCTTGCTCTGAGCAAGAATAAAATGCCAGCAGCTAGTCCCCGTTAGCCCCTCTGACTGTTTTTATCATGAAGAGAGGTGAATCAGTGCTGTGCAAATGCTGGGAAATCTAAAGAAAAATGTTAGTGCCAGCAGATGCACAGAGGCTTAACTGAAGTGCTGATAGAGAATACTTTGGACAGCAAGAACTGATAGTTGTGCTACAGAGAGAAAAAGCCTTCAGAGCTTGCCTTTTATTGTTGAAAACGCATGCATGAAAATTTTCATTTAGCTAAGACTTAAATTAAAGTTTTGATTTTTAAAAGGTTTATGGTTCTCTCTAGTCTGCAAGCAAGTAACGCTGGTGTGACTACATCAATATCAAATGTAAAAACTAACAGTTTCTCCTCTCTACTTCACGCTCACAATGATGAAAAAAGCCTGCATGAACTAGAACAGATTGTTTCAGCCCCCTTAATTCAGAAGTCCCACATTCCTTTCATATAATACCAACCATCAAAAGGAAAAATATTTTGAGTCTCTTCTGGTTTTGCTGATATTTAATTTCTTACAAACTTGGGAAATACATAAATGGGCAAGATTATTCTTTGCTAGAAACTAGTCAACCTCCTGTGAGGTTACTCCAGAAAGTCTTGGCACCCCAGAGTAAGGAGTGATAGGACAATGGATAAGCTTTGGACCTTGGACACTGTTCTTCTACATCCTTCCCCCAGATAAGGGACCTATGGTATGGTCCTGGAGCCTACCAAAAACAACAGAGATGTGACCTGCAAGACAAAATCAGTTTCTCATTTGCCTGGCCCTTGTAGCAAACCTTCAGGAAGGTGCAGGGGAGAGATTCCCCCAAAAGAATAACATTGCGGTGCTTGTTTTGACGGAAGAATTACAACCCAAACACACACAGTTCAGTTAGATGGTTTTCACAGTGAGAGGACATCCAAGCACAGCGAAATGTTTGTGATGATGCAGGTGTTGCAAGGTATCTTAGATAAAGTTAACTACGCTTGTGCTACTGGGTCGTTAAATATTATTCATTCTTCAGAGATCCTTTCTGCCTACCAGCCCCTGCTGCAGAAATCAAAACGAAAAGCTCTCACAGCACAGCACTACCCTGCTCTGTAGAACAGGTGACGATGCCTAAAGCTATGACTGAGCAAAACAGAGCTGGGCAAGTTTTGGAACCAACATTTGGTACACAGTTTCCTCATTAGCAATATTTAGTCTCCTGACAGAGCTGGTTGATAAATATTTTCACGTTTTTTAGAATGTGATGTTCATCACAAACTGCACAGCTTTAGCGATACAGATGAAAACCCCTGACTGGTAGTTCCCTGATGCGTTGTCCCCTCTAGAGAAGATGGGGTTTTGTGTCCAGCTAATGGGGATATTGCAACCAGTTAAGGACACACACTTATTAATCAAGCAACTTGCTCCAGACTGTGACAAACAATGATTTTGTGTCATCACAAGCATCCTCTGTCATCCTGGTGCTTTCCCTGTTTCTCTGTATATGAGTGCTGTCAATGGCAGCTGTAGTCTTGCAAAACAAACAGATGCCCACGCTGACAGGCAACACCATTCTTCAAAGTGCCTTCTGTTCCCCTTCCAGATATGGACTTTTTTTTTTTCTGACAAACCATAATCCTGATAGCCTTTTTTTTATGAAGTTCACACAAGCATTGCAGGTTGCTGCATCTTCCAGTTTCTGCATACCATGTCAGTGTAACTGCGAAGAGATCCAGGACTTTTGTTTTTGGCAACCAAGACCTTAACCAGTAAGTGGCAAATAGAAGTTGCCATGTGGAAGGAACTTTAATTAGACCCAAAACAGACTGGTAACACTGACAGTGACAGATGCCCTTGAGATGGATAGGTGATCAATAGACAGATAGTCTCGTTCTTTTGTTTTAAAATCATTATTGATAGTACATCTTAAATTAATCCATCATTCTGTAAATCTTCAGCTCTTTTAAAACAAAAGCATTCTGGAAGCTTAATTTGTCTTTTTTTTTTTTTTTTTTTTAACTAATACACACCTAGCAGCAATTGAAATGCAGGGAAAATCAAGTTCAGAACAAACTAGCTGTACTCAAACATTTGTAAATAAGCATGATAACCAATTACAGAAATACCTGGAATAGCTCGTGATTCACTCTCTCACATCAATTTGGAGGTTTCCTAATCAATTTGAAATAACTAGACACTGCTATAGAAAATAAGCAAGATCACAGCATTTGCTAATGAGTCTCAAAAATGGATTTTACTGCATGAAAATGTTCACTGTCAGGAGAAAGCCTGTGTTCCCAGAATCTTTAGGGTCGTTTCCATTTGCATTTGATTGGAGAAAAGTCTTCTTTGTTCTTTTCTTCCTTCTCACATCCTCTGCAACTCTGTTTGTTTTTTTTTTTTTCTTTTTTTCCCCTCTTTCCCTTCAGTGAGTTAGTAGTATTGTATCAATGTGGTACACCAACTGCTAAAGATATATCCAAATAAGAACCAATTAAAACCCTTTGTGCTGAAGCAGCTAGTATCCACTTCGACTATTACTTAATTACTCTATGTTACACTGATTTCCTTGAATATAAATTTGGTAATGTATGACTTCTAGAAAATTATATGGCAGAAAATACGGCAGCAGAGCTCTGAAGCAGACACCAGAGTAGTGTATTATACCATGAATAATACCACTTAAACATTTGCAAAACGTAAAGCTTTTCTGAGCTCTTCTCCTCCCCCGGGACTCGAACTCTTGTTGAACAAGCTGTTCAAAGCTCACCACTCTGATAAAAACCTACCCCAACAAAAGAGTGACAGTGCCTTTTTTTTTTTTTCCTCATTATTCTTATTAAATCACTGTTTTGGGTTGCTAGTTGCTTGCTCTTCCTGCAACAAAAAAAATCAGGTATCCCTTTGACCTACTTGTCCCTAACCCAGCAATGTTCAGAGCAAGAGGAGATCTGATGATAATGAAATTATCTTGAAAAAGGAATTGCAAGCTACGTCCCAGACCCTGCAATCAATTATTCATGTGAGTAACTTTGAACTCAGCAGGAGTACCCACAGGCATAAACTTTCTTAAGGGGGAACAGTTGGCAGGATCAAGACCCACCTCAGGAGGAAGACACACAGCACAACATATGAACCCTCTGTGACTCTTTTTATTTCATTATTTTTTCCCCTTTTTGTCCTTGTTATTGTTCAATTTCATTTGCTAGTGCATTTCCCACTTCCAGCTGGGACTAGAAGTGAAGATGCCAAAATACGAAGACGAAAGCTGCTGTTATGCTCAGCTGGAAGAGAAAGAACTAGAAATCTCTCCAAAAAAACGGCATGGAGATTTCCAGACCAATTTTATACTCCCCAAGGGCACTACTATAGTTCAAAGAAACTCTGTAAAACTTGTAATGGAAAGCAGAGGAGGAAAGTCAAGTTACAGGTGCAATGAAACTGCCTCATCAAACCTCCTTCAACCTATTGTATATGATCTTTCTTCTTCATCAAGACATTAACAGTCCCTACCCAGATGATGACACAGAGCCCTCTAGATGCAGAAAGACCCAGGTCCATGTGCATTGTAGCCCTCAGGCCTACTGCAAAAAGAGAAAGGACTTCTGTTATGATCCTCCTCCCAGATAAAAGGGGCTCAAACACCAATGGGCAAAGTAGATTGCATCCCTAGAAAGTTCTGCTGCTTTAAAAGTGCTACCTTGTCTCAGGGCTCAACTAACTTCAAGGGTGGATGAGATGACTGGCTGGTGATAAAGCTTAAATGCAAAAGAGCCATCATTCCATACCTGCACCCCTTTTTCCAAAATAGACAAATGTGGACTTAAAAAGTAAATTACTGAGTCAGAGGTATTAATATCTTGCCTCCAGGTTAAAGCTGATAAGACAAAGGCAAAGAAGGAAAAAAAACACTCCAAAGAAATGAAGACCTTGCAGGAGAAAGCTATAAAACAAACAATAGATAATGTAAAGATTGTTGTTGTTCCTGAAGGGTAGAAAGGGGAAGACATCTCCAGCTTGAAGCAGACCTTGAAGTAGACCTTGAGATAGATAGCACTGAGAGGGAAGCAGGGAGAGAACCTGCAACCTTCTGCATATCAACTGACTTGGGATAACTGTAACTAACATACTTCGATCACAGAATCACAGAACCGTAGGGGTTGGAAGGGACCTCAAGAGATCATCGGGTCCAACCCCCCTGCCAAAGCAGGTTCCCTAGAGCAGGTTGCCCAGGTAGGCATAAGAATTGCTCAGTAGAACTGGAACACATGGTCAGCTAGAAAAGGAACACATATTACCATACAGAATTGTTTCAAGAGTGTTGAAAAGCAAATACGTACTAGTTGTAGCACTGGCCACTGCAAATCACAAACAGTGCAACACCTCCTGGAACATCTGGCTACTCTGTGCAAGCTGCACAATCGACATTAACAGTTTTCAGGATCCAACTCTGACAAAAAAAAAAAAAAAACTGTTAAATTAATTCAATTCTTCATGCAGCCTTTGGGTAAATGAGCAGAAGAATCCCAACTGAGATTAAGGTATAGGATATGGGTATTTTGCATGGTGTGAGCCTACAGAGGGAATACTGTCCTGTTCTGACGTCCACACTACAGGGGGGATGATAATAGATTGACAAAGGTTATGAGAAGAGCTGCTTGGATGATTAAATGCACTGAAACACATGCCCTATGGTGACATTTCTTAGCCTAATGACAAGAAGATTGAGGTGTGATTTGATCAAAGGCAGGGCAGCACTACCTAAGGACTCTTTATAAATGTCTCTTCATTATCTCAACTTAGCAAACAAAGCATAAGAAAAGCCAAAGTCTGAAAGTCGGAACTAGACAAAATTCAAGCCAGCCGTAAGGCAGACATTTTTAACAGTGAGGATAATTAACCACTGGAGTGTTAGAAGTGTTACAGGCTAGAATCTCCATCACTGGAAATGTTTCAGTGAGGATGGGATGTCTGAAGATATATATAGCAAGCTATATATTTGGCAAGCTCAGGTGATAATTTAGACATTTAGGGAAGTCCTATGGTCTGCACGGCTAATGAGTCAGAAGAAATGGCTCACAAAAGCATTTCTTCTGGGTGTGCAACCTGCACCCTAAATGCAAGAAACAAATTCCTCCTGCAGCACTCCAAAACATAAAGCTGAATGTCATCTATAATACTGGGTTTGTCTTCCTTTCATCCATTGTTTTCCTTTGATTTGTTGAGCATGTCCCTAGAGATTGCCAGTGGTTAGGTTTTATCTGGTGCTTACTGGCACAATCCCACCATCTCTTAATCATCAGAGCTATAGAAAATATGGAGACCACTCTTTCCTACCACCGTACAGAATAGAAAAGTATTCGTAACTACATATTTTTCTCATTTTAGTTCTTCTTCTGGATTGGAAAAAAAACAAACAAACAAAAACCCTAATTATTCTGTTTTTGGAACTGTAGTACCATTAAGTATCAATAGGTGTCTTTGGGATCATGGGAGCTATGGTCACAAATGGTTCATTGGTCAAAGAGAAATTAACAGCCAAAACAGTTATTGGACTATATGAGCAAAATAAAGCCATGGTTAGTCCTGGCAAGCAACTAGATAGACACAAAGAGACTTACAAATTCTACTAGCAGAAAGCAAACTTTTTCTTTTTCGGGACTTATTGAAGTCTCTGAGAACAGATAATTTCCAACATCCCGGTAGTTAGCTGAAATTGCAAACGATGCAACAATGAAGATGATTTCAGAATCAGACTGCAGGAAGAACAATTTGAAGATCTTGCATTTGGAAGGTGAGTTTCCCAGGCAGGCAGGAAAGCTGAGCACCTTCTTATGGCCTTTGTGGCTTTCAGGATTGATGAATGGGATACTAGTGAACAAACTAGCTTTGCATTCCTGACAACTGCAGTACTGTAAGGTATGGCAAATGCTTATATGACAGAATTATAGCATACTCTCCAGCAACATAAAAAACGAAATCTTCATAAAGGCTAATGAAAAATTGGCATCTCTACATAAAGCATTTAAATTTATACCAAAATCATACCAAAACACTACAAACTAAAAATTTGGATATAGATGAGGTAATAGTTTAAAAAACACAGTACAAAATAATAGATGAAGTTATATTTTGCCTTAACTAAAAACTGTATGTAGAGAGAAAAGAGAAGCAGATAGATAAACTTCTAGTACATAGACTAAAACACAAATCTATGGTCAACTTCGGTTAATTCCTTCATGGCTTTTCATATTAAAAATGCCAGGAAAGAGCACTTGGGAACCTGACTGAGTTTCGTAGAATTGGACCTAACGGTGAGAAAAATGGTAAGTCCCAAAGCAGCAATGCATTTCCAGTAGAGTTTTATTTAAACTCTAACTAAATAACCCACAGGCTCTTCGATAAGCTTAATGAGGCCAAAAGAGCAGCATCTCACCTCTGACCAAGCAAGAGGTAACAATATATGTTACCCAGGCTAAGGAAAAGATCCTGCTGACTCTGCATGTTGGAAGCCCATTTCATTGATAAATTATGGCATAATCATTCTTGCAAGATCCTTACTCGTCGGTTGGAAGAAGTTATTACTCAAATTATTCACGTAAATCAGGCCAGATTCATTACATGTCAGCTTTGGATGGACCACCTCAGGCCACTCATTGGTACAAGTATGATTTCACAGCACCCACAAGAACCTTTAGGGGCCTTTTTGCTAGAAACTTACCTTAGATTTGGCTGGGATATTCCCATTATTTCTTAGTAGTCTGCAGTTTGGTGGCCACTGTTGATTAGAGTGCATTAAGCTGCTTTACACCTGCTCCTCCCACCTGAGCTTCGTTGTGAAGAAGTGTAAGGCAGGACTGCTCCAGCTCTGCTGCTGCTGGGTCAGCACTGGTATCACTGAAATGAGCAGCCGTGGGGCTTGGAGAGTACAATGCAGAGTTCAAGCTGACCAAGTACAACAACAGCAGCAGCAGACTGCATGTCCGGACCCATCATAGTCTCCATTCTTGGGTTCATAAAGCTCAGTGTCCAAAGTGTTGCACAGCTTGGGTTCTCGCCTGGGGATTGGATTGGGCTGGAAAAGGGACAAGCCTCTGGGGGGATTTCCAGTAGCTATTCTGACTGCCAGGTGACTTTGTACACCTAGGAATTAAAGTTTCTGGAAAATTAAAACATGTGCCTCATTGTTGTGGTTTAGCCCGGCTGGCAGCCAAACACCACACAGCCGTTCGCTCACCCTCCCCCCTCCCTCTCCGGGATGGGGGAGAGAAACGGGAAAGTGAAACCTGTGAGTTGAGATAAGGACAGTTTATTAAGACAGGGAAAATAATAACAATAATAATAATAATAATAATAGTAATAATGTGTACAAAGTGATGCACAATGCAATTGCTCACCACCCGTTGACCGATGCCCAGCCTATCCCCGAGCAGCCGGCCCCCCCACCCCGGCTAGCCACCCCTATATATTGTTCAGCATGACGTCAGATGGTATGGAATACCCCTTTGGCCAGTTTGGGTCAGCTGTCCTGGGTCTGTCCCCTCCCAGCTCCTGCTGCATCCCTAGCCTGCTCGCTGGCAGGACAGAGTGAGAAGCTGAAAAGTCCTTGGCTTGGTGTAAGCATTGCTCTACAACAATTAAAACATCAGCATGTTATCAGCGCTCTTCTCATCCTAATCCAAAACATAGCACCCTGCCAGCTACTAGGAGGAAAATTAACTCTGTCCTACCTGAAACCAGGACACTCATTTATCATACCAATCACAGATAAAGGAACTTTATCTCCGTAAAATTTAATAAAATCCTAATTAAGTGAAACTGTTGCCCAGGCAGATCATGTTTAAGCAACTCTACTACTGTGCTACATAAGCCAAGGCAGCCTTTCTCTCGTACTGTGTTTTTCTTTTCAAATCTCTTTTCCAATGTGATTTTGCTGTCTGTGTGGGTACTCATCTCTCTAAGACATTGTCCTAACCATTACTTTTGAACTCATTGGCCACATCTAGAAAAACCTGACAAAAGGACAGAAGCTCTTCGTCCTTTTGTCTTTTGGGAAAAAAAAAAAAAAAGGAAAAAAAGGACGGCAAGGAAGAGATCCTGCTGCTGAAAGGATGACTGAAAGGCTGTGGACTAAGCATTAAATACAGTCCTCCAACCTCAAATCACCGTTCCTAGGGAAGAAGGCTTGCTCCCAGTGCTCATGGACCAACTTCTTTCCAGAACAAGGAAGTGTACACTTATCTTTATTTACAGAGATTATCACTACCAGCTAAGAAACAGCAGTTAAGATTCCCAGATCTGAGGCAGCATTGTAGTGCCCGTGCAACTAGTTCGCTAGTTACACACTGCTTTCCAAGGACCTGGTCCTCTTAAATCCTAGGATTAAGTCCTCCTGCTCCTAGGATTAGGTAGACATTGCAGCTTCAGACACAGCTTCTGCACACTGTGGAGATACATAATCTAGCTTCCACCTAACCAGTATGAATAGCAGAGGTAATAAACTTGACACAGTAACATGGAGATCAGTGTAGGCTATTCATTCACACTGAAATGACTCAAACTCAAACTAGTTCTTAGGTGATAATGTATCAGATCAATGCACCAGAACTAGTGCTAAATACAGTCTGCATATAAATTAACATACCTTCATTCTCTCTGTCCTCATCCATTCTCCCCAGTCTCAGTCCTCTGTGTGGAGTTGGGGGCTGTGTCGATACTGAGATGTGCAGCTGTAGCACACACACCCTCACATGGGCCAGCCTGCATACGATGAGCTGGAAAAACACAGCAGGATACACTTCAGCACAGCGTGCTTTCCAGCTGCTTTGGGCTTTCTCAGTCCAGCTCAGGGGGCAACAGTCTATATTAAACACAGCTGCACACACCCGTGGCACAGTTGAGCAGCCCACTGCATCCTCCCACCTCTACCACCAGCGCCCTTTCCTTCTCCCTGTCAGCTGCTTCCTATTTCTGCAGTTGAAGCCACTGGGAACAGTGAGAAACCAAGCGCTGTACACACACTTTTCACCTTCTCTCATTTCTGATGCATAATATTTTGGCACCCAGAATTTGCTTGATTCAAAGTACTTGAACACATAATGTAGGGAAAAAGCAAACAGAAATGAAATTGCTTCTTGGCTGAAAGTCCTGCAGTTTGTGAATCACTACAAGCTGACAGATACATACAGAACTACCACAGTTTGCAGAGCACCATTTATCTGGAAGCAGATATTATCTTTATAACACAGTGTTCACAAACTTGTAACACACGTATGCAATTTTCTTAGAAATTTGTTCTCCTCTGCTATTTTTATCCATACTACGGCAGTTTATGTAAAAAGTTCTTTTTTAAATACCTGCAGTTTGAAAAAAAATAAAATAAAAAGGAGGAGGGAACCTCCATCACCAAGAGCTTTGAGGGTGCTCCACCTACACCTTTAACTTGAGGTGAATTCCCCCCAAAATCTAAATGCCCTGCAAGCTTAAAACTTTATTTTAATTAGAGAATAAACAAAGCCAAACAACTTTCAAAGATATGGGAAACCAGGTATAAATTTGAACTTGTTAAGTGCACTTATCAAAACGATTGGTGAGGTAGAAGAGAAATAAGAGGGCTGTAATCCAATCCCCATCACACTTGCTGCATCCCAAAGAGAGGTCCATGACTGCAGGCTTGCTTCCATCCCAGCAGTACAGATGTGCAGACCATGCCCTCTGGTCCCCAGAGAATGTCTTTTTCTCTCAGCCACCTCTGAGCCCTGGCTCCGCGCTTGTCCCCTGCTCGTCTCCAGGGATGTCCCAGCCCCTGGTACCCACCGCAGCCTCCAGAGTCCCCTGTCCCTAAGTAGGCTCACAGAAAAGAAGCAACCTCCTGCTATCTCTGCCAAGGGCTTCCTCTGACCCTGTAAATCTCTTCATGTAGGACCATGACCCAACATAAAGCAAACATTCTACATCCCACCTTTGGTAACCCAGGTGCTGATCCTACAGGGCAAAAAGGCTCTGGGGCACAGTTGCAGTGACGGTTAAGAAAAAGAATGAAAAATATTATAAAAGCTGTCAAACTATTTTCATTCTCTTTTCATTCCTCTGTTGCCTACTCATATGCAGCTAGCAGCTCATAATGCTGGGAGTACCAGCCAACTCCCACAAATGGTAAAATTCATACACAGTTCAGTGGCAGAAGCGTTGAACACCTCTAGTGAGCTTGATGCTGCTCCCACTTCAGAACAGAGCGTGAAGTTTTTCTGATGAAGCTACAGCAAACTGAGAAGATTCATAATACCTGTAAAGTGTCAGATATCATGGTGCTATCACCCATGCAAATAATTCAACAGATAGATTAATTTTCTTTTTCACAATTGAGATCCCTGCTTAGCACACACTTCCTTTTACTCCAGTTGATAACGTTCAAATCACCTCTTTTAGCAGGCTCCTATCCTTAACCTCTCCACTTAAATTTATGTTTGGAAATAATAGAGCTGTATAAAAAAAAAGATATTTCATTGTTCAACTTACTCTTCACTATAATCCAACTGGCATCCTACAGCCTGATTCCTCAGAGACCCCGGAGCAGGGGAACAGGGGCAGAATTTCCACATGTCCCATGAACAGGCAGCAGCCAGAAGAGAATGGCAGCTGCTGGAGTACTTTGCATTGTGCTCTTTGAGCAGATGCTGCCCCGTCAAAGAGGCATTGCTAGATCCTCTTTTCACTGTGAGGCAACCCCTCCAGCTGCACCATGAGCAGGAAGGGACCCGGGTAACCTTGTCTCCACTGCACTGCCCTGCAGAAGTAAGTGGAGTTGCATCTTCTCAACAACAAGGTTTGCTGTTTTAATTGCAACTTCACTCTCTGTTCCTATACTTCTCCTACTAGGAATGGTCTGAACTGGTCCCTACCCCGTGGAGCCAGAAAAGCCTTGACATTCATTAAAAGTTTATTGCAGAATGGAAATGCCCTGGATGTGCCTCACACTTTCAGTGGTGGAGCAGAAGTGATGACAGAGTTGTCCTGGCAGATGACAGAAGAGTTTGTTAGCTGGGGGCCTCTCAGTCTCAATGTTTTGGAAGAGGCTAATTTGCATAACTTCAGATTGTTCATGTCTTGTTACTTGGAATATATGTAGGCCTTCTAGGAGAATAACCAATTCCAGTCATGCATACCAATATTAGAAAAAGATGTTGGTACAGTTACCTTTGTTTCAATTCATAAGTGGAGTTGAAAAAAGGTAAGAACAAAGATAGCTTCCCATGGGCATGTTATGGGGGCAGAGCCCTGACCTTCTTTGAAAAGATGGCTGGTGATAGCTGATGCAAGTTACAGTCTTTCAAACTATATTGTGAATAAAAGCAGGAATATGGCAGCTATATTTACAGAGGGGGCCTGGGTTTAAAGTGTTGGGTTTTTTTAGATTTGAAGGCATCTACACAATATCAGTAGGAATTAACGCATACAAAGCAATGAGTTGGATTTGCTCTTTACTAGTAAGCCTGTTCCAGAGAAAGCACATATTTCTGAAAAGAGTTAAGGTAATACAGAAGTACAGAAAGAAAAAAAAATTCTCTGCTACAAAGCAGTTGTGACAACTTTTTTCTGTGTTCAGCAAGCCAATAACCCTAGTGTGTCTTGCAGCCCAAGAACACCTTCTAGTTGACCACAACAACGTGTCAGTAGCATGGGTGGCTAGCAGTGTATCTACAGCCTGCACAGTAGCAGAGGACAAATCAATGAGGAGGAAAAAAAAGGGGTATTTGTCTATTTCTGAACTTTCTAGTCAACCAAACATCCCACTAGGAAACATCACGTTTCTGTTTTTCAGCTTTTGCCTGCTCCACACCATGTCTTTGATCCCACACTTTGGATAACTCAGTGTTTGAAGGTGAAGACTAGAAAGTCGATGAGTTTATTCTGATTAAAAGACAACAAGGATCTGATTTCAGAGCTTTACACAAATAAAATAAATGGAGTCACTGCGCAAGACAACTGCCACCATGCTGGGCTTATGATTCAGGCAGCGACTTTCCTCCTATTAAGGAGGAAATAGGATGGCAGAGGCCCTTCTATGCGTACCAGACAGGCACTTTGAGCCTTTTGTTAACATTCAGAAAAGCTTCTGTATGGTACCAGAGGAGAGAACAAATGAGGACAGCATTATTTCCGTTGCAACTACATCAGTTGCTGCTAATAGCAGTGGCAGCGGAAAAGAAGAGTGACCTTACCTCCTCTGCTTACTCAGCAGTTTAAAGGCCTAGAAAGGCTAAGATATAACACGAGAAATCACTATAGTCAGATCCAATGGAAAGAAAGTACCATATTAGTATATGTCCCATTAGGCAAAATTTTATTAAATACTACTTGTATGTGCTGTACATGGATTATGGTGTGCTAATATGTATCAGCTAATATGAGTACATTTATTATTCCAGTTACTGTACCGCCAGAAGATACTAATTTGAGATCTAATAAGAATGGGATAAACAATTCTTTTGTTGAAATAATGATGATCCAAACTGGTGAACATTGATTAAAATAAGCAGAAATAATTGCTTTTAAGTTTGGAGTTTTGTTTAATTCTTTGGGACAGCGAACACCCAGCTTACAGTCTTTCTAGCCCCAAGCAGAAGACATGAGAGAGAAAATCCTCAGCAGTTGTAATGCAACGTGACCTCACTGGGGCTTTCCTACAGGGATGATAACATCAGTTTTTGATCATGACATGGCATCCTGCAAATATGCTAGTTAGCTAGGACCTGCTAAAAATTTTACATGTATGAATGTGGCTTTTTTGTTATGGTGTTCCAATATCCCATGGAGATGTTATTGCAATACTAGTGGGAGAATTGTAAAATATTTACTGGATCCCTGTAACACAAAACCTAGGCACAAAGACAAAAAAGAAAAAAAAAAAAAAGTACACCTTGAATCCTGGGATTCTTTTTAAGGGAAGAATGAACAGTTTAGCACCCAAATGCTGCTGAAAAGCAAAAGAAGTTTGGCATCCAAACCTGACTAAGCTAAATCTAAATTCTTATGTGTAGTTACAGGCTCTTTTAATTGCAGAGAAGCAGGAAGAGTCATAGATGAGCTTGAATCACAAATTAAATACCACAAGGATAATTTGCTCCACCTAGAGCTTTTGTTTTACTGTAAACATCTCCCAGTCTGCTCTGCCTATTTTAAGACAAAGACTGTGCGGTGAGAAGTGCCAGTGTGACAGAGTGCTGTTCCTAAGATACTCATACCTCTGGGAGCAATGCTGCAAATATACACCATGTACATCAACTATGACAGGGAGGAGTTGCCACAGAGCTCGAAACATGGTGGGGTCAGCACAGTGACCAGCACTGCTCGCAGGACATGGGGGAAAAGCCGACAGCATTTGCTCCACATCATGTAAGCTCGTCCGCAGGAGCTCTCAGTACTGCTACAGTAACAGATAAACTGTCAGACAAGTCAGGGAAATGATTTTAGGCCAGCTCTAGTGGCGTTTTTCTTTAGAAATTTGCCTACGGAGTGAAAGCAGCGACTGGCTGCTTTCTAACAGGCAGCTGATGCAACAAGTAGAGTTCAACCGAAAGGGGCTTCTTTGGGAGGGAGACCTGATGCGCTGTCACCCTAAAAGCCATGCTGGGAGAGCAACTTTCCCATAAAAGGGAACACCGCAGCTCGGAGATTTTGCAGGGAGATTTTGTGACGTTGCTGGCACAGCTTCTGCAATGGTCCGTTCCCAGTGGCAAAGCAGCCCTGGTGGCTAACAGCACAGTCAAAATTCGGCTGGGTGGCTCAGAAGTAGCAGAACGGCCCCTCTCTCTAGCTCATAGTTCAGTTCACGACACAGCCTGCACTTCGGAGAGATTATTTTGCACTTTAGAAGCAATTACCGAATACAGCAGCAGCATTCGCCTCCTTAATTGATGTGGAGCCTTTGTACATGTAATTTTTCATGGCAAGGTTTCGGATCCCTGAATAGAGCTCACCTCTTTTCACTGTAATATTCCTGATCTTCTCTTTTTCTATTGATTATGCCTCTATTCCTTGCAGATTTCAAAGAGGAGAAATGCATGGCCAGTTTTCCCCTTGTGAAGCACCTGAGAAAAGAAATGGAAGAATCTTGTAAATCCCAAACCAAGGCAACATAACTTAGTGAGTGCAAAGGGAGAAAAAAAAAAAAAAAAAAGCTGTAATGTTCTGGAGATAAAATGAAAAGGTAAGAAAAGGCTCCTGTGTGTGTTCTGTCCTCCTAACGCACATAAGAGAGTCGCTGCAGCCTTTAATTGCTGGTGGGGGTGGAGAAAATAGAAGGGTTGAAGAAGAGCACCAGGGAAAAAATAATGGAAACTTGACCAGTGACAGGAGCTGATTACTGTTGGCAGACCATAGAGGTTTCAGACTCACGCTGTGACTTAGGAAATAAGTCCTGGCTGGGATGCATTTTTCTGGAATATCCCTAAGGAATATCTATCAGTGATTCATCTAAGCAGCCACTGGATATCATTACTGCTCTACCAAAAATGAAGATAAAATAACAATCTGGAAGAAATAAAAGAAACAAGTGCCCCAGATTTTCTCTCAAACTGTAGCAAAGAGATCATAAGGGTGGGTAAGGAAAGGAGGAGGGAAGGAAGAGAGGGCTGAACTTTTCATCTGTACGTCCTCAATTTGCCTTTAAGCTGTGCACGTTGAGTTTACTCTTGTCAGAAGCTACCACCACTGTACTTTGTAGCTCTTAAAGAAAGAGATAATTGCCTTTTTCTCCAGTCACATGCTCACTAATATAGAACTTTATTTTTTTCCCCAGCCCTACACAGTAGGACCTCCATCACTCAAAATAACATAAGCTTTGCTAGAGATGTTAATGCACTATCCAAAGCAAACACAATGCAGAGGCTCTGACAGGTTCACATTTTGAAGTCCCTTTTGAACTCAGAATTTCTCTTTTTTGTCTGATGAACAGTAGCCAATTATAAATTATAGCTCTTTCCTAATGCCCCACCCCAACAGTTCCTATGGGTGAAATTCCTACTGGGGTGTGTGCTGCATTAGGTTGTTTTTATCTCTCTGAATAGTTGGGTATTTTCCCTATCATGTTGTTTAGCTGATATACAGCTAGTCATATGGGAGAAAACAGAAAAGAGAATTAATTCTAGAAAGAAAGAGCTTTATGAGTCTATGAGCTTTTTTTTTTTCTTGTTTTTCCTTTTCTTTTTTTTTCTTTTTCTTTTTTTTTAACTTTTGAGTCAAAGACATGCCTAGAAACCTATTTTAAACTGTAGCATCAGATACTCAGCTGGACTTCTAACAATGGTTCACTAATTTACATCAGATGCACCATAGGGTCTGTTTGACTTGCAAGTTTAAATAGAAGATTGTTATTGAAATCAGTGTTCTTATATATAAACATATAGCCGATCGAAGGAGAATGTAAATATCTACCACAAACCAAACCCAGCCTAGATTCTCTGAACCTTGTAGGAATTAATTGCAAGAATTACACTTTGGAGCTTTTAAGTAAGAGATAATTGCCTCTTTTTCTGTCACGGGCTTACTAATACAGAACTTTAGTTTTTCCAAATCCTCCACAGTGGGACCTCCATAAGTCAAAGTAATGTAAACTGTGTGAGAGATGCTAATGTTAAGCACTAGAAAAATATTCAAATTGGCTATACAGTATTTCAAGTGTGAAAAAAAAGCCCGTGGGTTCAGGAAATATTTCCTCACCCAGTTCAAGGAGAACATGTAAACAGGATTTTTTTAACCCTCCATAGTCCACAGGGGGCTTGCTGCAGTGCTAATCCCCATAGCGTCTCAACCCCTGATTCAAAGATGTAAACCAGACATCCCAGCCTTGGGGGAACTCAGGTGCCCAAAGTTCAGCCTGTTGCTAATTAACTTGCAGAGCTACAAGCCCGGTCAATAAACCAACATTTCAGTCACAGATAAACTTATCATCCATTGAGTGTGGACAGCTCATGCTTGCCAGGAATCCAAGAGCAGCTGCTGCCTTCCTCTGCTTTATCATGGGTGCTTGCTAGTCTACTCATTTCCACTCAACTGCAAGATGGTCTGTTCTTACAAAAGCCCACTTGCATCACTCTGATTCCTGCTGAATGTTTCCCACCCTGCTAGAAGGCCCACTGAACAAAAAGTTAGAAAGAGGATCAGCTAGAAGATGTTTAGCTCTCTCCTTTCAGTACAGTACCTATTAACGGGAACTAGGTATATCCCACAGCGTTGCACTTCCTAAAATAGCTACAGGCAGAGGAGACAGTGAAATGCAGAAAACAGAGTGTTAATTCCCCCATGAATTACTATCACAGTTTGCTGCTAATTGAGAAAGTAAATAAAAAAGGTCCTGACAATATGCTCTTTTCTAGTGGGGGCTATTCTCATTAAATGCAAAATAAAAGGTTGCCGCTTCTTCTGACTGCAAATCCTTTACAGCAGAGCAAATGTTTCTCCTCATTTAAGAAAAAAAGACCTAAAATTACATTAATACGAGGCTGAGAAGCCAGCTGCATTATGCAGTTTCAATATTTGCACTGCACTTCATGGCAACCTGCAGCGAGATGCCACATCCATAGGGATCATACTCGAAATGTCGCCCGTAGGTATAGTTGTGCAATTCCGTATGGAAGGAGACATAAAATATTCTGCCAAGGGTTTGGCTCCTGGTTCCTACAGGTTACCTGAAAGGAGCAGGGCTTGTGGGGAGAGAGAACACAGGATGACTGGGCAACCACGTATATAACCCAAAGGATTAGGAGGAGGGGGTACAGGCAACCAGCATGGGAGCAGAAGAGATGGAAATTTTCAAAAGGCTGCAGCCTCCTAAGGAGAGTATGTGTATTTACAAACACTGCACAGGTATTCCTAGCCTTTTGGCTGCAATCACACCTTCATCTAAAATGTGGACATCTGCTTGAATTCACAATGTTCCTGCCTTCTTAAACTGCAGGCTCAGATTAGCATCACCCTCTTACGGGAGCAAGAGTTTTACACCCACAAGAGGTAGGGACTAGGTATCTATTAAAATATACTGGTCACTGAACTCCAAAAACTGGGATCACTAGGAGGTCTCTGATGACTGGCCCACCTGGCGGCTTGAAACCAGGCACAAGGAGCTGAAGTGTCCATTCTTCAGACAAAGGCTCTTGGGAGGAAGCAGATGAGAGGAATTCCAAAAAAGAAGGAAGCAGAAGAAAGACCTATTGTGGAGAATAATAAAACAGCCCGCATAAATTTCATTGTTGAGAATCTTGCTAGCCCTTTGCCTTCAGCCAAACATCAGGAACAACGAGTTATAGCACTTATATAAAGTGTCATGCATAGGGCCCACGTGGTGTACAGGGTGTTTGTTTTTGCTGGGATGACAATATCACTCAGCAAGCAGGAAGGGTGGCAGCAGATTTGTTGATTAGCTCACGTAAGTGCTCATAAAAACCTCTAGCTCATTTTGAAAATTCTGTACATAGCTAGCTACTCTAGAGAAATATCTTGGGGAATTTTCATCATTTTCATTACTATGCTGCTGTATAATTTCTCCTGAAAAGGAAATGTACCTTTTAATGTGCAATCTGACATTACTTTTTTTTTTTTCCAATGACATTGTCATTTAAGAAGTTCCGCAACCTCCGCATACGCATGAATGTATGTATGTAAATACGTATAAACGCATATACATGCATGCATGTAATGCATGTATGCACATGTATGTATATATATGCAGTTGTTCACTATTTCCTCATATTTTACACTGCAACAGATGACTCAAATATTTAAACTAAAAATGACTTTAGCCAAAGTTAGGTTTCCAATGACACCAGTTTCTGTGACTGACCATACAGCACATCCCACAGGTGGTTTTGGTGACAGAAATCTGGTGAATTGTGACAGAAGCAGAAGCAACGTGACCCTGGGTTGAAGAGGGAAAAGTGACGTAAGCTACTTTGTTAATAAAAATATAATGTGGATTTAAAACCTTAGTGTAAGGTGTATGGTAGAGAATTCAGCTCTAGTGTAATCCCACAGATGACTGCGGTCAACCAAGGTTATAGGAATCAAAAAGTAGAGGAGTTGAGGGAAAGAAAAGCACCATTTTTTAGAAAACTACTCCAAACTGACCTAGTATTGCTTGTGTGGATGAACTAACCTCACACACAAGCAGGTATACGAGTGAGTAGCATTATCTGGAGAGATGAAGATTTGGAATAAGTCATAATCCTGAGAAGGAGGAATTGATCAGCTGAGGAGGGAATGACCTGTGGTTCTCAGCAGGACTTATCTGAGAAGTGAGAAAGATATGCCTGGACTGAAACCTTTGGTAGGAGACAGATGCGGCAGGCACTGTGAATAGGAGGATAAGACACTGGTGTGAGCTGGAGTGGAGCAGGAATCAGGTTTGGATTTCATCCCCAGATCTAAACCAACCCGCTGCATGAAGCTTAACTCACTTCATCTCTTCATTTTCCTTTTCAGCATTTGCCTTTTGGCTCAATTTAGGTGACAAACCCTTTGGGCCGGGAAGTCTGCGAGTGGATGTGTGCACATGTGTACTGCTGAAAAATACACACGGATTCTGATGTATTAATTATTTGCATCTTTTTGCACCTTTTTAGTGCTTTTTGTCCCATTGTGCTAGGTGCTGTGCGAGCACAGACTGCAAAGACAGTCAATTCTCCAGAGGTTATTAAAATATAAAGTATGTTCATGTCAGACTCACAAGCAAGTTATTACTGCACAGTGAGTAGCCTACATCAGGTGAAGGATAGACACTGTTCATATAGGCACACTTAGCCGGGAACAAATGGAAGATAATTCTTTTTAGCCGAGTCCACGGTGAACAAGAATGACAAAGTTGAATTACATGGTGTTCCCTACCATCCATGAGTACACACAGACAGCTACTGTGGCTCTGGCAGGGAGGAGAAACTGGTTAAGCCAGGGTAACTTACACAGGAAGTTTGGTCCCTAAAAGAAGAGAGAATTGATGAATATAAACAGACTGGGGACTGCCAAGAATGCAAGCTTCACACAAATAAATAATAGCATTCACAGCCCAAGTGGTGCACTTTCATAGCAAATGCAGCCCTGCAGACGAGTGCTGTGAGTTCCACAACAAATTAAAGGGAGTTTTCCGAGAAAATGAAGCATTTCTTGAAAAACACTTCTGTGCATTTTTTAAAATATTCCAAAAGCACCCAAAGCTTTGACAGAGCTGGCCAAACAGCACTGGCTTCTAATATAACTGCGGTATCCTTGCATGTGGAAAGGAGTAATGTCTACAGACTCTGCCTAGTGCCCATGACTAACACCTCCTACAACAGCAGCATCAGAGGAACACTGATAACATTTCTTATCAGTTACAGGGAAGCCATCAAGATTCAGAGTGCGCCCAAATGACCTATAGTGAAACGTGGTCATGAACTGATCTCACTGTGTAGCGTTTGTTCAGCTGAAGGGACACAATCTGATTTTCCATTTGCTACTAGCCCATGCATGCAGATGTGCGTTGGCTCCTCACTTATCCCAATCATGCAAGCTTTTGGTTTTAAAGACCGTACTGGTTGTGATGTATTTATTGCCATGGTGTTTCAAAGGGAAGATGTTTCTGCCCTTTCAGGCCTCTTCTATGGCAAGCAGAAGTGCTAGCTGCTTGTGGGAGTGCTGATTAGAGCAATTATAACCTGTTGAGGCAACGAAACTCCCAATGCGTTAGCTGCTATTTACATGTCCTATTTGTCTATGCTCACATTTTTATGCTTCTGCCAGGAACGATCAGTCAGACATATTGGTAATGCCAAGGTGAAGGACTCCTTACCGTCACGCTTAAAAGCAGAGTTTCCTTGTGGTTTGCAACGAGTCTGGGCTGAACCCTGAAGTTGAACGGTTCAGTCCGGCTGAACATAACTAAATTGGATGTATGTGGGA
This sequence comes from Cygnus atratus, assembly GCF_013377495.2. NCBI lineage: Eukaryota > Metazoa > Chordata > Aves > Anseriformes > Anatidae > Cygnus > Cygnus atratus. Next base: position 78,745,166 of record NC_066363.1, read on the forward strand.
TGTATCTGCCGTTCTTTAGCTTGCTGTTTTCACAACACAATTCTGTAATTACTGACTCCATAAGCAACATAACAACAGCTGTTCTTGTGATATTTCAATAGCACTGGAATTAGGAGAGGCAAAAAATTCGGAAGTGTGTGACAGCTTTGAAAATATCTGTTTCAGTATGAGTTTCACTGAAACAGGGCTTGTTTTTATCATCCACGGGCAAGACACCAGAGGAAAAACTGGGGGAGGGTCATGATAGTCAGGATTATTCAATTTGGAAGTAATAGCCATTTCTTAAATAAAAATGGTGCAGTTTTGAACAGTTCAGAGGTGCACAGAGCAGCAGAGAAATTGCATGCTAAAAAATTGAATTTCCAGAACACTTTTTAAAATAAATTCTCATCTTCAACTAAAACTTCAACCAGAAGTTCCATGCTGTTAAAAGGAGAAAACAAAGGAGAAACCAAAATTGTTATTATTTTCTAATTACCTTCATCTCCTGACTTTCACTACTGAAATTGTGAAAGACAGACGCTCAAGAAACCATAAAACTTGAGAACTCAAAGGATTTGGAGTTCCAGGTTCCCTACTTGGGAGGCAGCTGAGAGGTTCAGAGAGCAAGCTACAAGGAACCAGGTAGATTTCATAATGTTTCCATGAAAAGAGCAAAGGATGATGAAAATTTTCTTTCTTCGTTCTTTTGTACCTTGCAATGGGAAGCTCTTTTGCTGTAAAATATCTATGGCATAGGTAGAAATGGAGTACTTCCTCACATGGCTTATGAAACCACAAATCTAGCTATCACCTGCTTTTCTTCATCGCTTCTTGAAGGAGGTAAAAAATCCAACAAACTCAAATTAGAATGAGGCATTTAGATTTGCTGAAATAACCTCTTCTGTTTTGGGAGCCTGATTGGAAGAAGGTTGTCATCAAGAACAAAACTATTCAGAGAAGAAAAACATGCAACAGGGGGTTGTGTGCAGTCACTGGGATCCATCTAGCAAACCATTACCTCTCCAGTGGTCCACCAGACCATAGGTATGGGCAGAAGAGGACAGGAAAGTGGTTGAAACTAGCCGGTTTCCTTTGTATTGCAAAGGATTGGGATTAGAAACACACACAGGGTCATGTTCAGTGCTGTGAGAAGCTTGTATGGCTTGAGGGATCTTGGCCTCTTACAATTGTCTGGCTGATCCTTGATCCCTGCACGGTCCTAAACGCTGGGTTTAGAGACTTAGAAAACATGTAGCATTCAAGCTTGGGGAGGCAAAGAATGAAAACAATTTGGATTCTAGTAGCAAGAATAAATGAAAAAAAAATACATGGTTTAAGCTATCCAGGAGCTCACTATTTTCTTGATCCTTAATATAATCTGACACTGCAATTAAAAGGCTATAAATATAAAGCAAACAAACATAAAAGACACATTTATACCCTATATGGTTCACCTGTGGAACTCGTTATCGCAGAAGGTCAGAAGTGTTAAACTGTGGATTTTTAAAGATTTGCATGGTGAGCATGCATTGCATCTGTAATGATGTGACACCAAGTTAATAATTTATTCTATCTTAAAATTTTTGGCATCAGCCTATTGCTTACCAGGTTAAACACAATTTCTTTCCTGCTCTTGCAGTGAAGCAAAATTGTAATTTTGGGGGGGGGATTTTTTTGTCTTCATCTGGAAAATAAAAATAAAAATAACAAGAGTCAGGAGAAATTCTGTTACATTGAGGTTTCCCCTTTACAAAGCCAGACGATCCCTTCACATTTTTGAAAAATAAATAGGGCTGTGAAAACTCTGAAGTGTCTTGTTCATGTGAGAATTTACAAAGTGAGACCTTCAGATTGTTTCACAGATACTGCAGCTTGTAGTGAACTGTAGGTAGCTTTTCAGTGGCTTCAGAAAATTTCTTTCTAGTCCTTAAACCCCACATAAAATCTTCCATTGTTTAGAAATGAGATCTCTCCTGAATAGCTTAGAGGAAAATATCACATATCCCTATCTCACGCTGTATTTTGGTTTTTGCACTGATGAGATTCATGGACATTTTGGTCACAGTTTGGGTATTCCACAGAGACCACAGAGGCAGACTTTGCCACTTAGGATCTTCGTTCTGGCCAGTTCAGTGCTATGTCTATCCATGGGCAGGATCAGTTGCTTCAGAAAACAGCCCCAGGCAAGGTGGGTGTGTGATGATATGTTTTACATGGAGTACTCATCCTGATTTCCAAATATCAGATGGGTTCAACAGCTGAAAAAAAAAAAGTTTAATCTACTTTCCTTTTTTTTTTTTTTTTTTTTGTAAGTATTAGGTGTAACAACTCTGACCACTGCAAGCTGGACATATAGCCAGCCAGTCCTTCTTTGAACCTTCTTAAATTCTCCACCTCATGTCAGGGCAGTAGATTTCAACCAACGTTGATTTTGATTAATTTTCACATGCCTAGCTGAACATTTTACTCAGCTGATGTGTCAGGTACAGGACACTTCATGGCCTAATGGCCTGATCCAGTCTGGGAATTCTAATATCATTATAGCTGTCAACAGAAGAGGGTTGAAAAGGAAGGGCATCACCTTGACAATGTCCCTCAAAAATGAAAACAAGTCTTCTTCACACAGCAACGGACTTAAAATTGTCAACCACAAATTGATGTAATTAATGAGAAGACAAAAACTCCAAGTAGATGCTTTGGAGAACACAACAGTTCCTGTGCTAATCTTTCCTTCTTGACGAAAATACAGAAGTCCATCTAGGACATAAATAGCCCTGTCCTGTCTGAGGAAATAATGCCAAGAAAAAAAAAAAAAAAAAAAAGCCTAGAGCAGCCTTATTAAAGCTAACTAGAATGAGACACATCCAGAAATGAATAATGCCCAAGGAGACCTCAGGGTCAGAGTGGGCAGTGAATCAGACATTGACAATGCAATATGGCAGGGAAAAAGGAAGCCTGCAAATGTGGTCTGTCATAAGGGAGAGAGAGATGGTGTCCAGGAGGGGCCCTCGGGAATACCCTGCAAATACTTCTGACCCGTCAATGCCAAAAAAACTGCTAATGAGGGGACCAGGGGAAGTTCAAAGAAGAGCGAGCAGAATGATCCGCGCACTGCAACAAGCCAGCCGCGTGGAAAGGCGATGCGGCCGGGAAGAGCCGTGCCACCTAGGTGGCTTTGTGGGGCCATCTGCATTAGGAGGGCTCGCAAACACACGGCAGGCAGAATCCGGCCTCTTTCCAGTGCCTTGGCGATGGGAGGTATCACGCGGAGCCCTTACAAGTCCGATTTTGTGCTGAGGAAGGGCTCTGGCAGCACAGCCACTGCAGGGAACAGCTTGGGGGCAGCCTTAAGGAGCACAGGCCCTATGTGGGGGATGAGAGCCGTGCTGCGGAGCTGCTGCAGCACCGCAGGAGGGACAGCACGGGCAGCAGGAGAGTTACCTGAACTTGTGGTGCTCGCCGCGCTTAAATCACGCTAAAAGCCTTGGAACGGTCCAGGAGCGGGAGGACACAAAGGTGGCTTAGAGCCAGCGCAGAGCCATCCTTAAGACGTTCAGCCAGCACAGATTGCGGGAGGTGGGATGAAGAAGGGAGGGAAAAAAAATACCCGAAGGCTTACGGTGGGCTAGCAAGAGAGGAAAGGAGACGATAAAGGTCAAACCTAAGGCCGGGGAGAGGCGCTGGGAGGCGAGGAGCGCAAAGCCGCACTTGGGGCGGCATTTGCCGTGCGTCTTGCAGGGACTGAGCGCAGCTCAGCCGCCCGGGGCTCCTTTTTTTTGGGTGCAAACGGTGCCGGCAGGCAGCCGCCACCCCGCCCTGCGACCCCTCGTGTCCAGCCCCCGGCGGCCGCGGTCCCCCCGCGCCCCTTGCCCGCCGCACTTGTCCCCGGGGGGAGGGGGGGGGTGGACACGGAGCCGGCCGCCGGCTGCCTCCCGCACGGAGCTGCTCGGGGGGAGCTGCAGAAAAGGGGGGTCGGCAGGGCAGGACCCCCCCTGCGCCCTCCCACCGCCTCCACTCGCAGAGCCCGTCCCGCTCCGAGCATCCCGGCCCCGGGGCGGCGGCTCCGGCATCCGCAGGGCTGGGGGTGCGGGTGTGTGTGTGTCCGTGTGTCTGTGTGTGTGCGTATGCGGGTGTACGCCTGCCGGGGAGGCAGGCAGGGAGGGAGGAGTTTGTCTTTTTTTTTTTTTTTTTCCCTCCCATCCCTCCCCCCCTCCCTTCTTTCTCTCTCCCTTTTTTTTTTTTTTTTTTTTTTTTTTTTTTTTTTTTTTATTAATCAGGAGCACTGAATGGAAACCAATCAGATGGAGAGCCCCCTCGGCTCGGGCTGCCTGCATGCTGGAGTTAAAAAGTGCTGCCGGCCGAGCGGCAGCCCCAGAGAGAGGCGGGCGGGCTGAGCGCCGCCGAGCAGGGGCCGGGGAGCCGCCGCCGCTGCGTGCCGGTAAGGAGCGGGGGCTCCGCGCAACTTTCCGCCCTCTCCTGCCAGCCGCCTTCCCCCTTCTCCTGCCCTTTCCCTGCGCTTATTGGGAACGCTAATTCAAGGATTTGGGGGCGGGGGGGGGGGGGGGAGCACTTATTCTGCAAAGTTGGCTGTACGGTGGCGAGGGGCTCCTACCCCCCCCCCCCCCACCTCCATCCCAGCCCCAACCCTCCATCCCAGCCCCAACCCTCCATCCCAGCCCCAACCCTCCATCCCAACCCCAATCCTCCATCCCAACCCCAATCCTCCATCCCAGCCCCGGGGCTCTCCCACGCTGTGCCCGGTGGGCTGGGGGCGGGCAGGGGGCACGACGCTGTCACCGCAAGCCGGGCGAAGGGATGCGGCATGTGCCCGCTGGGCAGCGAGGGGCTGGGGGTGCGGGAAGGTGGGGAGGGCAGGAGGAGGGTGGCGTGCCTTTGGAACAATGGTGGGAACAGTAATAACAAGAATAAGAGCACGAATAATGCCGGGAGAGGAGACACAGTAGAAGAACTTAGAAAATTAAAAGAGAAGAAAAAAAAAAAAAAAAACTGTCCTGGCTTTTTGGCACTGCTGAGTCGCAGGGAAATGGATACAGGGCAAAACCCTCCGGATGAGAAGCGAAAGGAGAGGCAAAGTGCGGAGCTGAAAGGGGAGCCCAGCTGAAGCGAGGCGCTCCCTCTGTGCGAGGAAGGGGCCGAGAGGGCAGACCTGGGGACGCTGCCGGCACTGACAAACGTGAAAGCCTTCATCTGAGGAAGGCACAGGCTGGGGAGCGATGGAGCTGGGGAAAGAGAGCGGGTAGGCGTAGCGGCATTTTATAGGAGAGAAGTTGGATAATTACAGAAAGAAAGTGCTGAATCTGGTTGTTGTCAGTGTTTCTAAGGAGCTGGTAACACACTTCGTATGTCAGATAGATTGAACTGTTTCTATATTCATGTGCATGTAACACCCACATGCACGCACACCGGCACACGGTGCGGATACTCTCTACGTGTATGCTTGTGCAGAAGGTTGAGCCAAGAGATAAGCAATAGCGGTAGAGGTCAGTGGCTGTGGGAAGAAGTCCTGTCACTGCTGCAATAAAATCCATATTTTATGGAGAGTTAAATGCAGTACTTTGTAAGTGCAAGTGGATGGTCACCTAAGTAACTCCTGATGACATTCAAGGATCAAGAAGCTTAATGACCAAAATTACTCCCAGTGTGATGGCACAGTTGCTACTTTTATACAAATCCAGAGGCTGGGGCATCTTTTTCCTTCTACTTCTACACGATGTGAGGTTTCAAAGTTCAGTTAGCACTGCATGGGGAGGCTCTGTAGCAAAAATTACTTACCGAGCGTAAGGTCAGTCCGTTCTCTGATTGACCCTTCTTCTGGCACAGCCGGAGCAGAGGGGAAAGCTGTGCCCGTTTCCCCGGGAATCGGCGAGGGCAGCACACACGTCCACATGTGCACTTCACGGGCTGTGTGTGCGAACACATGCGCAAGGAGAATGGCACGATCAAGAGCAAGGTTATTTTCATTCCCTTTTGTCATAGGGTTGTATGTAATAGCACCCTGGAAATAACATAGTTCGGGGGGAATAAAATTGCTCGAACGTGAAGACCTCTTCGGTTTTAAGCAAAATAGGCATAATTCTCCCAGTCAAGATAAAGGCTTATCTCATGTATTTGCTGGGCTGCAATCTCTATTACGCAGCCAGTTCTGTGCAGAAGTGCTTGCATATTACTTAAAGCATTCCATAAAATTGATTAACATCTGTTCCTGAGCAATATAATGCTATGGGTAATGGTGCATCCCTATTCATTTCTTTTTTTTTTTTTTTTCTAATTCCTGTTTAAAGGTAATAAGTTTGCATGTCACAGGAGAGCCGGGTCGGGCTTGGAGGCTTGTGATCAAGATCAAGTAGATTCCTTTATCATGGATATATACAGTTTTAGAGGCCTGGCAGCAATGGCACAATTGGATAGCTCCTTTAAACAGCCCAAACATGCTAATAAAGACTGCAGGGCTGAATCCCTTTTTCCTCTCCTCTCTTCTCAGATGTTATCTGACACGGCACCGGTAAATATATAATCTCATATGCTTCTGGCTTTCAGCTGCACCATAATCTTTCTGGACATATTTCTAGTGGCTTGCAGTTGACTTTTGAGGTGGAGGAGGCAGGGGGGCAGGCAGCCAGTCCTTGCAGAGCAACATAATCAGAGGCAGAAATACATTTTTTATTTTATTTTATTTTTTTCAGGGAAAGTGGCATTGATTCAGTCCTGTTGTAGTTCTCTGCAATTATCCTTTGCAGCCATTTAAGGACCTGGCAAACTGGGGTCCCCATGGGGACTTATTAGTCCCTCTAGGTATTTTAGCTTTCACACCAGTTCACAGCTCTTACATATTGCCATGCCAGCACTCCAACGAGCACATTTATAGACATGGTCGTCATTTTCCAACCAAGTTGTTCAGCTAGAAATATGCATCTTAACTTCTGACTCCTCTCTCCCTCCCTCCCTTGCACAGCTTTCCCCTGCAAGCAGTAACCTGCCGCTCAAGGCAGCCTTCCCTTTCATAAAGTTTGCGTTTTGCCATCTGCTGTTTCAAAAATATTTAGCTGAGAGACTTCCTTGAAAGCAAAACACATGCATTAAAAAATGCTTCCTCCCCCCGGCTCCTTTCTGCTGAAGATCTTGAACCCATTGTAAACTTGGTGGAAGTTGTGTTCGTGCCTGTGCAGCTCCCCAGCCGAGATCCGACCTGAGCTCCTCCGCTCGGCGACCCAAGGGCACACCGGGTCCCTCGGGCAGGATCGTCCCCCCTCGGGTCTGCTCCATGATTTTTGCTTTGGCTGAAGATTTCAGCACGCCGACCTGCTTGGTGTTATAGACTCCTGCAATGCAAAAATTGGGGTTGGGAAGGAATCGCCGTTGGGTTTCCAGCGGATGCCTGTGCCTTTTGCAGTGGTTGAGCAGATCCGGAGGGCATCGACATTTCTCTGCTGTTAAATGGTGGCATCCATCTCTTGCTTGACTTTTTAGCATGCTGTCTGCCCTTCGTTGACTACTTTTAAACTCTGCTCAGTTGCTAGTGCAATCTCGTAGCAGTATGGCTCAAGATGGGCAGGAAATTGCTTATGGATCTCCTTGGAAATGGTGGCTAATTACTGAAATGAAAGGTAGCTGAAATCTATAAGAACGAGTGGGTAAAATCCGTTGGAAACAGCAGGCCCCACTGCAATGGTGCCTCATCCTGCATAATGGTTGCAATTCCTCTGGTGGCTCCGTTGCAATTATAACAGAATAAAACAGAATTGGTTTTCAGTATCTTTTGATTATCGTGCGTGTGCAGGAAATGCCATGGAGAGGCCCCGCGTTGGGAGCTGGGTGTCAGGAAGACTTCTTAATTAACCCCTTCAAGACACCGCTAGCTGCACCAACCGTGCTGCTTTCTTCAAAGGCTTGGAGTCATTGGGGGGTTGCTTCTTTTTGCTTTGTTTCTAAATAATTACTTTGGTAAATTACTTTGGTTCCCAGCTCTCAGAAACAAGGCAGATAACCGTAGCTGTGGTTATCCTCACCCCCACTGGGGGCCAAATTCAGCTCCTTTCCAACAGAAACCTTGGAGGCGAGCCCCCCATCAGCAGACGGCTCCGCGTGCTGCCGAACCCAATCTCTTCTGTGGACTCTATGCGGGGTTCGAGTTGCAGCCTAAGTGCCCGAATGTGCTCTGGTGGAGATAAAATCTGGCAGCAGCTTGCTCGCTGGTGCTGCTTGCTTAGTCATGGCAGCCCTTTCCAAGGGGGCTGGAGAAATGAAGGGAGATGTCTTGACATCTCGGCTCCTTTCGTTCAGGATGGGGAGAGGAGAGATGCAGAGGGGACATTTAGCGTGATTAAACTCTGCTGCTTTCTGTCTCTATTTGCTTAACAAAAGGTACAGGGCAGATTAGTAGTCCCTGTTTGAGTTTTAAAAACACCCTTGAAGAATGCATAACAAATGCAAAACACCAGCAGCCTTATGCTAACCAGGGAAGTGACAGAAAAAGTCGTCCTCTCGGGGTCGCGTTGTGAGTGACACTGCAGGAGAGCTAGGTGGAGAAAGTGCTGCATAAAAGCGTTTTTTAAGTCAGTTTTTTTTTTTTTGAGTGCTCCTCCTCACATCGGTGTGGGTTCTTCTTGCTGTACATCTCACCCTAAGAGCTTCTCTCACCCTTCCCAAACAACTGCCCCATATCTGCTGGGGGTCCATCCAGCCTCAGGCTCCCCAGCCTCCCTAGGGCACTGCTGTGCGTCCCAATCCTCATCGCCCACCAGTGGCTTCCCCTCCCTAATTCAGGCAGCCTTCTCCAGCCTTGCACCCATGACCATCCCTGGTACTTACTCCAGGTGTGGCTGGCTGCCAACATCGTCTCTCACTTTATTTATTTTCCTGGCTGTGTGCTTGGCACTGAAAGGCCCAAACAAATATTGTGAATATTTGTATTTATGCTTTTGTTTGTTAACAGGGGCATTCCCTGAAGAAATCAGCATAACTGTAGTTCAGGACTCTTTTTAGAGTGAGTGAATTAACGTGGCTGGTCAGTACGTCCCATCCTATGAAGCTGCCCTCCCCTCTCAGTATTTCCCTCTTCCAAAGCAAACCAGAACAGTTTCCCTGAAGCTGCAGCCCCCTTACAGCGGCAAGGGGCAATGCTGGTGGGGAAGAAAGACCGTGCCTTTGTGGTGGGGAGCCTGTGGGCCCTGCCAGTGCAGAAAAGGTGCATTTGGCGTGGGGTTCTCCATGAGTTACGGTGCTGGGCCCCCAAAAAGAAGCTGGAATCGACACAGTGGTTGCTTTACTGTGACGGTGCCAGAGCCCTCGAAACTGTGCTGCGACATCCACCATTGCACTGACACGGCTTCATCTCACCCCAGCCACAAGACGCAGTCCCCATGCCGTCCTCTCCACCAAGCACACACGCAAAGAGCAGACACACTTCCATCTGGTTGCGCTCAGGAACGGTGCCAACCTTGCTATGTTTTAAGTAACCTGCTCAATAATGGCATCATTCTGGCATTGCGGGCAGATATTTTATGGATTAATTAGCCTGCCTTGCCAGGATATACATATATATTTCTATATATTCAGAAAGTGCTCGCTTATAGCCAGAACGTGACTACTGGATTTGATTTGCAACATAAATACCCATTGTATCCCCACAGCTCTACCCTAATGACACATCGCAGCACACAGAAGAGAGCACTTTATGAATGGGATCGGTTCCGTCCTATCTGGGTACCTTAATTCCTCTCAGCTAAACTAATTCCATTATCTTGCTGTAATGTTTACAGCCGCCTGCAAGATAATAGGTAGTGTTTCTTTCCCACTTCTACATCTAATCACGGAACCAGAGCAGGAGCACCTAGGAGAAGGGTCAGCAGGAACTGGAAATTAGCACAGAAATTAAAAACAAGTCGTTTCCCCAGGTACTGCAAGTGCATGCTGGTCTGGGTGTGAGACAGAGATGCCTTCTCCCTAACTGCTGCCTCTCAATCGTCAGTGAATAGCTCCTATAAGCACGAAGGCTGCTCAATCAATGCTACCATTAGCATCCAGCCCAGCTTTGGTGGGACCAGGCTCAAATAAATACTTGCCTCTGATGGTAACCCAGCAGTGGGTTCTCGAAGGAGGTGGGAATCCAGGTTTGTTCTGCACGTGGGACAGGCGGCTGGTGGGAGACCACACACCCCATGAGGTCCCAGCAGGGTGCGGACACCAAGTGGCACAGGGACCGACCTCTGTACTGATGCTCTCGCCCAAGGGAAAGCCCTCTCGCTTAGAAGGAAATCCATGTGTCCTCTTCCCCCCGAGTTCCACTACATTAACAAAAATAACAATTAAAAGCATGGTTGCTTTAAGTTTTGTCCTAAGCATTCAGGTGAAAACAGCTTCCTTGCTGAATTGATTCTCTTTGAGTGCCTGGTGGTTTGTAACTTTAGGGTGTCATTAGTCTGGCAATCATTATTTGACAAAAGCATCTTCACAGACAAAAAGAAAGCGAAATAGCTTATAGTATCATGTCACAAAAATAGCACTTTACCATTGTGAGATGCTGTGTGGATGTCTGGTGGTCTTGCTCCACACAAGGGACAAGGCGTCGTCGATCTACATGGGGCCTTCACTCAAAAGCTATTTGAGTGTTCCACCGTCTCTAAAAATACGCGTCTTCACCACGCAGCCCCCAGAGAGGCTGGCCTCTGCAGCTGGCCCTGTTTTATGGAGGGGGGAAGCGGATCACAGCGGAGGTGAGTGGCTTGCCCAAGGTCACGCCAGGAGTCCGCAGCACAGCAGGGATGCTGAACCAGGATCTACAGCGAGTGCAGCTTGCAGTCAACCCTCCCACCTCTCTGCTGCTTACTCAAGTTGTTGGAGCTGATCAAAGAATGGCTGGGGAAAAAAAAAAAAACAGATTTGGGTCTCTTTTTTCATCCAGAAGAAAGCCAATTATTTTTCTCAAGGACTCCTTGTAGCCGCTTTGACGCTCTCTTCCCAAAGGACTTTCTGGATGTCTTTTGCTTGTTTGTTCAGTCATGTTCTGTGCCGAGGGGAAGGGGGAGGCTGGGTAGCTCCAGAGCAGTCTGGGACTAGACTGAATATTTTATCCTCAGGGGACAGTAATCTGAGCTGTCCCTAAGCAAGGTGGAGATGACCTTCCTCTCCGCATTGGCCTGGTTGGAGCAGCCACAGAGTTTCTTTGCCATTCCCTGCCTTGTCCATTCCCACCTACTTATGCCTGTGAGACAGGAGGGGATAAAGAAGTCTCATAAAAAGCTGCTTCTTCTGCATGCTGCTGCCTGTGGCTTGGGGCAGCCAGAGGTCATGCTCCACTCTCTTCTTCACCTCTGTGCCTGTAGGAATTCATTTCAAAGCACCCCTGCTTTGTAAACATCTAAGGAGCAGTATTCCTAGCGCATAGCTATGAAGGTGAGCCAAAGGAAAGTTACCTGAATAAGGACATGGCGCACACCAACACCCCTGCCATGGGTATTGGAGTAAATTGGCCTGGAGTAAATAAATAGAGGGAGAGGCAGGAAGACATGCACACAAAAAAGATGCCTTGAATTTGCAAGCTATATGGTGGGGTCTGATCCAAAGAGCACCAGGCTCTGAGCTGCGTGCAACCCACTGTGCCCTAATGCTTTTGGAGCTGGCCTTACAAACGGAGCAGCCACTGTAAGGATTCAAGAGAGCCTATTTCCTCATTTTCACACAGCGAAGAGTGCTCTGGGAGATCACAGAGCAAGAATATATGGAGTTAGAATCCCTTTCAGAGAGCAAATTCCTTTTGTGAAATTGGTGCTCAATTTAGCTGTCACTGCTGAAAGGGAAAAAGATGCAGAAGCAACTTTTAAGTCCACCAGCCACATCCCTTTAAGCAATCTGTGCTGTGCCAACCACTTTTATAAAACTCTGTATTTCATCTAAACTCCATTTAAGTCTAAATAATATGAATGTCCTGCTACTGTACTTCCCTTCTCACCGCTGATAATTGCCAAGTTATTTCTGCTATAAACAAAGCAGTGCTCTTCTCTCTCTCTGCCTTATCATACCTGGTCCCAGAGCAGAAAGCTGTTAAAGACATGTTTACTTTTAAACATACCACCACACTGCACCAAAGTCCACAAGACTGTTTGGATTCCTAAGTGCCTTCCTGGATCAAGATGTCAGGATCCTGTAAGGCAGTGTTTACAGCTCCCTGATTAATTCAGTGCTGACCAAAGGGTGACCTCTGAAAATTTGTAAACTTGGTGTCCCTAAACAGCAGATGAGGAAAAGTACGGGTGGAAACCACTGAGTGAGGAATGATCATCATTTCCCACTGACCTCCCTTCAGTAAGTGATATGGCCCTGGCTCGTTCACACAGCGTGGAGCTGGGTTCCCTGCTGTGCTGCTGCTTCCACCGGTGGCTAGGGGAAGTCGGGGTGGATGCAGAGCAGGGATGCCTGAATGTAGCAGGAGCATCTTTCCTTTGCACGAGCGTCGTGCCTCTAAAGCCAACGCTTAGCTCAAACTTTTCCTTCAGGTGCCTGTGCCTTCAGGTTGTCTGTACTTAAGAGAAAGTGCATACACATCTGAAGGGAAAATGCTGGCCCAGTGCATCTTATTTATGAATATTTACAGCCATCAGCACAATTCCACAGACAATCTAATCTCAAGCAGCTTTGAAATTCAGCGCATTTCAGAGCAGTGTTTCCTGTCAGAAACAGAACTGTGCGCTCTGATTTGTAGAAAGGATTTCTCTTCCTCTTAAAAAAAAAAAAAAAAAAAAAAAGCTCCCACTTTTCTCAGCACAGAATTTATATTGTTATTAAATGAAATGTATTATCATATTTTAACATTTTAGGCTGTCTTTTACAGGATTTCTAAAACGGCTCCCCATTAATCTCCTGCAATCCATTTGACAGATATCTCAAAGCTACTTGATATCACAGCTACTTTAAGGTATGATAGAGTTTTCCTTAGCAACAGGTTGTAATTTCAACCAGGCTGGTAATTGTAAGGTCAGAAGCTGGTTGTCGCAAACCTAGGAGATTAAAAAATACTGCACATCCTTGTTTCCTCTTGAAATACCATCCTGGATCTTGGAGGAGCAAAAGTAAATACCGGGGTTACTCGGGGACAGCTTTTGTCCACTTGGAATGGCTCGTTTAATTAAGCATATTTTGTGTGTATTACAGAAGCATTTATGTTTGGCCAAACTGGCGTTAAAAGCAGCCTTCACGTGGTTCAAGCACTTCAGATGCAGATTTAGTTTCGAGCCCTCACCCCAGCAAGTATCAGTTACCTCTCCGGGTCATCGGGGACGGAGCTGCTGGAGCAGCAGTGCTGCCTGAAGAGGGAAGGGGATTTGTAGCAGCCCTCCTGACCCTGGCAGGCATCTGAGCTGCAGGAGACAACCAGAAAACTTTCTCCTGGAGGCTGAACCTAGAAACAGTGGGCGCACAGACTGGAGGGCTACCAGAGGTCATAGCTTCAGAAAGTGGTTGGCCGGGGCCAGGTCAGCGCAATCCAAAACACCGGGGGTGTTTTGTTAATTCCCAAACTTAGTGTAGTTGGCTATGGCGGTGACAGAAAGTAGTATATTATGGCTGTGGCAACAGCTTTCAGCTCTGTGAATGGTGAGGTGAGCACATGAAGGAAACACTCAGCCAGCTGCTCCTTAAAGTCCCATTCTTCACCTCCTTTGAAGGGGAAATGGATTAAGGTTTGTTATTTTTTATACGTACCACTGATGGTAGTGCAAGACTCATGTTTATTCCAGCTCTGTTTATGGGACGTGCTGTATAAAGGGTGATGAGGACGTATTTCCAGGCACCACCCAACTTCCTATTTTCTCCTTCCCTTCCCTATTTCTGTTCTTCTATCGGATTGTTTCATGCTCATCTGTTGTTTTATAACAAAATGATCCTTCGCCCAGCTCTCTGCATGTTGCCTCTGGGAAGACAAGACACATCAGGAAGCCAAAAGTTCAGTAGACATCAATGCGTTGGAAGTAGGTCTCTATCCTCACACGTTGTGTCACGGGGCTGGGTGAGCTTGCTCTGCACCTGCTGGTGTACCAGGGGCTGTGACCGTCCGAGTGGAGCAGAGCCCAAGTAGGATTCAGCTGCAAGCTGGGATGGGATGAATTACTGTAAATAACTGAGCTGAGCCATTCAAAATAAGTTGCTAATGTAAGCAAGATTAACTTGATGTGCTGCCTGAAATGAGATATTAGAGATGATAGGGAGAGAGAGAAAACTTTTCATTTAGATGGAAACAGGACTGATTAATTAAGCAGTAACGAACAAGAAAGCTTGCCTTGAATTACTATGAGGCTTGCAGTGCTAATTTAACACAAAGTACAGCTCCCAATTTGTTATTAAATTAAAATGGCTTTTAAAATTGTTTACTTTTTTTTCCTTATCTGCTTCTGTGTGGCAAAATGATTATTCTGGCTAGTTAGAGAAACCAATCAGAGCAACAGAAAGTGTAGGTTGAAGGGGGAAAAGATTGTCCTGTTGTGTAATTAAGAAATATACACTAATATCCACGACATCATGAATAAGCACTTCAAAGTAGCATGTTTGCTCTGTGTTGCATATTAAACCAAACAATTAGCATGCTAACAAGCTGCTCTGGACATACAGGGAGAAAGCATTGCACTTAAGGATGTAACTGCTTTTTGCTTTTTTTTTTTTTTGAGTCTAAAGATCTGTTCACCTGACTGACAAGTATTGATAAGGAATAGAGAAGAAACGTTTCTCCTTCTCCTGCCTTTCCTCTTTCTCATGATTTTCAAAATAGTTTTAACTTGGTAGACTTTGGGGTTACCCCGTACAAGGGAACTTTTGCTACGCCACCAAAGTGTGTGATGGAAATGTGAAACACTGTGTGTGATATAGATCCTATGAAACAACAAGGGGAAGAACCTTCTAGTGACTTTGCTTTCTCAATCTCAGACAAGTTTTACTCTGACAGGAATGATTCTGTGTAATTTATCATAGGATAGCTCAACAGTAGCAATTTGTCATCCATTGTGATGTAATTTGATGGGTTCATTTCTTAAATGAATTATGGATTATGGATTACCTCTGTATATCAACAACAGAGCTGTATCTTTTATGTAAATATTCCCTCAACTTTTTCTTCCTCTTCCAATCCATTTTCCGTCATACAGAGATGGCTTCTCTTCCATCTAATCTTTCTACTAATAAGGTGTTTAATAATTTAGCAGCCTAAAAAATGAACATATTTCAAAGGAGTTGGTATCAATAGTAGTATAAGAGCCTCAGGCTACAAAAATGTGGATGATGCTACCAAAGTTTTAGAGTCAGGATCCCAACTGTCTTTGTGCTTCAGGCAGCTATTTTATTAAAGTTGGTATTAAACAACACCGCCTAGGGTCTGATTAACAATTTATGACTTCCTAAGAAGGATTAGCACAAGCCTATCATTTTTATATTTAAATCTTAATTTGCATCTAAGAGAAACCTTACCCAGGTTTACATTTTCATTATTTATTATTTTTATTATTACCATTGCTGATTCAGAAACATTGCTTGTGTGAGCACTGCCAGCACCAGTTTGTTGTACTCATCTTTTCGTACCTCATCCCCTCACACACGTCAGAGGAAAAGCTGGCCTCCTGTGTCATGTGATGGGTCTCATCCTGCAAAATGATGGATTTTGCATCTTGCTGGGCTCAGCTGCTTTTCACTGCCCCTGAAGTCCACTGGGATGGAAGGGATTGGCACATGGTAGAGTCAGGCTGAGATCTGCAAGCCTAGGAGCTGAACATTGTCCAGCTAATGTTACTTTAGAGGGTGAAATCCAGATATACACGACTGAGGCTTGCCTGACATACCTTCTCAGAGAGAAGAATTTTCTTTTTTGACATTTATTTGATGCAACTAGTTGTATCTCTTTCTCAGTGATGTTTTTCGATGAGCCTCTCTGCCCTGCTTATTAGGTTACTGCTGGGCAGCCTCTGCTAGCAGAGAAGGCAGGGGGTGATCCTGCTGCTGTGTTCTGGGAAGCAGTGGAGCAGGAGCTGTCGATTTCTGCTGTAACAGAGGCAGCCCAGGAAGAAGGATGCTACCAGGTGGAAGGGGGAGGCGAGTACATACCAGTATCTCTGCTGGCCAAACTTCGCTCACAAAGGCAGGCCAAAGACATGCACCTTAGTGCAACACAGTGGAATTCATTCCACTGCAGGCAAGGCTATTTTTTATTTATTTATTTTAATGTTCGAATAGAAAATAACAACAACAGTCTGTTCTGTTATCTTTCTATTTTCAAATTGACCTAACGTTCCCTTTGACTTTTTCCTCTCCAGGTTCAGCTGCTTCAGGAAATTGTATGGCATATCTTCTTCTTTTTCTTTTTTTTTTTTCCCCTCTGTTTATTTCCATTTCTGTTACTCTTCAGCGGACTTAACACTCATTTCACCAAGGGTTAGATGTGGTGGTCATAGCCTGTAGAGTTAAGGGAAAAGATTGTCAACTAGGGGCTACGAGCTCCACTGGTTCACAGCAAGGAAGATGTGATTCTTGTCCTCTTGAGTTTCCCTAGTCAGTAAGACACTAAAAGGCTCAAAAGAAATGCTGGTATTTAAGCATCTTCATTGCTTTATTTGAACTCTCAACATCTCCATGGCTTTTCTTTTAATCGATAGCTTAGTTTTTGTCTTGGACTCGAGGGCTTTAAACTTTAAAATACTGGAGTCATAATCTGAAAACTGCTGGTTCTTCAAAGCAAAAACAAGCACTAACACATTCAGAGGAAGATCTCTCATATGCCTGGCTTTTCAGGTTGTGACAAACTAACTTTCAGTTTTAGGGCTGTATTCACATTTCAAGGTGTTAGGAGAAGTCTGAGAAGTGCAATCAGAACGTTTTCCTGTGGTGCTTGCATTCAGCGTGTGCTTGTGGGCCATTACTGTCAGTGGGATTTAAGCAAATGCTCAAAAGATTGTGCTGAATCAGGGACTAAGCAGTATCTGTGAGGAGTAAGTCCCTTAGATTCGGGATTAGTGACACTCAAGGTTTCTATCCTACATTTCTGGCTGAAATTTTAATTAGTCACATTCTCAGTCAAAAGAGGACAAATGAATCTTATTCCTTTGACTTCTGGGGAGATGTAATGATAAATGTGAGCTGAAAAACTGGTCCAAGAAAGCAGAAGAAAATGCATAAATAAATTATCAACAGTGGACATGCCCAGGAACTGAGAGCATTGAGCTCCCTTCACTCTCTCCCATGAAAAATCCTCAACCATGCAGCCCAAGAGCAGAAGCAATGTCATTGGACTTCTGTGGCCAGTGACACAGCAAACAGCATGAGCAAACAGTTCATATTTAATCTGTGGAATGAATTATTTATCCAAAGTATTCTACAACAACATATTATTATTTATTGGTCTTACATTAGTCCCCACAGTTCTTAATTGCATGAAGCACTGCGCTAACCTAACAGAGTCCCAGCTGGCAAATATGTTCAAAGAAATCAGTCTTGGTTGTAGGAGTATTTGACCAAACTGTGGCTAGCTTTGCAGCAAATCATATTAGAACAGAGTGGCTAAGCAAGTTCTACCCTGTTATAGATGTGTAAATTAAACATCAAAGATGGCTTATTGGTTCCCTTAAATGAATCAGACATGAAAAAAATGCAATATATTGAAAGTAATGCACAAGAACATCTTACATGAAGAAGCCTCAGTGGTCTTCTGGACAAATTCTGCCCTGTTTCACACGTCTTTCTACTGTATTCACAGATGGAACTGTGTCCAGAAAAAAAAATGCCCTGTGCTGTTTTATTTTGTTAATCATCATTCCCCAGAATGTATAAAACCCTATTTCTTTCCTATTGCATGGCTGCACGGTCTGAACTAGACAGTAAAATGTCCAACCATGGTCAGTAGGTATTTTAGGGTTATACTGGGTTGCTTTCCACAGTAACAAAGTTTTGTGGGAAATGTTGGCTTTGCTGTACATCAGTCTGCAGTAGAATGGCACAGTTTGCAGTCACAGACATGGTGTTTGGGTCAAAAGAACTGCTAGATGAAAAAAAAAAATCAGGGAACGTTTCTTTTATACACCTCTCTAAATGTCTACCTTTAGATGCTGATTACTAATGAAGTTCTACCACACACCAGTGCACTTAAATTTTTCTCGTGTGGATGTCATTTCTAGAAGAACATGTGGTTATCAGCCTGTGGTGGAGTGTCAGCTGGCCTGAATCCAAACCATAAAGTCAAATACCTTCACACGATGAAGGTGTTTGGAGACTTGAACTAACGTCCATGTTGTGCAAGTGATTTCATCTTGACATGAATGAATGAGGGAAATGCATGAAGTAGGTGACCTCTTAACATCTCCTCCTACCTTATTTTCTGAATCTCTTCAGAATGAGTACAAAGACAGCCCTGCATCCACACCCCAGCTTTAAATGGGTTACCGATACCCAGCTCTGCACTTTGCAGATTGAGTCTTTCTGCTGCTTCAAACCAGCTCTGAAATGTGTCCCTTCAGGTTAGCTTGCATAAACATAAAACCCCAAATTAGCATTGCAAGCAGTCATTGCCCTCAAAAACCAGTAGTTTGGCTGTGTTCAGTGCATATTTGCCATCTGCTAATGCATTAAAAAAGGACCAAAAAAAAAAAAATCTGGGCCAAGTCCTCAATTGGAGTAAATCCACGCGTATCTCAAGTAACTTTAAGGAACTGTCATCACCTTTACTATCTGATGAATTAGCCTCTGTGACCACAAGGCAGTGGATGCTTTGGAGCACTTGGGCTATGTGCTGCTTCTGCCTGACTGAATGGATGCCAAAGGCAGGGGTACATTTTCACGGAGGCAGCCTTCTGGTTGCTGTCCACTGTGCAGAACAGGGTGTATACCTTCAAACTGCAAGCTTTCTGTACTCCTGAGTACTTGGCTCTGGACACAACTCACATACCTTGCAATATAAATACTCAGCTTTGCTTTCTAAGCTCTAACCCTGACCATGCAAAGCCAGAAGCGTGGATGCTGTGATAAAAATAGGAGGCTGAACCCTAGGTCCTGCAGAAATGATCTCTTTAAAAGCCCTAAACAAAGAGGGAAAAGGATGTGGAAGCATCTCATACCAGAAGGGACATTTTGATTGTCTGTGGGATTTTATCTCTATCAGGAAAAACAAAACAAAACAAACCCAAAAAAAACAGTTCTTCTGGGCATAGGAGTTTGCATTTTGACCTGTGTTCTGCTCAGGATGAGGAGCGTGTGATGACAGCCTGGCTCATGGTGCACCATTACCATGCAGGCCACTGGCACTTGAAAGCAAAACAGGACTGTCAAGGAAAGAAATGCAGAATGACACTTTTGGACCATATTAAATGGATTTGTAAAGAATATATTTCCTTCTAACAGCCTTTAAAATGCTTGCTTTCTTTTTTTTTTCAAAAAGAAAGAGAGAGACTCATAGCATTTGTCTTTTCCCCACAATGCTGTGGTTTGGTAGATGCCTCTGGGGGAGGGCTATGTGGGAACAGCACAGAACACTCTCCAAAAGCTTTTAACTAACGCTATTTGAAAAACATAATTCAGTGAGAGTGTTTAAAAGGCCTTGCAAGATAAATTTTGCATCTTTACTTCACATCTCACCCTCACATGCCTGTCTCTTTCAATAAAACTATTACTCTGCCACTGGGAGCACCTGGCTTGCTGGCTGGTATCACACATCTTTCAGTATGTTGATATCAACATAGCCGGGATACCTCAGGGGATTGGCAAGCAGACGGGTTTTGAAAGCCCTCTACCTTCAAGGCCCCTGCTCAAAACCCAGCTAGAACAGATGCCAGCAGTCAAAAGCACCATCAGTACCACCTAATGACTCTTCAGAGGACTGTGTAAGCAAAACAAGTAGTTTCATTCCCTTTCATAGAGGGAAAATAAATAATGTATTAACAACATCATCTCTTGAGACCTTCAGTGGCACTGGCCCATGAGCCAGTGGCAGAAGTGGCACGGAGAGCAGCACTGCTAGCCAGCACCCAGGCACGGTCCCTGCAGAACAGGTGTGAGGCTCCTTGTCGAGCTGCAGAAACTTTCTTTGCTGCTGTTTATCCACTATCTGTTCTGTGGATAAATAAAGGTCTTCAGCCTCCACAGCTGTCAAGTGTCTACACTGCAGAAGGACTGCATCAGTAACAAGATTGAAAAAAAAAAAAAAAAAAAAAAAGAATAAATGCTCATCCCAGAGTAACTGATCTGCCATGGAGTCAGGCAAAGAAAGGATTCCTGAACCTCTGGACCCCTGTACAACACACTGAGTTACTCAGAGAGGCCGTAGCTTTTGTTTTCTCATATCTGCAGAGAGCTACAGGCAGGGCAGCCTCTTATCTCAGGGTGGAATTAACTTTTCGCACACTCTAGTCATGCAGTGAAAGATCTGCAGTGATATACCCGATACATTCTGGCCACGTGTTTAAATTTTAAAACCTTGACTTGTAACATCTCCTGTGATGGAGGGGAAACAGAAAAGAGGGGACCACATACATCTACAGTATTGCAACTACCCACTAGAGAATAGTTTCTGAAAAGGAACCGGATAACTTAAGCTTGAAGTATCAGTGTCCTTCTTTTCATAAGTAATCCTTACTCATGCTGAGTTCAATTTTTTTTTTTTTACAAAGAGTATTGTATCACCAGCTTTTAAGGTCTTTGTACCCTGGAGCAGATCGTTTGCTCAATTACAGTGGAGAAGTTATTTCATGAAGCCAGTGATAACTCACTTAGATAGGAGTTTGCAAACCTGCACACTGGGGTTTGCAGAATCTGTATTTATGCTTTGTAGATGTGCACCTTAACAGAAACATAAGCTTGCAAAAGAGACCATGTGGCATACACGTTCATAAATAGAATGGGTTTTATCCTCTTAGGAATAGATGTATATGAATCTAAAATGCATATAGCTGTTCATCTCACACAGACATCTTTTTCTTCCACTGAAGTCTAGGTTAGACATGAAATTCAGCCTGAAGTTTCATTTCATAAGACAGCCAAATCAGTATTCCTCCAAGGGAAAAACAAAACAGAAACATGTAAATTATAACACCTGAGGACATGATCTAGTTTTCAGTCATTTAGACAGTCTGGTCAAATGACAGGACCTACACTCGCTCTTATTTACATTGAAATGTTGCTCTTCCCTCTCCACTGGAGATTCTGGCAGCATTTTCAATGAACTTCCACGAGTTTGAGAAGCTGAGATTTTACCCATTGATTTTAATGAAATTGTTCTCAGCTGATGTGAATGGTGGCAACGAATCGGACCCTTATATTTTAATTTTTGGTGGTGTTTGTTTCATTTCCAAATCCCCTGCATGCACCATTTCTTATTGTCCACTCTAAGCATTCATTTTTCTTAAAGCTCTGACTTGGTAAGATAAAGATATTATTATACAGGGATTTTAATTTTCTCTAAAAAAAAAATCTAGCTCTTGGATATAAAGAAAGCTTTGAAAGCATAAACTCTACTGAGGGGAAAAGATAAAAGAATAATCATCTTAGCTATTTTCAAGTCAATCCAACTCAAGATTTATTTGGAGATGTGGGATTGGCAATACAGTTAATTTAATCGCAATAATTTATTACTTTCTTACTAACCAGTAATTTATTAAATCACCAGCAAACTTACCTCTCAGCTTTCTGGAGCAAGGCAGATTCCAGGGCTCCATCTCCCTGTTCCTATGGTCTCACTGGCTTCATCCATGTATAATCTGGCCAAAGACATGCCGACTCCTTGGTCGCAAGCAGCTAAATAAACCAGAAATGTATTAAGCAAAGGTGAATGATAATGACTTAGCACTTACAGTGTTCCTTCGTGTCCAAGTGCTTCGCAAGCAGAAACTAATTACGATACGTTCGGTAGTAATGGTTCAGAGAGATACTAAATTGTGTTCTTACTGTAATAAATGGCTGTGCTGGGGTGGGAAATCACTACATTACAAGACAGGAGGCAGCAGCTTTAGGATAATCCCTGTGTAACCTCATGCACCCAGGTCCCTCACTGGAGACAGCGCACATCTAGACTTCTGCACAAACACCTTGCTGTTTTTTGGGAGAGGTTTGCAGCTTGCCCATATTGTCCTTGCTTCAGCTGTACTGGTGCAAAGGGGCTGCAGGGCTGCCAGAACTTCTGCTGTTGTCTGTTCGCGACCAGACACTGAAGAAGGGCTGGCAAAACACTTCGTAACTGCCACGGGTTTAAAGAAAGATGACTAACCCCTAAAGCATTTTCTGTTGAATATTGCAGAACAAGAAAGAAAAAAATCCCCTCTTTGCTGCTCTGCTGTAGCAGTCATCTTGTGTTTTCTCCTTGAAGTATGTGATGCCACAAAAAAAATTAATTACTTTAGCAAAAAGAAATAGGATTGTAGGGGAAAAACAGATTTGTAATATTATCCTGATTATAGCTACAGGTAAGAGATAATCTCCTGCTTTCGCTTGTGCAGGAAAAGACACTTTGTCTTAGGAACTTACTCAAAAAAATCCATTTTTTATGAGGTGTCTAGCTATAAAGAAAAGGAAAAAGCATCATCTGTGGACTGTTGCATTTACTTATTTCTAGAAAAACTTTCAGGGGATAATTCACATTTCAACATCTTGTTCCTTATTAACTTCGGCCAATACCCCTTTCCAGGAATCCAGTCCACTGCATGGTGATGGCAAAAGCTCTGTAAGAGGCAAACTAATTGTGTAGGTTCTGCTTGTGCCTTGCTGAACTGAGCTCTCTCTGGACTCGGCGGGGCTGCCACAGAGCTGCTCCTCAGGGCTGCCAGGACGCCGAGACTCAATCTCTTTAAAACAGAATTGTTCTGGATGAGAGGGAGGTATTAACCAACAAAGTTTTAGACATTAAATGAACTTTGGAAACGAGCAGCACATTCTGTTGATTTGGCCAAGCTCCCACACAACTAAAGTTCATGGCATTTCTGAGCTTGCCCAGCACACATCATTGAAGGTAATTTTGGCTGAAGTGATCTTATGCGGCTTTTCCTTGGGAGGAATGGCATACAGACCAGCTTCCCTCTCCTCCTTCAGGCAGAGAAGTTCGTAAAAAGATATGTAGCTAATAAATGGCAGTGGTGGAAACCCTAGTTACTGGCAATGTTCAGGGTTATGGAACAACCCCCACCTCAACTTTAGTTTTCGACATTAAAAATTTATAGTGAAATACCAGCCCTGTAAAATCCATTGATTACTTGTTCTAATGCAAGAGAGAGGGCATTTCTGAACTTCTTCAATGTTTATAATACAGATTTAATGACGGTGGATGCTGCCAGTTTCATGGATGATAACAACCTGGGTTGTGCTCATTCGGCTGGTCCTTGTGTAAGTGGCATTTGGTGGCAGTTTCCCCAGGCTAAGCTGCTAAACACCTTTTCCTCCTCTCAGCTTTCTAAAAATTAAGTGTAATTCAACCCTTGTGAAACTTAGCCTGCAGATTACAAGACAGCCATAATTTCAGTTGGTGCTGATTTAAAGAGGGGATTATTCTTTTTTACGAAATACAAAATAAAAAATTGTTCCTTTTCTCCTCAACCTACTCTACATTCAGTAAATCCTATAATGAGAATTCTGAAAGCAATTTTTACAGGTTTTACAACACAATTTTACAACAGACATGCTCAACCCCCCCTCCTTTTTTTTTTTTTTTTGGCAAAACCTTCCTAAAACTGTATCTCTTTGACCTAAGATTTCATGGTTAGTAAAGCACTAAAAACATGGAAGATATAAGGTTATTGGTGGAGTTCTCATAGCCCATGAGGTATTTAACTAGAAGAGAGAGTTTATTTTCTAAAATGCTGTCTTAAGAAAACAATAGCAAACAGAAGGTGTTTACACTCAGAAGACTAGGGTAAAGCATTTATCAGAAGAAAAGCAACAAGACACGGCTGAAAACAAACAAAGCAAAAAAAAAAAATCCCCAGCTATCCAAATAGGCTTTGGAAAATGGGAATGATTAAAAAAAAATCTCCGATCAAAAAAACATCTGCATGCTAATCCTGGTGTTTTCAAGTGGAACAACAGAGTAAGAAAAAAAAAAAAACACATACATTTAAGAAGAAATATGAGAAGCAAACAAAAAATAATTATGAATGGAAAAAAAACACATGAACAAGTTAGAAAAATATACAGAAAGAAACAGATTGAATCTGCGCGTTCTTTCACAATGGAGCTTTTGCTGGTGTAACTGCATATTCAGCAGTGTGAATATTATAATTAAAGAATGTCAGCTCAAGCAAAATGTTTTAAAACCTTCCTGTTAATAAACAGATAAACTGCTTAAAAATACTGATTATTTTAGGAAAAAGTGAAGTGCTGGATTTTCGTGCCTCGATTCCTTTCATCTGATACAACCCATTTAGATAGCAGATGTCTCTCCCAGGCAGTGTTTGATAGCAGTGCTGTTGATTTCGATACCAAGGTGATGAGAATATCTTCACGGGGCGGTTTTGGCACCATGGCGCAGATCCCAGCACTTGCTGGTACCTGTGCCAGGGTCCAGCGTGGTGCTGGGCAGGGGTCCCACCAAAGCAGCCGAGCAGCACCAGCCCCATGCCACCTCCAGGCTGATGAACGGTGCCTGTCAGCAGGATGAATTAGGCACGGTGCAGCGCGGTGCTGGGGCAGCAGCTGGGAGGGCTGGGGGCTCTGCACGTTGCAGCCCACTGCACAGCCGCGTGCTGCAGACAGAGCTTGACCCCCGGCGAGGGCAAGCAGCAAGAACTGAGTGCTGCTTTATGCCAGGCTTGGACCCCAGCAGGAGCTCAGGAGACAGCTCTCAAGCGCTATCAAACCTGAGTGCTAGTTCAAGGCAAAGCTCCTTCTTCTCTAGTGTTTGGAAAAAAAATCTCATTGAATTGCAACTAAACTTGCTGCTGCTTCTTATAATAGCAAGACGAAGTCATCAGTGTATTTAATAACAGTTGCAGTGGACTCCAGTTAGACCAGATGAGCCCAATCCTGCAAATACTTATGCATAGGTGTATTTTTAGGGACACAAGTAGTCTCAAGCACTTACATGTGTAGCCACTCTGAGAATTTTGCTTATCATTCAGAAAGGCTTAAGGAAGATCCTATCATTGCATGTAATGATCTTAAGAAAGATTGTTATAACATACCTTGAAAACAACTCCTTTTTAGGTCTCTTTAAGATACTGTTCCAGCACAAATAACTCAAAGTTGGCTGAACCGTGAAAAATGGCAGCTGAAAAATAACCGTTGGTGTATATATTCGTCCTGGGCTCCCAGGAAAACATTTGTCATTTGGAAAGCCACTCTGAGCTTGTTTTTTCAGCACCCAAAAGCATCAGAACATCTTAAGATTTTTGTCAGGCTCTGCCAGTGAGACTGTGGTGCACTTTTCCTCCCCATTACAGCCACGCTCTGCTTGGTGAGCAAGACAGTTTACCTGAGGTGTCACTACAAAGTGGGAGAAAATTGTGATCATAAATCATCAATGTGAAAAATAAATGAAGCCTTTGGGATTGCGGGATTTTGTCCAAAGTTTTTGCCTTGCTATGAGCTATCCTGTAATCTAGTGCTAGATTTCTGTCTTTCTCAGTTGCTAAAGTGCTGCTCCACACTGCCAGGTTTCCGAAGGGTCACCATGGCAGTCAGACTGTCAACCCAATCCCAAAGAGCAAACAACAGCACAAGCAACAGTTTGGTTGTGAGTCTGTAAGCATGACCTCATCCATTTCAGAGAAATTTTAACTTTCTTCCCCATTCGAGGCGCAAACTTCCAGCTCCAACTGTTCAGATGCCAAAAACGTCAGACATTGTAAAATATAATTTTGAAAAATGTGGAGTAATAAAACACATAGCTGCGGCCTTTGTGAGATAGATGATTAGCTAATTTTGAGTCATTCAGAGACAAATCTAGATACGTTTCTCTCACTGTACACATTCAGCTGTGCTCTCTGTCAGAGTCTCACAGAAAACGACCGAACTCTGGAACGCGGCAGATGAGCAGAAAGGAATTTGTTCCTCTGGGTTGCGTGGCACAGGACGTGAGGCAACATGGGGCACATCTAGACAAACAAAAGGCTTTGTGATTAACGGCATTTCAGGAGAGCAGCGTTTAATAATGTCGATTCTCAATGTGATTTCATCCAGTTGTTGCCTCTCCATGCTATAGCAGTTTTATGTTTTGTCGTCACAGAATCATTCACCTCTGCGTTCGGGGTCAATCTCTCTTCGTTGCACAACCTGGCCATAACCGCGCAGTTGCTATTTCTTGCCGCATGTTATTTTGTTTTAGGCCACTTAATTGGAAATAGTTAATTGGCCTTGGTGTCTTATGGCAGGGAAAATAACGCTCTTAAACTGTATTAAGCTCCCATAAATATTTCGCTTCATGCTAATTTCCGTGCTTCCAGCTGAGCTGTTAATGCGCTCAAAAGAAATAAAAAAAAAAAAAAAAAGAGGAAAAAGTTTTTTCTTTTTTTAATTGTCACACTAAACACATGCCTAGAAAGCGGTGAGGTGCATGTAGCTTGCTGTAGCTGCCGCTTTGCGAAGCGCCTGCCAGCCACCGAGACCCCATTCCCCCTCCCGACCGCCGGGAGCCCGCCTGAGGGGCCGTAGCCATGCGGTGCCGTGACCGTGCCAGGCCAGGCCGTGCCGTGCCGTGCCTCAGCCGGGCCTGCAGCGACCTCAAGCGGGGGCTGCCGGCAGCCGGGGCCGGCTCCGGGAGCCGCGGCCCAGCCTTGGGCTGGCGACCCCCGGCCGGGCACGGCCGTGGGCCCCGGGACTCCCCGCCGCCTGTGGGGCTCCGTGCAGGCCGCAGGCGGGGGGCGGCCTCGCTGGCAAGCCCGGCCGTGCAGCCAGCACAAGGGCCGGCGGCAGCAACTTTCTCCAAGTTTTTCCTCATCCTTCTTTCCGTGTGGTTAACAAGGTGGTATGCTTTTATCTGCTGCTTCCTGCAGCTCCCAGTTCATAGCCCGCTGATGGCGTGTCAAACGCCCAGATTCAGCATCACAGGTGAAAGCAGAGCTTAGTGACTCTCCCTCAACATCCCGTCCTTCCTTTACTTCTTACTATCCCCCAATAAAAGTTGTGAAGGAGCACGTTATCATACTCAGTACATTACACCTCTGCTCAGAGTCACAGTGCAGTAATTCAGGCACCATTTTGCCCATCTTCTTCTCTCTAAGGTGCTTTCTAATGGCTTGGTGAAGCACCCACACAGCTGAGTTGCGTTACTGGGGACTGCAAATGGGTTAAGGTGACGGCTTTAATGAATGAAAACTCCGCTACCAAAAAGCTCAGCCTCCAGACAGCTAGGTCACAAATATCAATCTTTAGCCTTAAATAAATCTATTGTTAGTCCCTTTCCACAGTCTGACCCTATTTGCATTAGTGCAGATTGTCACCGTTCCTCCAGTATAAATCTGTCCTCAGCTTAAATTCAGCCCTGGAAGGCTTATCCCAAAATAGGTGAATTCACAGATTGAGCGAAGCTTTTCTAGCATTTATTCATTTACTTATTTAAATCACACCCTCTGCAGAGAATATAAGTCAGGGCTTGGTCTAAAATGTCCTTTATTGTCCTGGTGCATCCCTGCTGTGTTTAGCAGCTGGCACAACTTAAAATAGCCTTCAGGCTGCTCTAAATATTGCCGAATTTCCTGGGAGCATAGCACTAGAAGGAATCTTTTGGGGGCACTGAGTCCAGTTTTGCCATAATCACAAGTCTCTCCATAATAGACATCTAGTTTGCAGGAGTGCACAGCGCACTTCACCCTTTGCTACATCCTGTAGCCCACCTGAGACCTGGAGAACATGCAGAAGCAGAAGCAGCTTAAAAATGGCAAAACATCTCAGTAAGGGAAAGGAAGAGATCAAGGGTATGATCTGGCAGAAACTGAGTGAGGACTAGTGGTGTATAAGAAGGACTTAAAGCCACCTTTAACCTTACCTTTACTCCCCAAGCTGCTCTAAAGCCACTGCTTGGAATGAATCACGCTCCCCTGTGCTCCCTTTGTGCAATGCCGACTTTGTAATCATTTCTAGAAGCACAAAGCATTGGCAGACAGATTCGTGGCACTCATTTTAAAGCCTGAATGCTTTGCAACTGCGTAGGAGTTTGTACCATATGGTTTCTGCTGGATCATGTAATGTCATACTGAGGAATTGAGAGATGCATGATAAAATAGTTTCACTTGATAGTGGCCAAAAGCAAGATATTGCTCATTGTGGTAATGTACTGCCCCAAGTCTAATGTCTTATGTCCCATCAATATATCCCCCTGTAAAATACAGGCCTTTACAACAAGTGAGCACTGCTATACTATCTTTGTAATACACTAAAACAACAACTAAGAAATATATTGTCTCAGATTGGACCTTTTTTTTTTCTTACTTTCTAATTACATTTCCACACTAAACCAAAACATAACAAAACAAACAAATTAGCAAAACCAGCAGAGTTAATATCTTGATTGCTTTTTAGGGCCCACTAAAAAGGATTGTGATCCTGTCAGTCATTCTGGTTTCTTTCGATGAATAATTAAAACTCTGAACATGAGATAGACTCGGAAATGATTACCAGGAGCGTGAATTTTATTTGCCACTCCTCACCCCCCTGTTTTTTCCAATGTTTATTGGTTTGACAATTACAAGTTACTGCCCACCCAATAAATTTCTATGCGATACTGGACACTGTGGCAGGGCACCATGTTTCTCAAGAAAGGACTAATCTAAAAGCAATAATAATTGCTTTTCTTCAGAAGTCTAGCTGTTTTCAGTAGTCTGGAAAAGTCTATCTATGTCCTAATTTCCCAGTACAGTTCGGTGCTGCAGCTGAGCCAAAAGAGTCATATCATGTTTAAGAGCACTAATAAGAATATGTCCAAGAAAACAGTCTTATCAGGGCACACACAGTTGTTAGAACAAGTGATAGCAAGGGAAGGATCTTGAAATCTTCTCATGTATGAAACACAGCAGGCAGAAGGTCTTACGGAAAGACTCAAAAAATCTGCTAACAGTATCTATGACACGCAAAAATCCTGCCCCCGCTTCCATCTCCTCCTCTCCCTCACTCACATGCAATATGTTGCAAGGGTGCAAGTGTGAAAAAGCACGCATACAGAGTTACATGTAGGCAGCGCGGAGACTCCTGTCATTTTTCCTGCTGTGTATATTTATTTTTGATGGCCAAACATCATTATTTGTCTGTTATCATGGAATGAACTGGGCAGAAGGATTTGCACCTGGCACGTTACTGATTGCCCCAAAATCTTGCAAAGGTATCAGAAATTAGGATATCACTTCAGATAGATAACTGGGACCTAATTTTAATTGTAATTTGAATTTAGTTTACCACCTTGCTTACATTACACTGAAAGCTCTTCTTATACACACCCTAATATAGCCATATTCTGGCAATCACCATTCATTCAAACAAAATCTTGTAAAAATCTACTTTACATAAGGATATGAATCATTTCTGACTTGTTGACTTCTGCAATAAAGCAACAGATCTTGCACCGCATTGTTTGTTGGGAGGGGAGGGAGTAGGCTGGTGGGATTTTGTTTGGAGTATTCTGACAAGCATACAATGTTTCATGTGTTCTATGGGCTTGACTTGTCTTGCATATTTGTGCAACACTGTGGGATCAGCAGAGACAAACATCCTTTGTCAGGTGTCTCTGATTTATCAGTCCTCATTCACGTTTGTTGTAATTCCTGCTACCTTCCGCCCCACGTTATGGCTACTTTGCAGTATGCCCCACAACACAAGCTTTGTGGTCCACTCCCAGAACGAATAAATACCAAGGAGAGGAAATGTTTTTTCATGCAACATGAAACTGTTGTACTTCAGGAGCCACTGCAATACATAATCCTGCTAAACCCGATTTCAGTAACATCCAAAAGGGAACTGGAGATGTGTGTGGCCAGAAACACTTGTCTGTGAATGAGAATGCTCCAAGGTCCCCACAGCTGCTTTTGGAAAGGCCATAAATACTTCAGATCTTCCGAGTTCAGAGCAGTCTCTTAACTACACCAAACCAGGATCCCCACATGGAAAGCAGATCACCCCCACACCAGCCTGTTGCTGGGATCTGTAACCACTCCTTTACTGCATCCAGTGCTGGCCACCTTCAAAGGAGTGACAACAGTCTAGATCTGCCACGTCTTCGTTCTCATACAACAAAATGGCTTTCATCCTATGTTCCATATATTCTTCTGGTGTTTGCATCAGGAGTTCAAATTCTGACTCAGGCTGAGCTCTGCTGTAATAAAATACCTGTGGCCTGGCAGTGTTATGATGCCCAATCTTTTAATGCACCAGCTAGAAGAGACGGAAGAACACAGATGTAGCAAATGCCACTGCACAGTATGCTCTCTCCAGTTACCTGGAGGCGTTGTGCTGTACAAAAGCATAATGTCATCAAGCACTTGGGTGATTCAGCTCCTCCCCATCCTCAGTACTACCTTGTAAGAGGTATAATTGAGCTCTTTTTTCTGTTCTTTTCAGATTTTTTTTTCTATGTGTTTTTGTAAAGTCAAACAAATAGGAAAATTAATGACAGCACATGAGTGCACCACAGAATAACGCTACTTAAGGACTGCTGTGCCCTTGGCTCCAATTAACCTTAGTGTTCTTTATAGGTTGCAGCCAGCTGCATCAATCACAGTTACTTCGGTTGGGGGGAAAAAATATAAAAAATCCATCATTATTGCAGCCACACACAGATAAATACATTATTTTCCTAAAGTATCATAATCCTCCACTTACCAAAGAGGGCCTGTGATAGCTGGGAGGAGATGAAACTCGATTTTCCTTCACATCTGCTTGATCCTTTCGTATAATCAGCACCGCATGCACCAAGCAAGGTCACAAACTATGGCAATGTTCATCACAACATGCAATCTCCCCATTCTAGTGCCATTAACTGCTCAGCAACCTCTCCTTCTCCATCCCACTGTTTTTAATCTCCTAGAGCACTTCAGAGCAGGAATGGGAGAGCTCGCCTTGCAGACCCGTTTCCAAGATTGCTGTCACAGACCACACTTTGAGAAAGTCAGCAGTGAACCACTATCCCATTTGTTTCAGTGCAATAAGATAAAGAACATCACAGTGAGATTTAATTTCAGGTTTGCTGGCCAGCACCTGCATCTGGGAAGTAATTCTGACACCACCACTGTTATAGGACTGCAGTATCTCCTCTGAGTAACATCCTGAAAGTTTGTAGAGACCTGTAGCTGATCTAGAGACAGTGGGACCAAACACATGGTTCATTTTCTTCCTTTTATTTTTTAAAAGGGTAGAAAGTCAGTAGTACCCTCTGTTATGAAGGCAATTATTTGCAGAAAGATACAGCCAACTTTACACTGATTTTCTGAAGGCCTATTTGCTTAACCTGCATAGTTTGTGCTGAAGTTTTGTTCAAAGCCCATAGCTGCTTGAACCAGAAATTAAAGCAGAACATGCATCGCCTGAGGCGAGGGTAGGAGGTTCTGGTGAACCCCACCTCGCACTGTTTCACATGGCCCTAGTGTTGCTGCAGATGCTTCCTTTATAAAAGCAGACCTTTCCCAAGACAACTCCCTGCAGACCAGCTGGGTCAGGCACACATCTCTTGGCTTTGTTGACTACCAAAGAGCCTCTTTCCCTGACACTGTCCGGGCTCTTCTTCCCCACCCCACTCACAACTCTTCTTCCACGTGGGTCCCTCCCCACCCCACTCACAAGGCAGCACCTTGGCACTGTGTTGCTTCAGCATCCCTGGGGAAAGGTTTGCAACACACGAGGGTTAGGGCACCCAAATGTTCGCTTCTTACTTTAAGGCTGCCCTCAGCTCTAATGAGGCGAGGTAAAAGCAAGAAGTCTTACGACGTAGACGAGGCAGGCCACAGGTGCACCAAAGCAAAAAGGTAACCGAGTCCCTGTCTTCCAAGCAGCAACATCAGCTCTAAATAGCTCACTCTGTATGCATCCAGCTGACAAGTTGACAGATACTTCACAGCCCTCTGGCTGAGGATTTGGTTCTTATGCAAACCTATGACTTCAGATTGCATTCATGCAAGAGGATCCGGGATTTTTATAGAACCAGATGCATCTTTTGGCAGGAGGTGTATATGCGTGTGTGTGTACAGAGTGGGGGGCACATTCAAATTCAAATTCTCCTATCCCTTCTCTCTCCCTGCAAGGGAAATTGTTAACTCAGGAAGACATTTATGTTACCAGACAATTGTTTGCTTTTCCCAGTCTCACAAAGGCTTGGTACTTTGGGAAAGGCAAGGTGCAGGGGTTTCCAGCGTCGATGATAAAGAGAGTCGCCTCACGCCTGATCTGCCAGCACGCTGTAAGAGAAAATGTTCTTCTCCATTTGGCAAAGGGGAAGTCTCAGTGCGAAACTTCCTACATAGAGCCTTCCATCACACTTACAGATGTGTTGCTGGAGGAAAAACGAGGCTGCCCCAAACTTGCTAAACAGTCAGAGAAGTTTGTTCACCTTCTTCCCTACCCAAAATGCCTGTTTGGAAGGAGTAACTTAAATAAACTTGCTGGAAATGTAAAACCATTTATTTCAATGAGAGATAAGATGCAAAAATCCATTCCTCACCTGTCTGTAATCCCTACTGTTTTATGTGTATTGAAAAAGTACTTCCATCAGCATGATGCCAGCCCATCATTTCTTAGATAATGATCAAAATTTTCTCTGTAATGCTCTGCTGCTTAGGCCTCAGTTCAGCAAAGCATTCAAGTACATCTTTATCTTTAGGTCTGGTAGCAGTCTTCAGTGAAAGTATACAGCTCGGAAGTAAAGTGCTCTGCTAAATTGGGTCCTTCACAGGACTAAAGTGAAAGCTCACATGAGAGCAAAGCAGCATTGCTTTCCTTCCAGTTACACTTGTTTTATTCACTTGCTCTTGCTGTGTACAGCTGTGGATTGCTGGCAGTGTGTTTGGATGGAATTTGAGGGATTCACAGCTTCAAAGATGAGACGTGCCAGCCTTTAAAACAAGCTTGTATAAACACAGGAAACAAAAGCATCCATGTAAACAAAGGGAGGCAATGCATATATTCACACCTGAGCAAACACACACACTTCTGCATGCAGCCCCTATCAGCAGTGCTCCAGCAGGTTAGATAGTGCTCCCTGTTTCAGCAGACGTAGCTCTCATTTCTGCTGTTGCTTTTCTCTTTGCTTCATGATCAGAGAAGCACTGGGACCAAGCCTGCTGCTTTTGCAGCACACTGTAAAATGTATGAAGAGGTTTCAAAACAACTGACAGTGTCTCGTCTACAGCGAACTAGCATTAGGTATATGCTCTGGGGATGTAGCAGTCTACATATCATTGGATCTCTACCTTATACTTTTCCTTGTCTTGCTGAGATTTTACGGGGAGGCAGATGTTGCTTTGTTTTTGAAAAGACAGTAAGGTTTTAAAGCATACCCTCTAATTCAAAAGGCTTGTGTAATCATAGAGATCAAGGGATCGGGAAAAGAAGAAACCCTTACATTGCAAATACTGAGCATTTGCTCTGCCACAACAGAACCACCAGATATCCCAGTACTTCAGGGGAAGCAGGCTGCTTCCCCATAGCCTTTACTGCCTTGTCTCCTGTCCTGCCCTGCCACTACCTATGCCAAGAAGCCACACCACCTCCATGGGTGGCCTGAAATGAGCCAGATTTTATCCCCGCTTCATTATGGATGGACACATGCATGGCCCCACAGAGGTGTTCACCTTTTGAGGGCTGTCCTGGACCCCTCTCAGTACCAGGTAAATAATGACCCTGGACACACATGCAGACCTCTTGTGTGAGAGCACACTCAGCCAGCTGGTACACTAGGATGGCATACCTCTGGATTATTCAGGCTCGCTGTCAAACCCTCAGAGATGTACAGGGTCGCTTCTTCTACAACCCCAAATCCCATTTGCTTCAATTCTATGAGAGGTAGAAATGTTCAGCACTAATCACAGTTGGATCAGGCTTGACACAATCTTCTGAGATTTACAAAGATACAATGTTAGTTCAAGAGACTTGCAAAAGCCCCTGAGGGAGCTCATCCAGGGGAGCGAGATGCCTTCTCGGGATGCACAGAAGTCAGCCTGGTGCCTAATTCCCATTAAGTTAACTCACGCAAGTATTTTTGTAAGTCCCTCTTGGCACTAATCCCTCTTGGCTTCCCTTCCCTCTTCTCCTTCCCCCTTCAATCTTTTAAATAAAGACAGCACTTAGCATAAAGAAGTGTTGCGAGGCTCCACTCAGTGCCTTTAAAGTGCTTTTCAACTCCTCTGGCAGAAGTGTCTAAGTGTGGAGTATGCAGTGAAACTGGAAAAAGTGGGGATTTTAATGGAGATGATGTGCAGGCTCCGTTCTATCAAATACATTCATCTCAAATTTCTCTGGTGTCAACGTCACACGGCTAAAAGAGGGTGCCGAATCCCCAGGGCTCTCCGTGCCTTTCGGCTCCGTGATTAAATCCCCCAAGCCGATTCCCATTTCATCCATTTCTGCATGACTGAAGCAAGAGATGCGGTTTGAGGGATAAGAGAACAGGAGATATTTTAGCTAAAGCAACGTAGCTAAGTCTTAGTTATATTTTGTTATCTTCAAAGAGAAGATAGATAATATATAAATCAGCTGCATTACAAGCAAAAAAAAATGCACGGAAAGCGAGTAGGGGAGGGTGGCAGCATACAAGTGACAAACCAGTAATTTGGTAATAGGGAGATGAAATACAACAACTGATTTGTTTATCTGACCATTCTATTAACCTCTAATGCAACATTTCATCTTTTATAATTGAGCTTTCCATTTTGCTGTTAGACCTTAATAGCTAAATTGGCATCTTGCGGACCAGGCCAGAAAACAGAAGCGAGCACAGGGGCACGGACACACTTCAGTCCCTTCACCTATTCTGCACAGAAGCTGCACCGGCCCCGTTGCATGATGCAGCTGAGGTCTTGCTCCTCTCCATGCTCTTCTGGCTGCATGCTGTGGGTGAAGGAGAAACCATTCCTCCACCTCCTGGCCACCATCCCAGAGCTCTTGGGATAGACTCCTCCTGAGAGCCCTTTTCACCTCCTTCAGGTCAAAATTGTAGGGGTTTGCTTGAGATCTGCAAGCTGCACTGAGTTTATTTCAGCTGAAATGTATTATGGAGTAGTACAGCTAACAGGCTCCTCTCTTGGCAGGGTGTGCAGATGAGTGTCTGGTGACAAAAAAGCTCTTAAGCCAACACAGCTGCAGCAGAAAGAACATGTGGATGAGACCTCGCTCCCCCATCTGAGCCTGCTGGGTTGTGTAAGGTAGGGCTGCAATGCAGTTTGTGCTCTACCCACTTAGGCAGGAGCGGGGAAGAGGGAAATAATCAGATGGGAGAAAGAACTTGAGCCAAAAGTTTCCTTTTGCTACTGGGCCAAAGAAAGACTGGAAAGGAGGCTTAGGTCTGGTAGATAGAGGATTCAGGTGGATGGCCTGGGTGCTAATCTGTGCTGTGAATATTATGGCACATTACACAGCCTCAGCACAGTGCATTGAAAAGGATCCAGCTCAAAGAGCCCCACCAGAGCATGGGGGCTGGAGGTGGGAAACGGGCTAGAAAGCTGTTCCACTTTGGTAGATGCATTTTGATGTCCCAGCTGGGGCTCCTGAGGGGAAATAGGAAAAGGAGGGTCTAGCTTGTGAATGGTGCCAAGCATTAGCTGCCACATTGCCTGCCTGCATCAGATTTGCATAATTTTGCCCTTTCTCAGTAGCAGAAGTGCACGCACCTGGAGGGCTTTGATGGCAGAAACAGGAGTGCTTGGGGAATTTTGGCACCTCTAGGGTCAGCTGGCAGCTGAGAAAAGGTTCAAAGGCTCTAAATATTGAGCTTCAGGGCCCAAGTGCTCCTGTCCAGACTTCCTGAACTGATACTATTCACTATCTTTTTTCAGTAGTTGGACAAACATCGCTTCCATAATTTGGAAGTTGCTTTTGCAGTTTTCAACCCGCTTTGTCCCTCAAATGTCACTAAGCTGTTGAAAGTCCCACATAATAACCACTCTTACTACATTCCTTTTGCTTTTTTTTTTTTTTTTTTTTTAAATCTTCCTGATGTACTGGTCTTTTTAAAAGAGAACAAATTAATATAGCTTGTTCCCCAGACTCTGCCAATTATATAAGTAGATACTTATCAGCCACATTTAGGAGAGAAAAGGCTTCAAATTACCTATGTTGCCAGCTTGTGCCTGAGCAGATTACATGTTCAACTGGACACCGACATGCACACCGACAATTTGGTACAACAAAATAAGTCAGTCCATGGCCACTGTTGTACGTGCAACATGGTATGTTTCATCAAGTAGGGAAGGAAGGAGAAATCACAATTTGCTAATTGGGTATGGATCCCACCCCACGCTTCTGGAAACCCATGCAAGAATCCTCTGAACATATCAGAAAAATTCAAAAAACAGTAAAGAATAAAGTATCATTTGCTGACCCATAAGAGGCTTTTACTAAACTACTGGCTAGTAGCAAACATGCAAGCTACAGAACTGCACGTGACGTGCATGTCTTTTTTTTAAAGTAAACAGACATGTTTGATTATTTGTAATCCAGTATAATCCTGTGTGTAATGTTAAATATTTTAAGAGAATTTTGCTTCCATTTGTTCTCAGCTTGCTTGGCCTGGAGCCAAAACGCTGTTATTTTTAAAGGCAATACTTTGCTACGGGTTTCGGATTTCTTTCATATTGGTTCTTTTTATAACGATTTAAAATTGATTGTGCATAGCAAATCTACAAACAGCAAAAAAAACTATAGGAGAACATCTCACTTGTGCATGTAAACTACTGGTCTCATGTCCCAGGGTTGTGCAGCAGGAGGGACCCTACAAAGTACTTGCTAGGAGAAGTAAAATAGACCTGTATGTGCAGAAGAACAATTAAAATGCTGCCTCCACACCTACAAAGCCAAACGACAACCAGCTCCTTTGCATCTCCGCCAGGGAAGCAGCAGCAGGCAGATTTCTTAAAACACTGCAGAGCTGAGGATGCCACAGATGAAAGAACCGGGCTGGGGGTTAGGTCTGGAGAGAGCCTGGGTTGTGTACAGACTGGAACCAGGGCTCACGTGTTATTGACAGTATTGAATACACTGTTCAATGGCATTTTGAAGACAAAAGATGGAGCAAATCATCTCTAAGAAGCTGTTTTCCTCAGTGAAGGTAATACAGCAATTTTTCCCTACTAGTTTCTCATTCTCTGGCAGGGAGCATGTCTTTGCTCCTCCTGGGGATGCAGCTAGTGGACAGAGTTTGCTGCAACTTTCTGTTCCTCCTGGTCTCAGCAGGCATTTTGCATCCCTCCCCCCTCTTCACTCCACACCAGGCTACCACGACCCCTTCCTTCTGCTCTTCTCAGTCTCAGCACGTTTCAGATCTTCAGTTTAAATGCCTGGAATTAACCATACCATGCTTAAAAGTCAGGGACCTGGCCCAAACATGAACGAGTTGGGCTTTCAATGCAGGAGGTATTTTGTGTCAAGCAATGAAAAAACATCATAAGGACAGATTTGCTTCCATTGCATTCTAGCTTTTGGGTGGCTGGGACACAGGTTATATTTTCCAGTATTATTTGGCAAACATCAGGCTAGAAACATGCTTTCCTAAATGAAAACGAAGATTTGCACACAACCACCTATCTCCAGGAGCTGGGGCTTTAATTAAAATATCGATTATTGCAAGACTTGTAATGAAATTGCCAGTCAGCTGTGCTGAATGTCTCACTCTCCTCCCCTACCGATACAGGTTTCTAAAAGAGGTAACATCCCTTTCTTCCTAAAACTATAACAATGTAAAAAATAAGCAGTACGAACAGTCCAATTCTCTTGTAAGATATTTGTATAGGCCTATAACCTCTTTCAGGGATTTCTTCTTAATTTGTATTCATTCACAACCAGCAGAGAGAATGAAAAGTGTGGCAGGGAGAAACTCATTCCAGGAGTTCTGCAGCACCCTGCAGCTTAGCAAAGGTAATTTGTGTAGTTACAGCTCTTCTTTTATTGAACACATCTGCAGCAGTCATTGGATTGGGATATTTCCTTTATGCCTCTTTGAGAGCTAGTACATGTCCTGGGTGGAAGGTTGAAGTTGAAAAATGTTCATATAGCCTGTGACCAGCTATGGGAATACAAAAGCCAGACTGCTTTGATCCTATCAGCCACAGAAATGCTACAACACACACACGTAAAAGAGAAACAACAGAGAGGACTCATGGGTAAACAGCTATTTATTTGTTATGATCTCACCCTAAAGATTTTCTCATTAAGACTTAATGTGGTTTGGTACAGAGGTGAGCTGGGGTGCGGGGTTGGAGATCAAGCCTATAAATAACCAGCAAGTACGGAAAAAAAAAGGTTTAAAAAAAATTGTTCAGAGCTTTTTTCCTTGTCTCAAGTAAAATTTATAGATTTTACCCTACTGCCACCACACAGTGCTCTTCACTATGAGGATGAAAAGAAAGTAAGATACAATAGTTTTAGAGTGCAATTAAAAGCAAATTTGGAAAAAAAGCTAACAATGACTAAAACAAGCGTAGCTGCAGGCAGAAGAGACCCACAGACACAAGGCTGACGTTACCCAGCCAAAAGTATAAGGAATAGGGTTATACACTCAAAGGGCTCCCCTCACAGTGACTGGAAGACATGCGATGGCAGTGTATGCTCCCTTTTAAGCCCCAGGGGAAGTTCTGTTTGACCAAGCCACAGCTGTCTGCTGCTCCCTTCCTACCCCTCCCAGGCTGTGAAACATTCAGCAGTCAGTGACCCATTCTACTTCTGATTTTCTTCCTGCAGTTTCACGTTTCAATATCCTTCCTGCCACAACCAGAACTGCGAGCATTACTTTCACATGTATCCAAGGAAAGAAAGAGAGATTTCAGAAGTGTAGATGCAAACCTGCAGAAGTTTTTGTCAAAGCTTCGCACAATAGACCAACTGACAATTAATCTTCCCTTCTCCCCCAGCCGCAAGCTGTGCTTACATCCCCCCATGTCAGAGAAAAGCACATTCATCAGTTATCTGTCTCTCTCCAATCCCACTCACCAAACAGCTGTAATAAAAAAAAAATCACTTCTAAATTACTTCAGAATACAAAGGGAAATCTCTCCATTTTATAACGACTTTGCTAATTTTAACAGGGACAGGGATTCTTTTTCCCTCATGTTTCAAGCTAGCCTATACTTTCTAGGACATCATATTTTGTTCTCAATTTACTAAGAGTACTCATCCAGATTACTACAGGGTCCTCCAGCAAATGCAGATACAAATTGACATTAAGAAGACACACATTTCCTGTAGGAAGTCACCCTCTGTGAACCTTGCCTGCCCATAAGTATGCATAAAAGTGCACCTCCTTGAAAAAGATTGAATTCTTGTCCTGGGGGAATGGAGGAGGGAAGTTGTGCTATTAATAAATCCAAATGTTAGGCTTAACTCAATATGCAGAGTTGAGGCAGGGGTGATATATTTTACTCCCCTCTTTGAGAAAGAATGGCGAGGGAAGGACAGACATTATCATTTTTCCTTGGAGACAGCTCATTTTCCTTTATATGCTTATTCAGGATGCGTGGCTCAGGTGCTTTATCTGGGAGGCCTGGCAGGACCCTATCCCAGCCCCTTCCCCACATGTCAGCTCAATGGGTGCATGACACCACTGAAATGCCACGCTCTGTGCTTCTTTTCTGTCTTCAGCTTTCAACAGCAGTGAGGTATATGCGGTCTGGAGGGCTGTTTTGATTTTTTTTTTTTTCCCCCTCTCATGACTGAGAAAACCAACTCACGCATCACATTGCGCACTGCAATTGGGCACAAACAGGGAGTCATCCATCACTCTCCCAGGTTCCCCGTGTTTGCTCAAGGGTCTGTTTAAGGCAGTGTTAAGGGAGCTTTAAAAGCCCCAGACACAGCCAGGAAGGACGTTCTCCCCCCGTTTTCATCATTTGCACGGGAACTGAACCTCAGCGACTCTGCCCACATATGTGTCAGCACGACCAGGACGGCTCAGACTGCAGCACCTAGATGCAGTGCTACAGACATTTTGGCAGGTGGAGACTGAGCAGCAGAGCACAGGCAGCTGCAGGGACTACGGAGCTCCCTCAGGACCATGCAGGACCACTTCAGGCCTCCAAAATGCCAGAAAATAAGGCTGCTTAAAGTCGGCCTCATCCACACTTCCCTCAGGCCTCTAAATTACAGGTCGCACCTCAGAGAGGTGGCACCGACTTTCAGTGAGCCTCAACTAATAACTTGAGCTCTGTGACAGAACCGACAGCGTCGTGCCAGTGGCGTGAAACTGCTGAGAAGAGGGGGAAACTGCTTCAAGAGGAAAAGAATAAATAAATCAATGCTGTGAGCACTGATGGCAGCCTTCGTGACTGCACACTGCCCAGCCTTGGGTGCAGCTCCCCACAGACAGCACGGGGACGGACACCTGCTGCACGTGCTCGGTGGGCTCATAAAATACCTGACCCCTGGGCTGTCGGCATGTCTGAGAGCCACTGACACAGGCTTAATGCAGACGTGAAGAAAAGGAGCACCTGTGCCCTGAGCCTTCCTTGCCTGGCTGTGTCCCAGGCTCGCAGCTGGATAACCAGCTGTATCCCAGCTCTGAAGCGCTGCCAAGCGAGGAACCTCTCTACTGCCACTCCTTTTCTTTCTCTGTGCTGCTACTTCTCATTAGTTTCCCTTTTTCCACACTTCTGCTGCACAAAAGTTGCCCATCTGACAAAGAGTGCTACAGTCAAAATCTCATTATGGGCACAAGGGAACACACCTCGTATGTGGAGCCAACAATTAGCATTCATTGTTAGCCTAATTAACGTTTCAGCAGTAAAATCAAAATGAAACAAACAGCTATTCATCATCCAGTTACGTTGATACTAACACTTTCTGTCCACGTTATCTATTTTTTGCTAATTCCCATTAATAATACAATTCAGTTTGTTAGTCAGTGACTCCCTGGTACCTCCCCCTTTCTGTCCCATTATGCTCAGCTTTCTTCTGGGCAGTCACAGCGAGTTATGACGTCCCAGGTTCCCCACTAGGAGGAGGATGCCCTTGGGGGCCAGAGTTTCTTCCTCCTCGGTCTGAGGTCTGCTTGGGGTTTTCAGACACGTTTTTAATAGGTCCATGACTTCAGCCACAATTTCTTTAGGTTAAAACCATGCAATTTAACGGAGTTAAGGTAACACAAGAACTAAATTAGACATTAGTCACCCGTTGGGCAATTGCCGGTTCAGCTAAAACAAGCTTCAGACCAGACAAGGCCTGAAGCAGCCTTTGTGAAGGTAGAATAAAATTTGCAGTTTGTGGCTAACAAGGGCAGCATCACATTTCCTAAGACACAGGGCTGCAGGAGCTGTGT
This sequence comes from Cygnus atratus, assembly GCF_013377495.2. Classification (NCBI taxonomy): domain Eukaryota; kingdom Metazoa; phylum Chordata; class Aves; order Anseriformes; family Anatidae; genus Cygnus; species Cygnus atratus. The sequence goes on from NC_066363.1 coordinate 78,786,537, forward strand.
TCACACAGGCACTGCTGGTGCATACGCGCTCTCCTCCAAACAAGCATATGTACCAATTACCTGTGCCATAAACACTTCTGTCAGTAGAACTCTGCTTACCCCATCTTTTTCCAGTTACAGTCAAATTAACTGCCATCAAAAAGTGTTAGATTTTATTCCCCAAAACACCTGAGGTTTTCTTTCAAGCTGAAGTTGCTCAGCTCTGTTCACTTCTGACAAAGCCATGCTTTGATTTCAAGCAACAGCAGCTTATAGTTTTAAGCCTCCATCCTATCCTGGACACTAACATGCCAGAACCGCGTTAGTCATTCAGCACTGAAATCAAAGTTCAATTCCCACTGTTAACAGTAGCATTACTATAGCCTTTAGTAGTATAAGTAGTATACAGCACACAGATACAGGCATAAATATATATTTATACACACACACGCTCAACATTTGGGGTACGATACGAAATGACAATATATCACACTCTCAGATTCATTAAGGTTGGAAAAGACCTCCAAGATCATCTGGTCCAACCATCCCCCTACCACCAATGTCACCCACTAAACCATGCCCCTAAGCACCATGTCCAACCTTTCCTTGAACAACCCCAGGGACAGTGACTCCACCACCTCCCTGAGCAACACATTCCAATGCCTGACCACTCTTTCTGAGAAGAAATGTCTCCTAATTTTTGACAAACATCAGGCATTTATAAACAGAAAGGAATGAAAATCTAAAATCATAAATCTCAGATTGCCCATTTAATGAACTACCATATTTTTTCATAGACAGCCTGAATCTTGGATAATCCCTGCTGCTTTATAAGTGCCCATGTTTGAAAATAAGTTCTCTTACAACCTGCAGTGCAAAATAACCTGCGGTAAATCAGAAGAAAGGGGTACTGGTTAGAGATTATGGGGAAAGAGCAGAGGCAGATAACTCCAGGGTAATCTTCCCCCGTATTACCTGCATGTACGTAACCCTGCATTGTTGCTACGTTGCAAGGGCTTTAAATAGCAGAGAGAACCTAATTTCTGGTTTAGAAGAGATAGACTATGGATTGCTTATATAACTGAAAAGACAACATTTCATTACAAAACAATCAATTTTACAGATAATAAGTAGATGGTGTTAATAAACTGCTGGTGTAATTCTCATTTTGTTTTGAAGCTATATTCATCCAGGAGGTGAAAAATATAAAACAGTAAACGTCTTGCAGCTTATATAAGAAAAGATCATTAAGAAAAGATCATTAAAAACAAAATATAAGACCTGAGTAGAAACGCATGAAATCTTACAGAGAAATGAGAAAGATATGCATGTGCATGTTTGAGTTTATCCACGTTCAAATGACAATGATTCCCCAGATTTTTTGGTGGCCATATTATCTTCTGGTTTTGAATTAGTGCTAAAACATAATATGATAAGAGGCTTAAATTCCATTTACCTGATTGCAGTAAGTTAGGTTTCTAAATGCCTTTGAAGGTCTCACCTTTACATCTATTCAGTTTCCATTTCCAGAAATCCTAGCTTTTTAGTTCTCCCAAAATGACTCTGAGGATAAATACAATAAAGATTATTAAGTGATCGAACTCCTTGGTAATTGAGACTATGCGGATACCTCAGACAGGTGAATAAACACTCATGTTTGCCTTCAAGGCAATTTGACAATTTTCAGTTTACATCAGTTTGCCCATAATTAGAGGTGAGAAGGAAACAGGAAAGCAGAAAGTGGGAGGACTTCGGGATCAAAGCTAAGTGACCTTGACAGGAAGGAGGCTTTTATCTCTCCAGAAGGAAGCCGCCTCAGTTGGCGACAGTCACAATGTATGCAATATTTAAGATTTTGGTGTGGGACATATCGTGGGTGCAAATAAGCACAATTTTTAGGAATGTCTGAGATTTAATTAAATGCATATTTTGTTGCAAAAGCATGGATGTCCCTAGGTACAATCAGTAAACGTTTGATCACTTCATTTAATATTTAAGCTGCAGCATCTTCTGCTTCAGTCATTAAAGTCAGGCTAACAGAAATTTTACCAATAAAAACTAGAATAGCAGCTATTGAAAAAAGCAATTGTAGAACTAGATATGTAAAAGAAAAAAAAAAAAAGCAACATCCTAGCTCCGGTGACACAAAATTCACGAAATTCTCATCATTTTCAACAAGACCAAAGCTGGTCATTTCTGTACACTGCTATCTTTAAAAGTATCGGAGAAGTTAAGTATTTTCTCAAGCCAAAACTGAAGATGTATAGAGTAGTCTTTGCAGTCATGGAAGAACAACAGACTCACTCCTCTCTGATACAGAGCAGTGTCAGAGACTGCACTGACTCCTCAGTTGGTCAACTTCCATTTATAACTGGAATTACTTTTCCTGAACATTTACTGCTTTAGGGAATACCTTTTAGATGAAAAGGAATTTCAGAAATAAGAAGGCAGTCTCTCTTGTCCAGATTAGTATCTCATTGTTTTTTAAACAGAGACATCTGTTTACAGGCATGAAAGCACGCATTATGCAGAAACAGATTCATTTAATTCTGCTCCTCCCAAACTGCTTATCCATTTCTTTCTTTGATCTTGGCTATCAATCTTGGCTACTCCACGGAATTAATTCAGAATCAAAACTCCACTGAGCAACAAGGGCCAATTTTGCAGCCTTCAGTGGCTTGTACAGAGCAATGTTCCTCTGAATCCTGGACCAAGAACAACCACTTGTATCGCCCATTTTGTATATTTAGGATTAGCTCCTTTGGTTGCCTAAAACATAAAAACAGAGCTGTCTTAGATATTTCTAACCCCCCGTTTGCTGCATATATGATCGCATAATTATTTAGCATTAACAGCATAATTAAGAGTTGCAGTATGACTCCCCACTCCCTTCCCTTGAAAATAGTAGAAAAGAGTCTGGCTGGAACAAATCTAAAAACAAAACACCATATTCAAGTCTCCATTACACAAGGGGAAGTTTTCAGTAATTCCATTACAAACCCTACTTCCAAAATATATATATATATATATATGAATTCGCCTTCTATTCCAAGGAGATTCCACTTACAATTGCAAAGAACTTAACAACATTGTGAACACCCATTGTTCTAAGGCAGATCAAGAAATCTTTCCCAGACTTCTTTACTCCTAAGAAGCAACATGCTTACAGGGATCTGATCATAAACCACTGAGAGGAGCTTTCTCATGGAGTTCAATACGCAGAGGAGCATGCCTTAATAACAGAAGCATGGGCTTAGTCACCTGCACAACATTTGATGTTAATGGTGTATGCACACTGAGCTGCGTGCACCAAAAGAGAGAAAATAAATAAATAAATTTGTGATTCAAATTTCTTCAATATTCCTAATTAAACAACTCATTAAGGTTTTTCAAAGAACTAGTGACATAAGTGGCATTATGAAATTCTTCAGAAGCTATTCAGTCACAAGTAACGTTATTCTTCCATATATTTTCATATTCTAAGAAACATGAAATTACTAGCAAAAACATATTAAAAGGCCCCTTTCAAAGAAGAAAGCCACCTCTCAGATTAGCGATTTGAAAAGCAAGTATGCATGTTTCCTATTCAGGGAACTTCAAGAGTTTCAGAAACATCACTCAGCGTTCACAAAACCTCAGTTAAGTAATGAGTCACCATGGCTGGATCGCAGTGAAGTTTCTTGCCTCACCTGAAGTCACGGGCTGATTTCCCATACAGGTTAGAGATACAGCACAGATAGTTCCAGCTTGGAGCTGTACCATGAATAAAGATCATCTCATTTGGACAAGAATATCCTAGAGGGCAGAGTGCTAGAAAATCCCTGCTGTAATGCCATGATATTTATTCACCCTGGATGAACAGCAAGCATGCCTCATTCCCATTTAACAGTGATCATTCAACCCTAGTAACTCTGAAGTCACTCGGAAAAGGCTCAGTCCCCCTAACTGCCACAGCTTCTTTTGCCAGCTGTGAGGAGAACCCAGGACTCGCCACAGGTGTTTCCACTCCTAGCCATGTAGTCTTGCTTGAGAAGATCTCCAAGCTCCTTAATAGGATCCCAGGGAGGATCAAGAGCTGTGAGAAGGGAGGCCAGCAGATCTACATTAGCTCTCCTGCCTTCTGGTACAGCTTCTTAAGCTGTGAAGTTAATAGGGGTAACGTTAAGAGGCTTTTAAAGAAGCCATAGCCTTTTAGTGCAGCCTGTTACTGTCATGATCAAAGAAATAAGAGACTCTTTCATCAAAAAAAGAGACATGACCTACTAATCTACAGTTCTTTTAATAGCACATTTGTAATGAAATGAGTCTTAATGGGCATTCCTCTATTTTCCTGTTAATTGCTCCTGTTGGAGTGTATTTGCATAAATGGAGTTCACTTGCCCGCAATATGCTGAGCCTTACAAGGATTGCTGATTGGTAGCAGTCCACATCCATTTCTCCGTGGTAAATGGCCGTGGAAGTCCACAAGAAATAAGAAAGCCCTTAATGATCACATATAAAGCTAAAGTTTAGCTATTTCTACCCTTCCCAGGTCCAGTACGTTATGCCCCACCTACCTATTGTTTTCTCCTAAGTTCAGAGTGGGAATTACCATATGTTACTGTCAAAAAAGCACAGACAACTAGAGAGAGCATCAAGCCTCTAGCAGAGAGAAAGAAATAAACAGCAGCTGGTGACTAGAAAACTACTTAAGAAAGATAACTGCTTTGCTCTGCCACAGATGAAATGGGGCGTGCTGGCAACGGGGGTGGCGAGGAAAGTCCCTGTAAGGGAGAACTGCAAAAGGCAAGCAGAAGAGATTAGGGTCACTAAAAAAGAATAAAATGCAGCACTCAAATGTGGGATGGGGCTTTCCTAGAAATGTGAATTTACAGATGGCTGTAAATAAAAAAAATAAAATAAAGAAATAATAATCACTCATTACATATGAGAAGTGAATAACCTCTGACATGCCTAAATTGGAATCAGGTGAACTCTGCTTACCTGGTTTGCCTCAATTAGACCACTTGCTCTAATAATTCTGGTATCTCTGTCTGTGGGTTTCCTCTGTAGGAAACAAATTAGGACTTTAGCAATTAGTATCACCCTTGACAACAATATATACTGCCCAAAGCACAACCAAAATACTCTGTCAAAGAATTTTCTTCTATCTGTGTCAGTTATTGAACTGCCTAATTACTACTGTCAAAAATAGTCAGTCTTTGATAGGAAGATACTCTAGTGCCTGCTGAAAAAGAAGCTTCCCCCTGCTTGCTTTTATTCCTGGCTATGCTTGTGGCAATATAGCCTCTGCCTTCACTGTCACACTGCAATGCTTTAAGAAGAACTGCAAAGCCACTGAAACAGCTGCAAGCCCAGCTTTTTCTCTTTTCTCAAGCCAGGTTTTGGAGAGTATTTGCGACATCTTGGCTTAGAGTAATTGCTGATCAGCACAGAAAGGATCTGTTGCATGTGGCTCTGTCTCATTTACAGGAGCTTGCAGATGACATCAGGGGCCTCTGATGGCATGGAGGCAGATGCCTAATAAATGGTAGGTGGATGGAAAAAGCAAAACCCAGCATCTCATCTAGTTAAGGAAAAGATAATTTTCAGGGAGAAGCTGACGAAGATTTCTTTAATGTGTCTAATAATTCTGAATAGTTCCCTTAATAGAGATTTTTGGGTGGTAGCATCTCATACTGTTCTAAGAATGGAGTCTTGTTTAAAATAGCTGTCTATATTTTCTTTAAGAAGAAAGTCTAAAAAGTCACTGATCCCTTCTAAGAGCTCATCTATGAGACTTTCAAGTACCTGAGTCTGGAAAGAAACAGAAGAAAAGGTATTCAAACTATATAGCTTTTTCAATGAAGAGACAAAATGCTTTAACTTAGGCACATCAAGTCACCCGAGACCCTTCCTCTCTGGGTAGGAAGGCTAGGTTCCTTTTCAGACATCAAGTTTTGGTGCATAAGGTGGAGTGACTTTTTCTTTTATGGCACTCCTGCTTTAAAGAACCTGATAATAAAAGAAAAAATAAAAAAAATATATTTTGTAGGTTTAATAATAGCTTATTGCATGTATGAAAACCACAGTACATTTCACAAGGGGGTGGCAAAACTGCAGATTTCCAACAAGTACTGAGATAAGGTATTCCTACAGCATTTTCATGGCTTCAAGGATATTTTTGGTACTGCTGAAAGCACTTTGGCTATCACTTCAGGCACATCTACTACTCTGCCATCAAGGTATTGATTAGGAATAAACAACCCATGTGTCAGATACGCCCAGCAGTAGAAGTGCTACCAAGTTGTTTTCCTACTAAATGTAGTTGTTTTCTTAGCTGTTTTTATCTTCCCTCCATCAAGGACCAGCTTAATACTATTTACAGTATTCTGTTGTATCACCTGCTAGTCACATACCTGTCCCCAGTTTTAGGATATAATGCAGTTTTAGCTGAATGCTTTTCTCTGCAGGGGAACAATGAAATGCCATGGATGCCTGTCCCCACGTCACCTGCATGAAGCAGATGCAGCTGGAAGCCTTTGGCAAGACCAGTTCCTACTTCCTGCTAAAGTCACGCAGAAGTAGCTCACAGAAAGGACAGGATCGACCCTTTCCATGTAGCTGCTGGCTGCAGAGGTGAACAGCCTGTGACACCTGTGTAAGGTTGCTGGAGTTGCTGCTCTTGCCTGCACACCCAGGCAACGTCAGATGCTTTTCCAGGTGCTCCTGCTGCAATGTCACCTGCCCGCACACCCTGTAGCATGCGCCAGCATGCTGCTGGTATGTGCAGCGAAGGTGGACGTGGTGATTAAAGCACAGGGACTATGTCTTGACTGGCACACCATCAGGAAGGAAAAAGAATAAAAATGTGATTAAAGTGCTGCCGTGTGACTTAGGAAAGCCGAGTCCAGGTTCCAGCCCTGCCACAGGTAGAACCATAAAATGGTTTGGGTTGGAAGGGACCTTAAAGACCACCCAGTTCCAGCCCCCTGCCATGGGCAGGGACACCTCCCACCACACCAGGTTGCCCAAAGCCCCATCCAGCCTGGCCCTGAGCACCTCCAGGGATGGGGCATCCACAGCTTCTCTGGGCAGCCTATGCCAGGACCTCACCACCCTTACTGTAAAAAAAATTAAAAATTTATACATATATATTTTCTTCCTTATATCTAAAATGTCTGATTTATATCTAAATCTTCCCTCTTTCAGTTTAAAACCATTGCTCCTTGTCCTTTCGTACACACTCTGGTAAAAAGTCTTTCTCCATCTTCTGTATAAGTTTACATATTGAAAGGCCACAGGAAGGTCACCCCTGAGGCTTTCTATTCTCCAGACTAAAGCCCCAGCTCTCTCAGCCTTTAGGAGAGGTGCTCCAGCCCTCTGATCATTTTTCTGTCCCTTCTCTGGACCTGCTCCAACAGGTCCACATCTTTCTTGTGTTGGAGGCCTCAGAGCTGAGCGCAGGGCTCACAAGAGCAGAGCAGAGGGAGAATCCCCTCCCTTGCCCTGCTGCCCACTCTGCTTTTGGTGCAGCCCAGGGTACAATTGACTTCCTGGGCTGTAAGCACACATTGCCAGCTCTTATCTGATTCTTCATCCACCAGCAGTCTTTCTCTGCAGGGCTGCTCTGTCAATTGATCCCTAGTCTGAGCTGATATTGGCAATTACCCTGACCCAGCTGAAGGACTTTGATATTCTTGAATGACCACAGATTAGTCACTTAATGCAGCCATACAATGGAAACAAGAATATTTCCTCTTCTGTGATATGCCTCTGTCTTGTGTGTTGAGACTGTTTATGCACAGTGGATATAAGATATGATTTCAGTGTTTCTAAATACAGAGACTTAGCATCGGCATCTCCGAAACAAGACAGTACTGAGGCTCTTTTCAAACGGCAGGTGAAAAAATCAAACTATCTGAAAGCAGATAAACCACATCATCAGTCCCCTCACCAGCTACTGAATAATCTTATAAAAGTCATGCAGTCATCTATTGCCATTACCTCTGAGGCACAAAAGGGAGAGGGATACCTCTCACTTTGCCTATTTTGTCAGTGTGTGCTTTTGTGAAGGCTGGTGTTTGTGTGCATTCAGGTTCACTGGGGTTAAAGCAGTTGCATTGTTCAAAAGGGCCATGCTAATAGATCCCAATGCAGGATGGAGGTAGTAGTTATCTTAACATTTCTGCTGCATTCAGTTATTTTTATAGTTCTGGACCTTTTCTCCTGCTGAGAGAACTGAAAAAAAAAATGGTTTTCAAAGACACTATAATCAACCACTGCTGGCTGCAATTACATTGTGTACTTGATGTCTTCAGAAAGAACCTATGGTTAAAACTACAAATCTTTTGGTTTGAATTCTCCTGGCTCTGTTCTGTTTGGTATTTCAGAGGTGTATTTACAGAAATGATCACTAGGGTATATGGGTTTATATAACAAAGATATCAAAAAAAAGTGAGCATCAGAAGATTAAAATTTCATCAGCTATCTTTACTCTGAAAAAATGACTTTTTTTTTTTTCCTGTTTATGACTGATATTTACAAAGGAATACCCCATGGAGAATGAAGGAAAAAGGGCATTTGGATTTCAGAGCAGTAAAAGCTAATTCACACTTGAGAAAATTATTAGATGGAGACTTTCAGATCTGACTGGTCATAAGAGAGACATAATTGTAAAGTAAGCTCAAACTCAACTGCTTTTTAAGTCCAAGTCAATTATGGACAAGTCTGCAATGTTACAGCTTCTGAGTACATGAAACTTAGCTATTACTGGAAATATCCAGCAAGAAATTCTTTCCTATATATGAAAATGTATCAATATGATATATTTGAATATATGAATATGGCACTGAAAATAAAAGAATATGATAACTTTGGAAGCCTCTATTTTTCAAGGTTAGCTGGAATACTTTCTTTTCTTTGTGTAGCTATTGCTACTTTAACCTTTCTCCCCATGATGAGAAAGTAATTTTTTTGCAGATTTTCCTTACAGCCTTAATCCTTTTCTTGCAGTCTTGCCTGCGGGGTAGCAGAACTTGGTGTTTTTGAGGACAGTCCCAATGACAATTTGAAGTCCTGCCTCCTCTGGGTTGCTCAAATTCTTTTAGGAACTGGGATATTGCTTCTTCAGCATGGCTTTGCAGCAAGGTAAAATTCAAGCAAATAACCATCAGATCCTCACCTAGCATGCCTAGTTCCAAACCGTGGACTACCACATCCTACACACCAAATCTAGGACTCGGTATCCAGCCATTCTCCTTCCCCCAATTAATGTTTTACCCACCCTTCATTCCTCAGGCTTTGAAAACAAAGTGTTGGTTCCTTCCTCTCTCTCAGGAAGGCCTGACAGGTTAGACACTTGCACCTGATGTCAGGGCCAGGGGAAGGTCGTTCCCTGCAGGAGATGGTGATTATGGAGAGCACCTCTGCCTGCCTGGTCCCAGCACAGGACTGGCAGCTGAGCCTCCTGCACTGGGAAGCTGCGAAGCTGCAACCTGTGGTCAGGCAGCCACAGCTGGCAGTTTGCTCTGTAGGACTGTTGGGGTTTTATGCAGGGTCAGTCCACCTGGTAAACTCACTTGGTGTTGGCTGGGTAAGCATCTAGAAGTTATTATATCAAAATTCTTGTACTGCTTTCCCCCATCCTTCGTTTTCTATAAAATTAAACATAAATTACAGCTTCCAGGGCAGAACCCTCCTTCTCTTCTGAAGGTAGTGGTAGACACTTCAAGTGATACAGTCGTTGGTGAAGCCAGGGACTAGTTTGCACCTTTTCACCACTGCCCATAAAACAGGCTTGATTTTGAGGCAGTAGAGGCACGTGCACAGGTGCATTCACAGTGTAATACTGCTAGAATTAAACAGTAGGGTCTGTTCTCTGCCTTTGTGCATTTCTTTCCCAAGAACCTAAGCAATCTTGATGAGCATAGATGCAGCTTATTTCTTCAAATAAATAAATTAAAAAAAAAAGTTAAACTGTTCTTGTTAGTTGAATATTCACGGGGTATATCTGTATCATTCCCCATACTCAGTTTCCTCAATTATTATGACACATCAGCTATTAACGTTCACCTCTTTATTCACTCTTCATGTGAGAATAACAGTAAATTACCAATTCTTGAATAAAATCAATGTTAAATCAAATGTAGTAGTGGACCTTAATCCTAATGTGTGAAGCTTTGTACCCAACCCTCAAACAGTGAAACTATACTTAGATGACTAAGGAATAAAAAATCTATTATAATGGTACTTCTTCTTGAATAAAGGTTATGTCAGAAATTTTAGAGATTGTTGACATATTTAGAGACTATTTGCAATCTAATCATCAGTGGCCCATAATGTTCGACATCGATATATATACAGAAACAGAACTGAATTCATGGGATCTGAAAAGAAATAATTCTCAAGTCCAGGATCTAGGACAATTTACAAGTCATATTCCTTTGGGAGTCTATTGAGGAGGGAATACGATGGGGCTGAAGAGAAAGGAATAAAAAAGCCAATGTTTTCCCTCTCCTTACTGGTGTCTCTGATGGGAAGGCTCCTTGCTAGCCTGGTTCATTTAACCACCACCTAGGAAGAGCAGCACAACCCACAGTGCTGCGAGTGGAGGTGGGACCTCTCTGGGGTTCTTCCTGCCAAGAACCTGCACCTGATGGCTGTCACTGTGCCAGAAAGCCATCTCCAGGACTGTGCTCCCTGATACATTGGCAGAACCCTGATGGACACATTTCCTCCGATTTATACTTGCAATAATGAAGTACTTTGCAGGAAGGGTGTAAATTCGCACTGAATTCTCACATCGGTGGCATGAAGACATCTACATTAACGAGATACTAGAGGAAAGGGTGAATAGAAAGGTTGACTATGAAAATCATCACCTAGGGGAAATAATTTTGAAGTAAGTTGATATTTATAGCGATTAAGCAATTGTCTGAGGTTTTGATCCTTCAAAGAGGCATGAATATAAACTTTAAACCTGCGACTTGTCACACCAAAGACAGTTCTTTGACTGCAAGTGACATTGCTTTTATGTTAACAATCATCATACCTAAACTTAGACTGGGATTTTTTTTTTAAGCTTGGGTATGCAGATTCCTCCTTCTCCCATAAAAAGCCCATATTTGATATATATTTGAGCTGACAGAGCTAAGCCAGTTGTCTGAGATTGTTGTACGGGAAAATCGATCGTTTTTCACTCTTGACATTTCAGTTGATTAACACAGTGCGTTCCCCAATCAGCTGACCAGCTGATGGTTGAGGAAAGTGAGATGTCTGAAGTACTCTTTCTGTCTTTCTGCCTGTCTTTGTATGGTGTGAAGAAAACAAAGAAATTTTAACTCCCATCCCTTGGTCTGGACCAAAGGAAATGTAGGAAATGTCCCATCAATTATATTTGCACACCTTCAATTAGAGAAAGAAAAATGTCCCTGGTCAATGACTTGTTTTCAAACTAAAGACAGGAGTGAACACAGAGATTGTAGGTGAGCAACCATTACGTTGCAGAGACCTCTCTGGAGCATGAGGCATTGGGACTGAAGCACAAATATCAGTTAAAAGCCACAGGAGCTCACTCTTTACTAAAGGCTCATCTCCGAGCATATTGCTCCTGTCCTTTTTATTCACCTCACTGAATTTATCATTATGACCCATAAAATAGTTATCAGCACCTATAGGGCAAAGACACCCTGGACTTCGGTGGGTACTTACCCTGACTGCACACTTAAGCCGAGGTCTGTAAAAGTGTCTCTGCTCTCTTGCCACTCACACAGAGGCTGTCAGGGCTTAGCTGCTCAGCCACTATGCAAAGACCACCCAGTCAAGAGGCGCATTATGGGATCATGCCCTTATTTCAGCTTTTTGGACACATCTCTGCAGAGAAGAATAAAAGACCGTATTTGACAGCTATGATATCATTCTCGTGAGCTATATTTCAGCATGAGCCACTATAAAACCTCTCCCATGACATCAGAGCTGTGAAATATAGCTGACTCAAGTGCAGAAAATTCCTTCATAGGAATAATTGTTTCCTGGCAATTGGCATTTGAAGGACTGATCCTTTAAAAGGATGGCACAAATCCTATGCAGGCGACTCTGCTCTAGGCAACACTGCTCAGAAAACATTACATACAGGAGCAGAGGCATAGAGCCCCACTGAGGGATTTGGCCGTGGAGGCAATGAGATGAGCGCCGGGGGAGCCTGTCAAGTGATGATTTTCATTCCCTCATGCCTCAGCAATCCACGTAGTCTTCACTAATCGCAAAATAATAGGTTTGCTCGTACGCTGTGCTCCCTACCTCAGACCCTGCCTCCCTAGAGAAGCAAGCCATGTGTGTGCAGCCAGAACTCGCATCTCCTTGTCCTTTCCCACCCACACTCCATGCGAGCCTCATGCCAGGTGTGCTGCTAGAGGGCTCTCTCTGTGCGTGCACGTATGTTTGCACGGGGGTTGTGCCTACAGAGCCACGGGTCGGCATCTGCCTCACAGCACTCAGAGCCCCCAGACCTGCAGGGCAGCGCTGTTCCTGCCTACAGAAGACTCACCCGTGCTAATGAGAGCTCACTAGGAGCCTTCTCTGCTCGCCGGAGGAAACTACACCACTTCAGAATTAATTGTGCCTTTTCCACTCCTCCTCTTAATGTTAAAAAACTGACTCCTTCCCAACCAGAAGTTACCTTCTTACGCTATTTTACCTTGTGAAGCAGTAAAATGATATTGTCTGAACAGCCCTGTTCCATTACGTACTATCCATCTAAAAGCTAAGTGGTATTTCTTTATAGAAAATGATTTACTAAGAGGAACCGTAAGAGACTTGAGGTTATTTTATACAACTTGTTACTAAGAACAGTGACAACCAGAAGAGTGGCTAACCCGAGGCATTGTAAATGCTTTAACTCCATCAGTGTAGCTCAGAAGCTAAATTCTGCCTGATTTACACCTTTAAAAAAAAAAAAAGAAAAAAGAAATTAAACACATAAAATATAGCTTTAAAAATTATCTTTGATGTAGAATATGATCCAAATAGCGACACATTAAATACTTAGAAAACAAAACAAATCTCTTTTGATTTGATATGAAGTCAGATTGCTGTTCAACAATTTTATTAACAAACATTGCGAGCTGCTGTGTTGAATTTTGAGCTGGTTCAGAATGATCTATATTTTTTGATCAGGATATTGAAAAAAACGTTTCCAAAGAGCATCTGTGCAAAATAAAATGAAAATCAAGCAAATGAACCTTCTTTAAGAGTATGGATCTGTTTGGACTAAAAAATTGAACAAAGTGTTTATGAAAAATACTCTTATATGTTGTAGAATGTTTCCGTCAACTAATTCTGATTTCTTCAGATTATAAAATGTTCCAGAGCTGATCATTAGGCATTTGGTTATCTGATATCATTTCTTCTTTCTGAGTAAAAGCTTTCAACTGCTTTAAAACAGAACTGTCAACACCGAGCTATAGTACTGTATGGATGGCTTTTTTCATGATGAAAATCATGCGGTCTTCTAAGATGGGGATCATTTTCATATTTATTTTGTAGCTGCACAGATATTTAATATTAATAATAGGAAACAGTAGCTAGTAAGAGCCCACAGATAGAGATGAACTAGCTGTTTTTCATAAGTAATTAATGAAAACATTTACATATATAACTATGTATTTAAAGATTCAGAACTCAGCATAAAACTCAGGCAGTAGGTAAATAAGAAAACCAAAATGTCCACTTAATCTCCTACATAGTATTAAACAGGTCTAGCTTGTGGGACATATTGACAAATACATACATATATTTCACTAACTTGTTTACCTGACCCTTCTAAAATGAAGTTAAAGGCAACATTCCTTACATTTTAGGGGAATTTTCTGGAGTTATTTTCAGTCCATAACTATAGCAACCAAAATGCTTCCTGAGAAGCGTGTGCATTCTTGCTAGCCCTTCTTCAACATAGTAAAGGAATCCCATCAAGATCGCTGGTCAGAAATTAATCAGTTATATCCTGAAGTCCAGGCCATAAAAAAGGAAATGCCTTGTTTGCCTTAGTCCATGAATGGAAGTAAACGGAGGCAAAGAAAAAAAAAAAGAAAAAAAACAACAACAATAACAACACCAAAACACATCAAGACTACCTCTTCCAACTCAACATAGATTAACTCCAGTTACTTAAAGGACCACCTGCAATGTTCTGAATCAGGAATAGCCCTACTTTTCAATGATCACTATTACTCTTCTACTTTTTGGACTTGCTTGCTGTAATGATGAATGTTAAATAACTTTGAAAATACTTAAAATGTTATTATTTTTCTTTTCAGAGATCCTTTGAGACTGCAAAAGCTATTTAAAGAAGGAAGACGGCATGAGATTGGATTCAGTGCAGTAAAGTAGGTTAGTTTGAGGACAAGAAAAAAGTTGCTGTTTAGATCTTCTCGTGTTGTCGTGATGAGAACTTACCATTGCTTCTGGCTGCTGTTTTGGGCTGGTCAGCCCCACCAAAGTTTCTTAACTTCGTTGTCCAAAAGGACTAGTGGCTTTCCAGAGAAGGGAAAGGTTTTGGTATTGTCTGGAAACAGCAGGAGAGAACTCAGTCGTTCCAAAAGGAGCTGGATGTGGAATCAGTTCTTTTTATTGGAGGAATACACAGGAACTGACTACCAATATGTTGGCAAGGTAAGATTCTTTTAGACACATCTATGTTTTGATCTTAGAAGAGTTAGAACAAAGCCTGCTACAGCTTGCACTTCTCATTCCTGTCTGCCCAGCTTCAGAGGACATTAATTCAGCAGAAAGGTTAGTACACTTCAGCTTCAAATTGTAATCCACAACAGAAAGTTCCCAGTTTAACTTGCAAGTCCTATGGCCAATCATACACAATTCTTTTAGAGTTGTTTTTTATTTGTTTGTTGTTTTTTTTAAATATTTTTTTTGTCTGGAAATAACGCAACTCAATTATACGACAGTCTAGGCCAGTTATTAGCTTTAAAATTTAATATGTGTTTTCCTTCATGCTCCTTAGCTTTGTAGCGTCAAACTATATATACCTGAAGAGGGTCTAGTCCAAGATATTTGGGATTCACAGTACTTTGGTGATGATTTACTCTACCCAATAGAAGGCAACCATTTCATTGCTTATTCCCCACTGCACACACCAACACTGCAGCCATTTTCTGATGAGGTTTCGTGGTGCTCTGTGACATGACCATCATACCACAAGCCATGCTATTACAAAGAGTTGAAGAACACTGTGCTTATACACTAAGCAGTAACAAGCAGCTAAAAACTGCTAAGCTCAAAGCATGCTGACAGAAAAGGGTCTACAAAAAAAATAAAAATTTATACCACCCCAACTCTGAGAATATCCACCTCCCTGAGCTGTAGACCCCCATGTAAGTAACAACCTTTGTGTGAACTGTAGAGCAACTGCACTCGTGGTAAATCTAGAGAGTCTACACTGCCCAAGGTGCCATAGTCTATAGGAGTCTCTTCTTGCAAAATATAGAAATTATGCTATTGATGATGACATTCAAAGTAGAAACAATACAGCTTAGTTTTCCAAACTAAAACAGGATTGTGTCTGATCTAGTTTGATCTTTCGAGCCTCTCAGCAAAGGCTACAGATCACAGTGGTTTGACATTTTATCTCCCTCTACAAGCTTCTGAGCATCCCCATGAGAGATGGTGGCTGCTTTTCTTGCCTGCCAATCAGCTGTCACTCAAAGTTGGATGTGTCACTCCTTTCCCACTAAATGGCTGCAAGGCATGATTCAAATGAAGAGCTACTCAGCTGGCGTAACACTCATAGAGCTCCAACCAGGATAATCAGCATTCACGAAGAGTACCATTGAGCCCAATCTACAGGAAAAAAGCCAAAGGCAGAAAGTTCTCAGAGAGAAGTAGAAGGGAAGATAAGAGGGTAGGAAAAAAAGCCAGAAGAGAGTAAGAGGGGAGAAGTAGAAAGACAGAGGTGGATGGAGAGGAAACTTTACAAAGAGGAATCAAAACAGGGCGAGGACAAAGGGAAATCAAATGGGGATGGGAGTCAGGAAGAAAGGTTACCTAAAGAGAGCACAATAAAAACAGAAGACGAGACAGCAAACGAAAAGCAGCAACAAAACCCCAAACAGATAAGAAATATGGAGTCAAGGAAAAAAAAAAAAAACACAAACTGGAAGACAGCACTCCTTCATGCACTCTTCTATTCCACAGATTACCAGTGGGGTATGAGGCAGTGGGGTCTGTCTGCAGCACATCGTTTCCACTGCAAATCCTGACGTTAAACCTTCTCAGTCCGAAGTCCCCCACACTTTCCACTGCAGAATTCAAGCAGAATCCATTGACTTCAGAGGGGCTGATAGGGGAGCAAATATTCCTGCAGGATAAATTTGCCGAGACAGTTAAAAATGGCCTAGTTGGACCAGAAAATCAAGAAAGTTTGAAGTGGAGTCACTGAGAGAGAAAAAAATGTGGATGTTATTTTAAAAAGTTATTCTCCTGTCTATTGGTACTTTAATATAATACACTTACTATTACAAAGCATAGAAATGAGACATAATGTATAAATGTCATTGATTCTGTGTCCCTAGGCTGTTCACAAGTGGCCTTTCACACGTCTTTCAAATGCCAGAAATGCTCACACCCTTGTAATTGAACAATTAGCCAAAAGGCATGGAAGAGCAGCCATTTATTATTAGAGAAAGTTGAGTATTGGTGTGAGGATAAATGATAGAAACAGCTGAATGTCTCCAAATTGAGGTAACCAGGCAATTTAACTGAGCAATTAAACTCGATTGGTGTGGGCAAATGAGGATAATGAACATGTTTATGAAGCATATTTTAGCTCAGAGGACAAAATGATAACTTTAAATATGAACTGAAAATGGTCCGAATATTTGGCTATCGTCTTTTTATTCTTATATCATAAGGAAATATGAATAGGAAGGTCTTTGAAAACAGAAGCAATATATTTATATAAAGGGGAATTGTACTCGTGTCTTACTGTATAAGCAGTCATATCTAGCTGTTCTGTTTTTTGTGTTCAGTGGTTGAAGATATTGGAATTAACTTCAGAATTATAAAAAAGATGTACATAAGCTACAAGAAAAAGAAATTTTTTTAGGCTGCTTTTGCTTTTTTCTTTTCTGTTCATTGTTCACATCTGTTTAATTCAAACACCTGCACCAAAATTTGAGATATAACATGTCTGCGGTAAAAGATTCCAACAACATTATTTCGATAACTGCCCAAATTACAGTTGTAAAAGCCTGTAACTGTTTATGCTACAAACCCCACATTTATATCATAATAGTTTTGGAGAGAAGGGAAGGAATGCATTCAGGTCTGAGATAATAAAAAAGGTAATCTCTGAGGACATCAAACAGCGGTAGAGCTCAGGGCAGTACTGAATGCAATGCTGAAGCATCATGAGTCACGGACCAGAGCACTACAGTGCTCTGTGTACTCTATATCCAACGAACCCAAATGCTTCCATCCTTTAGGAGATAATTGCCTAAGCATATACAAAACAACATAGCCGTTTTCTGGTACCCATGGCTACTGTGAACTGTTACAAAGAGGTCCCCAGTTTTGTTTGACATGTATTTTACTGTCAACCCAAATACACTGCTGTGTCACCTTGGACACAAGAAACTGCCGGTGTTATCAATACAAGTTGATCGTATGCTGTGGCACTGACACCAGGGCCACCATTTTATCATCCGGTGCTTGAATTCCTGAATTTCATTCCCGTATATCCACTAAATAAATCCTTTTAAAAGGAATAGAAATTCACACCTCCAGTCCTGGTTAGTCTCAGACACGACAATATAAGGAACTTGTACAGAAGTTCTAGACTGGAATTATTCATTGCACTGCTGAATAACTTGTAAGCCACAGCTATTCACTGAAGTGTGATTGATGGGCATGGTGACATTTTAACCTGAAGATATCTTTTCTTCTGGTTCAGGAATTATGGAACTTGGCAGGGACTCAATCCCAAAATAAAATAAAAAGATTACATGAGCATCAAAGTAGAGAAGTGCCAAGTACTACAACCCAGAAAAATCTGCAACCCTTGAGTTAGGTTTCTACAAAGATCTATTTGTACCAATGGTTGTTTTGTACACTTTTAAAGGGCTGGGGTGAATGTTTCTCTAAATCACAGGTAAGCGATGAAATGGTAGCACAGCTATATATGAAAATATATGCTATGTTCCCTAGAGGTCTTCAGATATTACTGGGCAACAGAGTGAAAAAAAATCTGCCCTGTTACAATTGCAGGCTCTGAGGTATACGTACCATTTGTATGCACCTGATGTCTTTACACAGCTATTCCACTGGCTGCATAAAATCCATGTACTGGCATCCATCACCAAGTCATCTCATCAAAGCACAAACCTACAAGTCATTGTTACATAAAGGGATAGGATGCCTCTTCCTTTTAGACTAAAGAAAGATCTGAACAAGTCTTAAATCTTACTAATTAACCCAGAAACTGCTTCTAGCAGCCTGCAGTAGAAAGAAGCAACTTGCTTTCCTGATGACAGCAGGCACAACTGTGGAGCGGTTCTGTCACACTCTGTCTGTCTGACAGTAAAAGGAAACTTCCAGACACACTTTTCATTTTTCCTGTGTCTTACTGATGTTCATATAATTCAAGCAGTATGCTTGCCTGGAAGCTATCTGATGTTTCTACCTGTACCACCCATCATAAACAATCAACCTTTTCTGACAACTCCATTTTTCAAGAAAGATAAAGTCAAAGTCCTGCCACTATGTGCCCTGGCAAAGCAGAAAGGATACTGCAGCACTCTCAGCAGAACCAGAATCCTTTCATTTGGTGTCGAAAGAACCGCTGGGAAGGATGGGCTCCCCTCTGTCAGGAATGGCGTAGGCACCATTGATCCTGCTTCTGAGGAGGAGGGATGCACTGGATATTGCAGTATAATTTCCAGTACTATTCTGCTTTCTTTTTACTGATTTTACTTCTGGCTACAGCTGGACTGAAGGCAAGCATCATCAGAATCCAATCAAACAAAAGTCAGAGTCCCTCCAAACCACTCTGAGTTAGTGGGACTAAGTCACGTACTAAATCACAAAACAAACAGGATTTACTTGCTCTGCCTTGAAACTAATGCTGTGATATATTCCTGATGTCTTCAGTTTACCGTTCCAAATGCAGTGACCATTTGTTATCTTTACAACACCTACAATTAAAACTTCTGTTTGTGACTTCTACCTGTTGAGCGAGTCTACTCAAAACAGTTTTAGATTTCTCTTGATGTTCAGGATATCATTTCTTTAGAACTAGATTCTACGCTCTGCTTCCAGGAGAAACAAGCCAGTCTCTGGATGGCCTCTTGGTGCTGAGCAATTCCTTGGTCTTGGAGGGGCTCACAGCAAAACTGTCCACCTGTAGGTTGCATCAGCTGAGTTGATGATTGCAGCGCAACCCAGAGCACACATTGGGCTCTGTGCTGGACCCCTGTCCCTGGAAAGACCTCAGCATTGTTCTTTCACAGCCAGATGTGCACGTGAAATTTGTGCATATCACGCAGGAGAAGGAGGACTAAAGCTTTGTTCCTTTCCAGATGCAGCCTCCCTCCGGCACACCATCTGTGTGAGGGCACCAGGGTCCTTGGGGAGCACTAATGGCTGTCAGCACCACGCTCTGCAAAGCCACTTTTCTTTTAGCAGGGCGCAGGGCATTTGTGGACCGCTGATGAAACTCCTGCCCTTGCTCCTGACAAGAAAGTCACAGGGTCCTTTACGAGTACCAATATTAGTTACTTGCAATGATATGTTAAACGCTGTGGTGAAAGAAGCATTAGCACCAGCGTTTTATAAATGAGGAAACTGATGTACAGGGAGGTTAAATGACCTATGCTAAAAATCAGAACTCTCTAAACCACGATCAAAAATAATAATAATAATAATAATAAAAAAATCAAGAGTTCTTAGCCCCCACCTGCCTCCTGCTTCAACAGGCTGAATATGTGTCTTTCTTGTAAAAAGTGGAACAAATGCCGCGGCACGTCTGCACTTCCTTTATTCCTCATCCATCATTCATATTTTATGTTCCACCACTTGACTTTCCCAACTGCCCTTCATTCCTATATTGAATTGCACACACACACACACATACTTGTCTTATACTCCTCTTTCAAAGATTTACTGGCGCTGATAGAAGTTCCCTATACTGTCAGTCCCTGTGGAACAGAGATAACTCTGAAATGAAGGACAGTTGAGAGGTTAGAGGCCCAGGACGTGAATCCAGAAACAGCTTGCAGATTTTAAGCCATCGTATGGGGACTAAGAAAGGAGATAATGAGAAATGGGAGGGATGAGCAAGGATGTTATTCAGCAAATGAAAGGGAGGAAACAAAGCATGTTTAATGTTTACGGTCCTCATAATTGTGAATCTACTTGGCATCATCCTTATGCCCAAATACATTGCACGATATTAGAGCCTTACAACCATCTGTCTCAAACATACCACATTTCCTCCTTTATGGCACACGATGGTACTTACAATGTAACGGTACATAACCTCCTCCCCTTCTTCCCATTCTACCCAGAGAAGCCAAGGCAAGCAAATTCTGGGACCCTCAAGCCAGTATTTCTCTCTGGCTTGAGAAACGAAAAGAAACAAAAAAATCTTATTCTTCATTTTTTGTGTCCTGAACTGCATAATTTTGTTTTCTGTATGCTAATGACCCAGTGCTTACATTTGGGGCCACATCTTTTCACAGATCATCCTGTCCTCCCCTTGCCAGCAATCTGCCTGTTTTCTTGAACTGTGCGCCCTTAGACTTCTAGCTATAGAAAAATAGCTCAACACATTCATCTTTCTCCCCAAGGACGGACTGCAGGTGAAGTTCACACATTTTGGGGGGTTACTTAGATCACTGGTCTTTGGAGCTGTGATTACCATTTTCCTATTTGTTTATATAGCTGAGTAAAGTCCTCACTATAAAGCTGCAATGTCACGAATATGGAATTTGCAGGGCAGCAACAGCTAAAAAAATCCTTTTTTCAGGCTCAAGACAAAGATCCATTGTTATTCCACCATTCATTATTTACAGTTGGCTCACTGAAAAAATTAAACCATAAAGCTTAGAGAAATCTCTTTATTAAATGAAACTCTTATCCTCTGTGACTCCCCTTGCTTTTGCTGCTGTTTCTCTTGCTGGTGAACAGAGGTTCACAGTGGGGCAGCAGCAGATTGAGAGCTGTGGCCAGTCAGCATAGCATTTCAAAACACAAACTGAAAATGTGTTGTGATGTGAATAGCTACTGCTGATCCGTATGCGTTAATGCAGACCGTGGCTTGCTTTCAACATTAATGGGGTGAAACAAACCTTCGCATGCACTTGCAAATACTTCAGGGTTCAGTGAAGCTTGTACTTAGCATCAAAGTCTGAGGCGGCAGATGAAGGAAAGGTAAGAATCACACTCTGGAAGGAGGGGAGAAAGGAAAAATATCAATCCTTTCTCTTTTTTTCTTCTAATTTCACCCCAAAAAAAGCATATACCACCACCAAGAACAACAAATTTTGTAGAGAAAATACAGAGTGAGCTGAGAGCTAACCTGTACGTTACAGGAGAAGGGGAAAAACTTACCAGCAAATGTTTATTCTCGATCTATCATTCCTACTGTTTTCTTTTCAGAGTTGTTTATTCTGGGGTTATATCATCCAAAGAAGACTGCAGCCCTTCTATCCCCAGCTGCCATACGCCATGTTGTACAGAGCAGGACTCTAGAAAAGCCCAGCTGGAGTGGCACCTCTGTATAGCAATACTGTCTATCTGGCACTATTTCTTTGTCTCTGTGAAACATCAAGTGTTCTTTCACCATTAGACATCTATTGGAACAAATAAGGTTTTACTGCCCTGCACAGCTTCATAATCATCATTCTGTCTTCTTTAGTGTGTTTGCCCTCTTTGCACCTACTATATCTTCATGTTGGAAGGCTGCATCAGTCAAGTAATGTGTGTAACTTCTGTGTTTAGAATCATGTTATCATCAATAAGAGGTTAAAATCTCCCTAAAAGACAGAACCATATCACTGTACCTTTGGCTCTGTGACATGGTTCTTCCTACATAGCAGCCCTTGTAATCCAGCTGACTCGGGCACCAACAGAGGAGTTAAAGGGCATGCAAAGAGAGGTGTCAGAGCGTTCACAGCTTCTTTCCACTCCATGCTCTTTCTGTGGTTTTACACATTTCAGGTCAGTTGCTTAAAGCAGAGTTAATGCTGCTTACAACTGCTAAAATCCCTCGCAGAATGTCCTGTACACGTAGGGAATAACAACCTCTACGGGTGTTGCAGACAGAGAGTTAATGCCCTGTGCATAACAACTCTTGCATGGATATTCATAATTGTAAACTGGTGTGAGCTTGAGCCTTGTGCTACTTCCAGTAACAATGTCCATCAGGATCTACACAATTCACCCTGACAAACCCACCTCATGCAAATACCTCTAATTTACCTATAGAAAATATTTTCTGTAAAACTATTTTTAGATGATTTAGACTGATTGGATCATATCCACTACATGTTCTTAAGATACTTTTTTATTCCACAAATACTAGGTAGCAATTTGGAGAACACAGACACAAATATTCTCACCAAAAGAATTCCAGGCTCTCCAGTCAAAATCAGCCCTCATTCCTAGACAAGCCGTGTTGGATCTGAACTGCTGAGGACTGAATATCACTCCTGAAAGAATCACAGAATAATGCAGGTTGGAAGAAACCTTTAGAGGCCCTCCAGTTGAACCCCCTGCTCAAAGCAGGTCCATTTATAGCAGGTTGCTCAAGGCTTAGTCAAGTTCTGAGTATCTCCAAGGACAGTGATTCCACACCTCTTCAGTGCTTAGCCATCTCTCCTTTCATTTTTTTCTCCTAATATTTAATCAGTTTCCCTCATTGCGGCTTCTGTCTACTGCCTTTCATCCTCCATCTTCTCTAGCTCTGTCTTCTCTACACTGCCCCATTATACAGCTGTAAACAACACTAAGCCTTCTCTTCTTAAATCTAAACAAAAACATTCCTTTCTCCTCTCTTCATACATCATACACTCCAACCTCCTAACCCTCTCGGTGACCCCTCTGTAGACTCCCTGCAGTGTGTCAATGTCTTTCTTTTACAGAGGAGGGACGAAACTAGATGCAGCGCTCCACTTGCATTCTCACAACGCCTGAATGGAGGAGAATGATCTATGCCCTCTATCAATGGGCCACACTACCTCTAAAAGAAACCAGTATACAGTTGGCTTTCTTCTCAGCAAGGACATACTGGTGATTCATTTTCAGATTTTTGAAATGAAACACCCAGATCCTTCACTGCAAAAATGTTTACTATCCAGCCTGTACTGCTGTAAGGGATTAGTCCAGCACAGACACAGGACTTTTTGCATTTGCCTGTGTTGAACTTCATGAGGTTTCCATCACTCCATTTCTCCAGGCTGCTGATGTCCTTCCAGATAGCACCTCTACCTTCCCAATATTGAGAGCTCTCCATGCAACCAACCCCAAGTTTTTTTTACGACTTGCAAAGTTGCTGAGAGCACATTCCATCATTTGAGGTGTTAATAATTAAGCAGTACTGACCCCCAGTATCATCCCCTGAGGAACAACACGAGTAATCAGCCACCAGATGGACTTCTAACCACAGATCTCAACCCTTTGTGCTTGTCTATCCAGCCAATTTTCCACACGTTTATGCAGTCTGTATCTCACCAATTTGTCCATCAAAATACTGTGACAAAGGCTTTACTGAAGTCATGCAATATCCTCTGCTCCCTACTCGTCCACTATGCCATCCATGTCACCATGGAAGGCAAACAGGTTGGTGAAGCAATTTGCCATTGCTAAATCCACATCGGTTGTTCCCAATCACCTTGTTTTTTTTCATGTGCCTAGATTTAGCTTCCAAGCAATTTGCTCCATACCCTTCCCTGGGACTGAGGTATAGCTGGCCAGTCTCTAGTTCCCAGCTCTTTCTTGTCCTTCTTTAGAACGGGTGTGACTTGCCCTGTTTTCAGAAATTAGGAACCTTCCACAATCACTATGGCTTTTCAAATATTACAGAAAGAAAAAATTCCTTCACCATCCTTAGATGCATCCTATATTATCCCATGGACCTGAGTTTGTCTGATTTGTTTAAAAGGTCTTTATTCTTTAGATATATATATATATATATATATTATTTTATTTATTTATTTTCATTTGCTGTGTAATGCATCACGTCACCAAAATTTGCTGTTAGGCTCAAGGACCTTTGAGACCTGAGGGCAAACTGCACTTTCACGTCCTCAGGAAGTTCTTCTGCATGCATCCAACATAGTGCATCCTCTGGTCAACTCATCAATCTCTTGCGTGAAGAAATTGTCTTATGGCACTTTGCAGAAAGCTGGGTTGCTTGCACACAGCCATATTGCCTTTCCAGCAGACATCAGAATGATTAAAGTCCCTCACGAGTACTATAGCCTGCAATCATACAGCTTCCTCCATCTGTCTAAAGAAGCCTTCACATACTTGGTTTCTTTGAGCAGGCAGCCTGTAGTGGATGCCTACCATGATATCACTTGTGGTGGTCTGTCTTTTTATCTGCAAGCTCTCGAGTGATTTGTCACCTGTTCCAAAGCAAAGCTCCATCTACCTGAGCTGATCTTTTGCTAATCCACCTTCCTGGCCTGGCCTTCCTAAAGGACCTACATCTTTCTATTGCAGCATACGTGCTGCCACGTGAGCTACCCCTTGTGTCCTGGCTTGATCCTTTGAAAGAAGAATCTACTCAATGGCAGCCTTGGCTAAGGTTTCCCATAAGCAAACTCTTGGTCAAGCAGCCTTCCTCCAGAGGGCCCTGTCAAGATTTATATATGTGGCCTTTTCAATTGCCTCACACAACTCCTTAATTATCTGTTTACACAACACAAACATTAGAAACAAAGTTGGGAAACATGACAGCATGGAGATATTTTTCCTTTCTCACTTTCTGAATTACAGCCCTAGATGAGCCAGGCATGCAAATAGATTAAGGACTCTACTAAACCTGTGGATATGAATTTATTTCCTTCTTGTTTGATCTTCATTTAAATGAGAATGTGGCTTCTCCTTTGTTTGAGTGTTTGTCTATATTCTCGCTTCTCCGCTCCCTACTTTCCACCCTGCCACACACACTTTCACCTAGCATATAAAATTCATACACATACCTCTGGATTTGATTGGCAGCATTAAGTACAGCTCAGAAAATCAAGGGGTCACCTTTGTCAGTAAGCAAAGGATGAGCATTTGCTTTCACGCACATCCATCAGGGAGTAGTAAGAAGCTGTTACTTACTGAAGAAGCCGTTACTTACTGAAGAAGCCTGATGTTTTATTCAACTACATCCCAATAAAAACATTTCTGGATATTAGGCCAAGCATGTTGTGTTTTTTTTCTTCCCTAGTTCATCATTAAGTGATACCTACTCGCTCCTCCCCACCCCTCCCCAAAGAATAGAGATTTTTACTGCATTTAAAATGTATTTCTTCATCTAACTTTATGAATCCATATTATTGCCACAAAGAAAGATAAAGGCTGATATAATATTAAAATTAAGGTGCTGTATTTGCCAATGATTTAGGGATATTTTTTAAAGTTTGGAAGTCTGAGAAAAACACTTTTCAGTTAAATGGGTAATTTTGACCTCTCATAAAGAGTAAGCCCTGGGTAAATTTCCTGAGATACCGAAGGCAATCAAAACTGGATGTATAATACAGATTGATTTCACTAACTATTCTAATCAAGTAATTTAGACATTAAGGGACATATACTGAGACAAATTATTAGTTACCAAGGTGCATGTTTGTAGAAAGTAGTCTTTTTTTGAAAAGAAAAAAAAAATCCTAATTTCAGTAAATACCTGTTGTCAGCTACTGTTATTTGAGTTCCCTTTCTGACTGAGTAACGCAGTAGAGGATAGAAGTCCCATAAAAGTCAGCTGGAGATCTTCAAAGATACGGAAATCAACCCACAAAAGTATTCTGCCATAAAATGACTACGTACACACACACACTATGATACCTTTTTCCTGTGTAATTTTAAAAAGATTACATATATATATGTATACATGTAGTAGATATCTGTATATATACATATATATATATAATGTCTTCTGGCTCAGCGAGTACCTTTTCTTGCAAAAATGGAAATGCAACATAGTCAATATATTATTTAATAAAGTTAAAGAGTGAAGGTACATTAACTATACTGTAGGTATCTTTTCCTGTGCACATACCTGTCTTTGAGATATACAAGGATGTCAGGATATGGGAGCTATTTTGCTCTGACTTGAAAGAAAGCTGCAAGGAAAGTATGTGCTCTTGAATTGTATTTGCAATTCTCATTGAAAAAATGGGGATTTAGGCAAGAGACTTCTATGGAGGCATCCTTTTCTTCAGGGACTCATTGCACTCCCACTGAAACTCATTACAAGTTAGGCACTTAATTTTCCTTAACTCCACAGCTCACCCAGTAGAAGAAAAAACACACGTTTATTTTCACTTTAGCACAAAGTCATAAGTTTTAAGACACCTCCAGATGTTATTTGAGCTCATATAGCCAGCCTCAGTTCAGAAACTCCCCTATCTACCCCCTCCCTTAAGTAACCTGTGGTGACAGTGACTTTCAGCTAGTGGAGAATAAGCACCTGAGAGCAATTACATTTTGTAGTGTTGCAGCTGGATTAGGAATAGGACATCAACCCACCCGCTAAATGCAGCAGGCTCTGGCAAAGCCACAGTATTTCCCTTGCTTTATTCCAGTTTCTTCAGTCTTTCTACAAGCTAACATAGAGCAAATTACACCTAAGACTTTCAAATCATGTTATAATCATTATGTACAGAACTGAGAATTGTTAACAACCCACATTTTACTGCAGGGAGAATGCAGAAGCATCAAAAAGTGATCTAGCATCAGACAGTAAGACTGTGACAGAGACAATATTAAAACCTGCAAGTCCTGTATTTTCAACTACAAGCCTACCTTTTCCTTGCATATCTTGTGTTTTTGTCAAAGAGATGCACTTACATGCACTTCACTCCTTGCTGTTGTTATTTTTTTTTATACCAAGCAAATCATCAGTTATGCCTCAAACTAACCTTTCCATTTAGTCTTTAAGACGCACACTCTAATCCAATGACTGACTATGCAGTTATGGGAGGAAACCTGCAGTGGTGAGCAAGTCCGTCTCCTATAACAAAATGACTTGTACAGCTCTTTATGGCTTTCAAAGCTTCAAAAGACTGAATTTTCATTGCTGACCACTAGGTAATAAAATAATTTTTAATCTCTTGTAATGTTCTGCTCAGATATACATGCAAGAGAGTATTCTTCGTACCTGAGCTAGGGTATGCAAGTCTGGGGTGGCTAAGTCCTTCACGCTTTTTCCTAGGTGAATACTGATGCTTCAGCTAAAACCAGTCCCGCTGTCTACCAGGTACTGTTTCTAACGCACACTTTAAAAAGAATGGAAAAAAAGGGCTGGTAGTTACTATGACAAAGAAATGCCAGACGCTGACATGGATGGACCAAAAAGCATAAAAACATTTTTTCAAACAGCTTTGGCCTTCCATATGGAATTGAAAACCGGTTAACAACCATATCTTTGTAAGGGTAATTCTAGAAGTCTGTCCAGTGCTATTTTGTTATGATCACTGCTGTTCAGCTGTAGAGGGCAACTGCATAATGAAACCCAACTGCTGTAAGTAAAACCATAGAAAACAGTTTACAACAAATATATATATATATATATATTTTAAGTGAGAGAAAGCAATTACTCAGAGGTGTAATGGCTTTGAGTTCTTTAGTGCCTACAGAGTGAGAATGGATCTCTTTCTTATGGTTATCAGGTAATTCAAAGAAAAGCAAGAAGTTTGGTGAAAACATGAAATTCAAGGGCCCTTATGTATAGAGAAGATCAGACTTGGACACAGTCTGCCTTATTAACTAGAGACTTACTTCTCTGTCATAACTGTGAATTTACTGTCATTTACAGTTATAATTGTGGTTAAAGATAATAGCAAGAGGAACAAATAAAACTGCTTTACCACAGAAAACCTGAGCAGCTATCAGCTCAAGAGAATATGGTGACACCTTTACGTAGTTTGCAGCCTTGTTAAATAATCATTAAGATGTGATAACAAGTTGCTCCTAGAGGGAGCAACCTACAGAATAAGAGACCTTCCCAGTTTGATGTACTGTGGTGCAGGACAAAAGCTCTTGTGTCATTGTCCCTGTTTAATCACACTGAAGAGCAGCAGCAGTTGGGGAACCCAAGAGGGAAAGAGCTGATAGGCCCTAGGCATCCTTGAAAGGACTGACACTTCCCAATTGATTTTCTGCAAAGCTGATTAGGTGTGGCTGCATGTTTGCACTTCAGGTTAGAAAACCCATTTGTGCTTTGAAGGGTGTGTAATAAAAGCATGAGTCACCACAGTACGGACGTTTAATCTTAGTTTTGCATGTTTTAAATAGGACAGCAGGTTCCTGACTACTCTTTGGGCAGCCTGTCCCATAAGCCAAGGATCACAACATCAGCCAAATTATCATCCAGGTCTATCTCAGGCCATGCAGCCTCACGTATAGTCCTCACAAAAGGAGAATGAAAAGAGCCTTCCAACCTGCCTGGAGGGTGTGAGTCCGGAGGGTCCAAAGTGAGAGCACTTCGCCTCTTGTCCCTGGTCAAATGATAAATTCTCATTCCAGTGCCCTTTATACTCTATTTCTTACTCCTTTTTTTTTTTTTTTTTCATCCCAGCACCCTATACTCTTATCACAGGGCCTTTTCTACGTTTTGTTTGTTTGTTTTGAAATCAGATGCCACCATCTTTTACTCTCAGTTTGCCTTTCAAGCACTTGTTTGCTTCTGAATCTTGAGATGTTCTTACTGCTTCTCGGTCCATTCATTTCCTGAAGCTGTTCAGAAGCACAATACTGTTTTTAGCTTCTCTTAGCACCATTACAGAGAATGGATTGGCACTGCTGCTTTTGAGAGTGAATGAGAAATACCACTGACATTTTGATACTCTCAAGAAGCAGATAGATATCATTACCCTGGTGTTTTTTTGTTATTGTTGTTGTGGTTTTTTTGTTTGTTTTTTGTTTGTTTTTTTTTTTTTCTAGGTGTCTTTTTATTCCTCCTATAGTTCTCAGTCTCAGCACAATCTTTTTGCAGATGATTCTACTGTTACTGAATGCTTCTACCTGACATCTAGCTTTTTTCCCCATTTTCTGTGGGTAGAATCTTAGCATTTTTTTCTCCTTTAAACTCATGGCATGTTTATCTTGTAAAATCCTCAGGGTTAGAGCAAAGGACTAGTACCTAGGTTAAAGGGGAGCCTAGGGGACATTTTTGTTTTACCTTTGCCTCTTGATAAAACTTTCCAGTTGCATTTTGGACTTTGAATCCTTTACAGAACTTTTGGTGTTTTGTTGTTTGGTTTTGTTTGTTTGTTTGTTTTTGCTAATCTACCTGATTCTGTGCAACTAGGGCTGATACAGTTTCGTTGTGGAAAGTAGGTTGTAGGTATGAACTTTATATAAAAACAAAGTTCCATAACTTGTTTTATATTATTTTATCAATAGGGTTCCACAGCTGAATATCTTAGGGTTTAAAGTCTTTCTGGATTTGCTATACCACCCTTTATAGCATTAAAAAAAAAAAAAAAAAAAAGTAAGCACAATACAAATAGGACATCATAGTGTATTTTCAAATAACTCCAAACAAACCAACATCCCCAGAAGTCTCATATAACCTTAGTAATTCTTCAGTTCTGTTTCATTAATTTATTACAGGTTTAATATTTGCACACCTGATTTTAGTACTGTATCATATCCACTGATCAGAATATCTCACAGAAACAAAAAGATGATCTTAAAAATGGAAGGAACAGAAACAGGATAGAAATGCAATGTTCATGAAATAGAAGTTGGGAAAAAAACATCAAATACACAATGAATGGTCCTAAATTATAAACAGTAAGAAAAGGAGAAAAACCTGAGTGTTTTAGTCAGTCCTGGGATGACAGGAAGAAGCTAGTTCAATATGGCAATGAAAATGGCAAATGTACCTACTCATTTGTAATAAAGAAAGGAAAATATTAACATCACTGTTTAAAAACCTGCATCCGCTCATACAGAAGGAAAGACAATCAAAATGGACCAATTACAGAAAAACTAGTAGGAACATCAGTCCTTCATATCCGGCCTTTTCTTCACTGACTGTTTTTGGAATCCACTTGACTCGAAAATGAGAGACTATGACTGTAAACAGGATTCCGAGGACTGAAAAGTGCCCGTTTTACAAGAGAAGAATACATATAGACTGTTAGCCTAGCAAAGAAAAGTACTGCGAGCATAAGGGATTATTATCTTTAAATGTTGGAAGAGGAAGAATATATGAATGTGGGAGGAGGTCCTTAAAACAGAAAAACAATCTTGGCACGAGAACACAGATAATCTGGGAAACAAGATTTTTTCTAATCATCAGAGCAGCGATTTCTTCAAATAGGTACTGTGTACCTGTCATACCTTTTTCCTCACTAGGCGTGGTGGGAAGCAAGGAAGTTAGAACTGCATTAACAAACTGAAACACTCAGGAATCAGTCACACTGAGCCATATGAGGTTTACTGTATCAACTGTAATATAGTAACTATACTCCAACTTCAACCCCCTGCCATAGGCAGGGACACCTCCCACCAGATCAGGTTGCCCAGGGCCCCGTCCAGCCTGGCCTTGAACACCTCCAGGGATGGGGCATCCACAGCTTCTCTGGGCAGCCTGTGCCAGGGCCTCACCGCACTCTGAGTGAAGAATTTCCTCCTAACCTCTAATCTAAATCTCCCCTCTTCCCATTTAAAACCATTCCCCCTTGTCCTATCATTATCTGCCTGAGCAAAAGCTGCTCTTCATCATTTTTATAAGCCCCCTTTAAGTACTGAAAAGCTGCAATGAAGTCTCCCCGGAACCTTCTCTTCTCCAGGCTGAACAGCCCCAGCACTCTCAGCCTTTCTTCATAGGGGAGGTGCTCCAGATTGCTGTATTGCTTAGGAAAGCAGATCTTGGGTTAGTGAAGAGATATAAAAAAGTGGGTATCTACTTCGAGCACCTGTCATAACAGTCTAAATAAAGCCCCTGCGTGGAGGAGCTCTTTCCGGCAGCTGCACATCTGGAATGATGGTGCTGTGCTCTGGTAAGGTCAAGTCTGTTCGCATTTCTCTTTTCAGCTTGTCAATACTTTTAGTTTGGTTCGTTTATTTTCTTTGGAAATGACAGTGTTTGAATCTTACTTCAAACTGCTGCTCCCCCACCTCTTTTGAGGCTGTAGAGTATAAATGTTCATATAATCTTCAAATTGCTTTGTGTAAGAATGGAATCACTTCTTATAGTTCTCTAAACACCTTTTCCTCTTCTCTTCTGAATTCTTTTTTAGCATCCTCCCATTTTTACCAGAAATTTAAGTTAATTTTTTGAAATAATGATATAAGTTAAAGGTAGGTACCTACATCTTAACATAACCATCCAGATATGTGACCTAAGCAGACAAGTAGCCTCAGTGTTCTAGCCACAGTCTCTGTTCACTGTCCTCTTTAAATAATGTTAAGTCCATTAACCACTTCCAGTTAAGTTTTATAGAGGAGTAAAGGTGTTGAAACCATTCATCTCCTAAACAGTTTGGAAGAACAGTAGCTGCATGAAGCGAAGAAACCTACTTTGTGCCTTGACTGTTTGGCTGTGCCATAAATATGCATATAAGCTATTGCCAAACATAGAACATTCTGACTCTTTTCCAGCCAGGATTTAGGGGATATGAGAAGGAGCTTAGCATTTTGCTTGCAAGAGGTTTTGAGGACACGGCTGGAGCAGGATGTATGAAATACCATGCAGTGGGCTAACTGATAGGAGGAAGAGCAGAATGCTTTGCCTAAGGGGTGCATCTGAAAGAGAGGTTATGTGAACCATGAAAGGAACCAGAGCTTTGCATAATTGAAGCCATAAGAACATGGCACACACATCCCCAGGAAATCTCTCATTTCTGGTGATGCTGGATCTCCCTGTGGATCTTGTGGAGTATCTTTTTAGAAAAAAAATCTTTTATGTGTTAAATTATTTCTTTAAGTATTTGCCCTGATGATACGTGACAAAGTGTATGAATTTGTAGGTATATGGAATACATTCAGTGTTTGGCAGGTAGTTTTTTGGGCATTAGGAAGCAAATAAGTAAGTTTCAGCAAAATATATATAAGTACTTATTACCTAATGTACAAAAAAATGCTTTTTTCCTTTTAACACAGAGTCACCAAGTGGAGTAAAAGCTTTTGGGATGATTATTTGATGATATTAATGGTGTTGATTATGATATTAATTTACAAGGTTGGATGATGTTACAGGGATAGAAAGCACCAGGAGGGACAAGGAGGTTATTATTCTGAAATGGAAATCGTGTGCAATATTATAGTATTACAGTATTTTGAGTGCTTTAGTTTTTTTGAATGCTGTAGCATCGCACTGTGTAACCTCAAGCAATACATGTCGTTGAATTTGTTCAGTACTAGACAAGACTGCTGTTTGGATCTATTCAATTTGGAGTGAAATCATTGCTGTGAATGCTGCCAAGTGTAAACCAGTGATTTTCTTTGTTACCAAATGCCTACTTGCTACTTTAATAATTGGTCTCTATTTCATTATTGTGCTAGGGGAAAAAAATGTGACCACAGCAACTCCAGAATAGCAAGTTCTTTTAATAAACGCAAACAATAAGATATGGGGCAGTTAATTTCTGGATAACTGTAGGTTGATGGTTCAGTGTGTACATCCCAAGGTTAATTGGCTTGTGTCTTCGTAAAAGTCCAGGAACTGCTCTGAAATTCAGGGAGTTGGGGTTATATTCACAGCAGGAACCAGAACTTGGTCTGTCGGATGGATGGAAAACTGCCTAGCCCACTGAATTGCCAGGTATCATAACCAGTGATATGACATTAGTGGGAGCTAAACTGCAATTTACAGCTGTCTTACATAACCTAAAGCCACTTCCTGAATGAGATTAACTATGATGTTTAAATCAGTGTTATAGAGTGAGGTAGAGGAGGGATGTTATTTCACTCTGGAAAATATCCACGGCCTGCAATTTCATTTTTTTGGAATTTAATTACCACAGCTATAAAAGTACATTCTCAGTGAAACCTCATTACAAATATGTGTGCTGGAAAGCTGCCTCTCTCTAATGCATTCCATTTTAACACACGCACACAAAAAAAAGACATAGCTTAATCTTAACCTATTACAATATATGGGACCTCACTTTCATTACAAAGTTTTGGTGCTGCTGTTTCATACAATTTTGTATCAAGGTGGATTTAGTGTGATTAGTAAAGGGCCCCAAAAGGGCCCCACCAGTCTCTGACCAGGCCGAGGCCCCTCAGCAGCCCCAGAGCCACCAGCCTCAGAGCCACTAGCCCCAGAGCCACCAGCCCCTGCCCCATAGAGGCTGCAGCAGGGCTGGGCTCCAGCTCCCCACAGCCCTGCCCTGCCTGCCCATGGCCCCCACCCAGCTGGGCCCAGCCTGGCCATGGCCCCATGGCGGTGCCTGGTGCTTGGTCTGCCCCGGTGCCCCTGGTGCCCAGCTCTTGGTGGGGCACTGGGATGGGCCCTACCTGGCCCTCACCAGCGTTAGAACACACTAACGCTGCTTCTTACCTGCGTACTGCCGACATTTTGGAGTACAGCTCTTGCACTTTGTAGTACCAAAGACAGATATTAGTAAGTCACACAACTTAATGCCAATTTGGTCTGCTGATTTCATGCCGTTTCAGTTTATAGTCTTATTACGAAAGTACATGTAAGACTCCCTTAATTTCTCCCCACATACTTTGCTGAAGTAATTCCTATTTGTGTAGCATGTGTCTGATTCCATTTTTGAAAACCTGGTAAAATTTTCATGGAGCTTTGCTTTAAAGTTAAGCAATCCTATGTATTGGAGATGAACACAAATACTGTAAATATATTCACTCACACACACACACACACACAAAATGCTCACAGTACAAATGCATTGTGCACAGCTTTCACCTACCTTTTTCTTTCTGTCACGGTGAGGAGACACTTGTCACTGCCCTTGATGCTTTTGGGGGCCTCTGCCACTGTGACACTGGGGAGAGAGAGGCTGCTTCAGATTGTGTCTACTTTCAATAAAAAATCCTCTTTTAAAATTACTTATGTATGTGACAATGAGCATGATGTCAAATACAGGTAGCTAACGCTGCAGTCCTGCAAGCATTTTAAACAACTCTTTGTGTTTCTTGCTGGAGGAATTAGGCCCTGGCTGTTTTCAGGCAGCCATATTAGTATTTTGGGCCAGGATGTTTGGGGGTTGGGGGTTGGGGGTTGGGGGGTTGGGGGGAGAAAGGAAAAAAATGGACAGTTTTTATTTGACTATAAATCATTAAAGGCAAACCAGATGGTTCACATAACAGTGGCATTAAAGTGAAATGAGTAAAAGTATGCCTAGGGCATAATAAAATCTTTAATTTGTCGTTCATCCTCAGCCTTAGCCAGGGATTGATGGGTGATTTCACAAAAGTGTCCTGACAAGATTCTGAGTGAATCAATTTACAATAATATTAATACAGCTCAATTGATGATGCATTTTCTGTTTATTGCAACAGCATAGACCTATTTCTTAACAATTTTCCTGACGTTTGGGGTATTGCTCAGTTCAGTGCCCCACTGACATGAATGTCATTGAGTAACACTGAGTTCCTCAGGAAATAAAAACTCTAATTTTAAGTGGAGCACTAAAAACATTTGGCTGTTTTAACATCATATTGAGGAACAGTAATATGATACAGTCCAGCTGACATGAGCACTGTGTCCCACAATGTATTATTCTATCCCATGACTATCTGCCATGGTCCATTTATCTGGCCTGTGACCAACTTTATGCAGAGGATAATGGACTCTCTTTTGCAACACGGGTTAGCACCCAGAGTGAAGCTATAATGTCTTGTGTTGGCTACGATCTGCCCTGCTGAAAGCATCTGCAGTATACTTTATATGCATATCTCATCACAGCAAACTTCCTGTGAAATGAGGTGTCTGGGTAGTGAAAAATAACTTCAGCTTAAAAGGAAAGCAGGGTTGTTACCACTACTCATTTCATCTTCATAACCTAACAATTGTGTTAAGTTTTATGTACAACACCATCAACGGCATTTTTAAGCGCATCTCTCCTCTGGGCCCTTCTTTTGGCCTAAGCTTGCACCATTAGTTTCGCCTTCGAATTTTATTCCTTTTTTTTTTTTTTTTTTCTTTTTAACGTGGTTAGAGCAGCAATCTCCCTTTTCATATAGGTCACACAGACAAAATATTGCTTCCAAGTAAACTGGCACTTAAGAAAAAATAGAACAGATTGCTTTTGCCTGGGTAAAATTTTATACCAAGTAAACAGTCAAGCACAGATAACGTAATCTCTAATAATAAATTGTTTTTCCAGGTATTTACCTCACATGTGAATGCTGCAAATTTAACATCTGTAAGAAACTTTCCTACAGATCTGCAGGAATGTTATTTTCTGAAAAAGAAGGGCACAAAATCCAAACTATTTTGGCCTAGCTATTAAGCAGTCGATGCTACTGCTGTGATATTGGCCTATCCCACCAAAAAGAAAAACTAAACAAAACACCTGATGTTGAATGGTTAGAAAATCATCATAATTTACTGAAATCAAGCATTGTAATTATACCCTTTGAGAATCTTTATGAAGCAGGTTCTTGAGGCCATGTGTGGTGACACACTGTAAGGGCACTGTTGGTTTGAAGAGCAGGCACTCAGCCAGACTGAGCTCTGTGTAACATACACTAGTCACAAGATGTGACCTCCTTCAGATTTCACTCTTACAGTAAATAAGCCATTTACTGTCTGACCAACTGAGCACTTAGTTTGTTCTGTCATGTCTTAGGAAAGTTTTAAAACTGAAGGTAACAGAGTTGAAAAGTATCTTGTCATATGGAATATTTATTTTCAAAAGTTAATGGTTTTACTGAAGGGCTAGAGACTTAACCTTTCTTTGATGAAGATCACCTCATTCTCAACATTAATGAGTTAGTACACCGAGATGTACATTTTCTTAATACACAGAGTCACAATCCATCTTACTCAGGTGGATTAGTTGTGGGAAAAGAATGGAAATTTCATAAACTATTGACTTGAAAAAAATCACACATTTCTATTTTTAGCTCTTTAGGTGGTCTAGACTATGTAAAAAAATATTATGGAAAACAATTCCCAGCGGTTCCAACACCTTTTCTAGCTTGACCTTTTTTGCTACCTTGTTCTTTGAAACCAGTTTTAATTAAAATGGTGATAAAAATTATTTTGGGAGTCAGCCTGTAATAAGTCTCACAACAGCACTATTCCATGATTAATATGAATTAATGATAGTCTGTTACTGAGGGCTGTTTTTCTCCCAATATGATGCAGACAAAATTAAAGAGGCATTCAAGGCAAACAAAAATTAAATTTTGGGGTGTGAAACAACCATAAGAAATACACATTTTTAAAAACAGAATTCTTTCCATGCCTTTTCTGTTGCAGGTTGCCTTTGAGAAAATTATATTCAAATATCCTATTATAATTACTTCCCACAGTAGACTTCTAGTCTGACTTCTTAACAAGCAGGTCTAACAGATGTTCTTCAGGGGCTTAGGTTCTATCTAGTAGTATAATTTCTGTAGGCCTGATAGCCAACAGACTGGGACTCAGGAGATTTGAACTCTATTCCATGTATAGTTTTGGGAAACTTGAAGTTTCTATACTTTGTTATTCAAAAAACAGAACAAGTGTTATTGACTGCTTTTGTGAAGGGTTTTGAAATGTGATGAAAAGTGTTGCATACAAGCTGGCTATTGGTATTCCTATTATCAAGAGAAGGGGCTCTGTGCAAAATTACATTGAATGCTCATTTTCACACTGAAGGAGAAAATGAAGGAACAGTGCCTTGGCACGTCTGCTAATGATTAACCATGCTACAGTTCTGAGATTTTATTTTATTGAACACTCTTTGTATGTGTGGTGTTAAAGAGATTTGCCTTTGAAGTTGGACTGGTTGCATGGAGCATGCTTTCTGTAGGGACCACAGGCACGTGGTGGAGTGCTATGCCACCAAGTGTGTTGTCAGTATGCTGCCAGCATAGCACTGATCTGGGCAGAAGGTTGGAGGAAGCCCAAAACATTGACCATATGGTCCTACTGGAGGCTGCCCTTCAGTGTGGTTGGGGCATAGCCAAGCACTGGCAAAATCTACGTGAAGATCATAATATTCTATATTCTTTCAACTTACAAATCTTTCTGTTCTATGCAGCATGCTATCCACCAATGCTAAATACTTCACCACACATTCAGCTGGGTATATTTTTTGTTATTTGCATTCAGGAGGAGAAGCAATGAGCTGGTCAAGAAAGTCCATCTCTCCTGGCTCATCAACATGTCTTTTCTATGAAATCAACCATCTGCAGAATCTGATACCTGATCTTTTTTTCCCCAAGAATTTCATCATAAAATGATGAAACCAAACTTAGAATCCATTTTAATAAATATATATTTTTCCTGTAATGTATCAAGAAAATAAAATGCAGTTGATTAGCCTTGATTTTAAAGCCAGGGGAATAAATATGCCCTTATCAAAGGAAGAGCCATCACAGTAGGATTTAATCGGTTGTACTTTGTGTGTGCTAAGCAGCATTTCAAGGGAAATGGAAGTCTCCTGGGAAAAAAAGGTGATAGTTTGGGCAGCTCATGATTTGTATGCTATCATCATTCTCTTTCCCCTGCCAACACCATGTTTCAGCTTGGTCCATGTCCCTTTGGATAAAGGGAACTGAAGTATTCATTGCCAGTGCTGGAATGGTCTGGTACACACGCCTGCCTCTGCTCTTGGTTTGCTGCATTTGTTAATATATGTATTTTCCTGTTATATGTGTATTTAGTAGTCCAGGGGACATAACAGCACAGAACACAGAATTTAAACTCAAGAAGTGACTGGCATGGCCACTTTTTAATTCTTTGCTTACTACAGTTCACGAGTCTGCTGTTTTTCCAGCTGTAGGATCTCAGTATCCTATATATTCCTAGGATTCCACCTGAGCCACTGGCATTTAGATCAGATTAATGTATGCTTAGCTTGTGGAAGTGATCTGCAGCTGTGGTTCGTGGTTTTTCTTAGTTTCTTATAATACAGCAAATGGTTTCAATTCAATTCAGACATCAAGACAACTCTATCAATTCAGTGCTCCTACTGAGGTATCATCTCATTTCCTAAAAGCAGTGTACAGCCTTTTGGCTGGGCATTAATAATAGTAAAACCTGTATCATGATAACAAGATAAAGTACCTAGAATTGTGTTCCAATTATTTATTTTTCCTTTTTTTTTTTTTTTTAATTCCCATTTCACCACCAGCTGCATTCAGACCAGGATAAAGGAGATGGATCACTTAAGTACATCCTTTCTGGAGATGGAGCAGGAGACCTCTTCATTATCAATGAAAACACTGGTGACATCCAGGCCACAAAGAGACTAGACAGGGAAGAAAAGCCTGTATACATACTTCGTGCCCAGGCTATAAACAGAAGGACTGGAAGACCAGTGGAACCAGAATCTGAGTTCATCATTAAGATCCATGATATCAATGACAATGAGCCAATGTTTACAAAGGACGTTTACAATGCCAGCATCCCTGAAATGTCAGACGTTGGTAGGTGCTAACTAACAGTTAATTTCAGTGTCTGATATGGGTTCTTTATGTGGATTTTATTAAGGCCCCAAAGTTTAGAGACATCTGTTGTTTGAGTTGAGTAAAAGTACCTCAGCCATTTTAAAAATTCTAACCCCAGGAGAATTAGTAACAACTGTTTGCTGAAAACAGAAGTGTCCACTGAGTGCAACGCACTCTCTCTGTTGTGCCACAGAAAAAGCAAGTTAATGCAATCTTGTTTAGTTGACAGTGAAAGTAAGCTGAGCTTACCTCTGTTACATACCTTTAAAGGGTTTAACATATTGCTAACATGATTTAGGTGCAGTTTAATAGTATGTTAAGCCATGGTCACCCATGTGTGTCAACACAACCCCCAGAACTACTAAGCAAACCTTGTTTAGTTCAAGAAAGTTAAAAAAAAAAAAAAAAAAAAAAAAAAAGAAGTGGAAAACAGCAAGCACAGAAGTGAATGTACACACTTCAGGAGAGAAAACTATCAGCCAAGTCAACTCATCACTAATTCTTAGATATGTCATTAACTTCCTATGACCCTTGTTGCTTTTTTTAGGCAACAAAAATAAGCTCCAAAGTCCACTGATGTCCATTGAAATCTTTCTATTGCTTTCAAATGTATCAAGCCGTAAGAATCAATCAACAAAAGAAAAGAAAATAATTTCCTTGAAATATGATTTTAAGATTGGATCTTTTTCACAGAAGTTGACAGGTTTTGATTTTTTCTCTGTGATTCTGAGGAAGGTCATTTTGATTTCTTTGTCAGAGAGCAAAGGATGGTTGAACTGCAAGAAGCACACTTCTAATCTGAAATAATACCTAGGGAAAGAAACGTTAATTAATCACGATCAAGAATGAGATTAAAATAAAGCTCAGGCAATATGAAAATAAAGACTTTGGGGCATACTCTCTCCTCTCATTCATGGGACTTGTCACATGGATGAAAACTTACCTGGTGAAGGAGAACCTAATATTCACATTTTAATATGTGAAGTGAATAATTTATTCACAAATCTGTTTTAAATGCCAAAACCTAAGCTAATTTTTCATGTTTGTTAACACTTTGCCTAGGATTCAAAACCATTTCTTTCTCTAAAAGGTATATGAAAAAACAGATTTACATTCTGATGTCAAGCACCTTCAAGTCTAAGATTGTTCAGATTGTAAATTTTAGTCTAACCTGTTATAAGCATGAGTAAATTTCTGAAAGTATATTCTTGACCGATATTCAAATTCTAAATACCTTCAGTATCTGGGGAAAGGTGGGTTTTGGGTTTGTTCATAAGAATTACGATAAGGAATCTACAAATACAGTCAATAACTGCATTGTAATGAACTGAGAAAAAGCCATCTATCATTTTGGTTTTGGACCTATGACCTTTATGAGCAGAGAAATTTCTGAAAAATAAGAATATCTCCACTTTTCGCCCTAAGTTTGACTTGAACATGAGCTATGCTTTTTCTACATCATAAACTGTCTTGGGCATGGAAAAAAAGTGCAGATTTTTATTTTGTTTAATTTATCATTGCAGGTACCTTTGTTGTGCAAGTCACTGCAACTGATGCCGATGATCCTACATATGGGAACAGTGCTAAAGTTGTCTACAGCATTCTCCAGGGACAACCATATTTCTCTGTTGAATCTGAGACAGGTCAGGAGAGCTTATCTGTCATTCTGTGACAATGTCTGCAATTTAAAATGACATGCTAAGCCAAGCTAGGACATATTAGACAAAAACTTCAAAGAGATTACATCTTATTCAGTGCAAAATCTGACAAATCTAATAGAGCGATACATCTGTAAACATGACACCTACATTATTTTAATCTTACCACCAGCAAAGTCTAATAAATACAATTAGTACTGAATGAGAACCAGTTTTCAATCATTTTTAACAAGCAGTGGGTACAGAGACTGCTGTAGATGCTTAAATTAAACTAAATAGGTTGGCTTTTAGAAGAAAACAAGAAACAGGTGGGTGTGGAAAAAAAGTGCTTAATCCTCCTAGATCTTCATAATGGCTAAATTAAGACTGAAGGTTTGCTCTTTTTTTTTTCTCCTTGTGCTTCTTCAAAACTTGTTTAAAGTAATTATAATTTCTGTACATCTGCAACATATCACTTTAATGCTAATTTTATGAAAGAAATCTTAATTAAGAATAATGATAGAAGAGGTAAAATTGGCTGTTGCGCTACACTAGCAGATCACAAATAGAATCCCAAACTTCTGAGTTCTGTTTTTGGAAGATATTTAAATTATACACAGTGACTGGAATTTTTTATGGGCTGAATAACAGACTGCTTTGGAACCTGTGCATGTAAAACATACAAATTCTGGTGGACCGAATCTGCTGTACCACTACCTATCTCACTACATAGGTATTCTCTTCCCAAGACTTATAACAAACTTCTTCTACAAGAAACAAAGGATTTCAAGAAATTCTTTAAATGGAAACATCCATTTTGATAGGTTGCTGGAAGCTAGAGAAGACAGTTCTCCTCAGCAACCTTACAGGAAAGGAATGGATTATCCCAGACAATTAATCAGGTTTTCACATTGTTTCTTAACTAAATCTTAGAGACTCAGGCAAAGTAAAGATTAGATGTCTCAGAGGAAAACAGAAGGTGAAAAAAGCTTCCCTTCAAGCATAAGGTATTAGATACTAAAATAAGAGGGTTTTTGCACTGATGCACTCATTCGGACTTGGACAATATACTATGTATTCTTAGAGTACAAAAGGATAATTTACCTGGAAGTTCAGCATTAATAACCTTTTAGCAAGAGGGTTGTAAGGGGAATGGAGGGGAAGCAAGGTGAACCACAGGCTTGATTGTGCAGCCATGGAAATCAATTGCAAAACTCCTAGAGTCGAGTAAGTCTCTGTTGAAGCTGCTATGAATTTTCCCATGGATTTCAGTACGTGGATTTCACTCCTTTTGCCTACAAAGGAGTCATTTCTTAGCCTTGAGACATCCAGTAAGAATGCAAACATTTTGTTTCATGGCAAATCTAAATGACTGAATTTCAATAGGAGTTTTGCTCATAACTGACATTTGTGCTTTTGAAGAAGGAACAGACTGGCAAAATCATTTCAATCAATGTATAAATAGAAATATATATACTTGGGCATGCTTGGATGCTCACAATTTTCTTAATTAATTTCTCTTCTCCCATTTTAATGTTGTACTGCCTCTTTAATGATGTCTTGTTGAAGTTAGCTTTTTATTTATTTATTTTTTGCCATGTCTGTCAAAGTGAAAATATTGACAGAACAGGAGAGAAGAGATGGAGCACATTATAATGAACAATGAGCCTTCTTCCAGTTCAGTGAGAGACTTTAGCATGGAACTGAAAAGGGGTAAATAGTTATGTAAAATAATACTGCTCACAAATAGGTAGAACATCTTTCTGGGGATGCCACTACTATTGTGTCTGTCATATAGGCAGCAGCCTGAGATCTGATATGACAAGTCTGTAATTTAATGTGACATCTCATAACAGTAAATATTTGTACTGGGCAAAGTTTACTCATTACATAGAGATTGTTTTGTTCTTAAGGCTGTGGTTTTTTTTGTTGTTGTTTTGTTTTAAACAAGAATTTCCATCGAAGTGAGTACATTACTTGTGAATTTTGCCTCTTTAATTTTCATGTTCTCAGGCATTATTAAAACTGCTTTGCTAAACATGGACCGTGAAAACAGGGAGCAATATCAAGTGGTCATCCAGGCTAAGGACATGGGAGGCCAGATGGGCGGATTATCAGGAACCACCACCGTGAACATCACACTGACCGACGTAAACGACAATCCTCCTCGGTTCCCCCAGAGTATGGAACACTTACGTCCTATGTCTTTACAATAAAAAGGGGAAAAATTGATTCTTTTCACCTCAGATATTGTTTCTGCTGTTATGACTTTACTGAGTTTAAGACTTCACTTAAGAAAGAAAAAGCAAACACATACGCAAGCAGTAGCATCATGCTAAGGTTAATTGCAATAATTGGGAAACATATCTTTCATATTTTTACCCCAGTTGCGGTAGATAGTCTGAGAAGTGAATTAACATACAGAAACAACTCCTATTTTTCCTACCCATTAATAGCTTTGACTGATACAATCTGTATTTTCTGATCAATATTATTTCTATAATAGACCTTGTGGTTGACTGTCTTTTAAGGTATCTGCTCTAATCTAACATATTTAACTTTTGAAGCATTTATTTAAGTACGTAAAATGATCCCAGGAGCAATTCTATTTAAGTTAATATCTATACCCAGGAAACATTTGCCTCAATGGATTTTCCGACATTAACTGCAAACAGAAGCAAAGACACATACATAAATATACCAGATATTCCTGCCTATTTTCTTTCCCCTGCCTCAGATCATTTGGTAGATAGCTGTGTAATATTTAAATGAAACAGTAGAGTCAGGTCTCTTAGAAAACCATTTGTATTAATGATTGTTCATGGTTATAAGTAATTCAGTGATTCAGCTTTCATTCACTTCTCTTCCTTCCTTCCTTCCTTCCTTCCTTCCTTCCTTCCTTCCTTCCTTTCTTTTTTCTTCCTTCTTTTTTTGCTTTGTCTTACCAATTCTCAGTGTGTGCATGTGTGTGTATCAGTGTGTCAGTGTGTGTCAAAGTCAAGAGCAGCTGTTTGAGAAAATAATTGCAGATACTATCAGACAAATCAGCAAGCTTTGGCGGTTAAGTCACTGGGAAAGTTATTGAAAGCAACTTGTCATTTGAGTTCAAAGTCTGTTCTTAGCTGTGGGCAAAGCGTTTCCATTTAAATTAGAGCAAGTTAAGAGGAAATATAGCACTCTGCCTCCAATGAGTTAATTATACATCTCTGGACATGAGTGTCTTCAATATAAAAGCCAAAGATAGGGGCTCATAATGCCAACATTCCCCAGGTAGGATTTTCTCAGAGGAGAAATTCAGTGTAGCACATTAGTAATGGGCATTTGGGCTGGATTTGCATTTAGTGATACTAAGCTGCATCGGCCTCTGGCACCTCGTAAAGTTTTAATTGTTTTTTGACCTCAAGACATTTTTCTTACACAGTTTTAACATGGCCAACAGAGACTGTGATAGTGTCCAGAAAAGGGCATATGTAGCTAATGATACATACATGTATCCTTCATACTAGAAAAAAGGTAGAAGCAGTTATTTTTCTCCATATGAAAGTAAGGCAAAAGCCAAAGGCTCAGTAACTCATCTGTGCATGCCCAACATGGACAGTGGGCTCAGAGATGTTGTCCAAGATACTGTAAGTCCAACTGACAAAAGTTTCCTCCTCTGTCTGCTGTAGGCACATACCAATTTAGAGCACCTGAATCTACACCACCTGACTCACCAATCGGCAGGATAAAAGCTAATGATGCAGATGTGGATGAAAATGCAGAGATTG
The DNA here is from genome assembly GCF_013377495.2 of Cygnus atratus. Taxonomy (NCBI): domain Eukaryota; kingdom Metazoa; phylum Chordata; class Aves; order Anseriformes; family Anatidae; genus Cygnus; species Cygnus atratus. The sequence continues at coordinate 78,830,710 of NC_066363.1, forward strand.
AATACAGCATCACTGAAGGGGATGGATATGACATGTTCGGAATTACCACAGACAAGGACACACAGGAAGGAATTATAACCGTCAAAAAGGTACACATCTTAAACATGCTTCATCCCAGCCTCTGAAATACCAGCAAAAACTTTATCTACCACATATTTGTTTTCCATTTTTCCATTTGTTTTCCATTCCATTCCAGAATGCTGTCTATTAGGAACCTCTACAACATTACTTATGCAAAGTCTCTTTTATACAAGCAATTAGGATGCTTGCTGCTTTACTAGAACAATGCACATGCTTTAAGGGATCTGAAAGAATAATAATCTATGGAGTGGGATAGGACTGCAAAAAAAATCTTGATTTTGAACATGTCTACAGGAAAACTCAAGGAAGCACTATCCAACTGTGACTTTGTACCTAACATGCTTACAGGATTTGTTCACTTACTAGGAAGGTGCTGTGTTGACACCACAGAAATAGGCAGTATCACATTGCCTGCTTCACACTATCAGAAGGTATTAAGTTGCATAGCTAAAATGTATTAAAGTACATAGACAAACATTTTGACTCATGTTGTAAAGACGTAATTAATAAATCCATCAACATGCTCTTACTTACTAAAAAAAAAAATAATAATCATCGTGCCTTGTTGGATCACAACAGACATCATCTACTAGGTTGCACATTGGCTGTCAGAAAAGGTTTGAGAAATATTGTTTACAGTGGGTTATCAGGCAAGCTTGATAAGGTTACAGATATCATCCTCCATCAGTTCAAGTTCAGTCATCACTAAATAGACATTGTGTAGATTTTCTGAACATGCACTTGCTTGTTGATATCAGTACGACACCTGTCATTACTCGTTTTTTAAGAGATGCCTTCCAGGGGCTGGTTATGATATCAGTCTAACTCTGTTTGCATTTCTGTCTGTTGGTGACAGAAGCTGTGAATTTTCTACAACTTAATGGAAAAGTGGGGTGACTAGTATCTCCCCACATTTCCCTAAGTACTATAACAAACTGTCCCTAAATGCTGCTTCTTCATACTTTTATCAGTGTGTGGCATAGTCATAGGCTATCATAAAATCATATTTTCTGTGTGTGGTCCAGGATGTCCTCTGACACCAGATGACAGTGATTCATATCAGGGATGGAATGCCAATGTTTTAACAAGAAGCTCCTAGAAATCCCCACTCCCCCCCCAAACGGATAGTCAAGAAAACATAAAAAAAAAAAAAAAGAAAGAATAAAGAGCAAGAATAAAGAGTTGACGCTATTTGAGAAGGTACAATTACTTGGAGTTCCGAAGTTCTGGGCACATAATGCCCTGCAAAAGTGTTTTTTTTTTTTTAGAACTTATTGGTGGCAAAGAAGCTAGTCTTTGTCCTTTCTGCTGGCATGTTAATTCCAGTTCAGGCTCCTGTTATCTAGCACAGGCCTCTCCATGACACCCCCCATTCATTTAGCTCATTTGGCTGGTAGCCACAGCAGTCCCCACAGATCTCTCAAGCTTTTACTTTCTCTTCCCAGGCACTGGATTTCGAAAATAAAAACTTATATATTCTGAAAGTGGAAGCTATGAATACTCATGTGGACCCTCGATTCCTCTACTTGGGGCCATTCAAGGACTCAGCTACAGTCAGAATTCAAGTGGAGGATGTAGATGAACCACCCGTGTTCAGCAGACCAGCGTATATAATTGAAGTGAAAGAAGATGTTCCAATAAACAGTGTCATAGGAACAGTAACAGCTCAAGATCCAGATGCTGCCAAGAACCCTGTCAAGTAAGCATAGACTATTTCAGCTCATTATTAATTTGACTGCTGTTTTGATTTTGCTTTTTTTTGTCACCACACACACAAAAAATCACTTTTAAAAATGAAATTGTTCAGATATGCTTACATGTGCAGTAGCATAGATGGTAAATGATCTCTCACGCTTTAGCTTATCTTTGTATGTGTGATTGTGTTTGCGTGGCACTTGCATCTTGAATTATGTACTAGCCTCTTCAGTAAGTGATGTTTGTGTACTTGTGTAATATATGTTTTTTACCGTGGGAGAGTTTACTGCAAAAGAATACTAAGATGATGTTAGTGTTCTTCTTCCGCCTCTAACATTTTCCAGTGCAGTGCAGTGCATCCTCGTGGCTGTATGACAGGGGAGTGATTCAGCATCTCTTTCTTCTCCTGTCCATCCAGACCTGTTTAACAGAGGTTGCATTTACCTTCTATACACCACAAGCAGAAGTACCTTAAAAGCAGCTTGGTGCGCACACAGACTCTGTTCTCACTTGTATCAGTGTAAGTTTAGTAAGAAAAGAATCAGGCTTATGGACCTCATAAATTACTCTTGCCATAAATCAATAAACTAGTCTTAGAGGAAGTGGAGGAAATGTTAAGGTTGGAGTAGCTAAACCAAAGCCTTCATTTTTTTGTAAATTAATACATCCATTGTTTCAGTGGGTATCTGAAAACATACTTGAGTACTTATATCATATTGGATAGAACATGAAAGATTACATTAATACATTAAATATCTGTGTGCTTTAATTAGATTTCATTGATACTGACAAGGTAGTACGAGATGGAAATAAAAAATACAGCAATATTAAATCCAGGTCAAATTTTAGCATGTCTCTGGACACCTTGGAAATGCAATAGTTAGTCTTAAGATCAAAATAGAACAATGCAGGTTTAATAAAAATCCAATACGTCAATACTTTGCACTTCTGCAACAGCCATCTTTCATCAAGATATCTTACAATGCTTATGAAGCATACATAAGTTTTAAGCTCTCAGCTCATCTTGTGAGATGGGTAAATATTGTCACCATAATTTCCTAGATGAAGAAACTAAACCTAAAACCCTTTCTTGCAGAAACTCTGTTTTCAGTTCGCATGCAATGTGCTGCACGTGAGTTCTTGTTCAAGACTAAGCCTTCTAATTTTAATTAAGGTTTGCTTTCATTTACATCATGGCATGCAAGAATTATAGGAAGTTCTGGATTAGCAGAGCATAGTAACATGAAGGGCAACATAGTACTTTGTTGACTGTGGTAAATCCCAGGGACAAAATAGATAACTTCTATAGAATGTCTTAGTGGGTATGCTACAATGAAGATGACAGAATTGGTTGGGGTGAAACCCAGGCCCCTTCCAGTCTTCATATGAAACTGCTTTTTCCTATCTAATGGCACTGGAGAATGAGGGGAATGCTTCCCTGCTTCCTTCTGCTTCCCTGTGGTGATAACTACAACCATTTGCATTTCACACCAGCACCACCTCCTAATTGTTAAATGATTTACAGTGGATAGGTATTATGCTGTGTATTGTTGAGTGTTGCCTACTGGCTCTTTTCCATTAATTGAATGTGTGTGCTAAAACTTACCTATCTTTCAAAGGGCAGTTATTAAATGCTGTACAGGTACTCTGCATATTAAAGCATAATTATTGAACAAAATTTAGTAGAGATGTCAAAATTGAAGCAAAGCAGCAGAAAACTTGTCTCCTTTATACGCTAATAACAAGCAACAATCAAGGTGAAAGGAGTAGAAAAAGAAAAATGAGGAAGAGGTTAGAGTAACAGAAATAAACACAGCGAGAAGAAATATGAAAATCTTAAGAGAGGAATGAAATCAGCAGAGACTAGTAGCCTGTGAGATGTTATCTTGCAATATATGTAATTTTATGGTGCTAATATCTTTGGTATCTCCTAGAATTTAGGGTCAGGGGTTGAGTCTGCATCTTTTTGACAGGATTATTTTTTTCCATCATGCAATGGAGATGCTAAAACCGATTTTCACTCTGAGCTTCGGGGAAGATACAATTAGACTGTATATATATGACTTGTCACTTGCTTGTCAATTTTCCTTGACAGTAAAAAATAAAATCTTTAGACAGTTGATATTACAATGAAAACCTTTCATTTTCTCCCCTACTTGAGTGAAGATTTCTCTTTTTAAACAAAGTGAGCCCTAACTCTGTTAGATGAAAGCCCCTTTGATCTTCCATTAAAGGAAACCTTCATAATATCATTATGAAAATGCATTATGAAAAATTCACACACACATCCCTTCCTGACCAACAAATCTTCCTGACTTGTGGTTGCATTAGACAGCAAGCTGCTGAGCATCAGGAGACAATGAAGCAATAGCAGAATATGAGGCGGGTACCTGCCCTGGTTGTAAGAGTGCTTCATCATTCACAACCTGCGTTTTGGTAGAGAATCAGTCCAGGTCTTATAAATAAGCTTTGCTGCCACATGACATTAAGACAATACAAAAATACACCAATAGATGTTTGGCTTTGTTTGAATAATCATCCGTGCATAGTGACATTAATACACTCACGAGTAACATTCCACTGTCCAGCTGTGTTGTAAAAAAAAAAGTTTTGCATTCTGCTTGTGCTTGATCTAAACAGAAATGGTGTTATGAACCACTGCATACTGGAAAAATAATGCTGCAGCTGGCACTGCTGTATTGTACATCAGATCTTTTTAAATTGCTAGTTGAGTTTTTTTGCTATAGTAACTCCTCAGAGGCATAATGAAGTTCATCAGTCACTGGAACTGTCTCCCTGCTGTGATTTGATTTACTAAAGTTTCCCAGATGAAAATGAACTGCAAACAAATGTAAGGCTTAATTTTGTTTGTGTATTTTACTGACAACATATTTGCATGTGTTTGAGTCTCTCTTTCACTCTCTCCTTCTTCCTGTTATGTACGAGGAGAGAATGGAATCTCTATAGATACCTTTAACTTCCTAGCTTGTCAGTTCCTAAAGGTTTGAAAGGGACAATGTCTGAAATCTGACAAATATGCACCAGTAATTTCATTAAATAAATGTAAAAATGAGTTTGATGTCTGCTTGATTCTTACTAGGTTATGATCCATAAGTCAGAATCACCACCAATTCAACATAATTAACGGTCCTTGATCAAAAGAGACTGGATTATACAAACTGGGAAACGGAAGTGACAGTCTAGCTTATTAAAATCATCCTTCTAGATCAGGGTTAATGGTATAATTAGAATATACTTTAACTGCAATGATCTTGTATGTATTTTCTCTTGAAGAAATAAAATTAACATTTCATTAAGAAGCTGTTCTCTGTTTTCTTTTTTTTTTTTTTTGAGTTTAACTTTCCACTGCACAAATGACTAAATATACAAATTGTTTCATTGGAATTTACATGTGTTAATTTTTAACATCCTGAAGAAGTCCTCAATGTATACAGCTCTGGTAACCTTAGAAAAAGTCCAGAACATTTGCTTTTATTTTACTCAGAAACTTTACAACAGATGCGATTGAACTGGGCAATTTTACAAAGTAATGATAGCGATTACAATATGCCAAAGCATTAAAATATGCTAAGGCTGTAAGAAATTTTAAGTCCATTCATAATATACAGAATAAGTGACGGCATAATTGAAGAAAGAAAACAACGAATGGACAACTCATGCCTACAGCTAGATGCTTACTTAAATATCTTGCTGAATAAGAGCCTGAAACATACTATTGCAGTTGGCTGGAACAGCTAATCTATGGAAAATCCTGATATTTTCATTTCAAATAAGAATGAAAAATCTAGATATACTGTGAAGTGGAAATACTGAAGTATTTCAGCTGAAAGGTATGGAAAAGATCTGAAGAATCTCTGAAAAAATAATTTAATTCACAAAATGCCAACATAATATCATATAAAAGCCTGAATGAATGAAAGTTAAAATGAAATGTTTACCATATCAAATACTTTGTCAAAATATAAGAGTCAGACTGTTTGTTGTAAACTAGTTTCCATCAAACATTTCAGCTAAGTCAACAAATTCACGTGTAATATTTAGATTTGGACACAACGACATGGTTTGCTGGAGCTGTCCCATCACTCAGCACTGCCTATTATGTACCTTCTCACATGCTCTGTTCAAGCTGATGGTAATGCTATAATGCTGCATAAAGGAACTAGGTTAGTGACACCACAGTTGACTTTGTGCAGCTAAAATTTTGATACTGTTAGTCAAATGACAGCAAGAATAAAGACTAAATCGACTAACAAGGCATGCCTGTGCAAGTCCTACCAAAAAAAAAAAAAAAGTTTGCTGTGCGAGTACCTTTGAATCTCATTTTGTTGTTTCCATAGCAATTTAATGTGTAACAAGAAAAACAATAATGAGTACCTACTATAATTTTGTTTAGGAAGGTACTTTACACTAAATTCTCAATTTAGAATAAGACCAGTCTAATTTGATGTGGATACTATATCCCTTTTTCTGTATATTTTATTTGAAAAGGGAAAACGTGCAGTTACAAAATAATTAGCAAGTTATTTTTTTTTAATATAAACCTTTCTTAAAATCACATTTCAGATGGACTCTTCTATTCTCTCCTGCCTCCATACAAGATTATTCTCAGAAGTTAAGAAACGCTGCACAGGCCCTGGGAAATCTGTGCAGAGTAAGGGACATGTCACGCAGCTGCTCCTAGGGCAGAGCAGGGAGTGGAAATTTTTCTTCAGCCTCTGCCTTCCCTGCAGTTCTGTAGTGACAATGAACTCTGCCTGTCATTCTCCTGGCCCAGTTTTCATCTGACTGCATGCCAGCTCAGCCGAGTCTTTATCCTGGACTAGACACAAGGGACAGCCGTAGCTTCCTTGCCTCCACAGACGTGGCCTGCAAGGAGACCAAGGGAGGACACTGGGCTTCATAAGGCTCTGTCCTGGACTGTATGCCAGCACACATTCAAGCTTGAAACGAAAGCAGACTAATGCAATTGTATTCTTGCTTTAGCAACATCATAATTTATGCAAGAATTTTCATGAGAGATGAAATGAAGCAAGAGCATTTGGATCACGGTAGTAGGGCACTGTCCCATGAACTGGAGAGTTCTGCTTTTAAAGTTGGATTCAGTTCAGCAGGAAAAAAAAAAGAAAGATCAGATTGAAAATTGCATCTGTATTTAAGCTCTGAGCTCCTCCAGAGCTTGTTAGCATTCATTTTCACGTCTAGATACCATCAAGCAGGGCTGAGCACGTTAGTTTTAATGAATTACTGCAAGCCTTTATGTGAGAGGCACTGTGGAATCTCTGTTCCATGCCACCTTGGTTTTTTGGGGGCAGTCTTTTTAAACACTGGGAAGTGAAAGGCAGGAAGGTGCCCCAGCTGTCAAATCTTAAATCAGAAATGATTTGGAACAGTTGAGATATCAAACCATAAAAAGGGGGGTTGATAATGGGAAAGCCAACTCAGCCTCAGAATAAACTTCCTATCTTTCAGGGCACAGACTTCACATTTCTCACTAAAAACAAAGCTTTGATGATTCTCTGAGGTATGTAAATTTCACGGTAATTCATTTATTCAGTGACAATGCCCCACCTTCTAAATCAAACCTCCAATGTGTCATTATCCAGTAGCTCAGAACAAGCTCTTTGTGTGAATATATAAAGACGCTGAAGGCTGCGCTGAAAACAAAAGGCAACCCCATTTACTGGGTGTTTTATGTCTAGTCTGAGAAAATGGTTAAAGAAGATAGAAATTAAAAGGAAAGCATTCTCCTAACTCCTCTCTCTGTATTTGCAGATATTCTGTAGATCGACACACTGATATGGACAGAGTATTCAACATCAATTCAGGAAACGGTTCGATATTTACTTCAAAACCCCTTGACCGGGAAACACTGCTATGGCACAACATTACAGTAATAGCAGCAGAGATCAGTAAGTCAAACCTAAATACCACTGCTGTCCCTGATGTAATGAATTTAGCTTTCTAGCTGAGTGTGTGGAAAGCACGGCTGGACAGATGTCAGGTTATATGGATAGTCCACTCAATACTAATGAAGAAGCTGAAACTCTGGAGGAGGTGGTCTGCAGCTTTGTGTTTACTAGGGACACCATGCATCAAGAGGTAACTTAGCAGAGGAGGGAGGAAGGCAACTATGCTATGTTTTCTGATCACTAATAGCCATTTTTTTAATGTCCTTTGAATTCACAACCCATATTACAAATTTGTCTGTTGCTTAGTTTAGGTCTGCTCAGAAAACAGTCATCTGTGGTAACACTAATAGTCATGTTTATTTTAAGAGCTGAATTGCCGGGGATCTAGATAAAGATGTGCACGCTATGTAGCCTTAACAAGCAATCTATTTTAAGACATTAACTATAAGCATATGACCTGCTCAAATATTAGGAAATACAATTCTGGTCGCTTTTGCAGAGTCCCGTTACCTGTGACTGTGAAGCATGGTGGAATGGTAGATCTAATGTTGCCACCAGTTCTGTGACTGTCCCAGAGTCTTTGTACAATGCAGAGGCTAAATGACTTTCTTTTTTTAAACATGATCTGAGAGAAAAATAAGTTCTACTTTCTCATTTTGCATGTACGTGCGTATGGCTCGCTCAGCTGCTGAATAGTAAGAAGAGTGTAACGAAGGGGTATTTCACTCCAGTTTTCTTTGTTCTCTAGGTCTTTTTAAAGATGAAAACTGAAGTGATACAATACTAGTGAGGCAAGCAGATGGAGTTGTATGAGAGTAGTGCACTAGAGCCTACAGGAATGATGTTAAAAAAGAGTTTTCTCCCTCTTTTGAAAGCTTGCACCTTTTTTATGCTAGGTATGTGGTTTCAGCATACCAAACACTCTGACTTTTGGCTGACTTAGCCAGTTGTTTGTGTTTCTGTTAAGTCTTTGAAGGAGTGATCTAGGGTCAAGAGTTGTGCACTACAGACTGAGCTCATGGGTAGAAGGGAAAAAATAAACACCTGAAAAGGAAAGAATAGCAAGAATATTTAGCAAGCTCACTTGCTTTGATCCCAGTGGAACTGAAATAACATACACTACAGCAAACTGTATACTATCTGAAAACCAAGTTAGCATCTATATGAAATACCCGTTTCTGTCCTTGCCTCCTCCCCTAAGGGCAGACCTACTGGGCCAAATGCTCTCAACTAAACCTTTTGTGCCTGACACAGGTTTATGTCTTAATTACAATTCCTTTTTAGTCTGAAACCTTCCAGGCTGCAACAAGCTGCTTCCCAGGCTGTGCATCACTGAGCCCAGACTGAATTTGGCGTAATTGGGGTAGATGCCTTCCAAAGGCAATTTTCTTGGCTGAGATGCAGCTACTGTTGAAATAAGCCTTGGTCTGATCCAAGCTACCACACTAATTTTAGTCTCAAGAGACTAGACTGGAAAACACCACTGCTTAATGCTTCTGGCTAAAACCAGTCACTTCTAGCAAAGCTAGCTACATTCCATTCTACTAGCTTAGAGCTAACCATTAATTGCACTCAGTGACATACCATCACATCAAACTCCAGGTATATTTCACTGAAGTTAGCTAAAAGAAATAGCCAGTCAAGTTACGGGTAGTACGCACACTCAGAGAGATGTGTGCTCCCTTTGATATTAAAAAAAGTAAAAAAATAATAATAATAATAAATGGTAGTCATGAAGAAAAACATCTTTCAGTGCTGACTGTTCACAATTTCATTTGACAGTAGAAAATAAATGGAAACGCAGAAGTTGTTTTGCCTTGAATTTTCTAAAATTGTCAGTAAGCGTAGCTAGCTGCATTTTTAATCTTCCCTTGTTTCACCAGTATGAGCTGCAGTTGCTCAGCAGCCCTGAGAATCATGCTCTTGGTGTTGCAGATAAATACTTGGTGAAACACTGGATCACTACGTCTTCCACACTCAGAGGAAAACTACTAATAAAGCTCAGTACCCAGGGCTCCTGAGTCTCAGATGCAGAATCACAGCCAATTCGCCAGAGACAATTCTGAGAGCATTTTAAAATAAATATTCTTTACTTAACACTTAAGATTAATTCAAACATTGGCAGGCCTTTGAGGCTGCATTCAGAAAAAAAACTTTAGCGGTGTGATTGCTGGCTAAACAGAAAACATAATACTACAGAGAAGGATAGATTTAAGCAGATGTATCTCTTTGATATGGTGGACCTTTTTGTTGGAGATGGAGCTCAGTAGTAATGAAAGGATAACACAAACAAATTAATCTACACCAATTCATTTGCAAAAATAATTTGAAAGAAACAAAAAGAACTTTATGATGCATAAATATCTTTCAACCCATATTGCCATGAAATCAGAAAAAAGGCCCCTGTCCATACAGCATATAGTATCTATACGGCTTCTGTTTATTGTAGTATCATTTTCAATTGTAGGGATCTTAAGCACCTTGAAGAAGTAAAATGAAAATATGTAATGAACAGTTCCAAAAAAAAAAAAAAAAGGCAGGAAAGAAAGAAATTGTAATTCTTGGGAGGAAAAGAAATGCATTTGGCTATATATTTAAATGCATTTGTTAGAAAGGTATGCTCTTATAAATAGTCTTGCAAGTAGTCCTGCAAATTCAAATGAGTACATTTGATTTCCACCTATTATAAAAATTCAACATTTATATTGATGTATTTTAGCATAAAATTCAGCCTAGTCTATATTGTACATAAACTGATATTTTATACATTGAATGAATTTAGCCCAATGGTTTATATTAGAAAGTGTTTTATGCCTAATGGAATCATATTAACTTCAATGGGCCTGTGGAGCTTTAAAGCGCAGTATTTTGTCCAAATGACTGAGCTCTGTAATAGAAATATACAGCGCCAATTTTGGAGAAGGCATTTTCAAATTTATAAAAGTTTGATAAATACAGTAATAGGGCTTTTATTAAAGCTTAACTCAACAAGCTACTATAATGAATGCTTGTAGAAGCATGTGGACTCACAGATCTGTACTTTATTCCACTATTTTTTCACTTGGATCATATGTTAAAATGTTTTAATAAACTATATTTACATGGGTTGGAAATGAATGTAGCAAAATGCAGTGCGAGTCCTCGTGAGAGGAAGGTGTTGAGTATTTATTTTAAACAAAACTCATTTCGATTTCAGTCCCACTCATTCCCTCAGATTTCACTCTCGCACTCCCACAGCCATGTACTCCCAGGCGCTAAGGCGGGTATGTTATGTCTAGGTGAGCCGGCCTGGATCATATTTGCGTGATGTGGAGGACAAAGGACGTTGACGGAGTCCTGGAAAAAATCTCTTGGTTTCCTCTTGATTGGTGATGACCAATGAATTGGCTTTGGGCTTACAGCTTTTAGGAGCCACCGGTCACTACAATGTGTCCCTTTGCCTCAGAACTGTGCCTATTTCCTCTGTCACACCTCCCAGGCAAGGTTGCTGCCCATTGCCTTTCTTTCCTTATTTTGAGTATCTTTTTGACAAAAACCTCTCTCCTCTGTAGTCCAACAGGAAAAGGAATGGTCTAAACAATGTGCTGTATTTCCAAATGTTTTCATTTTTGTATATGAAGTTAACAATATTTTTATCAGTATTTTATGCTCAGATATATCCTTGTCAAATTCAATCTCTTGATCCTATCTAGTTCTTAAAGGTAAAAGTAAAGTTTACATATAGGTATCTGCAGATTTTACATAGTGCTGATGTTCTTCAGCTGATGCATTTTAATATCAACTCTAGAATATTAGCCAAATCAATCTACAGCAGGTTAGAAAATACCTGTGATCACTGCAGCAGTTATTATTTATATATCGTAACAGTAGTGATGGTAGCTTAAGGAACTTTGTCAGGAGATTGCAGGGGAGGGAATATTGTCTGTTATACGTGGAGAGGGAAAAAAACACAAGCCCATCTTTTATGACTGTTCAGTCTTCCCGTTTCAGAGATAAGAAAGGGAGTAAGTTCTGGGAAATTTGATACCACCAAACTGTATCCGTTTGGCTAATACACGGATTTAATTTAATTCCATTATTAGATTTATATGTGTGTATATATATATATGAAACATACATTCATAGTTATACTTGGAATGTTCAAAGGAATTTGCAAACCTTAAAATCCTATCCAGTCTTAACTGTATAGCTTACACAGAATCAGTGTGGTGATAATAGAGCATGATTTTGTGGAATTCACCCCATAACTCATTCCCCGGGAATCAGGAGAATATAATGAATGAGAAAAGAATTAAGGCAATGAGGGCCCAAGTCTGTCCTTTTCTTCTCCTGCACCGGGTCAGTAGCTAGGCTAAATAAAATCTCTGTTCTTTCTGGTTTTATCATTTCAGACAACCCAAAACAAAGCAGCCGTGTCCCAGTATTCATTAAGGTTTTGGATGTAAATGACAATGCTCCAGAGTTTGCCATGTTTTATGAGACCTTCGTCTGTGAAAATGCAAAGGCAGAACAGGTGTGTTGCGTGCTTGTACTAAGAAAATATTCCAAATGAACTGAGTTTTTCTACTACTCTTGCATCACCTCATCAAGAGATATACTTTGCATTGCATCAAACTGTCAGTTTTGCAAAATTAAACTAAACAGTGGCTGCACAGTATCTGATTACGCTTAGTATTCTTGCAGCTAATGTGGCAGTATGTTTTACACCTGTTTTCTGTACTGTGCCTTGTTATCTCTGATTCATTTTCCCTCTGTGATTCTCTGTTATATTCAGGCACCTCCACTGTCTCCTTCAAAAACTGTTACAGGTGCCGTCTCTGAGATAATTATTTTCTGCCAAATAACTCTCACTCTACCAGTTCTATTACTAAATGGTTCAAAGTAGCAAATAATTTGAAAGAGTCAGCCAAACAGTTCCTGTGACGGGGGATTTGGTTAGATGAACACGCAGCCACCTTGGACTGTCTCACCTGTCATTTCTGTTGCCTGTCACATGCGAAGATTTCCTACCCAGCTGGAGTGGCATCAACCCAAACCTGCTCTCTATGTCAATGCAATTTTCCTGCCAGCTTCCAGGTTCATTATGTTACTGGCTAACGGTATGGGATACAATAGCATGGTGATCTGAAACAGCATCAGTAGCACATGGATCACTTTTGTTAAGGTCAAGATGGCAACATCAGCTGCCTTAAAGCAGCAGGAAAACAAAACTAAACAAAACAAAAAAACAACAACCAGTTATATCACTTTACAATCCTACAGTAGATAAATAAGCGTAAGGTCCACTGACTTCGAAGATAATTTTGTTCTTATTGTTTCAGCTGATACAAACATTAAGTGCTGTTGATAAAGATGACTCTTACAGTGGACACCAGTTTTCATTCTCCTTAGCTCCTGAGGCAGCCAGCAGCTCAAACTTTACACTCCAGGACAACAGAGGTGAATTTCTAGGAAGACCTTTCTTTATTATCTCACCCTTGCTTTCAGTCTTCAGATGAGTATAAAATGTGTGTCTTGTGTTTCCAGACAACACAGCAGGGATTTTCACCCGAAAAACCAGATACAACCGGCATGAAATGAGTACCTACCTCTTGCCAGTGGTAATATCAGACAATGACTACCCTATCCAGAGCAGCACTGAAACAGTGACTATTCGAGTATGTGCTTGTGACCATCGAGGAAAAATGCTGTCCTGTAATGCAGAAGCCTTGATTCATCCTACTGGTCTTAGCACTGGGGCTCTTATTGCCATTCTTCTCTGTATCATTATATTACTTGGTAAGTGGCTCAGTGGCATTTTGTTCCTTTCACCGTTGAATTGGGTTTGAGCATTTCACAAAATAATCAAACAAACAAACAAACAAACAAAAAAGGAAAGTTTCTTTTCTTAACACTTTCAGAACAAACAAGAAATTCAAAAGGCTCACCTCAAAAGAAATGGTACAAGGGGAAAGAGGGTAAGCCTTCCACATCAAAGCAATTGGTGTCATAGATGACAGTGACTTATTTTGCATTGCTGCAAGTGGTTATACCAAGGCTAGGGCAAGAGCAAAGCAGAGGCATCTGTGTGTTATCCTGCATTTCTATTATTGTATTTCATCCTTTAAGGGATGCCAGAAATATGATGTACATCCTACCTAATCTTCGCTGTCTAAAAGCTCGACGTGTCCAATCAAAATAAGACAGCTGGGCTCTACCCTCTGCTCAAGGGAAAGAGACAGGCACCTCTAGAAAGCCATCCATCCCATCCCCTTACTGGTATCTGAGGAGGACGAGACTAATCACCCTCTGCAGGGTGAATATGTCTCTTACTGTTGACCACAGAAGGAGGCCAGATTGCTTAGTTTTAAACAAATAAGTTCCCCTGTCTAACCTAAGGGGAAACGAGTCACACTCAGTCTTTCTGTTCTTCTGGAAAAGGATGCTGAAATAGGGTGGCTACTAAGGCACTCTCTCACATCTCAAGGATGTGCAAATATCTGGCTACAGCGCTTACAGGTGGTCAGCTTTTTTTTTTTTTTTAATTTGAAAAATAAGGCCAGTTTGCAACATCTCTCACATTCCTCTCAGGCAACTTCCATTCCTCTTGTTCAGCAAACGGAGAAGATCTGTCCATCAGCCATTAGCCATATCTGTTAATCTGAGGAGAACTGTAAAACACACCACAGTCAGTCCTCAGGAAGACTTTATTAGTCACTATTAGCATCTGGCCAGTAAAGAAGGGAGTCAGACCAATTTTGTAGCAGTAGGGACAAGCAGGGGAGAAAATGTTTCCTCAGTGATTTCACTTGTTTCTGCCATGCTTGTATCTTCCTCAGGCATGCTTCTCACCACTGCAGAATCACCCTGATCATTAGTTACTATTAACAAATGACTTCCCTCTCCAGTGATGAGATAAAGACCGTGTTGTGACACTCAGACTTTAACAACCTAGTCATGGCTTGCCCAAATAAGCATTATCACCTCTTCAGAACAGATTCCACAATAACAATTGTGCTCTTAATTTGCCATTAAATTTATTTTTCAAAACATGGTATCATTGCCTCTAAGGATTGAGCTCACTTTGCATCAAGATCCTTTCCAGAAAAAGAAATCTAGTGCTGCAGATAGTCTTGCACTAGTTAATACAACTGTACTCATTAATATCAATCTGACATTAAACGATTTCCTGTTTTATGTCAATCGAAAATAATTGATTCTGTGTGCTAAGCAGCACTTTATGTCAATTACTGCTCACGCCACCATGCACCATAAGCAGATTTTCAATTAACTCAGCTATATAATTTTCTATTTTCAGGCTGGTTGCAGGGCTTGCATGTGCAACCACTACTGAGAGAAAAACAATATTCTGGGCAGACCTGAACCACAATTTAAAGTTTAGCAGCAACAAAAAGTGCCTGTAAAGTGCTGGGTTTATTTTCAGATTGAGTAGGCCTAGCAGCTTATCAGGAGGCCTCAGGCATTGCTAAAAACTGACATGCAAATAAAGGTGATGTACTTTAACATATAACATTTTTTTTTCCCTGCAAGTTCTATTTGCCTAGCATATTCTGTATAACACCTTTTTTTTTTTAATGAGATACTTTAGAAACCCTTCCACATAAAAACTATCAATCCTGTGCTTTCTCAGATAATTCTGAGAAGCCCATTCAAAACTGACTCTATTTTTCAGGTTCTCCAAAATTTTCGCCAGCTATCTCTGTTCTCTCACATAGACCCTTCCCCTGTCTCATGTGTAGGGTCACAGCTTTATGCTCTTAAAGACAAGACTTCTCCCTTATTGCACAGCAGCACAAAGAAGCATTGCTCAAGTTAGGGCCTTTGTGTGACACCATAAGTAAATCACCATCACTGGGGTGAGAGTCTGAGGCTTTCACCATCCGAACCAGTCTTCCTCATTCTTCCAGTTTCACCACGTTACTTATTTCCTTTTGTCTCGTATTAACAGATAATTCTTTCGTACTATTCCTATGGTAAAGACATAGTAAGAATTCGATTATTTTACCTTATCATCTCAGGATCCCTCTACAGTCAATGTAGAGAAAGAGTATGAGACACTATCACGGCATGCTTGAGCACACCTGCAAAGAGCATGTAGATCTAAGCAATTCTCCAGGGAAGAGAATTAAATAAATAAATGAAAACAAACAAACAAACAAACAAAACTAACAAATTAAAAAAAAAAGGGTGGGGGGGGTGGGGAGGCAACAGCCAGCTTTTTGTCTGTGAGGTAAAACTAAGTTTCTATGGACTTAAATTTTGCTTTGGGGATATCCTTAGTCCTTGGCATTGCCCTTAACGGAGTTACAAACAAGGAAGGGACTGCAGGCAGGAAAAAAAAAAAAGTCTTTTACAGTTACTGTGCTTTGACTCATACCATTTTAGAAATACAGTTTTAGAAATACAGCTGACATGAAAGATAACTTTGATCCACCTTATCGTCTCATATCAGTGAGTTCAGGCATTTTCTGATTTGCTTTCCTTTGCTCTGAAAGAACTATAAAGAGCAAGATTTGTCTTTTTTCTCAGAGTTTGTACAGCAGAGCTGAAAACTGGGCACTGTGGACCTCAGACTACCAAAGCAGCAGTGATAGTAGTAATACATCCCTGCTTCTTGCTGCTGTTCATTTGTAAATATTCAGTCATTTACCATTTTAAGGCAGAACCCAGCTAAGAAATTTGAAATTAGCTTCAAAAGGAAATAAAACATTGAACATAGCACAATTCTCCAACAGTACCATGGATCATTACTGAGTAAAAATACTTAAGTTTGGATTGGGGCCTTGGATAGAATTCCTGCCCTCTCAATAATTTAAATTTATATATTTACACAAATTAGAATGAAAGGCATAAAATAGCTGTTTGAGAAATCTCATCCCTGTCAGATTGAATAAAACCATTGCTGTATGTTGGCAGGCTTTAAGATTTAAGCTATATAATTTTTAAGGCAAGCTATATACTTTTTAATGTGGCGTCCATTGTAAAAGCATGCCAGGAAAATTAATACAACTTGGATTTTCTGCTGGCTGAGACTCCATCCCTTATTCCAAACATTTCTAGAGGAGGAAAGATTTAGTGATCATGAAGAGCAGCTTTGCTAACCTTTTATCATAGCTCAGTAGATACTAGCCCTGTCCGTAGCACAGGTTTCATTTCATCCCAGAGGTCCAAGATACATAACACTGCAGGTTGGTTTTTTTGGGGAAGGTGTTTCTCCCTTCCCAGCTCTCCTGAAACTAGTTCTGTTCTCCAAGCAATGAAGTTGCTGTTTGACTCTGGTAAAAACATGCCTACTGACAAAAAGACACTCCGTTTCTTGCAAGCTCGACATCTCCTTTCATCTTGTACACACCCATGCCACCCCATCTCTCACAGTACTCACAAACAGAAAACAGTCTAAAAATTGAATGTGTACGTTTGCAGTTTTGCAAAACATCTTAGAAAAACTTAGAATGTAAGCACCAGCGCAGCATTTCGCCTGGGTTTTAATGGAGTTGGGGATTAACTTTTCCCTTCCTCTCCCTCTGTTGGTTTGTTTCTAGTTACAGTGGTGCTGTTTGCAGCACTGAGACGGCAGCGGAAAAAAGAGCCTTTGATTATTTCCAAAGAAGACATCAGAGACAACATTGTCAGTTATAATGATGAAGGTGGTGGAGAGGAAGACACCCAGGCATTTGATATCGGCACGCTGAGGAATCCCGAAGCCATAGACGATAATAAATTGCGCAGAGACATCGTGCCAGAAACGCTTTTTATGCCACGGCGGACTGCGACAGCGCGAGATAACACGGATGTCAGAGATTTCATTAACCAAAGGTTAAAGGAAAATGATACAGATCCAGCGGCCCCCCCGTATGACTCGTTAGCAACCTACGCATATGAAGGTAATGGTTCTGTGGCAGAGTCCCTCAGCTCCTTGGAGTCGGTGACCACGGACGGAGATCAGGACTACGATTACCTCAGTGACTGGGGGCCACGGTTTAAAAAGCTGGCAGATATGTATGGCACGATGGACAGTGACAAAGACTCTTAATATGTTGCCTTTTTTTTTTCTCCCTCATTTTCAGAAACAGCATTGAGATATGTGAAGTGGCTATTTCTTTCTAATTCTCCACAGCTCTGTGAAAGGGTTCTCTATCCGACCGGTTCCAGTTGTCTAATGACTGCAGTCTGTGTGGATCAGCCGTCAGAAAACTTTTTCTAATATCATTTTATGAGCTTCCAAGAGGCAAACTTCTTATTTTTTAGTGCATCCAGTTTACTAAGCCAACCTTACAGGCACAGCAGTAGTGGAGGGGAAAAAAAAAGATCAGATGGGGAGCAATATTTTTACTTGTTCTGCTTATATTGTAAATTGGAGTATATTACTGTTTAAGCTCACTTGCTCTTTTTACTTGTATTCAGATTATTCAGCTCAGACGACTGCTCTGTCGATTGTGTATTGCACATCCCAATGTAATGAGGTACCCTAGTTTAACCTATGTATTATAGTCAAAAGTAGTGGTGATGGAATGAAGGTTTATTATACAAGTAGAGTCAGCTGAGAAAAAAACAAATGCATTTTACTCATGAGGAGGGTAGAGAGGCCTAATGGTCATTTAAATCTAAGTGTTTTTTTCAGAACTTGCCATTGCCCCCAGTGCACTGAATCATAGCAACACACATATATATAGTTCATTGACTGCTATGTATATATTCTTCTGACCTAGCATTGCTGGAGAGATGTGTGTGCATGTGTGTGCGGTCAGTAACCCCAATATCTAGTTCTTAAGTGGTTTCCCAGTTCTGGCCCAGACTTGCTTTGTGATACGGAACAAGTCATCTAATCCAACTCCAGATTGAACCACGATTTAGAGGAAGGAGCAGAACGTAGCTGTGCTTTTCTTTGTACTTGCGATGGTTTCCACCTGCACAGCAGTTCAGTGGTGAAGGCCACTGTGCTGGGAGGTGGGAGTCAGGCTTTTCATATCCATCTACTTCTGCCTGTTCCCACGTGCAGGAGGGCAGCTGTAACCTCAAGGTGACTGCCACCCATTGAGTCAAAAGAAGCAAGTGCAAAGGAGGAAGGAGTGCTTTTATGTCCTAAACTCCCCTGCCAGGGTGTCTTCTGACTGATTCTCTGCCCAGTTTTGCTATCTATAAAGTGGGGAAATAATGCCTACCTCATCAGGATGTTGCAAGAATTAGATAAGTCATTTGGAAAATGCTTTACAGATGGACAATGCTGGTATTCTGCCAGAGGAAGTAATTTCTCATGCTTTTTTGGCTCCTTCCCCCCAACCCCCTTTCAGATTCAAGCCTTGAATGCAAAAATAAGTGAAAATCAATTATCATTCTAATGGCCTGAAAAGTAGGGTTTATAACTTTTTTTTTTTTTTTTAATAAGCAACTCAGCCAGGGTTGTTAAAGACATCACCAAAAGGTGACAGTTTAATCACATGTCTTTCCATGGGTGTCCTTATTTTCTTTGCCAAGCTAAGCAATTTTTGTTCAAGGATGGGGGCAGGGAAGATGCCATAGTCTCAGGCCAGAACAATTTTATCTACGTATGACTTATGCACCACTCACTCTTTCTGTTGGTTGTCAAACCTATACAGTGTCTGCTCTTCAAATCTAGCGATCTAGGAGAGGCTAGCTGGAGAAAACTCTAAGGGGCAGCCATGGGACATACCCATTTCCAGAAGCTAGGAGCACCCCTTGGTCCCAAAGTAGGGACATGGCCTATGGCACTATGCCAATGAAAGAAGAATTTTTATTTTTATTTTAATATACCTCATAAATAACTAATCTAAGGTATTTTATTTTGAAATGGTATTTAATACTAGAATTACAGGCATGGATCTATTTCCCTCCTCCTCCCTCCTCGATTTTTTAGTGAATCAGTTTGAAAACTAAAACAACGGCTCCAATTTACTCTAAGACACAAAGAGACAAGGGAAAAAAGTTAATAAACAGAAAATTAAAAGGGATTAAAAAATAATCCCTGGAATTCATTACTCCCAGAGAGTTAAATAATGAGAGCAGTAAGATTCCAGAGTATGAGACGCATATAAGCACGACAACATAAATTCAGGATTTGCAGTGTCCAGCAGCACTGGGAAGGCTGCCTTTGCAGTGGGGAGCACCACACGCTTGCAGGCTTAGGGCAAGGCAGCTAATGCTTTACAGGTGCCCAGCGCTGCAGCTCAGATGGGTTTTCAGAGCAGAGGAGGCCAGAATTTCAGGGAGAGCTGATCCCCAGTGCCGCTGGTGGAGGCCTCTCAGGGGTCAGGTGCCCAAGCGTAGCAGGGCTGAGCCTGCACAACAGCAGCGACACAGCCTGATCCTTCTCTTGTTCTCCTCAGGGCCTCTCTGTAATTTAAGATAATAATCTTTGAATGCCTATCCCTTTGTAGCCTCCTAGAAATTAACACATCCAGGAGGCAACCCGCCCGAAACCCAGGCCTGGCACAGGAGCAGGCCGCCTGGTTTCTCAGTGGCTTTCAGACACATAGGAGGAGAAGGAGGCGCTCAGCACCTCCTGCCACAGGCTCCTGGCTTGGGGCTACACTCAGACCCTGGAGACAGTGTACCCTCCAGGGCTCATCGCCCTTTTTGCGCAGGCCTGCCTGCAGCAAGTCGCCTCAGAAACTGAGGGCAGAGCTGGATGCCAAGAGCGAGCAGGCCAATCCTCCCCACACCTCAGACCAGCAAGCCACGGCAGAGGTGGCTGCCAAACCTTGAAGGCCAGGGGTTGCCTGGGCCTATTCAGCCCCACAAAACCTCCCTGGCTCACCAGGGAGAGGGGGCTGTGGCCACTTGGCTGGAGGCAGCCCAGGAACAGGCAGCCCGCCCACAGCCCTGACAGGAGCAGGCACCCCGCCAGGCAGCGCCCAGCAGGCAGCCCTCCTCAACAGGAGGACTGCTCACCTTGTAACTACTTCCCTACCTTTGTACGGTGAGTTTGTCAGATTTAGTGATTGTTAGTGGCAGTTCAAGCTCAAGTTTATTTTTAATTTTTCCCGTCCTCTTTTTTTTTTTTTTTATTGAAAGCTGGTTCTATCTTGTCCACTGAGTGACACAGTAAATAACAGAGTGGCTACTTTTGCCTGTTGTGTAAATATATATAAAATTATACAGTGTCACCACAAATATGGTGCCTGAATATCAAATGGATTCTCCTAGGAAAACTCAAGGCAAACTCACATTCAAATTCTTTATTATGCATCTAGGTTTTAAGGTCTATTTTTTCTTGCAAATTAGACAGACTTAGCATCCCTCTCACAGCAAGAAGAAATCAGTTCTGTCTTTTCTTCTTGCTTGGCAGTACCACAAAGTGCAATTTATAAAATCAGTACTGCATATTAAATATTGAAAGTGCCATATTGCAGTGGATACAAAACTTCACAGTAGTATTTCTTTGCACCTTGTTGCATGCCAGCGTGCTAGATGATAGAATTAGTATTTAACAATGCTTTCACACATCGCTAGAATCACCATTTATAGATAAGCAAGTGTTAGATTAGGGGCTATAAAGTGGGTTTCAAGGCTGTTTTAAGCCTGCTGTTCTTACAACCACACCTATTTGAAGAGAAGAAACATTACTAGCAAATTTAGCTGAGCCAGGCAGAGATGAGCAACGCAGTTGGCTTTTAATTTGGAAATGCATCTGATCTAACAATAGGGGAGCTATTAAAAGATACTGAGGAATTCATAGGGAGCTGTTTACAAGGGAGACATTTCCAGCCTTGCTATTGCAGAACAATAACATCTCCACAATTGAAATAATGTTTCTAATACAGCTTATTCCATCCCAACTCCCGAATCAGCCACTTTATTCCAGAAAAGGGATTTTTATTCCAGAAGAATAAATGTTTCAGGTTAAGAATCCCTCTGTCCCACAGAAGCACCAGTATGTGGAGATGCAGCAAACCAGCGCACCCGCACACGGTGCTGACACCATTGTGCCAGGATACCTCCCCGTGCAGACCAGCCCTTGGAAATAAGCAAAGGCAAAAAACTTGCAGTGAGCTCCGAACAAGGGAATTTGGGGTTTTCCAAATGGCTCAACTGGCAGTACCACAGGGCTGGAATATGTTCCTAGACCTGATGTGGATGGATACACTATCTAATCATAAAGAAAAAAAAAAATCTCCCACAAGAACAAGTTATCTATGTTTCAGCTAGCGCTTGTAAAAAATGTCTGGGAAAGATCCCAAGTAGAAGAGAAACACTCTATATGTACCAACAACAATATTTTCTAAACTTGTCCTAAGAAACAGTTATATTTTTCTGATGATTGTTTATATTGTTAGCTGTCAGGTCTTAGTTCATTCTATGGAAAGGTATTTCATAGTTGTTAAACACGAATGGGAGAAGCAACTTTCAAATGATCCAGTTTTGGAAGCAACAGGCTGCATTACAAGGCACAACATTTCCGTTTCTCTGTCAAGAAATAAACTAACAAAAACCATTAACTGAATATGTCTAGTCCTACAGAAATACAGTGGTCATAAAGAAGTAGAGCAGGGAGAAATGCCTTTGGGAATGTGTGTGCACATGTACAGTATGCATAAAAAGAAGGGAAATAATAAAGGGAACATTGGGAGCTAGACATGTTTCAAAGTCAGACTTAACTGTGTTGAGCAGGGACAACAGCACATAGCCACTTCTACACTTCCAGATTGCCTAAGACAGCCAGAGGGAGATTTGCGTGGATAGGAAGACAGACATCATCTTTTTCAGACCAAGTAAATTAAATCAAGGCCATTTCCATGCAAATTTCTAGTGAAGAAAGTCCTTTTCTCTTGATTATTAAATGTGCTAAATTTCTGCATCAGATATATCTTGATGGCCTCCTGCAGTGTTTTCAGTGAATTACGGACAGTGACTCTGAGCAGGTAACTCTCTGCAGACACCATCATGTTACCTCTTCCTGCCACCATCTGTTTTAAATCTCTCCATGTTTCATTTGGCTATAAGCAGTACTGAAGTGTTTTACAAGACCACTGTCCCAACTGGATGCTGCCATCCCCTGCCCATTTGTGTTTCAATTAACACTGCAGTCTGAGCTCCCTTGTCAAATGAGAGCTGACAAATTAACAGTCATTATGCTATTTCTGACAAGTATGAACTATTTTGTAAGTTGTGAAAGGCAGGGTATTTTTCCAGCCCCTCTAGACCTGTGAAACAGCAGCCTTCCCCAGTAAATGTCAGAGCCACGACATTTATTATTTTCAATTTAGCCTTCAGAAAGACTTGTTTTCTTAGAGGTTGTTTATTTAAGAAAAAAAAAAAAAGGAACAAAAGTATATTTAATATCTACAGCTTCATGCTCCAGAAGAAGGGGAAAAACACAGCAGCCAACTCCATGTTTTAACACCAGCCTATCCTCTCAGCACTTTTATTTAGGCACAGCTGAGACAATCTTGATCCTGTCCATCATTTTGCAATATTATACTTTTCAGCCCATACCCGCACTCATCACACACTAAACACTTCCCTGAACTGTATCCAAAAGCCATGTCTAGGGTTGCAGGGAGTTCAAGAGTCAGAGACCCAGGATTTTCAGGCAGAAGAATGGAAAATGAATTGCATGGGGTGGGAGTCGGGGGGAGGTAATCAGTCACATGCAAGGCAGGCCCACGGCACTTAAAAGCCACAAAGCTGTCATATTATACATAGAGTTACTAGATTTCAAAGGAGCTTTTACAGAAGCTGCTCTCATTTTTTTTTCTGCATGTCTTCTCTCAAAAAAAAAAAAAAAAGGAAAAAAAGGAGCTGTAAACTCCAAATTTCTCCTTCTGCAAATTTAATTTGACAAAGAAGATGCAAGTCCTGCACACAGAGAAATCCTTTCCACTCCCATGGGCTTTTGACCTTTCCTATGAGACTGCACTATTTATGTAAATATACTTGGAGACACTTTCTATAAGCTTTTAGTTTTCTACAATCTATTACTTTAGTGTTTATTAAGGAAACAAATGTATAGTATTATTAAGCATTCAGGTGAACACAACAAAGAAACAACACTGCAAACACAAAGTTGTTCTGGATTTTGACATATAAAAACTCTTCAGAAACACTGTACTGTTTTCATTCTGTGATTACTTTCATTGCTTTGAAAATTAAACTTAAAAAAAAAGGCCTTATAATAAATGCTATGTGCATCTTAACTGTGTTACTGAGCTAAATCAATCTGGCAAACTCTTATTGCGATTTGTGATTTTTAAACCCTTAAAATAAATGCTTTTCGGTATTGATCTTTTTTAATTAAAAATACTTCCAAGCATAAATTGAAACTAGTGCCACCACCTGGGAAGACTTACTTGCTGGCATGCTCCAGCCACACAGTCTCTCGTGACGTATCCCCTTGCGTAGGGGAAGCCTGAGCATCAGATGGATCCGCTCACCACCGCTCAGCACTGAGGAACATTTGCAGGTGACAACATTTTTCACACCCAAGAGATTTACATCTAGAAGCTTCCCTCTATTACAAAGGGATCCATGCTGAAACGATCTTTTCTTCTGCAGCATGGATGGGCAATTTGTTATGGTCAGATGGCAAGTGTGCACTCTCTCCCTTATATTTCTTGTTCACTGTACTGGCTTCTTTTTTGGGGGTGGGGGGCAGGGGGAAATGAAATTTAAGGATTTAATGAGAAACCAATTTGAACAACAATTTCTCACAGACAGAGTGAATTTGCCTTTTTGCAAATTGATTTTTGTAACAAGTTATTTATATGATGCTACTTAATAAATTGTTTTTTCTAACTTGTTTTTTTTTTTTTCCCCTAATTCTCTCAAGCTATGGTTTGTATTTACAAAGCTATAGTAACACTAAGCCTTCAGAAAGATTCTGCAATCACTTTAAAGTACAGAGGTAAACTGGCTCAGTCTTTCAAACATCATTTGTAAGTTCCTGGCTTGCAACACGCTGTAAAAGCGGTAGGATCGGTAGCCTGTGATCAGTGAGGCATCCCAAAAGAGTGATATAATTTCAGAAAACATTCATTAGTCATGCTTACTATCAAGAGGATATTAATCTATGAAAACAAGCCACATTTTGGCTAGCTCTGGCTTCCTTAGAAGTCAGCAGGAGCTTTGCCTAAGTAAAGCATGTGGAATACTTTCTCTGAAGGATATAAAGATCATAGAATCTACAGTGGCACTGTTCAGTTATTTGCCTTTCATTGCGTGAGGTACAAAAAAAAAAAAAAAAAAAAAAAAAAAGACTAAGTCTTGGTTCACTTGAGAAGAGTCCAAATGTCATTTTCATTATCTTTTTACATAAGCAGAACAACCTCCAGAGAAAATGATTCATTTTAACATTTCCTAAATAAAAGATCTGTCTACACCTCCAGAAATTTGATCATATTTTAAATTCTTCCTAAATGTAAGGACAAAGAACAGACTGGGAAAAGTTACAGCAAAGCAGTACTTCACCAAAAGCATTTGAATTAACCAAAAAGAGCAACTAGTCTAACACTGAGATCTACCTGTAGCCTATGAATGAACTGAGGAACTTCTGTAACTGGTTAAAGGAGTTAGCCTAAACATCCACCTGCAATCTTTGGTGGACCTCAAGAAGAAAACTTCTGTATGAGTAGCCCCAAGACAGTTTTTTGGACACTCAATAATAGAACATAGACCTATAAATACAGAGGTCTACATAGTAACTAGAAGCGTTCACTTATTTTTATTTCGTCATCCAAACACCAAATTACAGAAACTAAGCCCTGCACCTATCTCCTTCCCCCAAGACCCTGCAGTAAAGTCACGCACTTGCAGGAGCCAGCACAGAGAAGCTAGCAATACCCCACATCTCACCTCTGTTACTTTTGGTGTTAGAGCAGCCATACAAGATCTCAAAAAACATCAGCTTGAGTGCTTCATCTTCTAAATGAAGACATTAGTAGCAGCAGCAAGAGGAGGAGGAATCCTGGTTGCCCACTGCTTGAGCAGTGGTCCAGGCTCTGCAGACCTCCACACGCACAGGGGGCTGAGTGCCAGGATCAGAACAGATGGACCCTACCACCTTCCTTTATGGGAAAGAGGAATTGGACATGTTCCTTGTTTGATTTACTGTATCAGAGAGCAGCTCAATCACAGAAAAGTCAGCTAGAGGCTAGTATTTTAGCTAGAAAGCATATCTGGTTTTCAGGCAGTCAGTTTTATCTATGTAAAACGCCTCCTTCCACCCTGCGACAAGTAACACACAAACCACAAACACACTGAAAGTTCATCGTTCATTAATACTATCAAGGTCATCACAGAGACAAGTTAGGTAGATGAGCCATTAATGGCTACAGTGTCTTAAAAAAGGAAGTTTTACCAGTCATTGCTGAATTTCAAGGACAGCTCAAACAAGAAAACAAAGAAAAGAGCAATATGTTTCACTAAGGCTTTAATCCTTAAATAAGAATTGCAGGAATGATCATTTACATGAGCAGCCAAGTGAAATCAGTGCTGGTCCCTCCAATTTTAATACCAGATGATGTTACATTTGACACTGTAAATGAAATCCAAGTTTGTTGGATACAGATATAGATAAGGTATAGACTATGGGGCATGGGGGAGAAAAAAAAGGAATAAAAGAAAGGAAAGAAAGCTATATATTCTCATCCAAAGCCTTTAAAACCTTCCCTCTTTCTTACCAGCACTAGCATATTGTCCCATTTTAAGCACAGATGGCTGTCTAGCAAACCCTCATCCTCTGCGTTCCCTTTTCTCCAGACTGACCGTACCAACTAACAGATTCTCAGCCACTGTCTGCCCAGTCAGGCCCCCAAACTTCTGTCAGAAAATCTGATTCCACTTTACTTATTCCCCACAAAGCATAAAGCAAATTTCAGCATCATCAGAAGTCCCCAGCCACTCCCTGTCAACCTCAGAATTGCCCTAGTACTCATTATGCATTTTTTAAACCGTGCCAAAGCCCTGAGTGCACAGACCCCTGTACCTTTTCACTAGCTGTGGATCTACTTTTGGCCTAATAGGACCTCATCACACATCTTACTTCATTAAAAAAAAAAAAAAAAGAGAAGAGATTTACTAGGATCAGGGGAACACAAACAGGAAGGTTGCATGCAAGGGGACACAGCAACCTGAATCCTCCCCCCCCAGTGGCGTGGTTCTTCCTTTACAAAAAGCCAATAATCACCCATATAGAGTTTCTCTCTACCCCCTGCTAGAACTTTGCCTTTCTTCACTCAGAACTTTGCTGGCTGTCTGTTCATGCATGCATCTTAATTAATAAACAAATGAATAAATCCCCTCCTGATTGCTTTTACATGTTTTTCTAAACATCTGCTTCTACCTACATTGTTAGACAAAGCTGTTCACTTCCATAACTCAGCTGGGGAACTTCTTTCTTTCTCTCTCTCAGGACGCAATTGGGTTTTTCACATCAATTATCTTAATTGGAAGCAAGCTTAACCCATTTCCCAATTACAGCTCCAGCTTATTAGAACAAACAAACTCTCAAACCTCCTTTAATAAAATATAATACAACCAGAAACACCCCCAAAGAACAAATGCTAACTATGGTAACAAGACACTGAGAAAGGGACTGAATAAAACAGCTCCAGTAAGGGAGAGAGTGGGGTGCTTTGGAAGCTGGAGAAACAGGGGGAAGAAAGTGGGGGCTGATTGTCCAGCTCAATTTCTTATTTAGCATTCTTAAAAGTCTGCATGCTGGTGACTCACAGGGAGTGAGCTCTTCACCCTGTCACTCATTCCATGTGCTTTTTCCCCCCACATAATAAGGGGTCCCTCTTAGAAACAAAACACTGAGCTAAATGCAACTTTGCTTTGACAACGCTGGGTATTTTGATGCCCCAGGCTCTTTACAGTTTCAGTCCGGAACCAGGTTCTCTCCACCTCCTCCTCCTCACTCCACTCCCAGCCTTTATCACTCATGTTTAGAAGGATATGAGCCTAATACTTATTATCGAACATGGAAAGCCTAAAGAAATAAAAAGAGTCCAGTGGCAAGAGGGAGAAGCCAACTGTTACAGCTCCAGATGATGGTTGGCGTAGCCACACTTCCTCACATGGCCTTGGGTCTCTTTCTTACCCATTTTTCATCACAGCATCAATGCATCAAAGCTGCAGCTTCCAGTACCTGACACATTCTTCCCTACAGATTTGTGAAAACTGCAGATTTTGACCTTTCTATTTGGCTTCCCACAACTGCCACCAGCTTTTTGAGAGGCACCCACCTTTTATACACACGCTGGATTCCAGTCTAAGAAGCTATGCACAGAAATTGTTCCACTTGCACAGATCACAGGATAAATGGGCAAAATATTTAGCCCACAAAGGTGTAATACTCTACAGCTGCAGCATCTGCCAGGCACGGATCCAGTGACAAGCATTTCCCTGTAGTCAAGCTTACACGTCCAGACACAGCAGCTACGATGCTGTTTTGATTCTGTTGTTCTCCGGTATTGTCAACATTTCTCTAAACAATTTTTACAGTTGCTTTTGAGTAACCGAGAAAAGTCAAAACTAAACTTGGAGATTCACCGTTCTAATATCTTGGTATTTAATCAACCTGTAATATAATATTGATTACGAATGCCCTGGAGACAAGAGATTGGTACTTTTCTTTAGAGAAAATACTTCATATAGCTCTTTATTGCAGTAAGAGCCTTTCAAATGTTCTGATAACAAATATCCATCTGGCCCATGGGCTCGATCGCTTCTGCAGTCAGAATTTTATCATTGATTCTGGCAGGAGTGAGACGGGACTCCTGGAAGGCAACATGCCTTAACTGTGTGATGGCCAGAAGGAACTACAGCAGAGGGCAAAAGGACTCAGACTGTAGATGTTGCTCCTGAGGGCCATGAAATAAAAGAACCACACGTGAAGAAAGATTTCCGGCAGAAGGAACATAACATACAAAATATTCTGTCGAGATTTCAGCATTTCATTTCATTGCTCAGGAACAGTTACCTTGCACAAGCATAAAAGTAAAATAAAAAAACAACCCTCAATGTATGCCAGCTGTTTCCCTGCTCTCTCCCAGTCCCTCTCCACTGGAAGGTCACATCCCTGGTGCGTCTGGTGGTCCTTATCTTGTGCCAGCTCTGGCTGCTTCTCCTGCATACCCAGCCTCTAGACTAAGTGTACCAAAACTGAATGGCAGACTTACATTTCATTCAGCTCTTCTTCTGGCATCTCCTTTCTTTTATCCTCTGCACAGCCTGCATACATTCATAAAAATGTATGCTATTACTAACCCTACAAATTTAGAGCTGTAACGTGAATGATGGCACAGCCTTATCCTGCTCCATCTTGTCTTTTGAAACCCTGCCAGGCACAAAGCCCATGCTCTGCGTCACCCCTCTCAGTGTGAATGGACTGCTCATGCTTCACTGCTGCCCTTAGGTCTGGGCACTCGCCAGGTACCAGGTGCTGAGCACAGCACCAAAAGGATGGCACAGAAATTAGCTTTAAGAAGCCTTTTTGATGAAGAAATCAGCGGCCAGCTAAAACTCTCCTCCCATCCCTGTAGTACCACAGAAAAGGAAGAACAGAGTGGTAGACTGGAGAAATGTTGTTCCTGACACGATTATAACTTGGACTGTCATACAGGGTTACTGGGCACGGTTACATCCATAACCCTGAACCATTAATATCACAAGCACACAAGAGCTGAGCAAGGGGAACTCAGAAATCCAAAGACTGCTCGAAAAACATGAATTCATTTCTAGAACCTGTTGGGGACTCAGAAACTGACTTTATATATATACTTACTTTGATGGTTTTTCCATCTGCCAGTTCAATGAAACTAAAGACACTAGTCCAGGTACATAAATGAAAAATATGCATTAATTTGGGCAAGATGGGTGCCTTATTTTCTTCAGCAGCAGGACAAGGATCCAAACTGTAGCCAATGTGAGCTGTTATTTGAAAAAACAATTCTGCACTCATGAAAACCAGAACAATCCTTTTAAAGACCATGTTATCTGCATTTTCCATCATCTCTTTGGGTCATTCTTCACTCACTCTACACCAAAAAGTATGATAAAGTTGTGCGGGGCAAATAGCTGGAGCTAGGTATATCAGAATAAGTGCTGATTTGCTGCAGGTATGAGGGTTCACGTGGCAAAATTATCACGTGGGGTTAGGCATTGTCAGTTCCAGTCCTCAAGACCCTGCTGCTTTATTGCATTAGATTTCTCATCTACTTACTATAACAACTTCAAGTCATTTACAATAAAGTCAGAATAAGCATACTTGTGCAAAGAAGCTTTGGAAAGTAAACTCATCAACATGTGAACATACTCTGGGACAGGGTTCATTAACACAATTAATGCCCTATCCACAAACTCGCTGCATTTGGAAGGACTGCTACAGTGCTCGCTTCCTTTAACTGGCTCTGTACAAATGTACCAGTGTGCCCCCCCTGCAATAAATGACAAAATGAGAGCCTGTTGAATTTCCTGTTATGTTCTGGATTAATGCAATACTCTCCTTTGTTGTCAATGGTTCTGCACCTGTCAGAGGATGGTTGTCTAATCAGATGTTTGCCATGTCCTGATTTTATGAAGGTAGCTTTCTTTGCTATGCAGTAATTATATTTAAATCACCCTGAGCTGCACATTTAAGTGAATAAATAACAATTTGGCATGCATTGGAGTTGGTTTGTTTAGGGAAAAAAAAAAAAAAAGGAAACGCAGTCCCCAGCCTTCTATTACAGTGTGTGGACAGACGGCTGCATCAGTGCAGAGCGACACAACAAGCCAAGGAATAATTTACAAGGCTATCAAAAGGGAAAAAGATAAAATGTTACTAAACATTTAGTGTTAGTGATATATTTAAAGCCCCAGAGTACAAGCTGTTCTGTCCACGGACAGTCTAAAAATCACACACATGAAAGTGTTCAAACAGGTTCTTTCCATGCTACAGGTTGACTTGATATAATAATTTATTTTTTCAAAAGGGTATTTTTGTCTTGAAAAAAAAAAAAAAAGGTCAGGCTCCCTCTGTTTTCTCCTACTTGCTTTTATATATGCTAGAACAAATGAGTCTGCCAGGCATAAAGACACAGTTTATGACTCAGGCTTGTTGAGAGCTGTATGGAGAATTACTATGAATTTGTATTTTGTGCTTCCTTATCTCTGGCTGAGTTGAAAGACTTGATGCTTTAATTTCAGATATTTATTTTTCAAATCATTTTAGTTACCTTAGTTGAAAAAATTCATCAGGGAAACACTATCAGGCTTTTTAACAAGAATGGCACAAATAGTATCTTTATAATGTGGTGCTTATTGTACTTAACGCTTGAGCTACAAAAAAGCACAATGCTCTTCCAAATTCCCCCTTGTACAAGAAAGGTGATTTTCTTTATTTGAGTCCCTTGAAGTGAGAAAGAAAGGGAGAGGAGATAGATATAGCTCTTTGTGGTACTGCTCAGATGTGAAAGTTAATCATAAAGTGCAGTGCTCTTTTTAAATGTTTCAGAATGTAAAGCAGGGATGCATTCAGACCTGCCTCAAAAATGGGCTGTTCTAGTTGAAACTTGGAGAAATGAATTCCTGGCTCTGCTTCTTTTTACTGAGAAAGAAAACACAGTGGCCTTCTGGGGCAAGATCTTTAAAGATTTTTGATGAGATTTATGTGGCAGAAAGAGCTCTCAGAGACAAATCGATATAACTAAGTACGGCGCTCTCCTACAATCACGCTGATCAGGAAAACCGGCTGCATCCTCACAGGGCTGTCATTTTCTCACTTGCTTTGTGTGAGATCGCCTGAGGTTTCTCACAACATTGAAACCAAACCCTCTGGATGACAGCAGCCAGGGACAACAGGGGGCTCAGGGGCGGCATCACCTTCAGTTTGTGGGTTGTGATACCCATTGCTTTTCCTGCCAGGCTTGAGCTTCCCCTTCCCTGGCACTGTATTGCGAGCGCAAGCACACTCAGATTGTGGCTGCCCCTCTATTAGACAATTTTTATAAGTGGTAACAAATATGAGGCCAGAGACTGCAAGAAAAAGTATATTCTTGCACTTTCTATGCCTCCATCCTATTTCTTTATCTAGGGATATTTTTTCATCAGACTGCTTGCAAAGAACAGAAAGACAACGCCTCACCTTGGATCAATTAGCAAGGTGTTTCTGCTTGTCAGTTCTTCACTCCCTCATCATCAGATGAGCTGATCGCATCGTGTCTGTTTGGCTTGGCTTTTTACTTTGCATTAAATTCACCCTGTACGGCCCCTTGGAGTTGCTTCAGTCTTGTTTTGCTGCTGTTTGCAGGCTGATGCTGCTGAGGAGCTGGGAAGAGCAGGGCTCTGCTGTTCCCAGTACTGCATGGAGAAAAGGGCAGCTCCTGCCTAGCAAACTCACCACAACCAGGTAGAAGATGTCAGAAGGAATTCAAAGTTGGAAGGTAAAATCAAAAATTTAAGTGTTAGAAACTCAGCCAGCCTAGTAGTCACTTCTGAAAATCCCACTAGACCTCTATATGCAGGTCAATGCGCTTAAATACAGCTGGAAACCTGGCCTGACCCTGGGCAGGAAAAAGGAAAGGAAAAACATCCGAAGCAGAAAACACATCCTGAGTGCCACTCTTGTACATTAGTTGCAGAGCACACATTCTCTACCTGCTTGTTCAAATGCACACACCAGCCACAGACACTGACCACAAGTTAAACAGGCCCCGTGCAAGTCCAGTCTGCTTGCAAATAACTATGCACCAGTAATGAATTGAAGCAATGGGAATATAATGTCCTCGTTGAAAAAAATGAAGGCTTTAGTTCTGGTTTTGCTATGGGTTTTTGCACCACTGCAGCAGCTGCCTTAGTAATACAAGATGTTTGCTGCTGATGTATATTAGAAGCACAAAACGGTGTGAGAAAACTGGCAATATTATGTAACATTTTATGACATCCCCTGCCCCCAAACCATTTTAAGGTGAGTTCTGCTCCTTCCTATTAGTCGAACATGGGAAAGAAGATCACATGTAAAATTAGTTAAGGTACTGAGCTGTACCGGTGATAGAAAAGATGGGGAGCATACAAATGAGGGAAAGAGAGGAAAAAATAAAGGAACTGAAGAGAGCAATACATGGGAGAAGTGAAACCTCGGGAGGAAAATGAACATAGCCTGTAAATATCTTCAAGGTAACAACGTAAATGAAGGAAGGAAATAACACGAAGTCTCAGAAGATAACAGATAAAGAAGTAATGGCCACAAGCAAAGGAAGGAAAAGTTTAGGCTAAACAGGAGCAAAAATCTAAGAGTAATTAGGCTAGTGAAATAAATTCAGAGATAGCTGAGATGTAATTAATGCCCAGATTTAAGAACACTAGACAAAGAAGAAAAAAAATGGAGAGAGCAGATCTGTAAAATTTAAGCTTTGAGAGGAAGCAAAAAAGAAAGTCTTCCCTGGCTCTCTATGACTTTTCTCCACAATCCTATGATCAACTTCAGATTGGTACTGTGCTCAACTTCTGTTACTTGCAACATACCTAATTTCTCATTACACCTGCTTGTTTGTAAGTTTTCTTTTGTGACAGTTGACATCAGTGCTTTTTTTTTTTTTGATCTTATTTGACTTCTCATCAGTTATACCTCAGTCACAGCATCTCCTCAGCTCAGCTGATCATTTTCTCCTCTCTCCATCAGTTCCTTCAGTCAGTATATATGGACATATAGATGCCTCTTTTGCAGCGAGCATGAATTCGGCTGTACATTCCTTCAGTTGCATTTGCCCCAAGCATTTCAAATTGTCATGTTGCAAAGAGAGCCTGTAGCTGTTCAGACGTAAGTGGCCACCATTAAAAGCTGTGCAAATGGATGACCTTTGTTCAACATGGGGGTGGTTTTCAATAGGTATTTTCTTTCAAGAGACATCTGTGTTTCACTAAGCACGTTATGATTTAGTATACAGAATAGGTGTTGTTTCATCAGCACTGTCTCCTTGATATTTTGACAAACTGTAAATTCATGCTTTTAAAGTCTCAGTTACTCACATGCCAAGGTTTCATTTCAAGGTTCAACTTTCAGCTGATTATAGACACTTAATAAAGTCAAGGGAAGGATCCTATCAACTCGGATGAGTTTAGAATGAGGCCTTATACTTCTATTCAAGTTTAAATAACCCAGAACATAAATTTGCCATTTGGATCCTTTAACACAGTCAGTACAATAACTTCCACTTCTGCCATCACCAACTGCACTGTAATTCAACAGTCTGTCTTCAGTCCTCACAGTGCTCAATGCCTTTGTATGCGAGCACTCAGAAACCTAAAACAGACTTACACTTCTAATGTTGTATGGCCAAGAAGTGTTCTTTTCTGCTTTTGCAGATGGGCAATTGACACGCAGTTAAAAAGGACTTGGATGCCTACATAACCTTGGTGACCTACTCCAAAAGGACTTTTGTGGTGTTCCAGTAGCCCTTCAGATTTTCCTGGAAAAAAACACTTGAACCCAAGTTTCTCAGCACGGAGGGGTCCATAAGGTAGGGAAAGCTGGATGGAGCCACAGCACAGCTATGGATGCAAGGGCATGTTGGTGGAGCAGCAAGGAGCTCGAGCCAGCCCAGGGACACCAATGGGAGGCACAGGGGAGAGAAAGGGAGGGCAAAGTTCCTAGTCCCTTAACATTTTTCTTCTTGTTTTGCCATTCTAAACTTGCCCTTGCTGGGCTTAATTAATATCCATCCATGCCAGTGCTAGAGAAACAATGCAGACTGCAGTTTTCACCCCTCTCCCACATTTTCCATAGCCTTGGCCAGACCTTGGGATGTAACCTCTGTGAATGCTGTCTCATTAACTTTTTAGTCGCATACCACTAATTAGTCGCATACCATTTATGAGGTATATTATCTGGGGATATTATATGGTTTAACACATTAAAAAATAAAGCTTCTTGACATTTGAAAATGCTCTCACTTAGGAGAAACCGTCAATCCTCCTCACACCTGCAGGTGAAGGGATGGCCAAGGGAGTCATCTGGGGATAACGGAGCATCCTCCCCACAGCAATGAATATGCAAAGTGTTAAGGTGGCTGTGCCATTACGCCTCAACTTGTGTCTTAGCTACAGCGATATGCCACGTGCTTAAAGCCCAGATTCAGCTCCTCTGACTACGGGCACTGGACTAATCACCGAGATAAATGAGCTGTCACCCTTCAGTTTGCAGACAAGTGAGGGCAGCACATCTTGTGAGTGATTCATCCCACCTAAGCCATGAACCAGTCTCTGGAGGCACTGCCATCCCTCTCCACTTATTTCAGCAGTAGGCCTTAGTGTCTACTACTTGGTAGGTTGTATTTCAACCTTAGAGTTTAAGGCTGCAGATGAACTTGCCAGGAATTCTCGAGTTTGGGGCTCCTGCTTTTTCTATAGATGCAGCTTGCCACAAGTTCTAACTTCAGCCACAGTCCTTAAAAGCCTGTTGTGCCAGCCTGTGCTTCCCTCCGCTGTTCTGCGCCTTCAAGTGCACACAAGCTGAAGACAAAGGTCACTAAAAACGCATCCCTGAGCAACAGAAGCCAGATTAGCACATTTCCTCCACAGAACTATGATGGCTCAGGTACTTAAAATACAAAGGCTGCTCTGCAGAGCCAGGTACACTCACAGGCTGCTGGTATTCACCTCCAGCAAAATAACAGCCCTCAGTCGTTTCCCCACTATCCTTTCCTCCTCGGAGAAGTGAGAGGAATCAATGAGGATTTAACTTCTGAAAGAGCCATGCCAGAAGTCAAGAGAGGAGCTTTTTTCTCTCTCTCTCCACAGAACATCTGATGGGATGTCTCCTCCAGACTTGCCTTCTCTACATATGCCTCCTTGTGCAGAAAAATTGCTGAACAAAAGAAGCTGAGTTCAGGTGAACATCTTGAGTTGTATTACAAGTTTTAAGACAGAAGGATGTGATCTATTCTGAAAGTCCCTGATGATTTATTTAGTGGGCATATTCTTACATTGTTTCCCTTAACATCAGAGAGAAGGTGCCTTTGGAGAGGCATGGCTTTTATCTCACCTGCTTTAAAATCACACCACAGATCTCGAAAGAAAGGCTATACCGTGTCAGAATTTAAAAGATTCACCTTATGGCTG
The DNA here is from genome assembly GCF_013377495.2 of Cygnus atratus. Taxonomy (NCBI): domain Eukaryota; kingdom Metazoa; phylum Chordata; class Aves; order Anseriformes; family Anatidae; genus Cygnus; species Cygnus atratus. The sequence continues at coordinate 78,866,472 of NC_066363.1, forward strand.
TCACCCACAGTAGATAAAATATGTGCCACAGAGTTTTAAATGATTGCTTATGCTGCCAATCATAGTTAATACGACAGAGTCAGACTCTCAACTGAATGATGTAAGTTCTCATTGTTTCCCTGAAAGTGATAAAACTGAATCATTTTATACCAGAAAAGGATCTGGCCCGTAAGTTTCAACTTCTTCTGAATCCAAAGTAATTTCATCTACTTGAATAATTTATCATAACCTATTTTTCATTAATGTGACTATGCTCTCAGGCTTGGTACTTAGCGTAGCTCTACTGCAAAAACAACTATGTGAAATTAGCACTTCCTTACTCAGCAGGTCCCTTTCCTGCATGAAGTCAGAAAGAGGGTTTTTTAACTTTCCATGAAAAGTACTAAAATCCCCCTCTCTCCCCTTTTTTTCCTCCCCTCCTCTCCACCCTTTCCACCCAGCAGAATCCATAGAGCTAAGGGGAAGCAAACCGGACAGGATTTTGGGCTTGTGTATTTACAGAAATATTAACTCAACTACAGGGCCACCTGTGAAGCCTCTGTGTCTCCAGATTACGACCACCATCACATTCCCACCGCAGACAACGGAGGGCTGCCAGCACACATGAAGCTTGCAAAGATCTTGCCACTGACAAATGCAACTTGAAACATGAGTCCCAATTCCCAGCTGACCTGCTCAGCTCAACGCAGAACAATTGCATGTTTGAAATTAATCGTAGGTGTAAGCATTGCAGAATCAGGGCCACTGCAAGTCTGGGGACTAAAAACCACATAAGGCTATTTGGAGATGTCCTGCAAAACACCTCCTGTACACACTCTTCTGCACCCATCCATTTAGCTAAAATAGACGGTGCAATCAGATTCTGGGTGTCCCAGAATCGAGTAAGATTTGGGGACAATTTCTTATACTGTAAGAGAGAAATTGATTGCTCTTTCAGAGACAGATAAAGTAACACTGGCATAAAATCTCCTCTCTTGTGGAAGAAGATACAGTTTGAGGCAACACACCCTCCAATATAGTCAAAATATTTCTTCTACTTTTCAAGTTAAGTCCTTTCTAAAACTCACATTAAAAAATTAAACTTAGTATCCCCCCAAGATTGTCATTAAGTGCATGCAGTAAGTAGAAATTTTCAAAAATGCTTTCAATTTCCCTTTGCCATAAAATACATTTTCTTTCCAGGACATTCTTCAAATTTAGACAGTCTCTAACATATGACTAAATCTGAAGTCACTTTGTCTGTCAAAAGGTAAAGGGCAAATGAGTTATAAGGGCAGCTGGGTCATCAGAAGTCTTTCTCTTTGGACCTGATGCAGTAAAAAATATCCACAGTCTTGCAAACAACGGAAGTCCCAAAAGGCCACAAATCCTAGCTTTGCAACAGGCCAACCTATTCAACACAAAGGTCAGTATCGTTAAATAGAATAAAGAAAACCAATCCTATAGCCAGAAATGACAGATCTGCCTAGGAGGTGAAGGAGCCATGCAGCCCTCTCACTGGGCCTCCTTCACTCTCACTCTTGCACAGACCCAGACTTCTTCATACGTGCACACACACGCACACGCTTGTCCAATTAAGTCCATACATTAACTCCACACTTCCGCACGTGTGCAAGTGAGTGGGCGAGCAGTCTTGTCCCCACCTCCATCTCCCATTACTGCCACTGAGGCTGGAGGCCGCAAACCGCCCAGCCAGAGTGAGCACACACTGCATGCAGCACGAGGCTGGGAAGAGGGGACACTGAACGATATTAAACCATGGCTCCTTCTGCCTCTCTGTGGCCATCACTGGAAGGCAAACAATCCTCCAAACTATGCCTAAATAAGTGTGCAGCTGTTTACACGCTTATTTTCTCTTGTGACCATGCTGGGAACATAGTACACTTACACAGAGCCACGCTAAGCTCAAATGGGTTTTGTTCTAGCCGAGTGTCACTTGTCCCATGTCCTGTCACAAAGACCGAAGGGTGGACCTCAGAGCTACGAGGCCGAGCTGCTGCAGCAGGAGATGAACATCAAAGGCAGCAAAGACAAACATAGCGGCTGCAGAGGGAGGCTTAACATGCAGCACCAACTGGTTGTGTTTTCTTTTCCATGCATCGCTTTTTTAATTATTTCCATGAGCTTTCAATTTGAAAGAGATTATGTAAAACCACATTCTAGTCTGCTGTGCATGAAATTCAAAATGTCTACATTAATGCAGAAATAAAACAACTCCCACCTCTAAAGCTAAATGCTATAAATAAATAGCTACATGGTATGAAGAGAGAACGAGTCTCAGCTGGGGCTCGACAGACTCAGGTTTTGTTCTCATTTCTACCCTTGACCTGTTCTGTGACTTTGAGCAAGCTGTTGCTTTTTTCCTATTTCTTTCTGGGTCAGGGACTACCTGTCACTTTGTGTTCATATAGTGGCTGGCATGAAAAGCCCTAGCACTAGCAGAGATCTCTGGATACCACTGCAATACAAGCAATATTTTAATACCTGTTAAACGAGAAGCACAGAGGAGACATTTTTCTTTCCTAGTAAAAAAGTTTCATGCTGTAATGAGTGAAAACTTCATATGTTTCATAAATAATATATACATATATATTTGTGTTAACCCCAAACACATATTCAAATATGTTCCTAATTAAACTCCAAATGCCTGTTACAGAACCGTTAAGAGTATTTCCCACCTCTGTGACTTAAGATACCGAAGTTTTATTGCCTCTCTTCTACTTCTCATAAAAAGTATTGATTTGCTATATCTTATCTTTTAGATTTATACTCAGGCTTCACATAAAACTCCACTCCCAATGCATTTTTTTAAACCATCATTATCTCAAGCAGAGGGCACAATTGTATTTACGTTAGAACAAAACCTCATATATTTGCTACATATTTGAAAGTGGTTAATGTATTTTCTTCTATTCAAATCAATCTGCTTCTCAGCAGTCAATGATGAAATAGGCCTTCTTCTAGTGTCTTAGGTAACAGTTCTGTCTTTTCTTGCCTCTTTCTCCTTGCTTACATGCACAAATGTCCATTTATAAATTGCCAGCTGAAATAGATGCCAATCTAATTTCACAAATTCACACCATAAACTGCAAAAAGTACATCTTTACATGCCTAAAGACTTCACAATCTCTAACGGTGTCATACAGACTCTAATAAAACTACATTAGAAAGATTCATCTTTTTATTTGTGTGGGTATACAGTAAGGCTTTTGTTCTTGCTCTTGGTACTTTATTTCTGATACAAATGCTGAAGTAACATTTCCAAGGACAAAGAGTTCAAGGTCATTGCAAGGAATTGATACCTTGGAATATTCTTTGGAATAGAAGACAGTACAATACAGACTGAGTTAAACTAACAAAGAAAATTAAAACACTGAAATGAAAACTAGTATTGAAAACAAGGAATGGGAAGTCTTGAAAACCAGCTGTAGGGTAAAGCCACGAGTTTTCTGTAAGTTTGAGGGCTTGTAAGCTTAGCGCTTTATGGTGTCCCACTGCTTTTGGATGTCTGGTCAAGCCCTAATTCAAAAAACTGGGAGCAATAATACATAGATCATTTTAACCTATTCGTGTACATATGCTTATGGAGCCAGGATGTTGACAGCAAAATCCAACACATTCTGACCAGTGGAAAATGTATTTAAAATATATGGCTTGATTTTTGGAAGGAGACAGCAGTATTGAATACCAAAAATATTAAACATGAAAAATTAAAACAGCTGTTATTTTTTTCCTTTAGATGCCAGGCTATTTACTCTTCATTTATTTTTTTTTGAAGTGATTACAAGGCTAAAAGATTCTCATGTATTTGATAACGTTCATCAGCCCAAGAACAGAAGGTAACAGCAGCAATTTTAGATGACTTGTCCAATGAGGCCATTAAAAATTCTTATCTTAGAGAATTTTAATTGGATTTTTTTCTTTTCTTTAAAAACAAACCAACAAAAAAACACCAGTGTATAATTGGATAGTGAATAATATTTGCATTTTCAAATGCTGCTGGACTGGGAGATGGTTGCTTTTTGTTTGCCAGTTCAAGTACTCCTCTGGAAACAGAGCCACAACATTTGAATTGTAATTCTAGTTGGCAGCAAAAACGTTTCTTAGCTGGTCAGCATGTCAGGACTGTTCTGACACAGTAAGTGGCTGAAGTAATGACAGGAGGAAGCCCACAGGGAACGAAATTTTGTTAGAAATGTTGGCTCAGCTGGCTTCAGTGGGGTCACATGGGTCCCCATGACCAACATGCCCATCTTTATTTAAAGAAAGAAGCTACCTCCAATGACAAACACTCACCCATCACTGCCGCATCACTTCTGGACCACCAACACAGGAGCTGCTTGTGCCACTGGTAAAAGCTCACAATTTGTCAGCTCAAGAGTCTGTCTTTTGCTAATGGATTACTTTTGAAATGTCTGCTGAAAGGGGACTTTTAAACTTACTTATGTATTTATTTCTAAAAAGAGTACAAACAACACATTGCTTGGACTCTAGCTTCTCATAGCAGGGTCCCCAATTTTAGAGACCTCCTTGGTCATTGTCTCCCAAGACTCACCCCTTGAAAAAGGGATGAGGGTGACAGTGCCCAGCTTGCACAGCCAAGTTCTCTTTTTCTCCCTCAGGGGCTTTCAGGCACAGGAAGAGAAACGTAGCATGCTTTGAAACAAAGATACCTAATCCATAGACTGGAGCATCCCCTGGATGAAACAACATTGCTCTACCACAGACCTCTGCAGACCTAGACCCCAGTGACAATTTTGTCCTTGCTTTCATTTCTCAGCAATAGGATAAATAGCGCTTTATTCCCTCCACACAGGTACTGAGAAGAGCAACAAAATCACATTTTTTGAGACAATCAGATAGGATTGTAATGGAAGTAACATGTATGTCATTTATATGCTTATTCATGAAAGATTTTAGAAACCTTTTCAGGAATGCTAAGATGATTTAGATAAAGGGAATGCACCTATTTAGCAAGGTTTCAAGTGCATCTTTTTGGTGCTTTCTTCACAAGCTGGTGAAGGAGAGTGCCTCTAAGATGCACTTGCTCCCTGATGTGTGGGGAAATCTGAATGGCCAGAGCGCATAACCTACTTCATCTTAGGACCCTAGAAAAAAATCTGTGAAATTTGAAGGTACCTGAAAAACCAGGCATAGAAACGAAACATCCAGGTGAGCTAGGGAAGGTAAGGGCTGAGCAGCCCTTGTCTTTTTTTTTTTTTTTTTTTTTTTTTTTTGGTTTTAAATAGGCAAGATCTTTTCTTTCACTTCTCTTTACAGGCTCAGCCTACCTGTTCTGGCCAAAACATTCGGCTGCAGCTGCGGGGCCAGCCTCTCTGACCGCACTGCTGTCGTGGCACCCTGGCAGATCCTCCAGCATGCTCATACCCGCCACTGCACTCTGGTCAGCAATGCTCCTTTCCCTCAGCTCATTACCTTCCAGGCCAGGAATGTGCCTACAAGCACAAAAAAAAAAAAAAAAACAAAAACAAAGGACCCTAAGAAAGTCTTTTCTGCTGCAAGCTTCAGAGAGTTCCTCTGGATTGAACAACTCACCGCTACAGCAATGAGGTAGGCTACCACAAACAGAAGAAAATAAGGAAAATAAGACAAGTGCAAAGTCATTTACCCTTATTTCCTCCTACAGAGAACTTTTAAAAGAGGAATCCAGTGAAACACTAACTAGTTGTTGTGATGGATGATCTCACCCAGCATTTCATTGCGAGGCAGATGTAGCATGTTCATAAACATGAAAAATTTGCTATGAAACACACCATCTGTAACTCAAGCTGGGAACACAAAATACATCAGAATACAAGGGAAGAAAATCATGAAATAGTTTTGAAAGACTCTTCTCACTAAACTAAAATTTCTACCTTGCCTATAATTTGAAGTGACCAACACATCCCTAGATTTGCAGTCCATTTTAGTGAGCGTTCATATATCAAAGAGAGATTATGGCTTCAAAACACAAGGAGTTAACCTATTTTTCAACCAGACCCACTTGAGATTAGTGGAAGATGGTCTAATGGGCAGCTCTGCAGAAAGATTAAATTGTATTGAGATGTGAGAGTGACAGATGAGGGAACTGATTCCCTGCCCCACCTACTGTATCGGTATGGCAATTTTTCTTTTTTAGCACAGGAAAAAAAAATCAACAAAAGCTTATTATGCAGCTGCTTTTCAGGTTATTCACTCTATTTCCCAAAGGTGAATGAAAGAACACAGACAGAAGAATCCAGAATGTCTGTCCCCTGACAGCTGGCTGGGCTTACTGGGAAAGAATAATCACCAGAAACCACTGACAGGTCATGTCACCTTTCTTTCTGACCCTATTCATGATAAGATTTCAGTCATTCCAAGAGCTAAACATTGAGGCTTGCAGGGAAGAGCAGACAGCACTGTGATCTTCAATAGCAAGCTTTTGCTACAGCCTAGACAATGCTTCAAGGAAACAAAATGCGACCAACCTTCTGGTTCAGTATTCCCCATTTACACAGAGCTATTTAAAATGCTGGATGATGAATGTATAACCTCTAAGGGAAGGAGTGAGAAAAATGCAGGGTGGGGTGTATGAGTCTCAAATTTTTATCACAGTATCAGCTCCACCAAACATAATTTACACTGTGGATGATCAACTTCCGAAGCTCTTACAGGCTTTATAAACTTCCAAACAAACTTTTCACACGTGAATCGCTTCATTTAAACACGCAGCCTGTAAAATCAAATAGTCTTTGAAGTAGGAAGACATGATCAGGATTTGCTTTTTGATCTTTCCAAATTGTTTTAGCAAATAACAACCATGCCTGAAGTCTCTTCTGGAAAATTTTATTAGCAACAATGTTTACACCAGTCTTAGAAACCAAGGCTCTTTTATTGTCACCGTTGAATAATCCTCCTGAAGCCTCAAAAAACGAACTTAAGCTCCACAAATAGTGATGTATTTCAGGTAAGTTCAATTAATATCCCCATTCAAATGAGCTGTATTTTGTATTACTATTCAATCCTCTATATATTTATGCACATTAAAACAAGGAAAATGTGCTTTCACAGGACCTGCTGGATCCGCACAAAACTCAGTCCTGTTCTTCTTACATCTACTGATAGACAAAACAAGTCATTGGGTCTTGCATTAGCACCTAAAAATATGTGCTAATATAGATAGGAGGGCAGCTCACTCGTGAAATATGATCATCATCTACATTTTACTGTAGGAGACCTAGAATTCATTGACTGTAGTAACAGAATGCAGAAATTGGTTATGTTTGTTTTCAAGCAGTTTCTGTGTCAAAGACAAAAGAGAACAGTTCCAGGTTCCACCTCCCAAACAGCATAGCTGATGAAATCAACAACCTATTTTTATGCAAATGTTTATGAATAAGCTCAGTCTTCTTACATGTGAAAAGTGGTATGACGTATAGGAGGAATAAAAGTGACGTCTAAGTATGAGCCAACACTTCCGTGGGGTACACTGGTGATAAAAGACATGAGGAGCGATTTTTACAAAGCAAATTCACACCCATGAATATGTAGTCAGTGCACCTTCTATTTGTTAAACACACGAATATAGTCACTAGACATAGTCATACAGACACTAAAATAATGAGGTGCACAATTACCTGTGACCATCTACCACCGCACCACTTCAACTTATTACTAGAAGCAGAGGGGCAATGCTACAAAAGAAGTTGAAATACAAAAGACTTGGGGGGCAGCGGAGTTGTTGCTTCTTGCTTTTTAAGTCTTCTGCTGTTCAGAAATGTTTCAGTTTTTATTTACAGAAGGATGCTGTAAAGAGCTGCAATCACTTCTCAAAAGTCAAAGAAGAGCAGCCTCCAGCAGAGAGTAGCTCCTTGCCTTTATCTTCTTGTTTTTATCCTTTCTTTATGTTTTAATGGTTTATTATCACTCTCTAAATTACTGAATGTTTTCCTCTGATACTCTGAAATGGATTCAAAGCATCAATCCATTAAGAAAAGGTAATCATACAAGCTGGAAGAAGTGAGGTAGTGCTGTGGGGTCAAGTTTTAAAAAACACATTTAAGCATGCTTCACGTTGCATATATACAAAAATTATGCTTATGAAAATACACACTGATTAGCTCAGAAGTGAAACTTTGGGAAGACAGGTGTAGTCTGATCTTTTCAGCTACACTTGAGTCTACTTTGGCACCTGCAATAAAGTGCTTTTAGTGATCTCCATCACATACCTACAGAAGGATGCTCCAGACAACTAAAGAATTACTACTGGAAACTAGTGCTAGTAAACACTGCTCAGAGTAGCATGGCCATTGGGCAAAAGGTCTTTTTGTTTGTTTGTTTTTCTTCAGGAGCACTGCTTGAATCCTCTGGGCCAGATTAATGCATCCTTGCTCATCACTGTGCCTGGCTACCTTATCAAGTATATCTGTTATTCATACTAGTAAAGATGCATAAATGACTCACCAAACAGGAGCTGAAGCAGGCAGAAAATGCAGAGTTCACAGTCAACTTTTTTTTTTTTTGATTATCAGAAAAGAAAGATGTCAAAATGACTCAACTACACAACAGGTACTAAGGGACTGATCCAGCTCACAAGTCAGCACAACAGAAATGAATGGTTCCAAGCAGGCAAATTAAAAATACAAACACACACCTACAACGAAGCCAACAGTCAGCTGGACAAAGCATCAATAGATTTGGAGGATATTCCATTATTTGGGAACATTCAAAGCTTTTCTAGAAGTGTTTTAGACAGGCCAGAAACTCCAGAAATGAAGAAACTGGATTACATACATTAGTTGTCCAGGAGGTCAGCAGATCTGGTTGTCCTGGACTTAAACTTGTACACCATCTATGAAGTACACTTCTGGAACGAATTCTGCTCTGCTATGAATACAACCAATTTTCAACAGACCTATCTGGAGCAGAATTTTTATGGAGCCTCTAATACACCATTTGTCTATCAGGGCTACACTGGTACCTTCTGGACAAAGAAACCTGTTAAGGTACACACCAGTTTGATAAAGCAGTAAGATGAGAATGAAACTAGTAAGTGTACATTTTATACATTCTCTACAAAAAACACACATTGGCATTCTCTTGCTTCAAAAGTACTATGTTCTCCCCCGCCCTTGAAGTTTCACAGTGTTGACTTAAAAAACACCTTTCACACATCTGTATCACTTTCAAAGTATGGGTCCCACTGTTTAAAACAAAAGTGAGTATCTCCTTTGCTTAAGTTACTGTACCAATCTACGTAAAAGGACCAGAAGTTTATGTCCATGGTTTAGGAGAGTCAGGAAGTACATTTAGCAGCAAAACTGGAGTTAGGTACATACTTCAGTTCTCTGAATTAGTATGTCATAACATTTTCCCCCTCCAAAACTGAGTTCACGTAATAACTGACACAACAGCACTGGGACACAGGAGACACTTGTTACACAGCTTTTTCTCCCACAGACTTTTGAAATTAATACTTTATTATTTCATACAAGATAGTAAAAACAATAAAAATAATCCCACAAATTTTCATAAAAATTAAAACTTAAAAACAAATCTTATTGGAAAAAAACAAACTTGACAGATAAAACCAAACTAACGAAACACTATATACACACTTTAAAGCAGAGATTATGTTTTTCTGTTTGATATCAACAGGCACTCCTCATTCATCATCTGCAAGAAACTAGGTTAGGTCTCCATAGGCCACAGTCAGAGTTATTAGGTAAGTAAATATGCCACTGCTTCCGTGCCCTCCTTTTATTTCCTTGCTTCTTCGGTCTCATCTGGCTCTCTCTCTTGATGCTCTCTTTCCCACCTCATTTCTTTCAACTCTTGTCTGTATTTCCGTTCAATGAACCGTTTCTGATGGGCCATCTGGGGAAAGTTATCTGACACAAGGAAAAATATTTTATATTAATAAACAAACTGGCAACACAGAAAGCTTCTTTTTTTTTTTTTAAAAAAAAAAAAAAAGCTTTGATGAGATTAAGGGTTGGAGGGGAATAATGCTATTACCATTTTTACTCATTCCTAATAATCCATAGAAACAAGTGCTCTCTGTCATAAGACTTTGGTTTCTTTATGATTTCCACACCTGTTCCTCCTGCAACAAAATACTGCCAAATCTAATACACTCACAAAAAATAAAATATAAAATTCTGGTATAGCAACATGGCCAGGTATTACTTAGATTTTTACATTCAGTTCCCTTAGCAACAAGTGGTCAGTACTGAAAAGTGAATGAGTCTACTGTCAATGCTGTCAAGGTTTTTTTGCCTTGTTCTCACTCCAGGAAGCATAAGTCACTGGTTCCAAGCATTGTACAGGTGTTTCCATTATTATTTTAAGCCATGCAGAATCCACTAGATGCCCCCACATTATGGCAGGGTTCCTAATGGAAAAGTAATAGCGTGGCAGAATAGATTGCAGTAAAATCCGTTCTTGAAAAAGTTAGCGCTTAGTTATGTGCCAGTACACAGGCTTAGCATAGTTTATGAGCATGGATGAGTGACGACTGGATAAAATAGACTAGATGCAGCTGAGGTGATGGAGAAATAGCTAGGGGGTGGATACTTGTGATTTCAGACATTTGCTGCTTGGCTGGTACACAGATACACTAGTGAGAAATGAGGCTGTAAAATCAACTTATGCAATTGCTCTCTATTTAGTGCACATCTGGCAGAATACAGTATTTTCTTCATGACCAGGGCACTGACATTAATCTATTTATGCTGCAGACAACTGCCTGGACCTGCACCTCCAGCCATTCTGAAAGCAAGAGGTGGCAGAGTGCATGGGAGCCTGCAGCTGGCAGCAAATCCTGCTGGGATCCTACAGCAACAGAGCTCTGGGATCAGCATTAGCTGTTTGTCTGTATCTGAGATGAATGCAAAAGGTTGCTACATTGACCTTTAAAGCCATAAACAAGTTTGGGATATGTCTTAGCAAAGGATTGCTCTAGTTAGCTACCACAAGAGAATTCAGTTGAGGTTCCTCAGGGAGAGGCCCCTTGGCACCAAGAGAGATGGAGGCTCTGGTTCCCCCAGAAGAGTTTTCCTGTTCTTTCCAGGTCCCAGGCAACAAAGATTTTTTTCTGCTGGAGAACACAATGTGGAAGCCACCTAATTTGCAGGAGTTTCTGGTAGAGCAGAATGACTTTATTGCTATGTTTTATTAGCTGGCGAAATTTGTGTCTTCTTATAATACTACAGGAATAAAAAGTTTCCTCATCAGTTATTCACAACTTCGGTGTAGGAATGTATTCTTATTTAAAACAAAACGATCTAAACCAAAGCAAATTGTTTTTAAATTGTTGTTGTATTTAAAACTCCAGTGCTTTGTTTAATGGAGTTTTGGGAAATTTTGTTGCTCATGTGCACCATAAAATGAAAATTGTATTTTTGACGTTGTGCCTGTAACGTGATTCTTTAAGAACTCTGCAGAATTCAGCTTGGTTGCAATCTGTTTATAGCCCATTTATGATGTGGAGAAGGAAGTTTATATAATAAACTTATCACAACTGTCATATATATAAACAGGTACGTGAAAATGACTTTTACGTGAAGTTAACTACTTATGCATTCATTAAAAAAGCACCCAAACCACTCCACAAATACACATACCAGAACAGGTGCCCATAATGACTATGGAGCCTCCATCTCTAAGGAGGGTCAAAAATTGACTGCACAAGGACCTGAGAACATTGCCTAACTGCAAAGTTGGGCCTGCTTTGAGGGGTAGCTGGAGCAGAGACCTCTAGAGATCTCTCCCTATCTAGATTATTCTACAGTATCGAAACAAAAACATGTCAGAAAAGAGAGGTGAGAAGTCCTTACACCGATAGGAGATGAAGTTCACAGCTCTTTGAGAGGTGGTACTCTCACAAGGAAGTACAAAGAAAATTTCATGAAGATTCTGCAATTATTTACTAGAGAAGTTGTGTCTTCTACTTGCCAAATTTACTGGTGAGGAGTCTACATCTAGCAAATGGATACGAAAAATTCTGGTATCCCTGGAATTACAGGGATTCATTGTCTTCTGAAAGTTTTAAGCCCTGAGATTTCCATATGCAGGGAACAGATTAAAACCCTTGGGCAACTGAAGAACTGCAGGCCTTTCAATCAAATGTAAAATGTACTTTAATCTTTCTCCACAGAGAGCTTCTGCTGCACAAAATGCATGTCATTTATTTGCTTACAGTATTTGCACATCTGGCATTTTAACTCAACTGAAGTTTTCAGATAAGATGTTTGCATACACTCACTCCTTTCATCTCATATTCCATTGCAACACGGGACTGCTCCCATGCTGGCTTTCCTGTGTGTAATTTTGAAAGATGCAAAGATCACTGGATCCTCAGCTGATATGAGCTGTTGTTAACAAGTAAGTATCAACTTACATTAGCTGGAGACCTACCTGTTAGATTTTAACTTAGCCTGCTATAAAATTTGCAATCAAAATTTATTTTCTGAATTAGCAACTGAAAATCAATTTTCCTCCTCTCCCATATTAGAGTATGAGATAAGTCTGTTTGGTCTGACACTGAACTTATCCCACTGAGATTTTTTCCATGCTTGAATATGCTATGAAACTTCACTGCACGTGGTTCCCCCTATGTCGCGTTTACTGTAACATACCAACTCCCTTTAAAAAATAGCTATTGGTACCATTAACACCTCTTTTTACAACATTGCCTTGAAAGTACTGATTAGCAAACCTGTTGCTCAGAAGCTGACAGCATTCAACACAGCATTCATCTGCTGTGTTCAGTTTTGCTTCTCCACATAACCTGCACCTCACTTTAGTAAAGTCCAAGGATGTAATCTAAAAATAATTTTCTTTGTTGCCCAAATATCTTACATTTTTCAAGTGCATCCATTGCAGCTCCCATTTCTGCTTGCTGAATACTGTGAAAGCCAAACAAAAACATGTTAAATATAGAATCATAGTATCATTTAGTTTGGATAAGACCTCTAAGATCATCAAGTATATGATTTAACTTGTAAAGAATAAGCTAAAGTATATAACAAAGTTACTGTTCGGTAGTAAAACTCTTTGGATAACCACTAGCCAGTAATTCCCAGAGTACATATGAGCCTTTCCATAAATATGTGAGCAACAGTACCACAGCTCTAGTCAAATATTTTTAAACTCTGACCAGTAACGCTAACAGAATATTCTACTTCATTCTTTACTGAAGCACTTGTTTTGACATGAGAGAAAATAGGAACAAAATTTGGTAGCACAAAATGGGCTTACGGTTGAAGTCTTTGCAATTCTAGAAGCCAATCAAAAACCAACTAAAAGTGGTAATATCAGAAAAAAAGTTAAGAGCCTCGCACCCCTACCTTGCCAGCTTAAGTTGAACAATAGTCTTGCAGTAAAGCCACAGATGAAGTTGCTATTTCCTGCAAGCTGTTCTGCAGTTTCCATTCTCAGAGCCACAAGTAGGGTATTATAGCGAGCCACCTTGTTCTTAAAAGCTAAAGACCCCAAAGTATACCAACATCAAACCCTGCAGGTATTCCAAAGCAGAAACTCAGAATGACTTGAGGAAGGCTCCACAGTTTTCATCTTCTAAGGCCAACCAGACTCTTAGCTATCTTTGTGGTTGGCCATTTTGGACACCGCCACAGTCAAACTTCAACAATATGCGATTAATTTTTTTTACTATACCTTGGACCTTTACCACATCCTATTCTTTCCCCTTTGAAATAAACAGCTACTGTGTATGTCCTGGCATGAGATGGTCCCACTGTCTGTAGAGTCCTGAAACGAGAGACATGATTTATTCAGGCAGGAAGTATTAAAAAGCAGAACCTGTCAGTGGCACATACATCACCAAGCTCTCAGCCTGGTAAATACACTTAGTGGAACTAGTGCATAGCAAGGAGCAAGAGTTGAAGGATGGCCGTATAAGTTACATTAACCCAGAGATTGCCAGGATGGTGCACATGCAATAAATAGGAGCAATTTACATAAAATGCATCCTATTTATATTGAGTATACTTATTCCTCCGGGTTCAATCAGGGAACACTATATGAAAATTAAAACAACCTATAGGCAAAAATGCACACTATGCACAAAGTGCTGAAACACTGAATACACTTGGAATAAAATCACTTAAATTGCATGTGGCTGTGCAATTGCAAATAATCACACCAATATGATTGCATGCACTAAAATTTTAGTCCTTGAGAGTTGTACAGTTAGCAAGGACTTTATATTGGGCATAGTACACCTCTCCACATTGTGAATTATCACAGTAATTTTCCATCAGCTTTGAAAAGTTAGTTTGTCAAAAAAAAAAAAAAAAACAAAACCTTTCCATTTGAGCTAAAGTCTAGGACATGCACCAACAATCACCTACTGTGGAAAAGATAATTCCCTAGACATACAATGAGTGTCTCTTCTTCCTGTCCCAAATCTCTCCCTGCTGTCAGTTTGAGTGCTGTCCACTACCTTGTTTCTTTTTGGAAGGAGTATCAATTTCACATCAATGTTTAAAGTATCTAACTATAGTACTCTGTGTGCTGCGTAACTAACATGAGCAAATAGAAGCAACCCCAAATTTAAAAGCCATACTGCTGACTGCACTGAAACAGAACCCCAAGAAAAGGTATTTAACAAGATAATAGTGAAATAACTAAACTGTACTACAGAAATCAATTTATCACCACAGTGAAACAAAACAAACATTTCTTATCCGATACTCAGTGGGTTTTTACAAGAATAAGACATCATTTCTTTTGTATCCATCTCCCTCACTCAAGATAAAGGTGAGCCCTCACAGAGACCCTAAGGAGTCAGGTTTCCAGTGTATCAGTTACAGTGTTGAAACAATCCTATCTCTGAAGAGCACTGTTTCTTACTGGATCACTACATTTCATTGAAAGCTTCACTTCCATACATGTGACAAATGAAGACTCATTCTTCATGCCTTTTTTATATAATAATCACAACAACACAAGCCTTGAACTTTCTTAGTCTCTCTCTCTTCTTTTGGGGGCTAACTTTGCACTCATCCCAGCATAATTGGGTGGA
This sequence comes from Cygnus atratus, assembly GCF_013377495.2. Taxonomy (NCBI): domain Eukaryota; kingdom Metazoa; phylum Chordata; class Aves; order Anseriformes; family Anatidae; genus Cygnus; species Cygnus atratus. Next base: position 78,881,500 of record NC_066363.1, read on the forward strand.
TATGGATGCAGTATACAATCTTAAATTTTATTATTGCCTCCAAAGCAGCTAGTATGCTATTTTACAACTGTTTACAAAAGAGAAGGAAGGTCCATCCCATCCAGCTTCAGGTAGCTAACTGAGATGTCCAAGTTGAGATTCATTGCCCTGAGCTCTTCTATCGCTATACAGGAAGACAGACACAGGGTGAATTGCACAGTGAGCATCCAACAACTGTTACCCTTCAAATGCATCCAGCTGTGGATTACCAGCAACCTACGATCAGGGTATGTATGCATTTATGTTTCCACAGGGATGTAGAGAAATTTCATACTACTGAAAAATAGAATGGAGGTATCTTGACTTCATATCCAAACTCCCACTGTTTGATTCATTCCATATAAAATACTCATTCCTTACATTAAAGGAGGAACAAATATAGAATGATGCCAATGAAATATTCCATCAAACATACATCAAACGTAAAGTTTTCCCCTCAAACTGTAAAAGATAAAAATGCTTTATAATTCTGTAATGGCTTAAAACATCTAAAACTTGTAAAACAATAGTTCAACATTTTCCATTTTCAGACAGTGACTGGAGGGCTACAGGAAAAACAAGGTGTTTAAACACATCTTCCTCCATATAAAATAAAGATTGATAATTAGCTGGTAGCCGTAAGATGCTGGTTCTTACTTGTAAAGAGGAATGTCTGGTTCTTTTCCTTCAGTCCTGAGAGTCAAGCAGCATTGCTGAAGCTGAGATTTAGGGTCATTCCAATCTTGATTTAAAATGAACTCCTATAAGAAGTTCACAAGGAAGATTACAGTTGAGAGATTGTGATAGGAGTCCAAAACACTGTGAGTTAAAATTCAGTAGTGGTAGGAATGTAGGAAACTGACTGGCCTTACCTTTAGCCGTGGAAAAAAGCATACATTCATGAAAGTGTGAACATATTCCAAATCTTTATCAATGTATAGGGCAGCAATAAAGGCTGGGGAGAAGGAGAAAAAAAAAGGTTCTGTCATTTATATCCACGGAGAATGTTAATGGCTTACACTTTTAGAAACAAATATTCCTGAGTACTCTAAAGACGTACTGAATTATGTTTCACAGCAGTGATCTGAGGAGGGTATTACTGTCTTGCACGCACAGGAAAAAATAAAGTTGATCAAGAGACTAAATGACTTACCCAAATCCACTCAGTCATTTAAAGACTTAGAAACAACAGTCAGCTCTAAATCTCACATTTTAACCAGCAAGCCATGGCTACTTAGTAATAAACTGCTGCTGGGTACTATGAAAACGGTTTATATCTAAATCACTACTGTTTGTGTGCAATTTCCATTTGCTAAGAGATCTTGGCAAAAGCCAAGGAAGTCTGAATGGCTTACAAAATACATCAAAATATACAAGATACAGATTAACTTTCTTTGTATAATATTGATCATTGTTTCCACTTCCTTTGGGGGAAAAAAAGTAGCACACACTTTCATAAACAAACAAATCATTTAATTTCTGTGTAGCTTTCCCTCTAGTGGAATGACCATTTTGAAACCTCCTAAAGTGTAGTTAAATGAACCACAAAAATACGCACCTCCTGATGGTACTACTTTCTTCCCATAGTTCTCATAGTACCAAGAACATATTACTGAAACACTGAAACTGCTGTTAAACAGCTTGACTCAATGACAAGTTTTAACTTCCAAGACATTCTTTTGACCCAGTCATCATGACCACCATGGCCATCATTTGTAAACCTACAATTTTGTATCTGCAATTACACCTTCCTCATGCTTGCATACAGACTTCAACAATGTAGACTAGTGTTCAAAAATTTGGTGTGCAGAGGTATAGTCATAATTTATTTGAAAAACTGAATATACATTTTTAATAATGATCTGAGCAATTTCTGATGGCTTTCATAAATAAGCCCTGAGGATAAGAAAGTTGCATAATCACTAAGCTGTTATAACCACACTAACTCACATTCCAAGAGATCAGCCAAAGTCTTAGTTCGAAGAGCTACAGGTCTTTTCGTCTTGTCATTAGTGATGGCAAACTCTTGCATTCCCAGCTCTTCTGCCACTTTGGCCTGTGTCCTGTTGTTCACCAAAGAACTTCTCAATAGCTGCAAGAGAAAGAAGTTCCACTCAATGGTAACAATTAGTGATGCCAAACTATAAAAGGTAGGACGAGCTGGGGGGAGGTTTGTTTTATTTTTTAATCCTTGCTGCCTCTCACTTCTCAGTTTGAGAATGTTTCAGCACACCTCAAATGATTTATGTACACATGCGTTTTCTACCACTGATTTTTCCCTTCTCACCAATTTATTCTCTAGATATATTCTTTCTATAGATAAGTCTTGCATTTACAATGTTTTTTCTTGTGAGATTCTTTGCATTCATATGCCATCTCTTCATCAGTCCTATACTTCAACTAATCTATATTCTTCTAGTCTAAGTAATGCACAAAGTTGTACACATTTATTCTACATAAAGTATAAATGTATGATATTTTGAAGCCTATAGAACAGTCCCCATTGTCTACTACATTACGTTAGTGTAATGTAACATTGCTCTACTGAAGGCACTATAGCTGAACTGATGCATCCCTGATGAAAATCTGGCTCTAACATTTTCAACACACGACAATGTCCAGGACACCTGGTTTCCCAGTAAAGCCCACTAAGAGCTTACCCCTGACTCTGGGCAGATTGCTAAATTAGCAATCTAATCGGAGCTCTGTCAAAGATACAATCTGGCGCAGCCTAAAGGAGTATTTTGGTATTTCAGATTTTTGTTATATTTTCTGAACCCATGGTTAAGGTGAGCTTTGTGTTTGTGGATTTTAATTTTCTTCTTTAAATGAAACAGCATATTTTAATAAATTGGGGTATCCTGAGAAAAATGCCTTTCTTCCACTGCTTTTATATAAACCAGAGTTGAGAAGCTGCATACAATGTTTTTCCCTCTTCTGTCTTCCATATCACATTTGCACAGCTTATTAGATCCAAGTTATATGCTACCTGGCTCCAGAACGTCAACTGAGCGTATGAAAATCAAGATTTATTCACTGTACTTGATACTTCATCTCTGACAACAGATAAATAAAGAACAATATGTTCATAATTTGTTTGGCAATGATGTATGAAGCAGATACTTGCAACTTGATCTTCATAAACTAGGCAGACTGCAGAAAGGATTACTACCAGCCCTCCTAACCTGTGCTTAAACTCATCTTCTATTTGTTCCTTTCCAAAAGCCGCCTTTTTTTTTTTCCCATAAGATACTCTTCCCAACCAAATCCTAACTACAACATGCAACCTGTGAGACAAAAATGCAATATCATGTGAGGAAAACCCATTTATTGCAATGGGAGAAGTAGGATCTCTTTTGCTGTATTTGCGGAGTATTTATTTTGACAGGACCCACATCCACTATTAGCACTATCATAAGTGAGCCACATACACACTACACAGCAAATTAGAGATGGCAAGAACCACTTACCCATCCAGCACTGTGGTTCTCAACTTATTCCATATTAAAACTTGCCTCTTCTGTAAGTAGAATCTAGCAATAAGCTCAATTTCTCTTTGTGATACAGCGAGGACCTCAATTCTAATCAAAAATGAGTTTTTCTTCCACCTTCACACAGCATACTGCTACCCTTGACTGTAGCATAAGTTAGCACTGGGGAAGTATCTTCCAGTAGCCAACAAAATTTCATTCTATTTTTTGACAGACCATTTGGCTATCTTAAAATATGTATACAAGATTACATTCTCCTTTCCTTGTTCTTACATATAGTTAATTTACAGACCTCTCTTCACAAGTAATCGCTACACACTGGGAAGCCACTGCATTGCCAGTCAAGTGGTATCTTCACATCCTTTACCAATGTTGTCTTCAACAGATACCACCCATCTGATGCTCCATTATTATTTCCAAACATCTCAAATCAAGAGGAGAAAAGAACCCAGAGTTTGCTGTTTCTCTTCAGGTCCTACATCAGTCTCCCTCCACCCCACAAGTCTCATTTCATTTGTCCTCATACTTAAGAGACATTCAAAGACTATTTTCTTTTCCACTGCAAGCACATCCCCAGAATTCAAATTTTATTCTCGGCACTGCCTACCTCTGTGTTATTATGTATTTTCAGCATCCATTCCACTCTTTGTAGTTTCCCCTAAATCTTGGACAACGTGCAGCTTGTTCTACTTGCCAACTCACTTATCATTAAATTAAGCAACACAGTGATGTTCTGATCGTTGTTTTGAGTATTTATACCCATTAATAGCAGCACTTGATGTCCTTCCTGCCAAATATTTTTGGAAGATTTATCTTACTATAACAACACTGATGCATACATTCTTAAAAGTCACCTACAAAGGAAAACAACGCCAGTCTTGGATTTCTGCCTTATGCTTTTGTTTCTTCTGTAAAGAATTAATATGACAAGGCCCCTTTTAATTTTTACATCAGAAGTTCAGGCTTCATCAACTGCTTCTCCTGAATGGTGCAGAAGAACTTATACAAATATAAATGACACTTAAGAAATGGTGAGAGAAAATGAAAATGACTTAATTAGAGCACATACTTTGTCTTTTTTGTAAACACCTAAGTGGTATTTTCTTCAAAACACACTGCCTGTCAGAGACTTATCAGCACCATCCCTTCACTGATTTGCAAAAACCACTCCCAGTAGCTAAGAAATCCAGTGTTACTTCTTAATTTGAACTGGAGAACTTGACATATATTCTTAATACATGTATCACTTTTTTGTTCTAATCAAGACTTGAAAACTAAGAAAAATTCAGCAAACCTAAGAAAAATGTCTTCCTCTCATACTGCCTAGCTACAGTACTAAAAGAATCAGTCAATCAGGAAACGCTACATATATTACAACCCTACATCTAAAGTAATGTAAGTAACTGAAAGATCCCCAGACTAGGTTGTTCAGAGCATGGACAAGAAATGCTGAAAGGTTACCATAATCAGCAATAGATGACTAACAATATTAAAACTAAATTCAGAAGTTATTATAGGAGCTCCAAATTAAAAGCAATAAGAAAATATAGTAAATTTTAATTTTAGATTGTAAAAATTTCTTATCTTGAAAGATAACTCCGCCTGGTTTTGGGTTCAAAGGATTAGAAGTCATGAATAAAACTCACATGATGCGCCTGTTTAAATAAACGGTTTGAAACACCTGTCATGAAACATGAACTAGTCTTATCTCCTAAGTTTGTGACTGACATCCTAAAAATATTGATCCATTTCACAGGCAACAAAAATTATTGCACTGGGCTCACAAATCACCTTTTCCTATTCATTGCAGAGCTCGTGACTTAAAATTAACAAAGTCTTATTATGAGCAGTGGTTGCTCAGGCTTCTTTTATTAATCAAATTCAGAATAATTCACTAGCGGCTCCCATAATTTCAGTCTGTATCCCACACTTGCTCTCTCAGAGCATGATTGATGGCAGTCTCACCGTTAAGTGCCCTTCATGATGATCAGGGAAATGTATGAATAAATACTCTGTGGCTACCAGCTGCATTATGGAGTCACCCAGGAATTCCATCCTCTGATTGTGGCCTCTGAAAAATGAGACATCAATGCAGCAAAATCAATAAGCACTCAGGAAGGAAAAAACAAAACCAGCATGCACACACAAATTAAAATAAAGAGTGATCTGAAAGTGAGCCTCACTCATTTTTGAACACACTTAAGACAAATTTCCAGAGTTAACCAGGTGAGATGAAAACACAACAAACTGTTGTAATACCGACTTTGAGGAGGAAAGCAAATCAAAGTAGCTACAGATAAACATGGTTTTTAGATCACAGATCTACGACTAATTGAAGAAGATCAGTTGAAATCAGGTTTGTGATGGGATAAGGTCTCTACCTGTAACTTCTTAAAAACAAGCAAACTAATGAATCATAGAATGGTTTGGGTTGGAAGGGATCCTTAAGGATCATCCAGTTCCAACCCCCTGCCATGGGCAGGGACACCTCCCACCAGAGCAGGTTGCCCAAAGCCCCATCCAGCCTGGCCTTGAACACCTCCAGGGATGGGGCATCCACAGCTTCTCTGGGCAGCCTGTGCCAGGGCCACTCTGAGTGAAGAATTCCTTCCTAATATCTAATCTAAATCTACCCTCTTTTAGTTTAAAGTCCTTTGTCCCATCACTACACTCCGTGATAGCTTTCCCTCTACGTTCTCTCTCCAGCTTTCCTGTAGGCCTCCTTTAGGTACTGGAAGGCCACTATAAGGTCTCCCCTGAGCCCTCTCTTCTCCAGGCTGAACAACCCCAACTCTCTGAGCTTGTTTTTCATAGGAGAGGTGCTCCAGTCCTTTGGTCATCCCCATGGCCCTCCTCTGGGCTCACTCCAACAGGTCCACATCCTTCTTATGTTAGGGGAATCCAGAGCTGAACGCAGGACTCCAGGTGGGGTCTCACAAGAGCAGAGCAGAAAAATCCCCTCCTTTGCCCTGCTGGCCACACTTCTTTTGATGTAGTCCAGAATACGGTTGGCTTTCCAGGCTTAAGTGCACATTGCTGGCTCATGTTGAGCTTCTCACCAACCAACACTCCCAGGTCCTTCTCCTCAGGGCTGCTTTCAATCCATTCTCTGTCCAGCCTGTATTTGTGCTTGGGATTGCCTTAACCCAGATGCAGGACCTTGTAACTTGGCCTTGTTGAACTCCATGAGGTTTGCACAGGCCCACCTCTCAAGCCTGCCTAAGTTCCTCTGGATGGCATCCCTTCCCTCCAGCATGCTGACTGCACCACATGGCTTGGTGTCATTGGCTGAGGGTGCACTCGATCCCACTGTGCATGTTGCTAACAAAGATATTAAATGGTGCCAGTCCCAGTACCAACCCTTGAGGAATGCCACTTACTGGTCTCCACCTGGACATTGAACTGCTGACTGCGACACTGAGTGCAACCATCCAAACAATTCCTTATCCACTGAGTGGTCCATCCACCAAATCCATGTCTCTCCAATTCAGAGACAAGGACGTTGTGTGGGACTGTCAAATGCTTTGTACAAGTCCAGGTAGATGACATCAGTTGCTCTTCCCCTACCCACCAACAATGTAACCCCATCATCGAAGGCCACATGTCAGGCACGATTTGCCCTTAGTGAAGCCACGCTAGCTGTCACCAATCACCTCCTTATTCTTCATCCTTAGCATAGTTTCCAGGAGGATCTGCTCCATGATCTTGCTGGGCATGGAGGTGAGACTGACTGGCCTGTAGCTCCCCAGGTCTTCCTTTTTGTTTTTTTTTTTTTTTTCCTTCTTTTAAAAAATGTGGGCTTTGTTTCCCCTCTTCCAGTCAGTGGGAACTTCAGATTGCCATGACTTCTCAAATACAACGGATAGTGGCTTAGCAGCTTCATCTGCCAGTTCCATCAGGACCAGCGGATGAACCTCATCTGGTCCCATGGACTTGTGCATCTTCAGGTTCCTTAGATGGTCTTGAATCTGATCTTCTCCTACAGTGGGCTGTACTTGCAGTGATTTCAATAGAGAAAGATCTGTCCATTCACAAGAAATAAAAGGATCAGGGTTTAAACCCATGTTAGATCGTGGACTGGATACGCACTGGCACAACACTATTTCCTTTGTTACAGTGTCTTGCAGCTCTAGTCAGAGACCCAAGCCTACTGCATGTTCAGGTGCTGTACATACAGTATAACACAAGGTCTGTAGCAGGCCCAAAAAACACGACTTTTTTTCTCTGCCCAGATGTACCTTCAGGAGTGTTTTGCTACAGTGTCAAGAATGCTGTCCCAAAGTCAATGATGAAGGAAGCTCAGAAGATACACCAGGATGGTTCTTTAACACACTTGTAATTCCGAAGTTATCCACTATTGACTATTGTCAGAGACAGAATACCAAAACAGGCAGGCTGACAAACATTGCTATTCTCTCTCTTCTGAAGAAGAGATAGAACATCTAGAGTTTGTTTGCAAACAAAGCAATTTGGGATACTAACAGCAGGGCCAACAGAGCTATACAAGGACTCTTGACGCATACTCACAGAGTCAGGTGGTTAAAGCCTACTGTCCTCAGAGTGAATGCACGTGCTAGAAGCCGCACGTGAGTAAAGATGACTCCAATTGCCTCCTCAAACTCCGTAAGCTTTTGAAGAACTGGAGATGTCTCAATGAGTTGCCTGTCAGTATTAGACTCCTGCAGCTGTAAATAAAATGAAGAGCGAGTAATGACAAACTGGTACTATTTCAGAACTTTTCAGAGAAAAGAAAAGCTTTTGTAAACCAAGGGCAAAGAACACAGTGAACAAGTCATTTTGTGGACAGCAGAACTGAGAAAATCTAGTTTCCTATGGCTTTTTGTCTTGGATATTTACTATGCAAAGAAAATGTGAGGTCTGATGAATGTGTTTTTGCTTTTTTCCTTTTAAAAAAACACTTAAGGTATTTATAACATGTTGCTTATGTGGTCTTGTCTCATGTCACTAGCATGTGCTACTTCATAAAATCGTGCCAGATCTCTGATGTTAAGAAATTGCAATTGAACAACAAATTCAAAAATTAATAGAATATGGCTGTCACACCACACATCAAGATGAGAAAACAGTAATCAATTTCTCTCACTTGAGTATCAAAAATGAGGAACGCTTAGTATGAAAAAATCATAAGGACACAATAACATCAGAAAATTAAAACAATCACTTAGGTCAGTATCTGTCCTTAACAGTTTCTTGTCTAATGTCTTTGACGTGGTGACACTACAATGGCTTTCTGGAGTTGGAAAATGACTTAGGCATTTTCTTCAGTCACACTGGGCATTTGTCTTGTATAACAACGTCTAAGAGAAGGCATCCAGGTGATGTCTAAAGGAAAAGCAATAATAATGCAAGGACTTTCCTGATAGCTATTTAATCCTCCAACTATCAGCTGCAATGGACTGCCCAAGTTCTATGCTGTTTCAGTATACTTAGTAACCCACAATGGGTTGTGGAAGTCCTCTTCCACAAGCTTGACCCATTGGCACATATAAGCTTTCAGTATCCCCAGAAATGTTCATCAACACGTTCCACAAATCTGCTGTTGTTTTTTTTCCTAAAGAACCAGCTTTGTTCAAACTTGGGTCTCAAGTTTCTTTTTGATTATTCCTACTGACTATGCTGGAACAGGCAGTTGGTTAACTGTTTGTCTACTTATGTTTTGGACATGCCTGTCCAGGCCTTGCCTTCCCATCATGCCCCCTCCCTGGAGGTGTTCAAGGCCAGGCTGGATGGGTCTTTGAGCAACCTGCTCTGGTGGGAGGTGTCCCTGCCCATGGCAGGGGGTTGGAACCAGGTGATCTTTTAAGGTTCCTTCCAACCCAAACCATTCTGTGATCATTTCTTTTCCAGCCTGAAGATCACTAACTTACTTGCTTTTCTTCCAAGAGAAGCTTTGATCCTTTCTAGGCTATCTTTGTTGCCTCTAGTTCTTTCTTCCCACCACCTCTTATATTTCTAGTGTATCATTGTCAAAATACAAGGCAGAACAGCACATAATATTCAAGATGTACACACAAGACACATGTTTTTTTGAAGTAGCATTATCATCTTTTTTGTTTGTTCTGTCCTTTTTCTATTAATTGATAACCTTCAGTTTGTCTTTCTTGAAACACGACTGAGCTTTCGCCCTATGTCTTCACAAGGCTACATATCCCAGCACTAAAATCCCCTTTTTGATGCTTATGGTCAGTTTGGAGTTCAGTTGCATGTGGAGCTGGGACTGTTTTTTTGCTTCCTTATGTGAAGCCCTATTTACCTACATGGTGTTTTGTTCTTTTTCACTTCATAGCTATTCACTCTTGAATTCTCACTGTCAGACTGCAATTCTTCAGCCTCCTGTTGTCCCTGCTACCCTGAATAATTTGGTATTGTCAAACTGCCACCTCAGTGCTCCACCTCCTCCCTAAGGTGGAGATGTGAACAGCCTGTATTTCAGCAAAGACACCTAGGGAAATCCACTGATGATCTCCATTCCCTGTAAGATGTGGAGATTTCTACTCCTTCTGTTTCTTTTGTTTCAGCCATTTCTTTAAATCTTTGTAGGACTGACAATATTCACTTTGTTGTTGTTTTGGTTTTTGTTCCATTTTACTTATTTTTTTTTAATCACATTTTCCACTGATTTGACTAAACCAAATGACAGGGTTACAGACCTTTCAGTTCTCTTTATCTCACCCAGAGCTATTATCGTTTATTTTAAATCAGAACCTAATTTGCCATATTGTTAGAGACACTTAATAAAAAATTAAACTGCCACTTGTCAGGCTAGCTGTACCCAAGGTGCAACTTGGCAGGCCTGTGACTCCCCTTCCTGGCAAGCAGAGAGCTAGGACAGCTTCTGAGACATGGAAGAAAGAACACTTTCATCAAAGAGAAGTTAGAATAGGGGTAACAAGTGACAATCAGCATATATAGTCTCCAATATCATATAGATAGATAGATAGATAGATAGATAGGAGATTATCTAGCAGCATATATAGTCACCAACTCTATAAACAGAGTCCAAGCCTTCTTCATGAAAACAGAGACAACGGATAAAAAATAAAATCAAAAATAAAGAAATTCAGAAAAAAAAACACTTCTCTTGGGAACTCGTGCCACCACTGAGAATAGCTGGTGCTGAATCGTGAAAGATCTTTCCAATAACATTCTTTTCTGTTTAGTTCTGTCTTACACCCACATAGAGTTGGTTTTAAAATGCTTCAGGTGCACTGATTTGTTGCTAAAGATTTTGCCTAAATAACCATTGCAAAAATCTGTAAATCTGTATGCAACATTTCAGATGGAAGCCTCAAAGTGACCTGCTGAAGGGTGTGCTCACAAAGTTTCAAAGGAGTCAAACTGACTCTGCACAAAACATCAGAGATTTGGTTGGACAAAAGAAACACTCTTAGATGTTTGTATGATCCTGAAAACCGTACTGACTGCATCGCAACTTGAATACGGCTATCCTCGCAGCACTCCTGCACCCTTGGAAGAGGTGAAGATAGGAAGCTACAATGTAGTTCTCTCAGCTTCCAAACTTGTAAACTAACCACTGGTGGACCTCACAAATACATAGAAGATAAACTAGTTTTCAGACACCTTCATACTTTCAGTGTTCAGCTATTAAAGCTACCACAACCACTGAAAGAACCATGCTGTCACTGAACAACAACAAAAATCAGCATCACGCTCCTAGGCCATTTAACTAATGTGACTTTCAACTATTAAAGTTCCAGTCTTAATTTCAGGTTAAGAAAACATGTACAAAGACTGTTTTTGTAACCTTTCCCCTCCCCTAGCTTCCAGAAGATAACAGGAAGATGCCAGAACTTTACCTCTCACTAGATTTATCATACGAAAAGCACAGTTATATATCAAACATGAGCCAAAGAAAGGTGAATAATTAATCCTGAGAGGTATAGATTCATTATTTATCAAAAAATCAAAGGCAAATACATACACTCCTCTGGCTACTTTTTAGAAAATTTTCTGAGATGTCACTACAGTGGAAACCTATGGAAAAGCATCCTTGAAAATAAAACAGAGCTATGAAATTTATTACAGAAAGGAATACACTTACTTGGAGTGGGTGCAGTGGATAATTAAGCCATACATCCCGCAGGTCCTGCAAACATTGAGAGATGCCTTTAATGCTCAAGGGAGTCATTTAACAAATTCCACAGTACTAAATAAAATGTCATTACTTGAAATACTGAACTATTTCAGATGCTGACTCTGCTTATTGCAAATTCAATAGTGCTGGCAAACTAATTTTTAAAATCGTGTATTTGCTGTTCAAACTGCCTGTAGTTCTCCCAATTAGCTTGTGTCAAAGAGGTGGAAAAATCCTTGAACCAAATAGAAAGTGGTTAAAGGGAAAAAGATTTTTTTAGGCCTCAGGTCTAACTTTATTTGCACTCCTCAGTAGCAAGTTTGATTTAACCAAAAGTGAGAACTAAAATGAAGAAAAACCTTGTACTCTTGCCTTTCATACAGGTTTCCTTCATTATTTGCTGCTTGGTGCCTGTAAGCATGAGTGACAATAGGCTTCAAAATACTTCTATTTCTAATAAACTTCGTCATTTCGCAGACTCAGACTTTCAAGATGGAGAAGACTAATTTATACCATAACTACTGCTACATGTGTTGTCCCAGCAGAATGTACTGGTTACTTTTCTTAGTCATTATATGGGATAAATGCGAAATAACCGTGATCTAGAATAAAATATCCAAGAATCGATCAGACTAATTATGCAATTAGGTAAATGTTGGATGAAATCCCCTGTAATTTGTTAAGGTATCTAAAACTTCTGGGGGTTCTATGATTCAACTTATGAAACAGCAACAGTCACTTGACATGTGCATCCTTTCACCAAAGCACACCATCTGGACCCACAGCACCTACCTCTTGTCAGAATAACACTCTGCATGGAAGCCTGCAGGTTTCCCACACCACACTCCCTTCCCTACCTAATCCAACCAACAAACAGCACACCTGAGTGAACACCATATTTTTTCTTTTTGCCTTAACCAGTGGAGCTTGCTTTCCTAAACGTGCTATGTTACATTCAGTTTCCAGGAATTAAGTACCACAGGTGTCTTCCTGTTCATTTGTGATTCCTTGGTAAAATGATGGGCAAGGAGACATGTCTTCAGTTATTTTCTAAATATAAAGCAAATCAAAAATACATAAATACCTTGTCATTGAAGAGCAAACGTCCAAATAATTGTTTGGCCTCTTCTAGGCTCCCTTCTAGATAAACAGCTCCTATATGAGGAAAACAATATATTCAAGTGCAACAACACATTAGTTCTTAGAAGTTTACTAAGTACAAGTTACTCAAAGGTCTCTGCTGCCTTTACTTCCCATATATTTATTTAAAAGCATGCTGTGTTAATAATCAGAATATCTGTTTTTGAGAAATCTGAAGCACATTAAACACGAGCATAAATCAACGGTTGTAAAATGCACAGAAAAAGCTGACACTTAATTGAGTGACAGAAAATGATATACCCAATGAGCAAAGTTTAAGCAAATTAGGCTAGAAGCAATCTATTTCTAGAAGTAGTTTCCAGTTTTCCAGCAATCTATACCGTATATGTATTCAATAATGTCACTGTCTACATTTCAATAGCCAGCAAATAGTTTACATTTATTCTGCACTTTCAACATTATATTCTGCATATAAATGTCAGAACTATTTCAAACCTCAGTGTCTCCTCAGCATCATAACGTTATCTCCCTTAATTGCAACTCTCTCTATTTCTAGAGATTAGTTGTACAAATATATATATTTTAACTGCATATGCAGCCCTCACTAGCCCTCCACCTGCCCATTAGTAACAAACTGCAAAATTTGTGTTAGATTAAATTTTTGATATAACATATGCACTCTATCTGCACAGGCACTTTTAAAACTCAAAATCGGCACTTTGTTCCTTGATTATCTTTATAGAAAAGCTTCTGAAAACCTCAAGTTAGTCCTTGTACACACATCTGTATAAAAGCAAAGGGAATACACAGCTACAGGAAGAGCACAGAGCAAGGGAGTCAATGTTCCCACATGAAGGGAGAAGACTCTGCATTGCTCTGCTTCCACCTCCATCCCCCTTTTTAATGCTCTCAGCAGGTCAACTACTTTCTTTGGACTCTTTGGAGAATGGTTTCGGGGTTTATAAGAGCATCTTGCCAGAGGCATGTTGACAGCACTGAATTCTAAGCAGGTCCTAGGCAGTCTGCTTACAGTTTTGCTTATTATTTTCATCACAGGGAAAAAGCACAAGACTTCTAGAAGGGTTCTCAAATAGGAGCTCCAGAGCCCACATACATTTTTACAGTCCCTTTACAAGTTCCCAGATTTTAGCTATGGCCCTGACAAAGCCTTACTGCTCAATTAGCTTCATGAACAACTTCATATTGGATTTAAACAGCAATCCTGCTCTCAGAAAATCTCAATGCCTGCCAAATAGTCCTCATCACCATATCCCAGACAGGCTGAAGTATATGAATGAAGCCACAGATACATATCTAGTGTTCCTCTCCTTTTTTAAATTATTTTTTTATTATTTATTTTTAAAGATCAAAACACTCGAAGAAAGCAAAATAGAGTTAGAAAGACAACTCCTGTTTCTTGATAAGATGAAATGTAATTTGGCCCAAGGCAGAACACACAAAACTTGCTATCTAAGCCAGCTGTGATCTGTTTTTTCAAAGCAGAACAAAGAGCTTTAGGATCCTGTATGGAATATAAAGACCTGGAACAGGGCTAATCCATTTCTATAGCTCATATCACATACAGCACATTTGTATGACTATGAAGACAAATCAGTGAAGTTTAAATTGTTTCATGTATTCAAACAAAGATTTAGAAAATGATGCTATTTAAAACAGTTCGCATGGATGTAATGGATCAGACTTCCTCCTTTCTGCTTGCTGATTTTGGTAACTGTTGTCAGGTCTTCCTGACCTCTCCCATGTAAACTTATTCACTAGCACAGCCAGTCACTGATCAGCATGTCAGTGCCCAGCAGCAAAATTGACACAGCTTCCCTTTATCCTCAGCCAGTGGGTTTTGGGAGCTTTATGACATGAGTCATGGCATATTGCCATGCCTTTTTTTTTTTTTAATTATTTGGAAGGAAAATGAAAAGACCAAAAAAAGATTTACTTGGCAAATGTCACATTTAACCCACAGGAGAATGTTACCAGGGCACAGATGAAGTGGGCTGGTGCACTCTGAAAGCAAGTCACAGATGAAAATTCAGGGCTGATGTGGGACCCCCATTATTAATGGAAGCAGCGAGCCTCTACTTTTCCTGCCAGGCCATGGTGAACAAGCTGCTCCTGCCCAGAGGACTGCACGTGGCAGGCCACAGCATGCATGAGGAGGGAAATCCTCCAGCAATGGGTGGAAGTGCCATACCACAATATGAAATGGGTGCATCTTCTGCACTTGAGAAGCAGGATACAGAAGACAAGATTTTTCATTGTAATACTGCATATTCATCATGTCATACACATGGAGTATGTACAGGAGATGAAAACAATGGAAATTTAAGAAGCTTTATCACCTACTCTTAGTAGAGCTACTCAGCACAGACCTATGTGCTACGTGGACATTAAAACATGGCTGTTTGTGCATACACACATACACATAGTTTACCTATCAGGGCTTCAAAGCAGTTGGCCATGGCATGGCGGAGATCCGATTCCCTGCAAAGGTCTGGACCATGAGCATAAAGCATGAATCGATCTAGTTCCAGCTTCTGTAGAACGTGAAAAGAGTATAAAGCCATGGTTATAGAAGTACAAGAGTACGAGTTCTAGTCACTAGAGCTCAATTACACTACTGTGATGCAGAAACTGCATTTGAAGGAACATTAAAGCTGTTCTCCATAGTTTCAGTACAGATGTAGGCTTTAAGTTTAAAATTAGAACACTTGTTTTCTAGTGGCAAGCAGCTACAGCGTAATACCATGGGAAAGCCAGGAATTATCAAACCAAAGATTCAAGGGAAGCCAGATCAAAACACATTACTAGTTAAATTTAGGAAGGAATTCAAGAGGAGGGCTGAGGGTGTGACAGAAAAATAGCCTGCTACCAGATGGATGTTACAGTGTGCCGTGTTTCTTGCTGGTAGTTTGCCCTCATGTGCTTTGCCTACAGAAATGCTGAAGCAGCAATCAAAGGGAGGGGAGTTAACGCTGAAGAAAAAGATTACTCCTACGAGAAGAGAACAAAGCAAGACAGTGAGTTACAGGAACTCTGACAGACACAATCCAGTAAACATCTGACTTTTCCTTTATGAGTTTCAACAGGTGGCAATACCAAAACCCTCTGGGCACTGAAAGCAGAACTGATATTTTAATCCACAGTGCCACCTAGCTTTCTTTTTCCTTTCAACTGTAAATCATTAACATTCATTTTTCCTAAGCCATATTTCTGCTTGCCAGTCAGAACCTAAGGTAGTGAGTCAGGTGCATCATATAATGTATGATAATTCTGCTATAGAAATGCAGGCAAGAGCTACTAGGTTCTCTTTCTGTATTCATCTTTTTGACACAAAACCTTTATTGAGATTTTTAAGGAAGAGATTTGCACATCTTGCAAAATTTGTATGAGAATAGGTTCTTCCCAAATGGGCGTAAGTTGCTACTGACCAATTTCTCATTAACTTTCAACTTCATCTTCCCAGAGCATATTTAAGAGGTAAAAGTAGAGAAACTAAGGTATTTGAGATGTGAGGCTTAGACAACTCAATTTGAAAAAAGGAGTCTTCCATTTCCAATGGGAGAGAACCTATTCACAGCTCCAGAACAATGGAAAATACCACTTACCACTTTATTCAGTGCAGGGAGCACTCATTAGTTAACATCAAAGTGGAATATTGTTTTATAACAAATTTAAAGTTTAGATTTTTTCATTTGTTTGCATTAACTCTTTTCTCCAATGTCTTAGCTTCATTTTCAGAGCTTGCATTCAGTATATTTTGCATATGCTTTACATCTCAGTTCTGATCAAGACATGGCTCAGATTGCTTTTAAAATTTCTGCTACAATGTTTCTTACAAGCTACAGAAATTTATCCTTTGATCCTCAATTAAAACAACATTCCACATGCCCAAGAGAACTTAAGGAATTGAGAAATTTATTGAGAAAGTAAACTGAGTGCAACATGGCACTGCATGGGGTTAATTAAGGGGCATGAAACCAGGATGGTCATATACAAGAGGAAAAAAGGGTAAGTTAGGAAATCAGAAATATATAGATATCTAATACTTACGGTTCTATCTAATAGAGTTTAAAAAAAAACGTTGCAATAAATTTTCAAAGATAGTCCATTTAGAACAGTAAGTATAGTGAAAAGATCTGGAAGAATATATAAACTTACTTGATTCAGACTTAAAAAAAATAAAGTAAATTCAGTGTCAGACAGTTCAATATCGTATTTAAAAATGAAGCCCCTGTTGAAATGTTTTTCAATCAATTCATGCCTATCTAAATCATTAAAGAAAGCTTTGGAGGAAAATGATTTTGTTCATTCCCTACCTTACACTTCTCCAGAGGATTCAGCAAAAAGGCATGTTAGAAATCATGCAGTTTTTGCGAAAATCTCAAGACTGTATATGATTGTTTAAATTATTGCATGAGTATGAACAGACAAGATTAAGAGAGACTTGAAAACCATCAGCAATACACAGTGGGGTGGTGGTGGGAGATGTGTGCGCACGTGCATGGCCTAATACATTATACCAGCAAGTCTCAGACTGTTTTTTTTTTAAAAATATGTTAACAATCAAATCTGAATAAGGGAATACCAAATTATCTATGAACATAGACTTAATGAGCTTTGTATACCATATTCCCACCTCCAGTATCACGTAGGAATACAAAAAGCTCCTGTCATTCACGGAATTAAATAAAATAAAAATCAGAGGCATCTCAATTTTTCCCACTATGAATGCTACTTTTCTCCGAAAGACTTTTTAACATTTTGCTCTTTCACAGTTCACAGCAAGTTTGAAGGTAACTGCCTAGGTGAGGGAGTGGATGAAACAAACTCCCCTACCACCACCCCTCCACTGTCTCTACTGCCTGCTGCCATCTTCTACCTTAATGCTCCACCAGAGAGTCCCTTTAAAGTCAACCAATTTTATTCCCCCCCTCCCCCCTTCTACTATCTATCTCAACATCTATGTTATTTAAAGTTAAATATAGAGGCACCTTCAACATAAGCATCCTAAAAACCTAATCTTCTGCTGGCAAAAATGACCCAACTATTCCTCTTAAAAACCTGCTCTGGGGGTAACACCAAGTCCTACTTCATCTCTAAAATTACTTACAAATTAAAAAAACCTCCTGTACCCTAAATTCTGTGCTCAAAACATGATAAAGGCTGATGTTTGAAGCAGACAGATCCCTCAAGAAGCAACTCATGCACTAATAGTCTCACATATGGGTTTCAGATACAGACACAGAAAGCATAGGAGTATACCTTAGCCAGCATGGCCAGATGCTGGTTCTGAACAATGGCGGTGCGGTATGTAGCTAGTCCTCCTTCCTCCAGAGTGGGAAACAGGTAGTACAAGTGGACACTGGAAAAACAAAATTAAATCAGATGCTGTCAGCATTTGGCTAAAGATGAACTGTGTACACCTCTATGGAACACTGCCTTCCCATCAGATCCTAGCTGGTAACACAGGTCCCTTTCGAAAGTGAAAGATCAGCTTGAAGGTGAAGAAGCAATCAAAGATTAAAACAATTCTCGATAATATTGACTGGGTAGCATGGGAAGCAGGGGAGAATGAGTGCTGCTTCTTTACTGGGCAGCACATAATTTCTAAACCCCTGCAGTGACAGGCAGTTACCTCATCTGAAGGCATCTACCAGCAGCAAAGGTATTACCTGGAGGATGCTGAGCAATAAAAGCAGGGGAGAACCATCTGGCTTGAACTCCGTGCCACAGGTACACCACAGTGCTTTACGATGATATTATTCAGCCTGGACCACCACTTGGGATTAATTTTGTTTTTTTAATTTTTTGATTTTTTTACAGTACTTTAGCAAATAATTGCTCTTAAATGCCAATAAAAATAGTCTGTTTAAAAACAACATTACCAAACAGATGCTAACAGAGCCAAAGAACAGGAATCAACAGTCTGTATTTATCAAATGCATGAAGTCATTAATACCACAAACAGAGAGAAAATGAGTTAAAGTCACAGGCGTTCAACTGCCGTTAATGATATTTATCACCATGAAAGTAATGTACTTCATTAAAAAACAAGAATTCAACAATACAACCAAGATCTGAGTAAAGGATAAATGATACTGACTACCTCTATATGGCTATCTAACCCACATCAAGAAAAGTTGAAGAGGGTTTTCAGAACCCCACAACTGGATTACATTGGGAAGAGAGCACTAATTATTAAAATAACTTATTAATCCACTAACAAAGAGAAAAAAAAACTGCAGGTGGATACAGGATTTAAGAACAAGAGTTGCTATACAACTTAGAGGCAATCTTATCAAGGATCATAATTCACAAAAGCAGAAGCCTGAAGTTGAGTTGGGAAAAAAGCTTCAGATTTAAATAGGTGTTTACTTGCTTTATTGAACAGAAACATAGCACAGTTTTTTTCTTAATTGAGACAAAAGTTAGCTCAGAAAGTCAAGCAATGGTTGATGAACAATGACAATGAAAAATGCAAGACAATTTATTCAGCAAGTCTTCCATCTTATCAGCAAGTATTGTTCTATAGGAGAAAAGGCCATGGGTTTTAAGGGCAGTGGAGACCTTTACAGACTAATAGCTTTTAATACTGAGTAGCTAATGGGTAGTAGAAGCTAGCAGTGAATGGAGATAGGGGCAATTTTGTTATTTGTATCAAACTTACTGTAAAGTTTTTCTTTACACAAGACTATTCTCCTATTAACAGTGGTAAAACAAAGCAGTGAAAATGGATAATCCTTGTTTCATAGAAATTGGCTGCCAGCAGAACCCACTAAGAGAACCCAGTGAAGGTAACTTTTATAATATCTTTGTGTTCACTAATTTCATAGTACTTGAAATGGACCAAAACTGGAGCTGTTCTGATGAAGCACGATTTTTTGCTTTTAGTTCTAAATAATTTAGATTTGTCCTCAACAATTTTATTTATATACAGACATTATGCAAGATATAGCCCTCATTACTGGAAATTAAGAGCTGCAACACATTCAATATTACCAATTAGTGTTTTTCACTCGCAGCTAAAGAAAAAGAACCTATGGAAACAAAATGGCATGCTAATAAAAATCTTTCCTGTAACAAATGGATACAAAGTTCAATTTGACTGTAGCTGAAATATTAATTTCTAAAAACCCCAATCAACTTTAAATCACATTCTGTAAAACAAACTCTAGTTTCTCATCTGTAGCATGAGAAGAATTTTCAGGAGGCACATGCAGATGTGCAGCTTGAAATATCAGGGGCAGGACTGCAAACACAGGTGGTGAACATACACGGCAAAGCTTCATAAGCCAAATGGTATGAGAATAACATACAACAATGAGGGCTACTAAAGAATTCCCCGTTTACCTTGTTAAGAATTCCACCACAGCATCTCCCAGAAATTCTAAACGCTCGTTGTGGTTAATCCTGAAAAAGGCAATTTAAGGTTCACTATTAAATAATTCGTGCTTGTAACTTACACAGTACATTTGGAAAAAGTTTGAGTTGCTTGCTAATCAGACATGAATAGCCATTCCTGCGGCCTCCCCCACCCTCTCTGGAGTATGAGGGTACAAAAACAGAGTAACTACATAAATCTTGAAACTCATGAGTGACAGTCTTTGAAATTTCTGTATGTTTCATTCTGAGCTATTGTCAGAGCACAATAAATGCAGAGAGGAAACTGTTGTTGACTGGCACTGTGTAAAGCCCTACTGAGAATGGGTTTCTTTGTCCATCATAGAGCATCAGGTGGTTGAAACAAATGACCATCTTCTGCCTTTTCTGGGCAACTAGGGAAATGTACATAATTAACACCAACTCCTGCAGGGTGTGGTGATTCTGCAAGACTTGTTGGTATGGCAGAGCTACAATGGAACAAGTACCTTCATTTTTCATGGCACCTTTAAACACCATACAGACATGCACCCTGTCCTGTTTTCTGTAATTTCATTTGAGCTCAAAACAAAGAATTGCTGAGCAAGATACATTCCAAGATACTGTAAAGTTCTACACGCTTTATATTCAGTGATTTCTTGTGATTGCTCCCAGTTTCCCTTTGTTTTGCATAAAGTTTCATTTCCCCCTGAACTCTCTGCCTGCTTATAAAACAAAGGACTAACAGGACACAGCGATCGCAAAGGAACGTGAGTTTGTCTTCAAATATATACAAATTTCTGCTCTACACCTCTAAGCATGTAATTAGTACTATTTTGACTTCACATGTGAATGTAACAGAATTAAGGCCATAGCCACAGGATGGTTTTGTATCCAAAAGATCTTTCAAGTGTTTGACAGCTTTTATGATAATTTGCATTCCCTCTACAATTATGTAGTTTGTCTGACTTCTGAAATAGCAGACCTTTGTTATGGGCTGAAAGAATTCAAGTACCTATGCTGTGTAGAACAATGAAGTGATGAATACAGAAACTCCACTGTGTAGTGACATAGCAGAAAATACAGGTCTTTCAAAGTCAGGATTTTATTTTGTGGATTATTTAATGCAAATGCAATTTAGCCTTATCTCACATTGTTTTACGAAGGCTGAAATAATCTTGAGATTGACTCTCAAAGAAAAGGGCACAGTCTAGCTGAAACAGCATTCGGGGAACACTACAACAATCATTTATTCAGAATTCATCTACTTCTGCTCCCTATTTTCCTCCAGAGTGATGGCTCTCAAAAGGCCCAGTCATAATCACCAGTTAACCAGTACACCTCATCCTCTAGTTCAGGCGGTAAGGAGACTTCACATGTAACCGTTTCTTGCATTATCCCTATCAGCTTTGTTTATTCAGTTTGGCTACATCTGGTGTCTGTAGCTATTAAGCTCAAACATTTATTTGCACGGAATTCTTAGCAGTTATTTAAACTATTACACTACAACTGTAATGATTCAGCTTTTTGTCCTCAGCTGTTTATGCGTCTCTCTTTAAACTGGACCAGTACACCAGCAAAGCCCATATCTGAGATCATACTTGTGTTAACAAGGTGCCATGCCAGGAAAAGTACTGCTATAAGGAAAGGTGATAGAGAATCCAATTTACAGCAATGATAACAGTAAAAGAACTTATTTTTCATTGTGCAGAAAGCAAAAGGTAGCACTTTAGCCCTCATTTCAAGGATAAGCAGAAATTATAGAATTAGCTTTTAAAACCTTCCTTAGGATTTCTCTGCAGGCAAACATTTACTATGTCACTGAAAAACAAAGTTCAGCGCATCCCCAGAAGATAAGTCAATTCCACATGACTCTCCATTTCAACTATTTGGCAAAACTGCTGCTACCAGTAAGTTGGTTGAAGTAACTCCTGCAACAGTTTCTCTCCTTGCAACTAGATCATAACTAACATGCTGTACAAATCTAAAAGCAATTATTTTTGTTACCTGGAAGGAGCTGGATCATCCTGTCCCAAACGGGACATAATATTTATCAAGGTGTTTATCCCTAGAAATATAAACAATATTACATATTATACAATAAGTACTATTAAACAATTGCTAATTCAATTTAAATAGATAAAATAATTACTCAAAATGGTACTTTGTGATTGCTATATGCAAAATCTTGCTGTTATTTAGAGCTCACTTACAGCAAGTATAATCCTTACAGATGTTTTCTAACTGACCACTGTCCCATTACAAGCAGCTTTTGTACGTTTGTGTTCAGAAAGCCAGATAGACACACTACCTCTGCATGAAAGACATTCTGAACGTTACATAAAAATAAAAAATTAGTTCTCTACATCTGAATATATTTAAGGGGTAAGGTGTATTTTAGAGCAGACACATTTTCATTTTAATAAGATACCTTTACAAAATATCCTCCAGTATACTTAACGATGTTGAATAGCAAATTAAGAAAAAAAATACTTTACAAAAACCAAAGAAAATACACTACCTCATTTATCTTGCTTTTTCTCATCAACTCAGTTGTTGACTAATTTCTAAAATCCAGTTGTTTAGAAAGATCTCACTGATTTGATTGTATGTATAACCATTGAAATCCTCCACTAAAGTGATCTCAGAAGAGCAATGGACAATGAAATAGTAACAGACAAAATTTTTTCTTACTGATTAAGAGGGAGGTGAGAGAAAATGGTAGCAGTGTAACTACATACCCTTTTTTCTCATATGCATATGGTGAACCTTTCTGTCTCCATACTTTGGCTGTCGAATTCCACAGTTGGATAAGGAATTTCTGGCATGGTCCGGATTCATTCCAAAGTTTAAGTGATGGCTTGGATGAGTCATGGCAAGCTGTATTATAGCACACGCAAGAAAATGAAGTCTTAGGTTTATTTTTTCAAATGCAATAAAAAATACTAGATTGGTAGCTAATAATTATTTTTTTTTAGTTTGAAAAAAAGCTACAAAGTGATGTTGTCAATTAGTAGCTTGGTTCCAGCAATTTAAACATAGGATGCACGATTTCAGATGTCAGAAAGAAGCAACACTTATGCCCAATCATCACTTTACCTAATTAACTTTCAGCTTTTTTTTTTTTTTTTTTTTTTAAGAAAAATTACCTTTGAAGGTAAAAGCATGAACTGTCAATTTGCCCTAACAGTTTTGCTTACCAGCTATGCTGACTTGTTTTAAATACAACTACGTTTGCTTATTCAAAAATATACTCATTCTAACATTGCAGGACAAATGTTCATATTAAAAACAGGAACAGTAAAGAGTATCTCAACTATTCACATATTTGACTAAGAGTATTTAAATATCAGTAAAGCTTTCCTACTTTCAAGTAAAAAAAACGAACAAGTACATTATCCCTGGCACAGTTATTCAAAGCAGGACTCTCAGGACTATAGAGTGCCACTCTTCAACTGAAAGTTAAGATCAATGGCAGAATTGGTCTTCTGTTTTAAGTTTCTACCATCTAGCATCATCACAAGCTTCCTCTGCTGCTGATACCAAGATTGCAAAAATGGCAGCAGGTAAAGGTACTCTAACTTGCTTTTACGACTCTCTGCAAACTCATTGTTGGGTGTGTATATGCAAAGAAAATGTATATTATGCATGCATAGATGTATACATTCATATACCCCTTACATAAGAGATACACTAGCAAATTCAAGTTGCAGAAAGTTGTTTCTGAAACACTTGCAGGAATGTTGCTGCAGGCTATAAGCAAAGACATTCCAGTAGCCCTATGCACACTTCATTCAAACACTGGCTACAGCTTTCCAAAAACAAGATTTAGAGAATTTTCAGTTGCTGGGAATAAAATGATAGTCAATCAACAGTAAGAATTTTCTCCAAGTCCTTTTTAGTTCCTCATTAATGTTAGTAAGATTGTCATAATTGCATATTTTCAACTTCTGCTCCATCTGTACTGGATGAAACACTACCTTGCCTGAACTGTTAAGCTAGCATATTCTTTCTTACCCAGTCTGTGCTTTAAAAACAACACAATATGACAGAACATGTGAAAATCAATGCAAAACTATACATCTGTTATTTTCTATGCACAAATGTTAAAGGTGCTATATAAATTTTTTAACAAGTCTTTCCTGGAACAAGTTATTGTGTTTTAAATAAATACGCACAGGGATCAGCAGTAAAGAGTTGTAACATTTATTATAACTAAACATTAATTTGACCGATGTCAACATACTTCATTTTATGTGTTCTCCCCTTTTCAGCTGTGATGTGTTTTTTAGTTTGTGTCTTTCGTCTCAACATTTCAGATTTGTCACTGCGTTTTTATCTTTCATATTAAAACCAAGGCAGCCTGCAAACAAAATCTACAAGAAAAACCTACAAGATCCCCAATGTTTAATGCAACTTTCAGTAGGACTAGCCCTACAAAGCACCTTTAAGAAAGCAGAGAAACTATGAAAAAAAATCTCAGCAAGCCTTGACTTAAAATTCTTCAGGAAGTTTAAGGTCTACATCCATGTATAGAAACTGCATTTTCTGAACTTTGGGAAAATTAATTGTTTTTCAGCCCCTACCACAGTCAGTGGAGGGAGACTGGGTATTTTAGGGAGAGATCTTGAACAGAAGCCCATTTTCCTTCAGCAACTTCAGAAGAAACATATGGGGAAAGGGACCACCATGCCAAAAGTCAGTCTTCTGGATCTTCTGGAGCTGACCAGTTGCCACACACACACTTACATAAATGGCTGGTCAAGCAACAAGGATGTATTTAAAACAAATACCAACCCCCCCCCAAGTCCCTGCCTTTGTTTGTAAATGCAACATTTCATTACATACTTCTAGAAATCAAGAGCTGAACAGAAGTTTGCAAATTCCTTGCACTAGCTATAAGTGTTGCCTTTTCATTTTGCATTTAAGTTACTCTTCTTTGGAATAACAGGCTATAAAAGGAAAAAGCAAGGCACCGACTCATCTGCAGTAAACCACTATCCATCACAAATAAGTAAAATAACGAGTACGGTACCATCAAGTCTTTTCAGTAAGACTATTCTTTTTCTTCTACACATTACAAGCACATCCAGGTTTACCACTGAGCAAAGGCAGGTGGATGTCTACATTCACAATAGATGTGTTAATTTAAAAACCTGTTGGAATAACTAAAACTTTTGAAAGATTTTCAGTGCAAATGATGAAGGTATGGCAAAGCAGCTCATTTTCATGATTACATATAGAAGAGAGGATTACGGATAAACTAAATTTTAGGAAGACAAAATGGCAAGTAATTTATTTTTGTATAACCTACCTGCAGCAAGCACCTATCTCGAAAAGTGTAGCCTATCAATTTGTCCAAATGCATCAGACACTGATGGTAGCGAATATGGTGGGTGAGAACAGGAAGCATCATTGCGTGCTAAAAAACAATAAGGAAAAACATTCATCTTCACTGCACAGAATACAGTGTTGACTAAGCTATAAATACAAACATCCCATTTGTCACAACATCCATTGTCTTGGTTTAAGTGAGAAAAATAAGAAAATAATGGTTTCCCAATCCCCATCACCAGAACACTTAGTTAAGTTGGATTTGTCCACCTGCATAATCACAGTGAGAACATTCCCCTGCCAACATAAACAGAATAATTGCATAATAAGTTTTACTGAAGTATTTTGAATGAGGAAAAACATCTAGTCACCAGCAGGGTCAAATTTTCAAGAACCCGTGACTGAACACAATGCTAGATGCTTCAGTACCCTGCAGTTTCAGGTTAGTACCAGAGAAGGACCGACCACCTCCCTCGGCCCCATATAACATTAGAGAACATGTAAACCACTTTAAGCTTCTTTTAACAAAGAAAAGTAATTTTCAAGCACAGTTATTACTACATTAATTCTTCTTCAAAGGAACTGAAGTTAAGGGCTTTTTGAAGTGGTACAACCTGGCGATTTCTGGGATTATGTGCTAAAAATATTGGAAAGGTTGCTGTTTTACCATCTAGGACAGAAACTTTTCTGTTGGGGGAAATTTAAATAAAAATTAAACTTATGTTGCAACAACAACAGTTCCCTCTTTCAGAGTTTTAAAACTAATTCCACTTAGTGTTACTGATTGTGGATGATCTGGATGGGAATGATACCATTTACCAGTACAGTAGTATGATGATTATCAATATCAAAACCCTTGCATTGGAGTGAAAAGTGAGAGCGCTACAAGAATTTATGCGACTGCTTTTGTGACACTGATGTCAAATTTCAGTTGATTCCTATGAGTTGCATTTCATGAATATATTCAAAAGAATAACATGTTTTAAGGGAATTAAAAATATGAGGACTATCCATATTAATTTCATAAAGAGGAATATATTATGATTGCAGATGATTAATGTATAGTATGGAGAGATGCAAAAAAGCAAGCATACAAATCAGATGATGTATAATTTATGGAGTAAGTGATGTCATGGATTTCTGCATGCCATTAAAGAAAGAACAGCAGAAGAAAACTTGTGAAAGTTACAATACGGCAAAGGTTTCTGTTCAACTAAGAAACTGCTGGAACCAAACACGTAACAAAGGTAGCAATGGAAGCAAGTGGTTAACAGCATGAAAGAGGCTCTCTGGATCTCTGAATAGCAGAAAAATGCAAAACCACAGCAAGCAAAACAAATACGTCCAAGTGAAACTTTATTTTGTTCACGTCACTCATTTAGAGTTTTCGGGTAATATAAAAGCTGAGGGAACACACCTCTTATCTCCACATAAACTCACATTTGTGCTTCATGGAAGGAATTAGTTACAGTAAGTAAAAACGTTGCTTCACAGGACAACTGCTTCCCTGCCTGTATGTTCCCCTGCGCAGGCTGCCAGACAGCAAAGCAAGGTTTGATACTGTTTACACTGAGCAACCAATACATATGGTCCAAAGTTTGAGACTGGAATATGAAGCTTCAGGTTGTATCAGCTGTTCTGCAGTGAACGAGGAATTGGCATCTCCCTGGGAGGCACGTAGAAGGTCTTTAATTTGACTCTTGTAGTTATATTGACAAACTGCTGCTTTCATAGCACTAAATACTTGATTGATTCAATTAATGTGTGTCATGATGGATTATAGCTATTTGATGTTTCTGATGTTTTATTTATCTCTATAAGAAACTGAAATGTAGGCTTTAAAACTGTATTAGGCTCAAGAATGGCTAGTGATTAAAAATTCTCTTTAAATTGTATGGCTATAGGAGTTAGCCCATAACCTTGGTACTTGAAGCTGGTTATAAACATACTAGTAACTTTTATGTATATGATTCTAGCCTTTGTTGCCTATTCTTTTCTTGCTGCAGCAGGCATTGCAAGGCAGAAGACTCTCCCAGATGTCCCCAGGGCCGTCCCCCAGCTTGGCAGGAGCCAATCTGCCAGTGCAACTCTGGCCTGAAGCTACCAAGAAGAGTCAGACAAACTGATGTATTTTGAAATGCATCGCTTCTCTCCTCACCCTAAACACCTAATGCAGCTGTTGAGGGCATGCCAGCAGCAGTACAGGCAACGATGGGTGGGTATCTTCTTGGTGGGACCCAGTCTGCAGAGTAAGTGCTGCCCATCTCAGTGACCAAGAAGTGCATTTCACCTACTGAACAATTTTAAATAAGCCTGGCAGAAGACAGCCATTACACATTTTCAGAATATTTCACTTGCCTTTATTCCTCCCTCCCTCTATGAAGTTCATTCTGGAAGTCACGAAGATGAGTATTACAACAGCTATGTTGAACTTGGAGCAACTTTAAACTGTTAGAATGACTTAAGCTTCAATCTTCTAATCTACAATCCTTTTAAAAACTAAGGAAAATCAGTATTTTTAAATCACTGCACTTTAAGTCTACCTACAGAGTTGATTTACATGTATTTAGGTTTAATCTTTTTTAGAAAAAAACATGCAGCAAAAATAGCAGTCTTTCATTTTTACAGATTTACAGTCTGCCTACTCTTGACCTCTCAAAGAAAAAAAAAATCAAAGGACTTTCATTGTAGAACTGCCTGGTTTAGATGTTCTGGCTGCAGATGTGCAGTTTTATTCCCATCACTCTTGGGTGATTTGTTATCCTTCAATAGCAAATGAGAACAAAAAATATCCAATGATACATTAAAAGTTGAATCTTAAAAGTTATTATGAATAACAAAAAACTTTCAAGACTCCTAAATTAGGAGTTTATACTGTTTCCTTAACTTGTAACAGATACAGTTTACAACAAAAAATAGAAAGGGGCTATAAATTTCCTCTGCTACGTGAGAGGATACTGTTCAACTATTCTTTGACTTCAGAAGCAACTGTAGAATCAAAATAAGTGTATTACACAGGAAAAAAAGCAATTTTAATTATTAGCATTTTTCTCCCATTCAAATACCCCCTCTGGCCTTATCAAGGTTCCAATACATCAACAGGATTTCTAACTAAACCTTTCCCAAGTCACCCTTAAGTTTTTATTTCATACCGTTAATATTGATAATTTTTTTAGCCTGTAATTCTTAATCAACATCTCTGAAACAGCAAAAATAACCCAATTATACTACTAGTATATTTATTTGGCTGATACACTTACTTGAATTTTGCTAATACATTGTTAGACAAATGCATTTTATTATATTTAAACGTTTTGTTTGTAATCAAAGTAGGTGGCTGCCACCTGCTTTGGATTAGGATCCAGCAGAGATTTGCACCTTGAAAGTTTCATGCGTTTGGAACATTAACTTATCTGAAAGATCTTCCTACTGAGGGTCACCCTTTTTTAATCCATGTATGTTTTTTTTCTTTCAAGTAAAAAAACACTTTGTGCTACAGTAAGAAAAAAACATCTCTAAATATAAAGTTATCTTAAACTAAAAATATCTAATACCAATCCCATTGATGAAAAAGCCCTTGATATTCAACACTTGACTCAACATACGGTTGATAGAAGTCAAGGCTACTGCATTTGAGACCTCCAGGTCTCAAATTTGCCATTCTTGGGTCCTGTCATCCCCATCCCTGCCCCACTTCATGCTAGTCAAGAGTAGCAAGCTACTGCAAGGAGCTGGAAAATTACACCTATAAAATAGCTTCTTGGGGAGGGTGTGTGTGTGTGCATGGAGGGGGCTAGAACAGCTCCCTACAGCAACAGATCATGCAGAGGCAAAGGTATTAATTTCCAGTGGCTGGTTCTTCAGCACAGAATCATAGCAAACCCTTGCAAGAGGTAAGTGGCAGCAACTGAGAAAAACAATACATCATGCATCTCTGCAGTTTAGTCACCTGGCAGACGTCGGAGCGTATCCCTGTTTTCCAGAATCCCTGGCTACTCAATTCAACAGTCACTTCACGTCTCATTGTGTTCTTCTGCCGGATTTTCTGCAGTGCTTCCTAGACAGGAAGAAAACACAGCTCCTGTGAAGAACTTTCTACAATATAGCAGCATCAAAGCATGCACGTGCATTCGCAATATTTAAGGTTCACTTTTGGCAAACAGTCTCTAAAACTATTCTAAATCTTGTAGCTGCCAGCCACAGACCATGGTGGATATGGCGTACAATGCAGACAGAAGATTTTATCAGACCAAGAAGACAAAGGTGACTAGTTTTTGTTGTAGATGACAAAACAAACTAGTTCTACCTGTAACTTCTGAAGTCGTGCATACACAAGCAAGCTAACATCCTTATTATTGAAACACCTTCTTTACCACTGTGCAAAACAACCTCTTTAAGTCTATGTCCATGAGTATTCCCAGTCTGAAACATTCAGTAGGTATAAGGTATTCAACAGATTAAATAACAGAAAGGCTGTTACATGACCCCAGCTACATCGTAACACTGTTGTCAGTACCCCCAGTCTGGGAAAGGGGTCAGCATTCACTGGTCCTGGATCCTATTATGATGAAATCTATCAATATTATTACAATTAAAAGTGTTTAAAATGTTTAAAGAACACAGCCTGTTTGATGTTGCATAGCAGTGTTTTTGCCTGTATAAACTATGGGCACTTAGCTTCTCTGACAGAGCCATTTTTAAAAAGTATTTTCTGTAAAAATGGAATGAAAGAAAAACCATTAAAATAAATCCCCTCCAGATCAGGATCTTCTGGTTCCAATACTACAGAGCCCCTGCAGTATGCAAACTCCCCACACAGCATGCACTAAAGTAAAGACACCCCCCAGAGCTCTTCCCTCTTCAGTCAAGAAGACTTTTCAAAGCTGCAACTCATCCTTCCTCTCCTTCTCCCTACAGGGCACACGCTCAAAGCCATCTCTTCCCAGTTCCCAGTCTGAAGCCAGTGAGCATCTCTGGGCAGGAACAGGCTGTGCTTTCCGCTCCAGAGAGACTCACAGAATGGTTCCAAGAGGCACATCTACACAAACAGTTTAATCAAACCTGTTTCTAGACAGTACTGAGATGTCTAGCGTAGGATGCTAGTTAGCCCAGGCTCCTTTCATGTGTAATGAAAGGGGATAAGCTGCTTCAGAAAATGCGTATCTCTCTCAACCAAAAGTTGAGAGTGAGCCTTAGGGTCCCAACTTATGCATCTGCTCTAAGAAGTTGAAGTTAGGTTAGAGCCCCTACGCACGACCTTGTCACAAATAACATCATGCAATCACATGTGGTGAATGACTGAGGGCAGAGAGGTGCTTACAGCACCACACCCCTTGGGCACTGTCTAAAACTTACATTTCAAGGCTGTGCCATTGGGTGCTTTCCAACACAGGCACGAGAGTGCTTGTGAGACCTCGCTGTACTTTCAGGCTGACAGGCTCAGGAACACTCCAGCGTTACTCATAATACATTACTCAATCCTTAAAAGCATGTGTACCAGTTAGGTGCAGCCCTACAGCTCCTACTGTGTTATTGACACCTCCATTAGCAGGATGCAGAGGTTATCCTCGTGTAAAGCTTCTGCTTCAGCCCCCCACCTCTCTCTGATTGCAGACAACTACTCGAGAAACTCATCATCCTAAATAGCCTAGAAACAAAGACCAGAACACCACACTGTAAATACCACCAGAGGAACATTTTTATCTTTCGAAGCTAAACAATCACCGCCCTACAACCAATCCACTACCCTTTTACACAAGCCATCCATTAGCCACTGATAAAAACATGTCCAAAACACAATGGTCCTCTCTTCCACTTGCTCTCCTCTGAGCATGGAAAGCTGTAGCAAAGAAAACCATCTCCTATAGGGTCCAATTTTTTTTTTCTTAAAAATTGTGGCACTGGTGAATTTTAACCCTGATTTTTCCCACACATTTACAGGGAGGGAAGCTAAGGGCTTGTTTAACACCAGCTAAGTTTAACATCAACTAAGACTCTTTGCCATGCAACAGCATAATATGCTTTGCGGTAGTAACAAAACCAAATAGTGTCAAACAGCTACAGCTACCATAACTACGGACACAGAATTAGCAAATTAGAGGCAATTAAAATAATGGCCTGGCTTTTTAATAAATAAAAACACACCACCATCCATCCTGTACCAAAGAAGTTAATTTCTCCTCTATTAATTATTTATATAAGTTGTCCAATGTAGAGTGCCCGATAGACAAGTCACCAGACAAATGCAAAGCTTCAGTATAAAATCTTAGATGATGGATACCTTAGAGCAGGCTACTTTTGTCTACACGTAGGTGACTATTTTTCTAATTTTAATTCCCAATTGGTTGAGCATTTACACTTTGGAATTGCTTATTGCTCATCACTCTGGGGGAAAAAATATTCATACACACGCCTATCATTAAATATTATTAAGAACAACCAGATTATCCCAACTGTTTAAGGTGTTCTGTCTACCACTCAAAGATCTTAAGGAATTCACTGAGATAGCCTAATAAATTAGTTTAAACCTATGCACAAGCGTGACAGTTTTAATCTCAAAAGAGGAATATTTAAAATTATGAGATGCTTAAAAGAGCATTCTGAAATGAAAAGTCCTTCTTTATGCTAATCCTGAAGCCATTAAAGGCAAGGGCTGTAAAGAAGTTATGGTTCCACAAAGATCATTTCTGTAATTGGATAAAAAAAACTTGAAGTAGTATGAGAGTTGCATAAAAGGAAAAAATGAAAAAATCCATTCACTAACAAGAAAAGATAAAAATAAAATCTGTATTAACAGCCTCAGAAGAAAACCTTTTGTGAAGGATTTCTATTGTTTCCATAAAAAGGGCACTTATACAGCTTCACTCCATCCTGAATTACAGTGCCCAATTATCAGATATGGGAAGGCCCAGCATACCTCTCTCTGTGATAATTTCTGTTTATCAGCCTGTTTGACTTTGGGACTGTTAGCCAGCAGGTGACGCAGCTTCACATAACTCTTCCACAGCTTTTGGTATCTGAAGGACAAAACCAGAAAACAAGTATTTTAGTTGATACAACAGAAGCGTCTTGCAGTTTGGCCTTCTGAATTCACATAGACACGGATAATCTACAAGTATCTTTTTGCTCAAAAAATCTCAAAGCATTTTCCAAGAAAGGTGACAGCATCCCTACAGTTGCTATTGATGCAGACACAGCAGCATAGAGGAGGCATCAGGGTGCAATGTGAGGTGAACAGCAAAGCTCAGGGGAGAACACAGGTCTCCCAGATACCCACCCATCCTCACCAAAAGGCCACCTCTGCCTGCTGAAAAGACTTCCCCATAGTGCAACATCTCAATTCAGGCAGAAGACTCCCTCTTCTGCATAAGATTCCCCTGTTGCTCACTGAGAAGTATTAACATTTTCCAAGAAGTGTCTGTCCTTACACTGGCTGAAACATTTTAATGAAGCACATGAAGAGAAGGCCTACGAGTCACAAGCAACACAAGCATTCTGTGAATAGTGAAATGAAGCTTCTGTTCATGCACTACAGGAACGGAAACTAAAAGCCAAGTTTTCTGTGGCTAGTTCATACATAAGGTTCCTGGTTTTTACCCAACCATCTTGCCTACTTGCATTTTGGGATGGTCTAGTTAGACATTAATTTAGGCAACAGATTTTTTTTTCCTCAGTGGAAGCCCCTCTGTTATCTAGCACTGATTTCCACAAAAGAGGATATTTAAGCCCCAAAATGAGAACTTAAGACTATCAAGTAAAATATATGTTTTCCTATTAATATCACTGGAAACAACTGTGTTACTGGAGTTATGTTTGAGAAATAATAAATAGATGACAATATGACAAAAGTTCTGTATTAGAACCTCACGAAGAAAACATACTACAGGAAATTTTTTCCTGGGCATTATATGTGCAGGAAACACATGCACCAGAGTTAAGCCTGAGTTATGATGACACCAGAGGTCTTCCAAAAAAAAATGTTTTGTTACTTTTATCAAAGAACACCATGTAAATTCTCCAAGCAGCTCTAGGAAAGAAAAAAGAGCCATGGAAATCTTAAAGAAAGTTAAAACATAAAACATTGGATTAGTAATCTCTGTGGGTTTTTATTGTTTTCAATTAAGAAATTCAGCATCAAAATAGAAGTGTTTTTTACATTCTTATCTAATTATTTTCTTCTTATGGTTAAAAAAAACCTAAAGGACAATGAGATAAAAAGTCGTGCCCAGAGCCAAAAAGAAAGTATGTTACTGTCTGGGTAAGCACCGACTCTTCCCACCCCTGAGACTTATCTGCAATTAACATGCAAGTTTAAGTTCACATATCAGCTTTTTCCCCATTCTCAACTTATCAAAGTTAATAAAAAGAGGTCAATATTGTGCAGAATTTCACAAAATCTGTAACACTAAGTCACAAGCCTTTCAGACTAAGAAGGTATAATTTGCTCTAAATAAAAGAGCACTCCTATACACATCCTTGACAACCACAGTGAAAACACTAAGGTAAAAAAATTGCTGATGATACAAAAGTACTCAGAATATTAAATCTAAAATCCCCAAACAATTGTACAAGAATGTGTGTCATACATGCGCACTGGAATAACTGGGCCTCAAAACTGCAGGTGAAATTCAATGTCGTTAAATAGCACTGATCAGTAAGAGGAAAGAGCCAACCTTAACTATACATGCACAAGAGATGGGCTCTATTCTCTGTCATCATTCAGAAAACAGACCTGTGAATCATTGGAAGAATTCCCTGAAAGTGTCATAAGGTACAAAAACTTCTAGACTTCTAGAATAAAACCCAGCAATTACTTTTATGCCACTATACAAATCCATAATGAAACAGTATTCCCTGCTCTGCATGAAGTTCTGCTTCCCTCTTCACTCTGTTCCTATACCTGTAAGGATAGGAAAGGTACATGCAAAAGTAGTGAATGCAAAATCTCCCAAGCTAAAAGAAGCAGACAGACTCAACCCTTTAAGTCATAAAAAAAAAGATGAAGAAGGATATGACAGAGAAACATAAGCATCATGAAGAAAGAAAACAGGAAATGGCTACATTATACGTTACTAGATGTAAGACCTGGAGAGCATCTAATCAAGTCATGTAGATGCTCCGAAGAAAAAAGAAATTCAATCTTTTTTTTTAATATAATGTACAACAGCACTCAGAAAGTGATTACCTGGAATCTTCTTCCTGTCAGTACACTAAGAAGGTTCAAGCAGTGATTTGAGAAATTTACAAAAGGTAGGTTCACTCAGGCCTGCTAAACAAAATGATCTAAACATGGCCTCTAGCTCACAACTCCACATACTGCAGAGCCTGAGGAAGGATGTGTTTTCCTTCTTTCCTGTTAATACTATTCTCTGGGGGAAAAACAAACAAACAAACAAAAAAAAACAACCCACAACTGACTTCTCAGAGAAATAATACAGAGCTAGACCTTTGGTCTGACTTAAAGCTGTTCTTGCATGTGCATGCACGTTTACTTCAGAAGATCCTGAATTAATCCAGAAGAAATTACACCTCATTCTCTAATTCACAAAAGCTAGTGTCCAATACCATAAGCACTAAGCTTTGTATTGGACTTGATAAGCACAAAAACAAGCCCTATTTAAGTCACAAATGACAACGTTAATGAGTTTCTGAATGAAGATGGAAGGAAAAGCATCTTACTGAGGATCTCCAGCGTAGCTGAGTTGAGCAGGTCGTATCCCAAAGTGGACAATAATGGGGAAAGTAATTACATCAGGATTGAATTGTTCGCGGTCCAGTTGATCAATACGAACTGAGCTGGGTTTCTAGGAAAAAAACAAAATATACCTAATTGACAACAGTTCCATGGAAAATTTATTGCCTCTAGCCCACACTGTCCAGGAACCATGAAGCAGCAATATTCCAAGCTTATTAAAATACACGTAAAACTAATCATTTATATTATAATCAATATTTGGCGATGGCAATGACTGAAACAAAGTTAATTAACTTAGCTCTCCCAGCGAAAAAAGGGAAGACTATTTTCATTTTGCAAGTTAGAAAATCTACAGTTTTATTATTTCTGAGAACCTAAAGCAGCTTTCTTCGGTTGAGCATCATACTGGAAATAAAATCAGGATTAGCATTCTGGCATTCAGGCTCCCCCAAGCCTGAGCACTTCTCTAAGATCAGGTTACCTCTCTGATTTAGTTCTTTTCCTTATTTCCCAGTGTAAGTGCAGAAATTATTAGATCAAATCACACAGACTAAGTGATATAAAAAATTTAAAAAGCATCATGCTACTCTTAGAAAAGGCTCCCAAGCTGATGCATATAATGAGGAATACAGTTTTGTATATTAAGGAGACTTTTGTCCTTTTTACATTTCAAAACAGAAGGGTTTTTTTTAGTTAAAAAGGACAGCATAAGAGAAAGTGACTTTCATTTCACCTTTAAAAATGCAGAAAATGAGTTATTACACATCGTTGTAGATGACATGCTGCTTACAGAGCTCTTGATCACCCATCTAACATTAAAAAAAAAAACTCGGTTGAAGTTGCAGTTTGTCTCCAAGTAAATATTTTCTCCATTATCTTCCAAGCTGCTTTGTTATGTGCCTGCTTACTCCCCACTTTGCAATCAGATGTATGAAGCCGATACTTTCTGCTTGTCTAAGGTTTCAGAAAAAGGGCATTACTTCTAGTTACCTGCACCTCAAAACTTCTAATTCAGCACTGTGAATTTCTCAAAGACAAGTTTCAGAGTTACAAGAACAGCTCCCACCATTCTCTTCACAAAACAATAAAAATTGTGTCAAGAACAAAGCTTTCACCCTTCAAACCACCTTTGAAGAACTGTTCACAGGAATCATTTTCTGCATGGATAAGCAAAGCCTATTCTAGAAATGAAGGCAAACCTCCTCAGGTGGCAAAACTTCCAATCTATTCTAAAAAAGAAGATTACCTAAAACTTGGACTTTCAGATAGAAAAACATTTTCCAAGGGAAAAATACTTATCAGCTTCCCTTTGGGTATGATGACAGAACATAGCTACATCTTCCCATTAAAAAAAAAGTTGCTCATGCTGGCAAGTTGAAAAGAGATGAAAAAGGGTTTCCCCACAGCACTTCCAATAAAAGAGGAACAGGACAGTAAAATCTAATGAAAAACAGGAACGATTTCTAGCAGGTATAAAGTAGATCTCTAATCCAGAGCTGAAATTCCCGAGGTTTTGTGAGTTTTGCAGAAAGACAAATTGAAAAGCTTCATTTTTTTTTTTTAAACTTGACACAAGTTGCTTGCTGTCCCGTTCTCCCCCTGCCCCCTTAACATTAGGAATGAGGAAATGAGGAACTCCCCCCCACCCTCTTTTCTTTAAGAAAGCAGCCTTGCTTCACAACAATTCCTCTGAGAATCAGGAAGGCAAAATATGGTTAACGGAACACGTAACAATAAGTATATTGAATATACTGATTTATGTTAAGACTACAGGCAATATTTTCCTATATGTTCCACATTCTAGACATGCGAAGATAATGCAGATATAGTATAAAAGTATGTTAAAAATATATGGATTTGTACTGGCAGAAAAAGCAGCAGCATTTTAAAAGAGTGAAGTATTAAAAAGGATTAAAATCTGAACATTTAAATCTCTTCCAATACAAATTTTTACTGAACTAATGAAGAACTATGAATAAATTACTTTTAAATAACGGTGAGCTATTTATTGGTAGTTGTTAAATGGGACATATGCCTATCAATTCCCCCATCATACATATATACACCTCATTTTAAAAAAGAAAATACATAGACAGTCTTTTCACAAGAGAAATTATTTCTGAAGTGACATTGTGGAGGAGAGCAGCAAAATAAAATTTAGTGGTTTTACTTTGTCGTGTCAAATGCATAAAATTGAATTTAAAAGTTGTCTTTTACTAAAACAGTTTCACATTGTCTCTGTTAGAACTGTTTCATCTTCTAACATTGTAAAATGCACAGAAAACACTTTCACACCATTTTTCACTTTCATTGTCAATAGAATATGCTGCAATGAACAGAAAAAAATCCACAAACTAAGAAAAAAATCTTTGCAATCTTGAGAGAAAAACATGTTCCAAGGATGACATTATAACATGACAACGTTTCAAAGTGTCGCAGATTTCCTTTATGCTTACATATTTTGATGTCCACACACATCTTTAAAAACATCTTGTAGAACACAAAGTTTGTCAATAAAAATCATGGGAAATCAAAGTTAACGCTACCACTCAAACTGTGTTGCCTTCTGCATGAAGGCATTTAGTTTTTTGAGTGGTGCACAAAAGGAGCATATAGACATACCCTCATGCTAAAGAAAAAAGAGCAAGCTTTCAGCTAGCTGAAGTCAGCATATCATCAGCCAAACCACTGAAGATATGTCATTAAGATGCTGAAAACATGCATACTACCAAGTACTCTGTATCACAGAAACCACAGGCAATGTTAAATTAAGCAATTAAGGCTAACAATTTATATTACAAGGTTCTACCTTCATTTTAACCACCTCCAGCAGAACTCTCAGTATGGAAAGTCCATGTGTTCTG
Organism: Cygnus atratus; assembly: GCF_013377495.2. Taxonomy (NCBI): domain Eukaryota; kingdom Metazoa; phylum Chordata; class Aves; order Anseriformes; family Anatidae; genus Cygnus; species Cygnus atratus. The sequence goes on from NC_066363.1 coordinate 78,919,495, forward strand.
TATTTCATACTCCCACACATGGTCTTATTTTCCTCAGTGTAGGAAGTTTTAGCCAGAAAAAAACACTCAATGAAATGAAGGGGAAAATAATCTGATAAATTATGATTAACTTAAGGTAATTTACTAAATGTAATGCTGTCGTACTTAAAAACAGAGGCTTGAAATATATATATCTAGAAGGGTGTCATGGCTTCAGTCTTGGAACAGATTCTTCAGTCAGCACACAAAGCTACCCTTTAAGCACGATTCCAATTCATTTTTTTCCTCTCACATGTTGTGCAATAAAGGTGGAAAATGAAGTTAGAGAAAGGAAGGTCTTACAACATAGAAAGTTGCATGGCAGTTTAAAATGTGAGGTCTAAAACATGCCCATTACTGAGATACCATCTTTGTGATGCTGGCCAAACCATGCAAACAGAAGTCCGCAGTTTTTAGTGGACATCATGTAATTCTTGTGTCCCACATTTCTTAAGTACAAAATTTAGAAAAATGGATCAAATCTGCATACATATGGGATTTGAAAGAAGCTGAGAACTTATGCTTTAAATGCTAACCAGAAATTAAGGCCATTTAGGTTTCAAGTTTGTCACTGGAAATTAATAGTTTTGTTCAATTTTGTTCGCAAAATTTTTCGTTGTGAAAGCAGCATAAAAAATGATGGGGGGTGGAGAAAGCACAGAGGCAGAAACTTTTCTATACTCAGGGCAGAATCTATAGAGAGTATATTAAACAGAGCTAGGGAATCAAAAGAGGAACATGAAAGAAAATAGCAAATAATTACTAATTCTCTGGTTCTGTGAAAACAGAACAAGATCATGCACCAAGACTGCTTGAGAAAATATGAAAGCAGAGGAGAAAGTTACTATTTCCTATACTTAAAACATAGCTATTCCTTTTAGTGTACACATTGAAACAGTGCTTCCCTGGAAACCAGCCTTTTGGTAGCGCAGCATATGGTACATATCTCCCCAGGGTTGGAACAAGTCAGTAAACTGTTCCTATAGCAATCTGCAACTGCCACTGGTCAACTTTGCCCTTTCCAATTCAGACTGTAGCAGACTCCCCGAAACAAGAGATGCACACGTCATTGGCTTGTTAATGAATCAGAATTATTTGTTCTACCATGCCAGGGCTGGTGACAATCATCCCTTTGCATTCTTCTGCATATTTCTGCCATTCCAGCTCTTCCCACTGAAGCATGTTGGCAATCTCTTCTTCAGGCACCAGAGCTTTATTGCATCGTAACAAGTAGAGAAGAATCTGATGCATTGATAGTACTTCTTTTCCTCCATCTTAAAAACATAAATAAAATGCATTTCAGTTATTCAGTCCTAAAGCACAAGGGAAAGAAAATATGCAGCACATAAAATATTCAGATGAGAAAAATAAAATGCAAAATGTTTAAGCAACTTGACAAATAAGAAGGCAAATGTTTTAGTGATGAATAGTACACATGCATAAACACTTCTTTGCTAAACTGGAAGCAATAACGTTAACAGTAGCAAGAATAACAGTTTCATCTTACTGAATGCTGAAGTTTCTAACTCGCCTGAAAAACTTCTAAATGAGGAGGCAGAACAAATCAGCTACATTGTCCATTGACGTCTCCCTTTTCACACTTATCATCCCTTTTACAACACAAGTTAAAAAGCCTTTAGGCATTTATGCAGTTTTTTTAATGAACACTCAAAATTTTACAGGATCCTTCTGGATGAATGTAGTAAGTTATCCTTGTATATTGAATTTATCTATAGTGCTTACGTGCTGCACCTGCAGTAATGAAGGGTAAAGAGCCTTATGCTGTCTTCTGTCACTAAATGAATCGAGCATGTGTGAAAACTGCTAAATACTTCTGAGACCCCTGGAAACATGCACAGCAAAGGCTGCTTGCAAGGAATTAACACAGTATAATACACATCTGACCAGGTCCAGTAAGTCAGATATAGATGTTAACAGCAAAAGGTAAGTGATAGTCCTGACAGACCACCACTCAGAAGACACTGTCTGTTCATACAATCCAATCCAAGTTGGAAGGGACCTGCAGGGATCATTGGGTCCAACTCCTGGGTCCCCAGAGGATCACCCAAAAAAATCAGACCACGTGTCTGAGAGCACTGTCCAAATGTTTCTTGAACTCCAGCAGGTTGGGTGCTGTGACCACTGCCCTGGGGGGCCCGTCCCAGTGCCCGACCACCCTCTGGGTGAAGAACCTTATATCCAGCCTGAACCACCCCAATTCAAACTCAAAATTAAAACACTTTAGCCGTGTGTCTTCCTTCTTACTCATGTGAACAGACACACCGAATTTGAAAGAAGGAGGTCAGAGAGATTTGTACCAAAACCAGGGGTTAAACTCCAGTTATGCATCTTCAAGTTTCATCCCCTCAGAAGTATAAACATTCATTTCGCTCCCTAAGGGAAGCAAGATCATTACAGTCCTGCCACAGAGTACACTATTACTATACACACAATAAGGAATAGAAAAAGTAAAGCTTTCAAGTGATATGAGAATAATGCCACAGTACAAGGAATGTGATTCCAGGCACACACGAAGAGCCTTGCAGAACCGCAATGTACAGCAGCGCTGTGCAAGACGTCTCCCACAAGACGTGCAAGGGAACAAGCACTCCTCCTACTCTAGCTAGGATTGCAGCACTGTACTTTAACAGGAAAGATGAAAAGGAATAGTATAACTTGACCTGTTCGAATAATTAACCTCATTCAAGCTCTAAGAATCTAAAATGGGTAAAACATACCCCAAACCTCAATGGAAACAGAAAATATTTCTGAATAGCTACAGAGACATTTTTAAAATTTTCCTTCAAATTAAAGAGGGTCTCAATTTGCAAGACTTTTGTCTTTGTTTCAGTGACTGCTGGCTATGGGCTGCATCTTGCATAACAATATGAACTAGTTGACAGTGTGTAGCCTTACACACTGAAGACTGTACAGGAAGAACAGGTTTTTATAGACAGCTGTGCCAAATAGTAGTAGTTCAGAGACCTGACTTTTCTTGGGTCAAAACATGCAGTTGAAAACAGTTTTCTATCATTTTAATCTTCAATATATTCTTCATCAAAAATCTATGACAAAATCCAATACAGCTGCTATTCTGCATGTTATACACCTTTGGCACTCAGCAAACCTGACATGATTATCTCAAAGCTCAGAGCTACCTCAAGGCCTGTCTCTAAGTTTCCCACATAGAAAATCTGACATCCTAAACTTCACGTTTTTAGACCATGTTAGAAAGATAAGAAGGAAAAGTAGGGGGAAATGGGAAATCACCAATTCATTTCTATCTTTAAGGAGGCAGTTGATGGATGCATGGAGAGATCTTTTGCACCAGTGTATCATTACCTTTGAATAGACACAAATAATGTACCACAAACACCTGAAGGAAAATGGATTCCCATTTTCTGGAAATTAAAAATCTCAAGAACATACATAAAATGTATACTTCATGAAAAATATATTTAGCATAAAGATTCTAGAAGGTAACTACATATGTAGAAGCATCAGGAAAAATACATTTTTAGGAAGAGTTAGAGGGCTGGGAACCTTACAAAGGAGTCACACAGGAATACATGTTAGAGAGACTTATCTCTCCCTGTCAATAAACAATCCTACAGTGCAGAAAGAGCTGACTTCAAAACTAAAACAAATCAGAGTATAAAAACCCCAAAGTAACTGGAAAACACCCTTGAGCTACACAATCCAGGCAGGTCAAACTTGTTCTCATTTTGTGATGAGGTCAAGTTAATCAGCCACATGTGGCTTGATGGCTTATTTTGTAAATTGCTTCAGCAGAACCAAATCAATGTTTGCTAGCAAGCCTCAGAGCTCTGCTTCTGATTGAATAGTGTTGTGTATCCAGGAAGGAACAACAATTAGAAACATAGTAATCTAGCCATCAGTACTCTCCACAGTAGCAAGCCAAACCTCATTTAGCTGAAGCTATAATTAATATCACAACGAAGTTCCAAAGCCCAAAGCAGAGAGCACCTCCAGGCCACGGCCGTCCTGACGTAGGCTGTGCCACATCTCATCTGCACTCTCAGTTAAGCAGCTGAGCACATCCTCCTTTCCACACAACCCTCCTGGAACAGTCTCTGACAGAATCTCAGCAGGACACATTTTCTGTGGAGCCATGACATTTATGTCAACTGAAAGTCTGTCCTACTATCTTCGGATGTGTTAAATGCTTGTAAAAGCTGTTCACTCAAACTGAGCACAACTCTCCACACGAGCTTGTCCTTGGCTGGCAGGCTGGGGTTGAATTGCACTGGAATGGTGTTTTTCTGTCTTTCACTGTTTGCTGCAAGGTCTCAGCTTACATTAAGATAAAAGAAAGAAGGAAACAAAGCAACCTGTGCTCAGGAGTGTCAAGCTTGCTGACCCTCAAAACTGCACATCAATGATTTCCATGTAATTGCATGACATGCATCCTGAAGAGCAGAAGGGACATGAAATTCAGTTTCATATGTGAGAATAAATAATAGCACTACCCAAACCCCACAGCTCCATCACAGGACACGTCAAGAAGGACCCAGCACTGCCTACAGTCCCACATGGCAGACAAAAGCTGGATGCAAGACCTGGCCTGTCTATCACAGTACTGGTGCTGAGTAAACTATGCACAGCATTAGTGAGTATGAAAGACTTCAGATGGAAGCACCAGATCAACGTGCAATGCATGGAAAATCTTACTACATTACCTGGAAGAAACCTCACAAATCGTGGCATGAAGTGAAATCTGGGGCAGGAAATAGCATCATCTTCAAGTGAAGGTCCTTAAAGATGCAAAAACACATAGAAAATTAATGAACAGCAACATATTTACAAAAGAAAATAAAGGAAGCCTTGCCTCAGATTAAATCAATGAACAATGATTACATTTGATAGGGCTTAAGTTTGACAGAAAAGTATCAAAATGCTTAGAGGAACAGAGTAGCAACTTCTAATAAAATCATCCATGTGGACAAAATCAAACGAAATTGAAATATCTTAAAAAAAAATCTAAAACACATACTACTCTATTTAAAACAGTGATACAGGGGAAAAAATCTGTTTTATAGCTAATCTACATCAGTCTTGTAGACACAAACACTAGTTTTTGATTAGCGGTTTGTGTTTTTTTATCTTGTTACAACAAATGTAACACAGAAATTTCCATGATGCTGTTTTGTGTTTTTCCTTTCCTATTTCATTATCCAAAGCTTTACATGAAAACAAGAACAGTAAGTACCTGGCATTAAAACAAAAAATTAAAATCAAAACCAGGGATATGAAACATTACAATTTGAGTACATTTAGCCAAAGAAGGCTACACAAAACATAGTTAAACAAAGGAGCGTACAAGTTTCATACAAGTGCAGAGTGCCTCTCTGTAGACAAAGAGAAGACAACAAAACACACCTACAGATTCTGAAATGAAGTTCCTTTGAAATCCTCTTGTTTTCTTTTAGACCAAGGGAAGGATTATTCCTGAAATTCTCCTTTGTCAGTCTTCATAGGAACACATTTTCATCTTTCCAAGTTCAAAACAATCAGCTATAATAACTTACCCTTCTATGGCTGTCTGTATGACACTGCTTTGTAAGCTGACTGCAGAGAAATACTGCCTGAGTAATTATTTGTTAGCTTACAAAAACAGAGGATAGTTTACCTGACACCTTACACATGACAATGCCATACACACAACGCTGTAATATGAAACAAGCAATAATAGTTACTATTCAATTAAAACATTTGTTTGGATTAAGGAAGAAATTTATTTTTCTGTGAGAATATAATGCATGACTTTTGCATTTTTGATATAACCCACAATAATGAATCTTAATAAGTTTCAACTTCTTGAAGAAGAAAGTAGAAGTTTGTTACTCTCACTTAGTACAGCATTTGACTATTATTGAGACCACTCCCCACTTTTTTCTTTCTTTTAAAAAGAACATAGCAAAACAGACCTATTTACTAAAGCTGCTACTATTTTTGTATTTTTTCCAGTAAGTATAAGTTACCTTTAAGATTCCAGTCATAGAGCTCCAAAATATCTTTGAATAGATAAGAAGAGAACAGCTCAAGACCTTTCACACAAAAATTCTACGAAAAAGAAAACACGCAAAACAAGCTTATAATTACATAGTACTGGAATTAAGATAATGCCACTAACAGATAGCATCTTCATATTTGTCAACTTCTAGACATTGTCCTTTGGAAAGTATTAATGCATCTCTAATCATTTACTGTAACACAGAGGTCTCTTCAGAAAAAAAACTGTCAAGAAAGCATTGTAATGAAGATTTTTTGTGCAATGTCCAAATCCACTCTATAGGCAGAAGTTACGAATCTCATAATTCACCTTGCAACAAAACCCTTTCACTTGAGTAAGCTAAGCAGATAATATTTCTGAGAAGGATCTTTCATAATTCCCTTTTTCCTACATGTTCATATTAAAAGCTTAAAAATCACCATCTGTGGTATCATGATCACTTCTTCCATAGCAACAAATCAGTACAATGCAAATAGAGATTATGACCTTAACACCCAGCAGGAAAGGGGAAAAAAGTTCTTGCTCATCAAGTAGGAAAGCAGCTCCTCCAAAAGCAAAGAGCTTTCAGTCAAAAGTGAAAGAACCATTGCTTTGAAAAGCCTTTCTAAACAAATTCGGGACAGGATAATATAAGTTGTACATGTATAAAGATGGCTATAAATTCCAAAGCCAACAACACAATCTTTCACAAGGGTGCATTAGGTAAAGATTGTTTAAAAGTACTGCGCGTTAGCAACCGGCAACTGACCGGGAGTCCAAAAAAATGTAAAATTCCCAAACTCACTCTGTGGCCGTTAATTGTTTTAGAAAAAGGTTGAGACAACACAGCAGATTCAGTAACAAAAAGTGAACTGCATCAATCACATTAATCTTACTGAGGAATCTCAGGGCTCTTGCATATATTTAGTTGCTGTTGAGCAAGAAAAAAAAGATAACTAGAAAGAAAGATGTAATTATGACTACAATACTGACCCTATCTTCGTAGTTAACATGCAGGGGTATTTCTGTGCTGCAGTGGAATAGCAGGTGTATGTAATTTACTTCACAAACTGGCTACACCGGTGATTAATTTGTCATAAACGGATTATGAACTGAATGCGCTTTGTTTGTATCCACAGGAAATTTGTTTTGGCAACAGCTTATATTAAGTATTGATAAGTGATCTTCAGAGCTTCACATTCAAGATTAAGTTTCAGCCCTGGCATTAGTTTATGTGGTCCTGGCAAACCAGCACCTCCACATGCCTGTCATCAACTGTAAAAGAAGGATAATGGCTATGTCAGCTCACAGATAAGAACATCTGACATATAACTTAAAATGAAAAGATGCTATGGGTATAAGCACTTCTTACTATTTGATTTTAATGTATGATAGCCTAGGCAGATGGATTTATGCTAGTACCTTTAAGTGCAAATTCCTTCCTTTTCAGCCATTCACTCTGAACACAGCCTGTCTCTGACCATCTCTTCACAAGATGGGATTCTGAAGAGTTTAATCCATTAAGCGTATCAACTCTTAACCCAGTCTGACTTTTTAACTAATTATCCTTCTTACCTCAGGCATCATCTCCTCAATAAAATGAATAGTATAGTCAATGTTAAATCTGATTACTTTACATAGAGGAATCTGGAAGGAAAAGAGATTCGGCATGAAAAGCTATACAGTGTCAAATGTACAGTTAATACAATTCTGAATGCAAAGGTATTACTGTCTGCTGAAAACGGCACTTACTAGAACAGCTGCTTAGTGAGATCACGCAAAGACAGGAACGCAAGCGCGTGCAAGAGAAGCAACAATTCTAACCTCCACCTCTGATAACACAGGGCTGACAGGAGGGATGGTAATGCAAGATTAAATAATGCCATCTACTGGAGATGAAGTTTTGTTTAGGAGAAAAAGCAAAGTTCAGTAAACCCACATCTGCTCTCCCTTGTAAAGTTGGAAGTGAATTTATTGTTGACAATACGTCAGATCAATACACTGACCTGAAGACAAGGTGTTTTTTTTTTTGTACACTGCCAATTCTTTTAGCTATACCATCCTAAAATATGTTGTTAAGTGGTGAAAACACAATGTAGGAATTTTCAGAATAAATGTACAGGATTATACAAATCTCATCCAATAAAAATTCCTAGAAGTTAACTCTTCAGGGGTTGCACTAAAATCAGTGGACTTAGAGGCACAGTGTTCTGCTTTCACCTTCTTGCTAAATCTTCTGCTAAAAACTTGATTGTTTGTCTACATTTCTGCTGATGGCATGATAAATGAGAAGCTACACCAAACAACCAAATACAAAAATGGCATTTCTAGGAAATGACACAAATCTTTCAATATTAAGTTTTGTGAATACAAAACAAAAAACTTTTAAAGTAAGATGTCCCATTGAAAATGTGAGAGGAAAACCTGTCACACTTAAATCGGTGGTTCTTTTAACAAAGTACACAGAGTGTTTTCTTACTTTCTAACATTCAAGCTCAACCAGAACAGGATGTGCTCAGAGAGTCAATAAGCTTGGTTATTTTTCTTGGTAACAAGAAAACAAGCTTTGGAGAGGTAACCATGACCAAAATCTCCACAAAATAAGAGTTCCACATACAAAAAAAAAAAAAAAAAAAAGCATAATAAAGGTGCATTTTTCTGGTTCTATAAAATTGCTGTGGCAGCTGTATTAAAGAATTTATAATTTCTCTTACGACTGTACAAACCATTTTCCCCTAATATCTGACTTTCTCAATTGTTACTGAACAATTGTAATAACAGAAGTAAGCCTTCCAACAGTTTGCAAGCTAAGACTTCATATTATACAAATCTGGTTCAAAGATGTTGGTGTTTGGACCTCTGTTTCTGCTACACTTTGTCATATTCCTTTTATCAAATACGTTCCAAAATGTCTGTCTCAAACAGCAGTTATGATGCCCCAAATCATCTCAGGATAGCAAGGCACTCTATTTCCAAACAGCTATGCCTGTTGGCAACAAGAACAAGCAGTATTGCTTTGTATTCAAGTCTGTAAAAATGAAATCATTTGCTGCTAATCATTTCCCCTAGTTAGGTTGAGAAATTCCAGTTTGATCCTGGCCTAAATGCACCTACTCTACAGTAATGTTCAATGTCTGCACTAACTGCTTGTGTCAGACAAGAAGAATTTTCCTTGTTCTCCATATAAAACAAGTATTTCTGTAACACTCTGCCTTCTGGTCATACAGTAGACATTAACGATAAAGGTGGCCTCTTTATCCTTTAAATAGAAGAAAAAAACATAACCGTTCCTTTTTTGCTCATTTGCAAAGTGAAACTGTAAAGCCCTGGGATAAATCTGCCATGAACCCCAAGGCTGAGTTAATGCTGCAGGGCAGGAGTGCTTTGCAGTGCCACCCCACCACCGGAGTGAGCACCACCCACTCACTGGCTTGTCAACTTCCCCTGCTCACCAGAACTTAAGTGTTGTTATATACATTATGTAAGCAAAACATCAGCTAAAAATGCTTTCCTCCAGTGCTTTTCCTTCAGTGTCTCTCAGTCCTAGGTGTTAGATTCCAGTCTTGTACTGATGAGCATTTTAATACCAGGTTTTGGGACTTGTGGCGAAGCTAGTAACAGGTATAAAACACAAGGAAACAATGCCCCAGAGCACCTGAAAAGTTCTTAAAACACCAAGATATAAAAATCTAAGGTACAGATATTTTAAGTATTTGCATATTTTTGATTCTGATATTGCTAACTCAGCTTATATTGCAAAAGCAGGGTCATCTGGCAGCAATCATTTTTGTTAGATTTGCTTTCAGAAAATAAAATCTATTATTTAAAAAAAACAAAACTTTTCAACTTAATAAAACCTCCTCATCCAGCTTAAATCCAATTAACAGTTTTAACAAGTTATTCCATGGTTTATTTCACTTTCAAACTATGAAACATAAAGAACATTACTTTGATGCACATCACAGTCTCAGTCACAGTCTGAAGGCAATGCCTACCACAATTACTCAAGACAAAACCTGAGACTCATTAGCACAAATGTCTTCCTCCAGTTCCAAATGCTGGCAAGATGTTTGTAACACATGCATGTGAGAAAAGTTCTACTGTGGGGCAGAAACAGCTTGCCTTCCAGACAAATCCCATGTATGCAGTAATGAACTTACTTACATTTGTTAGTGGGGCATGTGAAAACATGGAGAACCCTTCAAAGATATATTCATGGTCATCATACTCAATAACAGTAGGTCTGTCTGTCTAAAAAAGTAAACAAAACCACCATGGAGTAAACAAGAAGCAGTACTACTTCCCCCACTGAAAGCAAAATTAGAACTAGTCAGAATTATTTATAAAGATACTTACTAAGAAGTTTGTGGGAGGTGACACTGTAATTCGATAGTGGTATAGTCTTCCAGCATTGTTGGTCATGGGGCGACATGGTTTAATAGGCTTAAAGAAAAAGATAAGTAGAATTATGTGTAAAGTCAAGGCAAATTTAGATTAAAAGAGAGAATAAAGCATTTCTAATAGCCATGAAATATGCACTAGGAAAAATTAAATAAAGCAGGTAGTCACAATTAGCTCTTACAGGAAGAAAGTGGGCCTTATCTGTAGCCACTTCTGGAAATATTTCTAAAGAAATTCAAAGCAAAAAAAAAAAAGTGAAAAATGCTGCTGTAGTTTATTAATTTTCCATTTGACTCTCTATCTTTTCTACGCACAGCACTTAGCTGTCTACATACCAGACTGATCTCCTTTTTTGGGGGGGGTATTAATTTGTTTCAGGGAACTAATTTTAAAACTTCAAAAAAAATACATTTGGACATTGCATAAGAAGATATCAGAATGTTATCAAGAGAGACAAGTATCCACTCATCTGCTGGGGGCAAGTCTGGAGCTCCAAAGAGAAGGGACCGGACCATCACTGCAGAGCAAGGCACAGGCAGCCCTGCTCTGGTAGGTCGTGATGCTCTCTGGTGAGAACAGTAGACCAGCACGCAGCCTCTCCCTGCACTCTGATGCAAGGCCAAACTGTGGGATTTGCAGTTTGCTCCAGCTAGTTCTGAAGCAGTCCTTTTTAAAGACCTAAAAATCCTCAGCAGTCAGACAAAAACAGAGTTCCTCCTGTGTACAGTATGCTGCAGTTCAGAGGCTGCCACCAACCTGTTCATGAGTCTGTCTACAGGAAAAAACCCTGTGGTGAGTGGGGTACTACACAAAACATTACAAAAGTTGGCCTTGTGCAACAGCAAGGCAGCTGCACCACTGCACAGCTATGCGCAGTCTGCAAAATCCATCCAAGAAGTAGGGTAATTATTTTGTTCAGCTCCAAATTAGGTTTCTCATTGCTATGACAAGGCAGGTAAGAACCAGCTAGTTTAAAAGCTAAGCATGATTATCTGCAGGACACTAAAAATTCATACATCCCAAATTTTCTGAAGCCTCAAGTTCCAAGCTGGCCTTGCTCCAGTGAGTAGCTGCCTTTGTGCAGCACGTTTTATTCATCAGTTTTCTCCCACTAAAATTTTCTCTCCCCTTCTCTGCAAGAAAAATACTACAAACAATGTGGAAAAGAATTGATCCTGGAGTGATTTACAAACAGCTTCAGACCAAAGCCATTTTTCTGAAACAGAATAATTTATGCTTTGCAACATTCACAAATCCTCAACCACAGAGAAATAAAAGAATGTTTCAGTAAATACGTGTAAAAAGGCATACTGAAAAATTAAATTCTTAAAGAGAAGTTACAAAGGTAAATTGTAAAATTACACATTAACATTCTTAAAAGTTTAGAACAAAGTTTTTTAAAATATAAACTTTAGGTGGTCCAGGCACTACTATTTCCAGAAATACTGATCACAAAGCATGCTCTGTACAAATGAACATTTCTACAGAAAATAACCAAACAGTATTTTGACAACACTTTTCAAAACAAAAGCAACTACCATTACAAGTGTTCCAGGAAGCTGATGGACTGTTTCAGGTACTCATCAAGAACTTAGTAACCTGTTTGACAGTCTGCAGTGCAGACATGCTGTAGTGCTGAGACAACACCTCTTCTCGGAAAGCTTGCTGCTGCTCCAGCAGCAGATTTAGTGATTTATTTACTTTTCCTTTTAAAGCAATCCCTTCACAAAAAGGGTCCTCATAACATGCTCATCCACTTGTAGATCTTGTAGATGGGAGACATTTGACTACTTTTTTTTTTTTTTTAAGGCAATTGTGTTTCAGAAGCTTATAAAACTTACAACCGAACATAAACAGACAAAAGTTTTCCATAGCTCTCTAGTGGATTTCATTACTGGTACTGCATTTTAAATGTGAGGTTACATGATTAAGGGATTTAATGTCATACAGGAGTTTTTACTAAGCCTGTAAGCCATGAAAGAAAAAGCAAGCAAGATAGATCAACCCAAGTACAAGCCTACTGCAGCAAGTTTGTATTCAAAATTGCAATTCTTACAACTATTTACCTCTTCACCAGGATAAATGCCATGCCTTATCCCTGTTCTTCGGGCTTTAGCACTGCATTTGCACAGTGGTCCATCATTCATCTGTCAAAAACAAAACAGGATTCTGCTTTTACTGAAAAATCAAAAGTGATTGTATCTGGACAATTATGTTGGTTTCAATGCCAGAAGTACTGATGCTTCTAAAAACATGTCATTCTTAGATTAAGTGGATGTTCTTAAGCCAGTAAAAAAGAAAACAGTATAGACTAGCATAAGAAAACTGCAAAATAGCTTTAGAACTTCGTCACTGATTCAGAAGCACAAAACGGGTAAACGGCATCAGCAGAACTGTACCTTCCTACTATCATACGCCTCTTTCCCACTTTATATACACACAAACAGCATGTCATCCATCTAAAACAAAATTCAGGCCCTAAACACGCACATGCAATTATTTACATGCCCAAACCTCCACATTCAAACAGTCCCACTCAGTTCATTGACTGAAACCTTGTCCCTGATTAACCCATCTCCAACATGGCACTGCTACCACCATAGAGCACAGAGAGCAGACAATTTGAAAGATTTACTTGATACTTTCAAGTAATCGAAAAAAATCAAATGTATCCTGTGAACAGATCAGTAAAGAAGAAGAAAGGGGAAAAAGATATATCAGTATTGTATGTAGGTACATCAAGTAGCTATACTTAAAAGGGTCACAGCACACTATAAAGCTAGTCTCTTTTCACTTCTACAACCACATTTGATGCAGGCTATCAATTACTGCAACATCCTAAAGCCTTCTGCTCTTAACATCATGTCCATTGCTGAAATCCAACCAGAACCAAACCAGAGACGCAGTGACATGATGGGTTCTCTTCACTTTTTTTAATCCCACACCGAGAGACCCTGAGGAAAGCACAGGTTTAATGAAACTGATTCATGTCTATCGGTAGAAATATACTTCCTCACTGGTTTATATGGTCACAGAGCAGACAAGTTAAATAATGCAGTCAGTATCCAACTGCTCAGCACTCCACCAGAAATAAGGCCTACTTGAGGCTATTGAAATAATCACCACTTACTTAAAAAAAAAATAATCTTGTCCTTAGTTCTTAAAAACTGTTCAGCCCTAATACTGCCTCTGTTACTTTAAACGGACAGACCAAGACTGACAGAGATGTGAAGTACCTGTACGGCCCAGGACTTGAGAAGCAAGACAGATACCTATCTACCCCCCTCCTCAACCACACAACTAACAGAAGGAAATGCAGAAAGAGCCATCACAAAGTGGTAACAAAACACTGAAATATCATTATCTCACATAAACTAGGGCAATGGCTTCTAACCTCCTCTGACCAAACAAGGAAACAAGCAGATAACACTTGCAAGAAAAAGGGTATTATGGTAGTATCAGCTATAACAATTTATTTTTTGATGACCGCAAGCACTTCTGGACATTAACTGAAGTAACAAACACCACTCAGATTAAAGGGTTGGGAAGATCCATCATAAAAGTCTGGTTACTTGTTGGATAACACTATCCAGCTGATAACTTGTATGTGCCAGTGTGCACAGAAATCATTCCCATCTTATGTAACAATGGTTAGAAAGCATTTTGGCATACCAGATAAATACTGAGGAAAAATAGCAAACCTTCAAATAAAATTACTTGGAAGAAATACAGTACTGACAAGCTCACCATGATTTGATTTCAGCCCCTTCTAGAAAGACAAGGGGGAGCAAATCTCAAGGAAGTCTGGGAAAGAGCTTTTCAGCAGGGAATTCATAAGCCATTTATTCCTGAAACTATTCATCCAAGTTATTCCACTTTTTATTTAGCCAATATTATAGACTAGAACATTACTTTGAAATGTGCCCAAGAGCAACACACATTTTTTTCAGTTAAATGCCTAAACAGTTTGCTAATTTTGTTTTTCATATAAAACCAGCTAGCTATGCTCAGTCTTCTTTTTTATATAACTAGAGCATAAATATGAGTTGGCAATAGGATATTCAACAGACCTTTGAATTACCATAGTGGCAATAAGCATTGCAGTATCTCTTGGCATTAGGATTTGCTGCGTGCCAGCCTTGTGAATCATACAAAACACCAGTTAAATAAGTTTACTGAGGTGCCATTTGACAAGGAGTTAGAATAGACTGTAAAATATTTAAGTAAGAAAGATGAAAATGGCAAATTTGCAAACAAAAGCTAGTCTTCTGTGCAATGTATACATTCAAAACAACATTTCATGAGCTCAGCAATTACATTTAATGAGAGCTATAATCTCCATCCAATTACGAAAGAACCATTAGACAAGAAATTAGGAGCATTAACAGCATATTTAAAACATTATTTATTATGATCCAAGAGCTTTTAGGTGAATAATATGTAAAACAGATAAACATGCTGCCTTCCCTCCATCTCAAAACTCATCTGTGTACCTTTATCTCAGGGTTAATAGGACAGCATAAGTACACTGTTTACAATTCAGGTTTTATTACTGCTGCCAGACATGACTCCAGCTGAATAATCCCCAGGATTCATGAGCTGGAATCACACACTTGAAATCAAAAGTGGGGTGGTTTAAAAAAAAAAAAAAGAGATAGAAAAGAGAAAGGAAGAAGAACTGATATTGAAAAAGATGTCACCCAGCATGTTCGACAACAATTCCGAATTTTAGGTCTAGGGACCTAAAGGGAGAGACTTTCCTAGGGACCAGGGGAGAGACTTTCAGAAACAGGACTTTTTCCTCTCACCATACCTGTCCTGGATCATTGTACCATAATTCTTCATGGAGACGATCAGGGTGTGCTTTTTTACGCTTAATTTCTGCAATGACGTCAAAAACTTCCGAATCTGAACTGCTAGAGCAGCTGCTGTCATCCTCAGAGTCACAGTCTGAGTCACTGGAGCTCTCTGATTCATGCAGGGAAAATAAAGTTAGCTGAAACATTTCCACACATTCTCTCCCCCAGAATCAATACGTTCTCTAACATGTCATAGCTCAGCAGTATACTGAAAGTTATTAAAGAAGTGCATGACATTCACACTAATGAAAATGAAAGCAACTACATTTTTTAATTAAAAGTGACAGCAAATGCTATGGATATTAAAGGCCTACACCAATGGAGTGCTTGCTGTTTGGCTGTCCAGCAGCACCACTGATCAGCTGTAGAACACCAAGTTCAGTTGACAATAAAATACTTCATGGAACAAGACTATAAAGCTATAGCCAACACAAACATTACCCTAAAATTAAAAAAAAAAAGAAGGAATACATGACCTCCTGCTGTTTAAAAAGCTAATTCTGATTGCTATGAGTAAAGTGCTTACATCTAGTTTCATTTTACCTAAAAAATGCTCCCTATCTGTAGTAGGTCATGATCTATTCAAAAGGTTCAAGAAAGCACATGTGGATAGAATTATTACAGGATGTGTACTGTTACTCTTTTTTTCAAATCAAGTATCTCTAATAAATCAGTTATCACATTAAAATCACAGATGAGAAGAAAGCTTTTTCCCATGATTGAAAAAAGCTATTGATAGCTGAGTGAATCCATCCTCAAGTTTTACAGAAACGCTGTTCCATGAGTTTTCCCCAAAGCTTTTTTTGACTTTTTTTGACTCTTTTTGACTGTACTTACTAAAGCAATTTTTCTGATACATCAAAGGAAAGAAAAATTCTAAACAACAACAACAAAACAAAACAAAAAAAAACCACACAGGTTTCATGCCTGTTAAAATGTCTCCTTTGCATTGTTGCCAAAGAGATGCTATTAAGTGTTGGGACTTCAACGTAAAAAACCCAGAGCCTGATGTCATATATCCCTAAACTCCTGTGGTACTTAGAAGCAACTCTTCTATATGTAATGTCACTCGTTTTCTTCGATCTCCTCAGCTCCAATTTAAATAAATACTTTCATAGCCAAGACATATAACATGATACAAGTAAGGTTTATTATTCTTGGAAGGTACAATGTAACACTCCTTCCATTTTTTTCATTTTTATTTAAGAGAAAGTATATTACTATACTGCTGGTGCTTTGAAATACCCTGGGGAAAAAAATGTAAATGTATATTTATTAAATGTTTCCCCTTAGCTAAAAGAAAGAAAAATGAAGTGAAAGAACATAAGAACAAAAGTAATAAGCTATTTTTTTTTAAGAAAGGGAAAAATCAAGATGTATTTTGATACAGTCCTTAATTCAGTACAAGATGCTTGTCCTTGGGACATACGGCTTACATAGGTCATATGTTCAGTTGCAAGTATATATGCATGTCTGAATGCACATGTATGCATATTCACAGAAAAATATGTAAACATATTTTTGGAAATTTTAAAAGTTTTCTGTAAATATTAATGAGCTGTGCAAATCTAATTTGAAATGCAAAAAGAGCGTGGGGCTTGTGAGAATAAACCAGAGTTCTGAAAGACCAGTATAAAATATTTGGATTTAATGTATTGAAGTAAGCCTTTCATAATCTAAAAATGGTCTTGGAGCACATTGCTATCTCACTAAAATACACATCTACTTCTAATGAAAGGCACAACAGAGGCCTTTGGCGAGGTACAACAGACAACAAACTATTAGACCCAACAGAAATATGGTTGTAGGAGAAACTGGTACAGGCACCATGTCAGCCCAGGTACAGTGCAAATGCAGAGCCTTTGGCTCCCCCAGTAACAGCGGAGAAGGGAACACAGCTAAAGTTGCTCTTGCCCCATAGTAATTTTATCCTAGAGCAGAGAAGGAACATCCTGTGGAGATCCAAGGAAGTGAAGCTTTAGACAGGTAGGCTGAATGTAGAAGTTTTGTCCTTCCCTCATGTGTGTGAAAATACCTTCTGAATAACTGCAGCAGACTTTGCTAGCAATTCTTGAGTGAACTTAAACATGCAAATCTGATGTTCAAAAAGGTGTTTTCTTTACACAGCTTAATAAAATAGAATTTTTTTTTCTTTCCTTTCGTCTTTATGTTATTTTAAGCTAGCAGCACATAACTGACCCTGTCGTTATAGACTAACCTGTATTTCATCTTTAGAATTTTTAGTATTTGATTGTGAAAGTTACTAGGCTCAGATCTGAGAATCTAAGCATCTCAACAGGAGAACATGAAACATCACTTACAAAGCAAGCCCAAGAGTATCTAAATTAATGTGATATGCCTAAGGATTTCTTGAACACTACCTTCATGGTGGAAAAGATACACTATGTAATACTGAGATGCTGGAAGTACAGTAAGAACAGCTAACAGTTATAAGTAAACTAAATCAGAAAAAACAGCTTTCAATGAATTCTGAGTGGATAAATTGCTAGCAAAAACTATGCCCTGCTGTTTCAACCAATATTTCCCCAATAGTTGATACAGCTAGCAGATATATTTCTCTGTGAAAAGATCCATATGTGAACCATGACAGTGCAGATCAACTCATTTGGCTGCTTGTTACAGCACTGAATTCATTTTCCTTCTACATTGTATTTTAGTTGTGCAATTCTGCTTATTGTGATCTTAGGCAGAAATACCAGTTTTCAAAACAGTATAGCATCACTGCTCTTGTTTCCCTTTTTTTTTCCTAATAAATATGAAGAGCAGGAGCTCTTTACAGTCCCTTATGCACCATACTTTGGCCTATCTGATCGTGCTCAGGGTGCTTCCATGCCGTGGAAGAGACTTCAGCATTAGGCAGTGCTGGATTCTGTCTTCCCTTAAGCCTTCTAGGTAAAGCATCTAGCTCTACTTCAGTCAAAAGCAACAGTAAAACTCCATGGAACTGCAATATAAAGGATGGATTTAAAAACACGTATTAGCCTACTGACATCATTAAACATGCACAAGTACTAAAAAGAAAAGGTTAACTAGAGTTTGCTCCATTTCAAAGCTTTGCCATCATCTCTGCATACCCAAATCCTCATCCAGTTTGGTCTTTGGTGGCTCCCATGGTGGTCTGGCTGCTTTGGCCTTTGCCTGTCGCTTTCCTAACTCCTCTTCAAACTTTTCATACAGATCTCGGAGCTTGCTTGTTCCTACCACAGTAGAGTCTCCCTGTTAATTAAAAGCCACGGAAAAAAGCAAAGGCAGTGTTGACATTACAGTGCACAAGACAACAAAGTGTACCAGTATTTCACAAGGAAAAGCGACATTAAAAAAAAAGATCTCCATGCCATAGCTCAAATGAAACATGGAAGTACTTGATAAGGCTTTAAAATACACTGTCATTGCTCCACTAGGTAAATGAGCAGAGAACTTCATCTGCTGGTGCATTATCAAACCTTTGGCCTAGCCAAGCAGAGCTATGGCTAAGCATATTTAATACAGCTCAGTACTGATTTCTAACAGCTCAGATTTAGAAAAAACAGGAGACCTTCTGTGCAAGTATTCTGCTATTCAGAAGAATCGTATCACACCCTAAACACACAGAACTTAACTGATGTTGCCTCCTTTGAAACATTGATTTCACTGTGTCATTCTATAAGAGAAAGAAGAAACCTCCTCACTCAATTACTATTTCCTTACTCCCCCAGCAACTGTTATTGTCAAATAAAAAGAACTGACTTCCTCCTTCTGAATGAAATTTCTCCAGGGTTATGGGATGATAGGGTAATTTAGGCAGTTTTGTTCAAATACAGGTGTTTACGGATAAAACCTTCTCTCCTGGAGACAAAAATATCCCTCTTTCATGTATCACTAATCTGAATGAAAACAGACTGAAGAAACATGAAAATAGAGAACACCAAAAAAGCCCTTATAGGGTTCAAGACTGAGATGGCTGGGAAGAGAAGGATTCAACACTGAATGACACAAAACATGATCCTGCTGAAGTACTCTCATTAATCAGGTAATCAGACAACCAATAAAGGACTGTGTACAGTGATTTCAGAGGTCTCACAAACGTACCACTTGATCCATAGGGTCATTTGAATAATAGCTTTCAGAATGGGTACAGCGAACCCAGACTGGCTTAAGCAATTCATCATCTTCATCTTCATTCTTTTCAGATGCATTCTCCTCTGACTCTTTGTCTTTGATACTAGTGTAATTTTTTTCTTTGTTGGCACTCTGGCTTTCAGACCACCTTTCTCTGTCCTCCTCCCATCGGGGTCTCTTCCTTTCTCTGCTTGGAGAGCAGCTTAGTGGAAGAAAAAGAAAAGCAATTAACTTGGTTTTTAACTTGCAGCTGTAAGAAGTATTCTGTGGTTTAGATCTACTATAAAAAAGTTAAATTGAAAGTGCTTTTGTATTTTAAATTTTATTCAATAATTAGAATGAAAAAACACACTAGTTTAGACTGAAATTCTTACTTGTATTCTAGATCAGTTTCTTAATTTTGTTCCAAAGTTTGAAGCCCATCAACTAAGTTACAGTATTAAGTTTTAATATATACCCCACAAGCTATTTGTATGAGAAAAAACTGATCTTATTGGAAGGATTATACAGAAACCAGTTTGGCATACCAGATAAATACTGAAGGATTATACAGAAACCCATTGCTTGTGTTAGTCTAACTCTAGCAATTCTTTGAACAACACAAGCTCCAAATTTAGGATTTATTTATTTTTAAACTGTCTTTAAAGCCAATAATGTCACACTGAATTCAACTACCCAGGATTTAGAAGGAAAGGAGCGTCAAAACAAGACAAGTTCTTAAAAATAGGATCTAAATATGGAATGAACTTTATGCTATCTTGGTACTTCTCAGACTGGGAGCAGATATACAGGGGAGTCTTTGAAATGCAGTTGAGTGTCCAGAGATTAATCCTGCTTCTAACTCTACAAGGCCTTGAGAGAGCTGTGACATTTGCACGTCTATAAAGACGGTTATAAGATTCATCTCTGAGTTTCAAACCAGGCACGTATGCACACACACATGATGCACAGAGCCTCATAAATATGAGAGAGACCAAACGTGTCCTCCTTACCTTCCTGTTCTCTTGTAATCTTTTTTGTATGACCTGTCTGGTGATGGTGATCTTCTGCTGTCACGGTGCCTATGCCTCTCCCTCTCCCGCTCCCTTGAAGAGTTCAAAACAGAAGTTAAATAAGAAATCTGGCATTTCTTACATTCCACACCTGGAAGAGACGCAGAATCAGGCTGAGATCACATTATTCAAAATGACATGACATTCAATGAAGCCATCTATCTCAATACTATATACTTAATTCATACCGTATAGAGAACTATAAATTCACCACAGGACTTGTTGCCATTTGTCCTGTTTTTCTGTTACAAATAGTGAAGAGTAAGATTACAGAGTAAGATTAAAGAGGAAGATTAAGAGGAACAGAACGAAAACCTTTTCCATGCACAGTAGCTTTGGAAGCACAGCATTAACTCAAATGTTTCAAGCAAGTACTCTTCTCCTGACAGCCACCTCAGGCACATGCGAAAAAAAGCTGATAGACAGAAAATCTACCACACTGACACCATG
This sequence comes from Cygnus atratus, assembly GCF_013377495.2. Lineage (NCBI taxonomy): Eukaryota > Metazoa > Chordata > Aves > Anseriformes > Anatidae > Cygnus > Cygnus atratus. Next base: position 78,940,407 of record NC_066363.1, read on the forward strand.
AATCTTACCTACAAGACTCAACATGCAGATACACATAAGGAACTTGACCACCCAAACATATTTCTGTGGCAAAACAGCCCCAGTTAACAGGAATTATCGTGTTACATTAGGTAGCACAGATCACACATAGGCAGGTTATCAGACTAACAGCTGACAACTCGTTAGTCCACAATCATTTGTGTAACTGTCACATCTCCTAGTAAATGAGTATGCTGATACACAAGCAAGCACAAATACATGCCCCGGGTGGTTTTGTGGGCAAGCAGGATGATGAACCAAGATTTAGGAGTGCATATTTAGGTTTCCATATACATACAGATGAAATAACATGCAATTTTATAAAGCACAAAGTTCATATGAATTATCTACTGGTCTTCCCCACAAACCATTCATCATTCTCCACCTGTGCCTTGTTCAGGCATGGATTTCAGCCTTCAGAGAGCATGTTCTGTTGCCCTCTGATTTGCTTGAGAGATGGAGATGCTGTGCAAAAAAACACACCAAGGCAGGTGAGAAGATATTGAGATACACTGTCAACTAGACCTGGAAACTGTTGACCTCAACTAGTAACACAGAAATCTTTGAGAAAGAAGCTGCTGGAAATATTTTCAAAACTTAAAACTGAACTTTTAAAAACAAATTGTGAAATTATGTGGCAAATATCTGAGTCACCTACAAAACACAGAGAATTCCACAGACTCATCATATAGTAAAGGCTCGTGACTTGAAGCCAGCCACATTCAGTTTTAGAAAATCTTGTTCTGGAAACCAAAGTGAGCTCAACCAAACCAAACTAAACTCACTAAATGTGTTTTGTTTGATTGTTTTTGAGTACAGCTATTCTGAAATTAAATATCGAATCATATCTAAAAAAAGTAGTTTCATTTCCACAGGCATTAAGTGTAAATTCGTGTTTCACGTGAGACACATGGAAAAGCTCAGATCTTTAGAATTAGAAGCCTGTGATCCAGGTGCCCTGATAAACTCAACTTTCAAGTATCTCTGAAAACTCTAACCTAGATCGTTACACAAAAAGAGCGAGCAAGAGAGCAAATTTAAGACTAAACAATTGATGGTGTGCTCTATGCCACCATGCAGCAAACTGTATTAGGTCAGTTCATAACTCACAAGCTGCTTATATCTATGAAGCTGGGGGACAGAAACTTCATGATAGATCCCAAAATGAGCAGCCCACACTCATCTACCTGAATCATAAGACATTAATGTAGCCTACAAAACTTCTTTGTTCCTTTGGACTGGTGCGTGATAGTTTTCACCTCAGTCCTCCCTGGACATCACTGGCTGGTTTGCTAAGATCTTCATCCTGAACTGAACCATACATGCCTACACTGGTCTCCCACAAGAAGGAGGATGGAGCAGGATGAAAAACAGTGTGAAAAATGTTTTTAGTAAGAAAAAAAAAAACAACTCACTGTCACTTTCCAGGGATTAGATGTGTGCATCTATCAGACTATAGACCCCTAGCCCGCTTGCTTCCTGCCTACAAATACAGGGCTTTCTCAAAGGGCAAATTCAGGTAACATCTGGGACCTTAAGTCTCACACCTAAATCTCTATTTTTTTTCAAGTACTGGGACTTACTGTTTGTAAGGCTCAACTCTGAACATGGTCTTCTGCACAAAATTGTGCCCACTCTACTCTCCTGCCAGATATGTATAAAATCTTATGGTAGACTAGCGCACCACTCAGTTTTCAAACAAGCTTCTGTGCTATCAGCCATTGCCACGGACAAGGAGAACAAGTCTGCCAGCCTGAAAAGGTGAGGCTGGAGCAGTATCTGAAAGATGGCAGAACAGCAGCTCTTTCCATCAGAGTTGAGCACTGGCTACCTCCCACATTAGGATGAAAAACAAGCGTGAGGAAAGAACATGAACTCAAACAAATACTGTAGAGCAACAAACAACCTCTCCCTCTGCAGGCAAAAGCTATTGCAAGTTACCTGCTACGCTCGTAACTCCTGTGATGAGGTGATACCCTTCCTCTGTCATAATCTGTCCGGTGCCGACTGCTTTCCTGCCTCCTCCTGTCAGGGCTCCGGCCTCGATCCCGCCGATCCCCATGGTTATTGGACCGATGCCTGTCCCCATGGATGTGACTGTGCTCACGATGCCGGTGCTCGTCGTAGTGCTTGTTCCTCTCCGGAGATCGTCGATCGCTTTGCGACTTCTCTCCCTGGTATTGACTTGCGTGCCGAAAATGGGTGCTGCCACCACTGCTGTTGGTAGTGCTGCTCTGAAAAGAGCCAGAGTTGTGCTGGTAGCTGTTGAAGTTGGGTGGTGGGAATGACTGCTGCGAATACCCTGCGGAGTACACAGGCTGGTAGCTGACCTGCTGTGGTATGACCGGTGGGGGGGGAGGATGCGGTACTGCTGGAGGGGGCATCATGTAAGGAAACGTGTTTTGCCCAGTAGGAGTTGCTGGCACGGGAGCATTGCTAGGGGTTGGCACTGGTGGAGGAGCAGGAGGGAAGCACGGAGGCACCGGGAAGGTCTGCCTCATCGGATGGCTCGGAAATGGTGGCCTCATGGGACACTGGCTGATAGGATTTTGCGTGGAAGGGGGCACTGGAGGAGGATACGGCACAAAGTCTGGCCTCGGAGGCATGTAACCAGTAGCTGGAGGGTTTGAATAGGAGGTTGGAGGTGCAGTTTGCTGGTCATACTGGTATTGTACAGAGGGCTGCTGTGGGTGAAGCTGCCGCAGGTTCTGAGGGCGGTAAGTCTGTGTTGAAGTTCTTGCTCCTGGTCCCCCCTGACCACGGGGACATCCTCGTCCAGAATGGAAAGACATGGCTCACCTTTAATAAGGCAAATAAGAGTCCAGTGTCATGCAAGTTTTGTGGGAGGCCCTTAGCACATTTGCAGGAACTATTCTTGAAATACTGAAATTGGTTTCTGCAATTTCCTTTAATAGAAGTGGATGATGACCACCGTCTTTCAGTGGGCATTGTACATTCCTCAAAGTGTTAGTACAGATCCTTGTGGCCCTTTGATTCCTCTAAACCTTTAATCCACGACAGTAGTTTACCAGTAGTAATCCAGAACCCAAACTGGATCACACTCTGGCTTAGGGTAATGTTAATTCTAACAAATGGTTGCTATGAATGGCCACAGATGCAAGTATCTCTACTAACATGCACTAGATACTTTGATACAAAGCCTTCAGGTGCACTGCATCAAAGAAACCAGTCATTTTAACAACCGAGATCCCACAGTGAGGACTCCTTTCTAGCATAGCACATTGTTCTAAACCAGGCAGAATGACTTTTCTGATACCTGGTCACAAGCTACCTGGTCCAACAAATCATGTATGTTTTAAATGAGTTATGTAGCAACTTACATTGAAAACTTATGTCCCACATTTAGTACAGAACCAAGTTCAACAGAAGTTTCACCATATTTTAAGTTAGGCAGACAGAATTTTGTGGGATGCGAATGTTACAGGTCACGGAAGACTTCTGAGGTAAACCATGCTGGTAGTCTAATTTCATTGAAATAAATGGTTCCCAAAACTCCTCAGCTTTGCGTGTGACCCTGTTACTTTACCAGCAATTGCCAGTGCTTCGAGTAGGCTGAAGTCTTGTTCAGAACTATATGTGTATTTAATGCATTGTACACCAGGCAGCTTCTGGTGAACAAGTGGGAGTATGGAAAAGAAATAAGGGGAGAAGGACACACCTCAAGGAGGAGGAACCAAGAGGACACAAAGCACCTCTTGGTACACACAAGTGGTGTGGTGTTCATTCCCCCCCCCACCCTCAGAGCACCCTGCACAAAGGCCAGAGTAAGTCAGAGCCCTGCATTTACAGGAGGCAACCTTCGAAAGGGTCTCAAGAAGAAACACAATAAAGAACTCCGTATTTTCATTATTTTGCCTTGCTATTGCAAGGCAACACATTTTTTTCTTTTGCCATTGTTAATTCTAGTCCATTAGGAACTGAAATAGTTTTGCTTAAGTTCTTGGGTCATGATCTTACATAGCCCAGCCCTGTGCCAGTATACTATTTTATGCTTTACTGGCATTTATATACATCTTTTGTTTAAACAGGCTGAACTAAACTTTTGTAACCTTAAATTAAAGCAGAAGCCGCTGCAGCAAGGTGCCTTAGCTTGCAGCATGTTTCTTTTTAACACATCAGGGCACTCAAACAAAAGGTCTTGCTCTCAGACATGGCTATAAGACCTCACCATAAGAGAGCCACACTGGTCCTACTGCCATAGCTTAGTGGCTTCCGAATGATAAAACCCTAGGTGAAAAGACTAGAGAAAACTGTGTGAAATGATTTTAAGCACTCATGTTATTTTAAAGCTCCCTCTGCTGCAATTTTTGGCCGTGCTGTTTTCATTGAAATTAAGGTAAACTGAAAGACACTGAGGACAATCCACCCACGTCCCATCACTCGGGAGAACAAGTTTATTCTGCTGGTGACAGCCCTCCCTTCATTAAAACCCCTTCCCCCCGTAGCCACCACCACATCCACCCCCTCCCCAAGCTCCGTGAAGGAAGCCCCCAGCCCGGCCCCCATGTCCCACAAGGGAGCCCGGCCGCGCTCCTTCCCCGCTCCCCTCCCGGAGCCCGCCCCGGGACGCCCTCGCCCCCCCGGCAGCGAGCCGAGCCCCGAGCCGAGCCCCGAGCCCACCTGCCGCCCCTCCGCCGAGCACACCCCGGCCCGGCCCGCAGCAACCCGGCTCCGGAAGAGGAAAGCGCTGGGCGGGCGGTGCGGCGGGGAGGGAAGGAGGCAGGCGGGAGGGAAGGAGCCATGGAGCACCGCCCTCCGGGGCCGGCCTCGCCTCGCCGCCATGAGCGGGGCCGAGGCGGCTGCCGGCCCGGCCGGGCGGCGGCTGCGGGCGTACACGGTGCTGCCGGTGCGGGTGGTGGAGGAGCACCAGGACGTGAGTGGGGCTAGGGGACATGGGGGAGCCCCTCCGGGGCTGGGGGGCTGCGAGGGAGCCAGGGGAAGGGGAGCCCCGGCAGGACGGCACAGCCAGCTCCAGGCGCCCCCTTAACAGCGGCGTCTCCTCGCCACCCCTAAATGAAGTTCGGCACCCAGGTGGCCTCAGTTTCCCTCCCTATGCAGCCATTTCGGCATCTCTGTAAACAACTCAATCTGTTTCTTGTTTTTAATTTCTATATTTAAAGGGACAGAGCACCATCATTAGGTGTTAGTGCAGTGCTTAGGAAACTGAACCCAGTGCGGTCTGTGGCAGGCTGACAGCAAAGTGATAAATACAGGCACATCCAGCAGGCAGTGAGAAATGGTCGGCTTGGAGCCCTGTTTTATTTATTTATTTGTTTATTTAAGTAGTTAAAGGAGTGAAGGAGCTGTTTGTAAACTAATAAACTTGCAGGGTTTGCTTATAATGGCATAAACTACCATAACTTTACACTTCTGTTTTGAGTTAGCTTAGCAAGGGCTATTCATGCTAAATACATACGCTGTGTTCTCGCTATATACATGTATGTGCATGGTCTGTCATGTAAAGCAGACGTGACCTTTCGTCACAAAGCATCCAAAGCTTTATATAGCCCATTTCTGATGCTGTGCAGCAGGAAGGGGTCACCAGATGCATCGCGCTATGATTAATGGTCACAGCTGGTTCAAAGGTGGTTTTGTTCTCAGTCCAAAGCAGGAGAAAGTCAGAGGTTTTAGGCTCTTCTCTCTTCCCTCATCCCCTCCTAATCTTACAGTTTGTGCTAACATCGAGACAAAACTTTAATTTAAATCGCAAAAATTGTAGGTTGTAAAGGTAGGCCAGATTATTGCCTTTTCCAAAAGATGTTACAGTCATGGATCAGGGTACCCTTGTTATTTTTGACCTTGTTTTATTTACTGTATGAGTAGTGGGTACACTGAGTAATTTATATCTAGACAGGTGAAATAAAGTCCAAATTTCTGCTGTCGGTCAAATTGTCTACTTAAACCCGTGCAGTGTTGCGGATTTGTGATCTTAAATCAGTTGTATTCCTAAAAGGTAGCTCTGCTTCTGCTTTAGCATAGAGTAATTTTGTTGCCCAGTCCCTTTATAGTCTTCACCTTCACTGTGTAGTAGGGCTGTGATTCACAGCCTTTACTGGATTTGTTCTGGCAGCTGGGGCAATGTAACTGTTACTGGGAGAAGCTTTACCTACTGCAATCCAGTGAGAAGCACTGTGAATCAGCAATCAGTGTTCTCATTTCACCACCTGACATTGTTGTACGGCGGTTATTTGTTATGCTATGAATTGATGAGTTGAGGTGCTTCCTGTTTCCTTGGCACGTACCTTTGATTGAAGTAGGGGTTGAGGCTAGGTACCTGGGAAAGGTAGCATATTGCAGCCATTAAGTTACATAGGTATTAGGAATCAAGCTCTTTCTTCATAAGTGTGTAGACCTAAATGTCAGTTAAAGTGTAAACAATGGCAGCATTAGATTTCACTCTGTATGAGTTATCTTCTAAAATCTGAGTAATTAAATGTTTTTATCTCCACAGCACCCATGCGTAGTGAGGAAGTTTTATGGTATGGAAAAGGCAGTGCAGGTGCTGTGTCCTGCAGAAAGGAGAAGATAAGTTAGAAATGCAATAAAAGAAAAACCTGGTCATTCAGTTGAATGATTAGTGAGAAGAGCCACTGCAAAGAAGAATCTCCATGAATAAGGAGAGGATAGAGCTGTGATTTTCTAGCAGCTTCTCATATATAGAGATCTCAGGCTCAGTATTTGCAGCTCATGAGCAGCCTTGTTGCTGGAATTGTTTCCCCTTTGTATTGTTTTCTGACTTCTCCTCCTTCTTCCAATACATAACCCAAATTCTAAGGGAGTAAGAGTGAGACAAGTGTTTTTGCTGATAAAGCTGTTGTGTTTATCATCTCAGGGGTTACAGTGGAATTATTTTTGTTCATGTTGTTTTAGGTGCTGCCTTTCATCTATCGTGCCATTGGTTCAAAGCATCTTCCTGCCAGTAACATCGGCTTTGTTCATCTTGATTCCCATCCAGACCTCCTTATCCCTGTGAATATGCCTGCAGACACTGTATTTGACAAAGAAGCACTTTTTAGGTAAGTCCTACATACTGCATCAGAATACTTTAACTCAGCTTCTTGCTGTGTTTGTTTGTGAATATTAATACAACTGTGTGTGAAGTATGAACAAAAGATGTGTAAATCATTCTCAAGCTGTGGTTTTTGTCTTTTCACATTTATTCAAAACTTCATGATTTTGCATGGAAGAAGTTATGTTTGTTTTATCAATGTGGTCAAACATTTATTTTGCATGTCCAGAAGGTGTAAGACTTATGAATTGACCTTGTTTAGTAACATATCATGTTATTAAACCAGATGGCTCCCCTGGCTAACAGGACAGCACTCTGAGTGGATGCTTTTCACCTGGAGAGCTGTGGTATTAGAACAGCTTTTCTCTCTTCATACTGAAAAATTGACTGAGACTGAAATAACATCTGCACTAACAAGATACAAACGTGAAGTTGAACAAGATAATTAAGACCAGTGTTTTTCCCCAATTTCTTGTGTAGGCAACAAGCTGCACAATGGTCTGTGTTCTTGTCTTTTTCTTCCTGTTTTAAAATAAATATTGATTGTTCCAGTATTATGGTGATACACAACAGTGACAAGAGGATATAAATGGTATATTAGCAATTGTATCACTCTGCCCATAGTCTGTATTTTTTTGTTGTTGTTGGATAAATAAGAAGTCTTGAGGGCTGCATCATATACCCAAACATTCTGTAGGTTCTGATTGACTCACTTTCACTACTGAGGTTATATTTGAAGTCTACTTAGAGCAATTTACAGTAAAATGCTCCCTTGAGCTTTGTTGTTTAGAATAGCATTGATGATGCACCTTTCACTTTCTGTCAGATGTATCAGTAGAGAGAAGGACAAGTCCACGTAGTTTATAATCAAAGTACCATGCTAAAAGTGAAGCTGACTATGCTGCATAATAATTTTTTTAGTTCTACTACAGACATTTTTGATTCTTCTTATAAATCAATATTTGTTGTTTTTCTTTTCTTGTTTTAATTTCTGATGATTTGCATGGGGGCTTTCAAGATGTGGAATGTATTTATGCTGTTCTTGACCATGTTTTCCTTGCAAGAAAAGTCAGTATTATCCTTGGTCTTTTCTTCTTCATTACAGTGAATTAAGTATTGAGAACTGGATTATGCCTGCTGTTTATGCTGGCCATATTTCTCAAGTTCTGTGGCTTCACCCACCATGGGCTCAGCAGATCTCAGAGGGAAAACACAATTTTTTAGTTGGGAAAGACATATCAACAACTACAATCAGGTAAGTTGTCTGCTATCGTATGTTAGTAATATAAAAGACACGTAGTTTTAATTGACATTTTTTATATTTCTTGGATAAAGGTAGTGATACTTCTGGTTTTTGCAATGAAAAATACTATCTGTATTTGTGAGTTCTTTAGGACCTAATGTGACTATATGTTTTAATGGATACAGTTTAATTGTGCCTTAAAGTCTCTCTTTTTTAATGTGTAATTCAAGCTATTCCCCTTGTCCATCACATGCTCCAACCCACTGATTTCCATAGCAGTCCTCTGTTAGATCCTCTTCTGTTTCTTGACATCTCTCATGTCCTGGGGGCCCAAACCTTGGCAGAGTATGTACAATGTGACCTCACCAGTGCTGAACATAAGGAGAAGTCTCTTCTCTTGGCATTTTGGCTAGTACAGAGAAATTTTGTGATGAGTCGTCTTCACTGTAGGGGTTTATGGCTTGGTCGTGCTTAATTTGCTTCCTACTGTGAATGCCCAGTCCTCTTCTGTAACACCTTGCTGGTCTGTGCCAACCTGCTACTGCCACATGGGGTTTTTCTGTCCCAGATGTGGAACCTTTCATTTATCTTGAAATTAATGAGATTTTTGTAGGTTGTTCCTCTAGGCTGTCTACATCCCTCAGGAGGCCAACAATGGGGAACTAAACTTCTGCTGTTCATAAAATTATCTGTCTGTGGTTGATGGATGGTGGTACCCTGTAATTGGTCATGGTCTTAATACAAGTAAACAGAAATTGGCTTCTTTCAAGGTTTTTTCAATGTGAATTTATGTTACTTAAGGCTTAATGTGCTGAAATATGGCTTGAAAATAATATTCTATACACTTCCAATCTAGGTGGAGTTTTTATTATTTTGGTTATTTGTTGTTGTTTTTAAATAAAGTGGATTCCATGGATATGTAGCTATTAATCCTTGTTACCTGCTCTCCTTACACTTAGAATAAGGAATCGTATGTCAGAGGTAGAGAAAAGTTAAATACTATTAATGCATAATATTTTACTTCTAATAAAGTAAATTATATCTATGGGTTTCACAGCAGTTCTCAAACATAACTAAAATAGTTTTCCTAAAGAAAAAAGACAATCTAAGGCAAAACAGCCAGTGCTTTGCAGCCTTATATGCCATAACATTGACAATATCTTGTCAAATTCTTGATGTAAGATATAATTCAATGTCAAACTAATCTTAGTAGCACATGATATAGAATCTCTTTCTCTACCTATTAGAAACCTTGTAGGGCTATCATAAAAAATCCAGAATTGTAATGTATCAATTCAGCATTGAAGAGGTAGATAGAATTCCCATTTAAACACTTGCAGATTAAAATAAATAATTTTGTATACACAGTTTTATTGGCTTTGTTATCCATCAAACATCTATTCATTTTTCTCCAGATGCCTTAATTGCATGGTTTGTTTGCTAAGTTCTTTGCAAAGTTCTGTGTTAACTTTGAGTTGTCAATTGTAGGGTTACAGGTACAGATGATTACTTTTTAAGTGATGGTCTTTATGTCCCTGCTGATCAGCTAGAAAACCAGAAGCCTTTAAATTTACATGTCATTCTCATTAATCCTACGAAAACATCAAACAACCAGGAAGAAAATGGCGAAGTAATATCTGCTAAGAGACTGAAGCTAAATACAGATGATACAGCAAACACTGTTGCTGCCTCTTCATCAGTGACTCCTGGTGACCTTGATCACAGCTCCTCAAGTGTGAAGGACAACGAAGTACAAAATGCAAGTGCCCTGAACAGGGCAGAATGCTCCACTTCAAGCTCTCTCAGAAGTGGTGAATGCTCAATAAGGGAGGTTGCTAAAAATATCTGCCAAGTTCTTCAGAAAGGGGATGCATTTGTTTTAGACATTGACTTAGATTTTTTTTCAGTTAAGAATCCGTTCAAAGAAATGTACACACAGGTAAGCACGACAATAGAGGGTCCTCTTACCATTCATAAAAGAGTACTAATCCTTCTAGTGCTTAGTGTCTATGGAGAAACTGTCATCTAATTTAAATTAGCAGATCAGCTGATCGTGATTAATGAATCACACTAATATTTGAAAAGAGATGGTTTAAGGGGTTGTATATTTCAAAGAAGTACAACAACCTAATAGAGCTAGGTCCTTATATTTGAAGTAGGTGTAGAGTAAGTATTCAGGCTTAGAGTTGTATGGCATGCTTCTGCTTGTTGTGTGGGCCATAAAAGCTGCTTGGATTTCCAAAGTTCATGTCCAAAGTACCCAAAGCAGGATTAATCAGGGAATGATGACAGACCGTATTTCTCACCCCTCCCGGTAGTATGCTATTGTAAAGCCACAACGGTACCCAGAGAGTGCCTTTCCAAAAGGTATGGTGGTATTGATTATTCAGAGTGGTAACTCCTCTTGATGAGAGGCTGTGATTGATTTCCTTTGTCTGGACTGCTGAGTGTAATGATGAGTAAGCAGCTGTTGTTTCTGATGTTGTGGCGCTGAGCTTAAGACTCTGCACCATATTCAATGTATAGCTTGTGGGCATAGAACTTATCTCACTTGTACAGTGTCGTAAATATGTAGACCCTCAGCTGTGCCAAGCAGTTAGGAGCTTTTCTTCATGTGAAAAGGACTTTTAGGAACTAACTCATCTGCCCTGAAAATTGTGTGTGGCATTTAGGCTTACAAATTTATTGCAATATCTTGATTGTTTCTAGTGATTAAGTCTCGTCTTAACACTACTTTAACTTCAGTCTGTGCTGGAGAACATCTGACGTTTTTGAGTTTCAGCTAGAGTACTGCTTACTTCTTCAGTGTGTAGAAGTGAATACGGTGTCCCTGACCTCTGTTAGTTTCTGACATTCAGTATTTACAATCACGGTACCTTCAGAAAATAAGTAATCCCAATCATTCTGAATCACAGAAGTGTAAGACAAAGTGGAAGCACCACAGGGGTCTTGTCATGTAAGAATAAAATTCAATACCCTCTTAGGGCTTACAATACATTCTTCATAAAGCCATAGAGGAGTCTTACTGGGTTTTGTTTGGGGGGTGGGGGGGGGGAAGGTTCTTGTGCTGAGGTAAATTATCAGCTCTAGGAATCACTTTTGGAAGTGGAGTTGCACAGAGCCCCCAGTATTACCTTTTTTGATAAGAATTTCATTTGTGGTTAATATTTCGTAACTATGTTCCCTCTTCTGTAAAATACAATAATTCTATCAGAAAATGTTGCTCAAGTTAACTATTGGAATATAAGAATCCAAGAAAAAGCTAAAAAGCAAATATGTCTCACCAATTCAGAAGAGTATTCTTCTTCCACCAAAAAACAAACAAGCAAAAAAACTAGAATCCAAAGCACTGCACTAAAGATGCTTTATATTTTTGTAAAATTTATGGTCTCTTAGTCTACCCTTTCTTTCTCCCTCTACTCCTGAAAAATTCCTGTGTTTGCCTTTTCAATGCCATTGAGTAAATAATGAGATCTGTTTATTGTTTAAAGAAATTTGAATATTATCAAGGAGTAGGGCTGACAAGCCCCTGTAATAGATTACTCATGAACTACTTGTTCAACCAGCCTAAAGCCTTTACCTGACTGTTTTTCCTTTAAAATCATACTCTCCTATTCTTATCTGCCTAAATCTGCTCTCTTAGTCTTATTCATCAACTTATTGGGACCTCAGTTCAGCAAAACAGATGTTTGGCTTCAGAGACTGTTTAATTAACAGAGTTTGTAAATATGTAATTTATACAGCTGTATTACTGAAGTCAGGTTTAAAGTTTAGCTGTTTCAAAAATGCTTGGCTGAGGCTGTGAAGTAGTGCCCTCTCAAGCCTCACAGCATCTTCCTCATCTGCATTTACGGAGATTTGTCTGCAGTACTGGAGTAGAAAAGTTACGTTCAAGTGTAGGTGGGGTTTTTATTTTTAAAGACAGAGGTCTTTGAAGTTCTTGGTTGTCATTTGAAGAGACTAATTTTTTCCCCTTTTTCTTTTTTGAAGACAGAATATAAGCTCTTGCAACAGTTGTACAACTTCAAGAAGCCTCATAAAGATGCAACAGAGGTAAGCCATTTCCTTGTGGGGTACGTTATGTGGGAATGATTCTTTTGATTTATGCAGTAAAAATGAATTATGAGAAGGAAAGAACCTATAAAAGGTGCTTAATGAAGTGGTTTCCAATTAAGCTATGCAGCATGCTGAATACTAATCAGAAGTGTCTTAGGAATTTTTTATGTTAAATATGTAACCATGTAAATATTTAGCATGAGAGTAAACATTAAGTTCTGTAAACAAATGGTAATTGACAAGATAGAAATGAAAATATAGTAAGTCATCTGCGGTCTCTCTTAAGGTTCAAATTTTTTTCCTCCCTCTAGGGTCTCCTTTTCCTTGCTCTAGTTGTTCTTCCTTGATAGTGAGAGTTGTGCTAAATGCCTAATTGGTATTTTATGTATTTATTTAGTTGTGGAAGGGCAAGTACTGTACCACTGCAGTGTACTCCTCATTGTATGTGTTGGGTGTTTCTGAATCATGGAAATATACACCTGCTGCAGCTGCCAAATGTTTATTTAGCCCTGAGCCCAAACCATGTAAAGAGTCATATTAATGGTCATTATACCACATAATTTCTAAACAAGAGCTTAGCTTTGCTTTTATAATCATTTGAACACTTACAGAAAGAGTCAATACATATAATAATCCGAGATTAATAAATCTTAATTTGTATGTATAAAGAAATTAAGTGGATGATCGTCAGATTGGTTTTCATATTTCTTAGTCAATCTACAAGACTGTGGTAAAAATAGGTACCTATTTAAAAGGTATGAAAATGTGGAAGGGGAAGAGGATTGTGATTAAGTTCACAATGTGATTTCAGGGCATAACTCATTTACATAAGACAACAAATTTATTGGAGGCAATTGAAGTGGTTAGCAGAAAGTGAGTAATAGGTAGGTACAGAACTTAACGTAAGACCAGATCCATGGATGTTTGTAGTGAGACAATTAACTTAAAAGGTCCAAATGTAGAAAACTAGTGAAATTGGAGTTTTTCCAAGACTCAGAAAATATTCGAGATGTCTAGTCTCTGAAAATCTGTTAGTAATTCCAAAGTACAGTTAGATGTGTATTTCTATCATAGTGCAAGGTAAGTTGTTTTTTTTTTTTTTAACGTATAGATAGAGATTGGATATATCTTTAAGGTTAGTTACTAGTGCTGCACAGAAAGATGTCTTACTCATCCCTCAGAAACATAAAGGTGTACTTCATGAATGGCTGGTACCCTCAGCTATTGTTAATTTGGCCTGAAGCTGACAACACTGGCCAAAAGAAGCAGCATCCGTTATATGGCAGTCAGCAGCATCCTAAGAGGAACAACTATGTTCTTAATTCTTAGCCATTTTATACCAATATGCTTTTTAATTTTCCTTCAGGCAGCACTGCATTGAGTCTCCTTTATAATAAATGTGCTAAACATTGCTTTTCATTTGATATGCTATATAGGGCCTCTCTCTGCAAATATTTATGTGCACAATTTGTATGCATGTGCATTTGTAGCCTTGCTTACTCCAAGAAGATTGCTTCTTCATGTATTCTGAACACTTTAAGAAAGTGCATAAACTTTTCCAGGATTAGAGCCATAGCAAGCATTTTAAATTAATTACAAATCCTTTCAGGCATGCGTGCAGAGCTGAAAAACCTTCAGATAACACATCTTGTATTTTTTTCCTGAAAACTTTTTCCATTCAATTGAGTAATATTCATAATTCTTATAAAATTAAAAAAAAACAAACTCAATGCCAACAACATGTTTACAACAATGTAAAGCTTGCACTCATCCGAGTTCCTGTGTATTAATATTAAATTAATCAAATACTGCAACATTTCAATGCTATACAAACAAAACCAACAATACCATTTATTTGCTCTAATCTTTGTTCTTTGTGTATTCTACCAGAATATAGATGCAGCTTTTTACATGCTATAGGAAAGACAGGGCAAAGAGGTGTGTTTTTCTGAAGATACCAGTTTCTGCAGGCATTCATTCTGATCATCTTGTAAAGATGTTCTGTAGCAATAAAGTAGTTGTTTCTGTTTCCCCACATACACTAGATCAATTAAGCCATGATTTAGCTAGGAAAGTCATTCTTGCCTCTTTTTTTCCTAACATGTTTTTATATGTGCATATTTAAAGGAAGGCTTGCTGGATTGTGTTGAAAACCGTGTTCATCAGCTAGAAGATCTGGAAGCAGCATTTGCAGATTTGTGTGACAACGATGATGAAGAAACCCTACAGAAGTGGGCTTCATATCCTGGGTAGGAGATCTCTAAATGGCTTAAAACCCTCCTGCCATTGGTTAATTCCTGTAGCCTTTGGAGAAGAATCTTCACGAACTGGTGACACAGTTAACAGTAAAGTGTTCTTCCTTATTCCTATCATATTGGAACTCTTCCTGGTCAGCTTACTAAGCTTAAGTAAGTTGAGGTAACAACAGGCTTACTTATCTGAAATTGTGTTGCTTCCTTTAGATCAAGCTCTTTCCTGCCAGAACTGCTAGAATAATCTCTTCTGAAAGACCTTTACCTTTTCCATACTAGTATGGGTAGGTTTTGATTCTTCTTGGAACTCATTACGTTAGCACCTTCCTTTCCCTTACCTAAGATTCAGATGTCTATTGGAAAAAAAAAATAAAGAAGAATCAATTTACCAGTGTCAGTAAGGTTTCTCTCCTGCAACTGCTCCTTTCTTGGGAGCCTTTCTGGAGCACAGTAGACAAGGCTCTTGTTCCTGACCTACTGCAGAAGCAGTGCTGCAGGAGACCTCCTGATTTACCCTGGTGGATAGTCTTTAAAAGTGCTGAAAGTGCAGACGGTCATAGCTCTGGAAAAAGTCTTCTATTAGAATAACTCTGAGGAGAAAAAACAGTACATACTATAAGGCTAGTAAGCAGAGTCAAAAGCATGTGATTTCAAATCGGTTCCCTGAAAAATATGTGATAGTTATCTGTATATTTCAGTTTTAAACAGAAGAATACTTAACTTGTGGACCTGTATATTCACATACTGTTTTGTCTAAACTTTTTCTTAAGGCCAGAAATGATAACTGTATCATTTGGTCTGTGTAAGATGTGTCTTAGATTTACAACTAAGAACTTAAGCCTTTAGTCTGTTTTCCTTAATTTCTATAGTGCAGTTGTTTAGGAACTGATTAGCCCAGCACTTTGCTAACAGAAAAGGCAGGAATCTGGATGGGATCTGTGCAAGGCTGCCATTTTTTTCTTTGCTTTTAGAAGAGCAAGTCAGACAACACAAAACTTAAGTCTGTCTTCAGTGCCACATGGTAAACTTTTTACAAGATCAGCTTTATACAGCTTCATGCAAATTTTGTTGTCTCTGGAGGGAGGCAGGTTTGGCGACTTAAAAATTTAGTGATCTGTGTGAGGCAGAACTCTCATAAAAAGCAACAAACTATTGGGGTTATACAGAAGGGCTGCTTTGGTGCTAAGGAAGTCTCTGCTTTCTGTGGAAAAATGGAAATGAGTGAAAGGCTGGGTACATGAGTGAGAATGTCCACAAAACATGTCAGCAGCATCTGCTATGCTTTTAAATAAATGTTTTAATCGGAAAAGAAACTGAGCAAAAGTCCAAGTTTTCCCTTAATAGGAAGATTACTCGTTTTTGCTGTCAAATACAGCAGTTACTGCCAGACTTGTGTAACAATCACTGCAAGAATTTCTTATCAAGTTAATACAACTTCTGAGTTACAACAGCTTCTCTCTAGGTCCACCCTAAAAGAAAGGGGAAGAGGCCTTGTGAAGAGTAGGTATGAATACAGGGGTCTCCTGAGACCTGGGGAAACAGCAAAATAGTACTGATAGTCTCCATTTTTCCTAGGTGCAAGATGACACTGAGGGGCAACATAACTTCTACTTTTTTTCTTTTTTTTTTCTAAACTTAGGTTAAATGTATCAGTTTTTAAGTGTTTACATAACAAGTTCTGGTTGTATTTTTTTTTTTTTTATTCCAGAATGAAGCCCCTTGTTCAACTAGTTCACAGTTTGAAAAGCAGGATGGAGAGCCCAGACTATGAAATGGTAGGTCGCTGTATAAAGGAGCAGAAAGTTGATAATTGCAAAAACATAGTTTCAACATGGAGGGGAAAAGTCGTGTTTAATTTTAGACTTGCCTCCTTGATTCAGGACTTCTTGGGATTTTAATAGTTTTCTTTTTTTTTAATGTTACTGCTTAGAGCAGCTTTTTTTTAAAGTTTTTGAATTTTTATTCTGCTTGTCTATATTTATGCAACATTAATATGATCTTTAGGACACTCATGTCTCAAGCTGCTTCTTTTGAAGTAAGTTTTCACTTCACCAGGGTCTGTTGATATACTTTGTAGAACTTAAGGTACCTGTTTGAAGATGGCAGGCCTGATCTTTTACAAGGACTGCAGCATGCTCTGAATTCATAGGAGAGGTACATTGCACTGGACTACTGTCTGAAGGTGTGTAAGTTACTTCTTGGGCTAGGGATAGCAATTTAGGGAGTTCTTACGCAGACAAGCCATATCAATACTTTGTCTGTATAACAAGTGAAAATCTGTTAATTATCTGTTAATAAATGAAAATCTGTTTAATTTACATGTAGGTCCATCAGGCTGGTCTGACCTGTGATTATATGGAGCTTCCCCACCATGTTAGCACGGAAGAGGAGATTGAAAGCCTCATACAGTCCACTAAAGTTCTACTGAAAAATATGCCTAAGCCCACGCTTGTGACAATTGCTCGGTAAGACTGTGTAGATTCTTTAAAACATTCAGACTGCTTACAAAGCTAAATGATTCTATGAATATAACATTGGTTAATATATCTTTAAAAAAAAATCCATCTTCAATTGGAAAACTTAGTATAGTGAAAATTGACATTTGAAAGCATTAATCATAAGGCAGTGACAATATACTGCTTAAGGGAAGTTTCTGTGCTGATGGCCAGTTTTACCAGGCTTTAGAGTGGCCAGCACAGATTTCAACAGCAGTGAAAACACGATGACTTAA
Organism: Cygnus atratus; assembly: GCF_013377495.2. Classification (NCBI taxonomy): domain Eukaryota; kingdom Metazoa; phylum Chordata; class Aves; order Anseriformes; family Anatidae; genus Cygnus; species Cygnus atratus. Next base: position 78,957,737 of record NC_066363.1, read on the forward strand.
TGAGCTTCAGTGCAGGCTATATAAAGCCTATGATGAGGCCTTGCATGTGTTGCAGTGGATGGCTGTCATTGAGGTTCATATTACCTTTGCTACTTCTGGTAAGCAATTTAGTGTAAAGCTAGCTTGGACAAGCTTGCATGGTCTGAAATTATGCCTTCTCTACTCTTGTGCTAGGATTCATTACACTGTTGGTAAGATCTCTGTTTTCAGTGAAATTTCTCATGAAAAAATTTCTGATGAAAGTGGGAGAGGTTTTCATCTAATAGTCTGAAGGGTATTTATATTCAAGGAAGCTCTAATGAAGCTTTGCATAGGGTAAAAATTACGCTTCCAGGACTGTAAGGGAATTATTTGGGAGAACAGAATGGAGTTGGGGCCAACGTACTATCCTATCCTGGGAGAACTTAATTTGAAGACCACAGTGTAACTCTTGACAAATTATTGCAATTTACTCACTTTAAGAATAGCATGTGTGCCCTAAAAGTACAGGCAGCAACATCAGGATCTGACATGAAATAGTTTGTGTCAACAACAAATAGCACAGCAAATACCTACAACAAAAGAAAGCTGTATCTTCTGTGCCAGCCACAGAGTTGTTATGCACTGTTGCAGAGGAAATACAGAATCATTTATGTAGGTCTTGACAGATCTAAAATCCTAGAAGTGTAGCTCTGGGTTTTTTACCAGCATCTGTTTGTGGTAAATAATGTTATCCCAGGAATTACACAGATTTTTTTTTCAAATTTTCCTACCCATTTTAACTAGTAGCAATTGAATCTTTCAACCTACCTTTCCACCAGTACTTTAATTGGATCATTTGCTTGAATTCTGATTGGCAACATGTTGTGTTAGAGTTGGAAGAATTAATAGTCACGTTTCTGATCTGCTGTGGGCTTTGTGTTCAACTTCAGGCAAATTGCAGTTGTTGAAAGCAGAGAGGAAAAGCACAGTAGTATGCTTTGAAGAGATACTGGGAGGCAGAACTTACCACACTTTGAAAGTAGCTTCAACACCCTGGATACAAATCATTACAAGAATACAAATTAATGATATCTATACTCCCTCATTGTTTTTTTCAAATCTTTGTTACAGATCAAGTTTGGATGACTACTGCCCTTCTGAGCAGGTTGACATCATTCAAGAGAAGGTTCTCAATTTACTAGGTTTGGTGTATGGCACTCTGGATGTGCACTTAGATTACTCAAGCAACTCTTTGTGACGTTTCTTCATATATTGCTCTCTAATGCAGTAGATTAATTTAAATTGCATATTTGCTGTGGTTGCAGGGGAAGAAACACTCTTATTTCAGCAGATGGCACTAGAACCCAAGCTGACCAAGAGCTAATTTTACGTTGCGCTGCTTTCTGTCAGCTGCATCTGAACTGTTACCTGTCTCTATGATTGTTATTTTTGCTGTTTTGCTTATTTTAAAAATTGGTGCAAGAGAAACTGTTTGTCCGCAGAATGTATTTTTTCACCTGATTTCTTGAAGTGTGTGTAAAAAAAAAAAAAAAAAAATCTAAAAATAAATGGATTTCTTTTATAAACTTATATTTTTTGGAGTTCAGTGAGTAACAGATGTGTTCCTGAGTTGCATTCTACTCTTTTAAAAATTACCTCAGTAGTGCCAATAAGACCTTGCGTTTGAATAGTGATCTTTCCTAACTGCTGTGCTTCAGCACTCCCCTCACATTTTCGAGAGCAGCTTATGGCTTCTACCCATCCACAGAATATTATTTGTATTTATACTCTGCATTAATGTTGTCTCTTTACCCTGGAGTATTTCATTGGTGACTCAGATAATGTTCCTGATATACAGACATTGAGTTTTTACAGGTTTTTTACTATTTCTGTTGTTGATACAAATGACTGTATTGTAAATATCTAATAGAAGAAATGTTTTAAAACAATAAGTTCCATGACCACAGGACCTTTTTTCTTCTTTATGAATTCTGTCACAAAGACACGTCTAATCTTGGATCCAAGCTCCTTAGTACTTCATGAATTACAGAGAGTATACATTGTGTACAGAAACCAAGTGGAGTCATTTTATGTACTGCTTGTGCAGGGAGGATTTTTTGTGTGTGTAAGAGATGCTCTTTGCTGGCTTTGGGTAAGGTTGCAAAGAACTAAAAAAGCATTGAAATGCAGGTGCCAGGGGTATGTCCAGAGTACTGTGAGCCCCAGAGAGGTGCTGTAGCACAGTTCTGCCTGGCTGCCTGACAGAATTCTTCCTCAGGGTCCCCCAGCAGACAAGCAGCAGCAGGCTGGCCTGGGCCAGGCCCTGCCCATGGGTCACTGCAAGCCTGGGGCTGCCCCATGCCAGCTCCAACAGGGCACGGCTGGGCCCAGCAGCACAAGGTGGTGGCGCCTCGCCTCAGGGACAGCCTGGGGAAGACAGGAGAGCACAGCGCTGCCCAGCAGCCAGCAGAAAGAAAGGAAGAAAGGGGGATAAACAGCCCTGCTGGCACCCAGGGGAGAGAAGGAGGAGGGCAGGAGGGGCTCCAGGCACTGGAGCAGAGATTCCCCTGCAGCCCCTGAGCAGGAGGCAGCGCTGGAGCAGGGGTTTCCCTCCCTCAGCCCCTGGGCAGGCCCTGTACTGGAGTAAGGTTTAGTTTTTTCTTTGTTTCTCACCATCCTACTCTAGTTGGTAAAAACAAAACAAAAAAAGTTAATTTTCCACACAGCATGTTTGCCTGCGATTTTAACTGGTAAGTGATCCCGTTGTAATTATTTTGGCCTCTAATGAGCTTTTTCTGCCTCATTTTCTTCCCCCATCCTGCTGAGGAGGGGCTGAGTGGGTGCCTGGCAGCCATCCCAAGTAGCCCATCACAATGCTCAGGCTTGTTGTAGACTGTCTACTCGACTGTCTCCAAGCTTTTGAGTAGTCCTGTATTGCAGGATTGGGTGTGACCTATGGGAGTCGATTTAAGTTCTGAAATGGTTAAGACAGGTACAAGCTCTAGCCCAGGTTGTTGGTACAGTGAGTCATAACCTGGGGGAAGAATATAAACTCCACAAAACCAGTGTTCACCGTGATAAACACAACCACATTACAAGTGACACTTAGAAGCCTTTTCCCTCAAATTATTAAAATGAACAAAATTAAGAACAGAAGTATTGGCAAACCTAATTAGATGTCTGCTGTAGGTTTTGTGCACCAATACTGCCTAGAAGTAGTGCCAATGGCATCATATCTGTCAATAGCCAGCTACCTTTACTCCATGCAGAAAAATACCAACAAAAAAGCAAATCAGTTTTTCTTTAATTTCCAGAAATGCAAGTCATGTAGTCTTTCCATATGCTTGTTCAGAAAGGTTGACTTCACAATACGTATTTTGTGTAGTCTGGGTGTGGCAGGTGCAACAGTGAGAATTTTACAGCAGGTTAAGACAAATTATTCATGGAGGTTATACTGCATTAAGTCAAATTAAAAGATCAGCATCCTGTGCAATGTTTGCGGTGTATAATTTTATTTGGTCACTTTTTTTACTTCTCAGTGTGCTGAGAAATGTCAACTTAGTCCCAGAAATATGCTTCCGTAATGAAGTGAGGGAAGAATTAGCATGGTTTCAAGATGACATGTAGTCAATATTGACTTGATTTCCATTTTCAAATATCTCTTTACAAAAATGAATATTTGCAGTAGAATGTTTTTTGATACAGAATTGAATGGGTGGATCGTGCCTACTTTTTAAATGTTACACTGACTTAGAATTCAAGTAGATGTCATTTGAAGTCATGTGGTGGCTACCTTTCTTCTCAGTAAGAAACAGTCATTTGAATTCATATTGTTTCAGCTTAATCTTTTTTTTTTTTAGGCAAGAATTAATGAGCTGTTACTACACTGATTATAGCAAAAAAGTAAACTAGTTATGCTTACTTGCAAGAACATTTATTATTATTGTTATTTTAGGTGTTAAGGCAGAGTGCAGCATTTTTATCATGCAGTCTGATACCCTCCACAACACAGGTTGCTTCCCACAGTGTTTTTTCATGTAAGTAACCAGTAGTTACTGGAAGTGGTACTGAAATGCCTCTATTCCCACACTGTGCTCCTCTTCTGAAAAAGAAATGTAAACAAAATGTGAAAGCTTTTTCCCTACTCAATATTTAGCCTTGGCCTTGCTAGTTTTCTCCTTGCTTAACTTCTTACTGGTGATCTGTGACGCAGTCACACTGACCCTGCCTGTAGCTGTCCTCTCTGTGAAGCACGTGTGCCATGTAAACTTTTTTTTTTTTTGGTAGGAATCCCAATTTAGCGCATTCATTGCCTTATGTCATTACTTATGGTAAAATGTAGCTCCATACAGTCTTGATAGGATGCATCCACGCTGGCCTATGGGCAGGGGCATCAATTCCAATTTTAACTGGAAGATACTTTAGAGAAGTAAGAAAAGAATTTGGTACAGCATTTCTGTGACAGCAGACCTGAATGGGTTATGTTTAGCCTCAAAAAGACACTGACCTGTAGTGAACAGCGTATCTCCACACAGCTGAACAAGAGAGACTTCTCCTCCACTTGGAGGGAGTCTTTTAAATGCCTGTCTTCCTGCCACACATACCTGTGCTGATGGAGCCTGAGGCTTCACTAATACAGTTGAAAGCATCTTGCGTATTTCCCACTAGGTGGAGAGAGAAGTGCGTGTTACTGTTTCCACTGTCCTAATTATCTGAAAGGCTGCAAATGCATTTCCAGGTTCACGTTGTGACTAAACTCTATTTATCCTTTGGAAATAAAAGGAGAACAGAATAACCAGCCTCTTTAATGCAGTAGAAAATTTCCAATCACAAAGAACTCTGCATCAATGTTTGCCCTTAAGATCTATCACGCAGATAGACAAGAGGTGAAATTTTCCCAAGTTAAGAAAACACAAATGATGTAAAATTAGTGCCAAATGCAACTGAATTTTAAAGAAGACTTTTCCTGAGTTTGTTGTGGTTTAACCTGGCAGGCAGCCAAGAACCACACAGCTCTGCTTCCTCCCTCCCGGTGGGACTTGGGGGGAGAAAAAGATAAACTTGTGGGTTGAGATAAAGACAGTTTATTAGGATAAGAGGGAGGGAAAAACAATAATAATAGTAATAAAAATATGCAAGTGATGTACAGCACAATTGCTCGCCACCTGCTGACTGATGCCTAGCCAGGCCCTGAGCAGCGGCTGCTCCCCTGGCCAACCCTCCCATTTTTATTGTTCAGCATGACACCACAAGCTATGGGACATCCCTTTGGCCAGCCTGGGCCAGCTGTCCTGGCTGTGTCCCCTCCCAGCTCCTGGTGCACCCTGAGCCTTCTTACTGTCAAGGCAATACGAGAAGCAGAAAAGTCCTTGGCTCTGCGCAAGCACTGCTCTGTAGCAACTAAAACATCAGTGTGTTATCAATGTTATTTTTCTCCTAAATCCAAAACACAGCAACGTATCAGCCACTATGAAGAAAATTAACTCTCTCTCAGCTGAAACCAGGACAGAGTTTTATGAATGTGAACTTGCATAGGTAAATGATACTTCAGCACTACAAGGGTGGAAGGCCTATTGCAGAATTTCAGTTAAAATTGTTAGAGATCTGATTTCTGAGAACAACCAGTTTTCCGTATATAAACAGTTTTAAGCATTAAGTTCTCAAGTGAAGTTATTCTTAAAATTGAAGTCCACTATGATAACACTTCAGAAAATTCTCTGAAAATCTGCAGAAAACAAGGCAAATTGTTTACTTGCCAGGCTATGATGGTTTAAGATCTTTCTTTCCTCATGCATTTCCAACAACTATCTCTCTTTCCTGTTTCTCTAACTTGTGTATTATACTTTGGATTCTGTGTCATAATTTTAATAGACCATTGGGAAATCTGTGATGGCCACTGACAGGACAGAAAAGGTTAAATGCTCCAGTTGCTGCCAAAGCAATGAACAAGTGGAAACGGGAAGGTTTCTGGCCATGTAAAGCAGTGCAGAGAGGCAGACAACCCTCACAGGATAGCTGGAGGGAAGGAGAAGAGGGGAAAGGCTGGTGCTGCTGAGCCAGTTGTCCTGCCCCTGTTTCTGACTACAAGAGGAAGATACCTGCCAGTCCTCATGAGCTCCTGCTTATGAGTGTGGGGGATTAATCCCACCACCTGATCTAGATTTAGATCTACATATTATGGACTTTATCACATTGAATCAAATTAGTTTTTTGGCTCTGTTGTGCAGCCCTGTTGCTTGACTGCTATCCCCCAGGGCAATTCCTGCAGAAATAATACCCTTCCTCGAGAACCTATCTCCTGATAGGAATGCTGGAAGACTGCCTAGCCCCTCCAAACACAGACTGAGGAGGTAAATCTGCATACAGATGAAGGGAATTCCTGTTTACCTGAACTGTTTGAGGCACTTTCCTTAAACGTTGTGGAGACAGTTTTAAAGAAATCAGCCCTAATTATGTTGTGAGATTTGACAAGAGTGTGGGCCCATTACTTTTTACAGCGTGTAACTTACTTTTCCCAAGGAACAATCCTTGCAGAAAAATCACATGCCTTGAAAAATTTGCTGTCAAATCAGTCTCCCTCTTCTGTGGTTTTCTGAATGAAGAAGGACAGCTTGACCTCTGTCTGGCACACGAACATGCAATTTTTCATTGCAGTATTTCAACAATATTTTATCTATGTCTCAGAACAAACATAAAACCCCGCTTCCGTCTTCCCTCTTTTTCCCTTCCCCAAACCGTCCTTTCAAAATAAAGCTTCAGTCAAGACAACTTTTGGTGTGATGAGCTGAGCAGTTACCATCACCACAGATCAGCACTCAGAGAAAACAGGGGTCTGAACCACAAAGCCAGGAAGATTACTGCCCTTTCTTAGGGAAATATCTATTTGTCCATATTCAGCTGTTTTATAAAGATTTCACCAAAGAATAAATGTCCATTTCTGTGATGTTAAACCCTGCATATTACCACAGTATAGGCTAGGAATATATTTCATTTGCTGAGAAGAATCCTTTAGGGGAACAAGAAAAAGACCATAACTCATTAAATAAAAATGCTATCTGCTTTATTTTCTGCTAAGACCGTGTCAGGACAACTGAAAGCCTCCCTAACATACTTAACTAGGTTGAACTTATTACTGAACAAAGGCACAGCAGTAAAATCATTATTTTTATAAGGGACTTGAAATCAGAAATGAAAAAATCAGACCTGCCAAAATGGAGTAAAAATGAGGCCAAGCTTTGGAGCTGGCAGAGGCACTGGGTCAGGGTTTTTTGGGGAGAAGGAAAGGATACGCTGCCTGATTTTACACAGAATGACCTGACATTACACTGCTCCATTGTTCGTGACAGTAGCCCAGTATCCCCTTTAATGGTTCCTCAGGTACGGGGCTGTCTATGGTACTAGGTGAAGGTGGTTTTATTCATTTATAACCTTCCTCCTCCTCCACTGTGTGTTGTGGTCCTGGTGACACCACCAGCCCTCACTGCTCCTGCCCCTCAGCCTCAGGGCTCCCCCCACTCTGCCCCAGAGATGCTGCAGCAGGGCCTGAGCCCAGAACTGTGCCTGCATTAGTCTATAGATTGACCAGTTTGACCAGAGACCTGGCTTGTTTCTGTGCTTTCACCCAGCGATCACAGGACCACCAACATGGCCTGCTGCTGTCACCACCCAGCTCTGCTGCTGTGGCTCTGCCCTGTAGGTGCAGTACAACCCAGCCCATGCTGGGGCCCTCCTGACACTCCACTCCCAGACCAGATGGAGCCGCTGCCCTTGCTGCACCCCTACAGCCAGATGAGGCCGTCTCATGTCCTGAGCTAGCATCACCATTAGCAGGTATTTTTTGCAGCAGCCTCTGCTTTAGATCTCTACCTCTGCACACTTCCCATTTAATTGGCCATATATATAAGTCTGATCACCTGATTCTCCATGCTCTGAAGGATGAGGAAGACTAAATCCTACAGCAAAAAGGCCAAAGTAATCTGAGAACTGGGAAAAGAAGTGCCACAATTAGACAAAGGCTTTTGCACTGTGATGTTGCAGATGATGCACTGAGCCATCTGTGTGCCAAGGGAGCTGCATCTTTGGGAGGCACAGTATTTTCACATTGACTTTCACAGAGTCATTTTTTATATGGTCTTTTGAATACTTAACGACACTCTTAGTTCTGTCTAATTTTCATTAATTAGAACAGCTTAACAGCATATCTTATTGCAATGAGTGTTGGGGGATAGAGCTATGGGATTTCATTAGAACTTAAAACATCTACTGTGCCTTAAAATTGCACTTCATTTTCATTATTGTTCCCAAATCTGTCATCACCATTTGCCTGTTCTGGCAAGTAACTAAATAAAACTAGTATTTCTCAGTGCTACTGTAGTGCATGATGTTTTGTTCCCTTGTCTGAGGGAATTTTTTTAATAAAGATTGTTTTCTTCCCATAAGTAGCAGAGGCTTATAAAAATTGATTTTATGCCTCAGTGTGTGAAGACAGGAGAGCTGAATAGTCATACATCCTAGTTGTTAGAAAGGAAGGTAGGCGATAAACTTATCTTATGTATTCACGTGCATGCAAAGCTGGGCAATGCATCTGAAAGGGCAAAGGGGTGGGGAAAGCAGCTGTTGGACACATTTAGCAGTATCCAAAGCTCAGAAAAAAACTTGCTGAATGGGAAAGACAACTGGGAAGTATCACATGCTACTGCCTCTGACATGAGTGAGATGAAAATGCTAAAAATAAAAGGTGATGGGAAAGAAGACAAAGTTTAAAATACACTTTCAACTCATTAGAAGGCTGATGTAGAGTTGATTTGCTTCTTCCATGAGAGTCAGGTCCAAACAGCAGTACTACTTTGGGTGCTGCCTACAGATTTTTGTTCACCAGCAACTAAGGCATCCAGGTCTGTGGGGTGAAACACCGCCGGCCATGGTGGTCCTTTGGTGAGAGGTAACTGAGGTTCTGGTAGATACAGTATTCCAGTAAGAACATAAATATTAACTTCAAGATATGCAGTGATGTGCTACTGCCGAATTATCACTGCCTCTTAAACACATATATACGCATCTGGAATTGCTGCTAAAGTAGACAAATTGGCTTTCTAACCAGCAGCTGAAGAAAGAAGATAGCATGAAAAGAAATGTGTAGAGAACTTTGTTATACCATCTTAGACTAGCTGGTATTCCAAGTCTTTGTTGGAAGAGGAAAGAGGAAGGAATAGTCCACTACAAAGGTTCTAGAAAGGCAGGTCCTGGTGGGAGCAACCTCTGAGTAAACCCAGATGGACTTTGTTGGATTCAGTTTCGCCTTGAGAATTGTGTTTTTAATCAGTGAAGGATTCCAAAGACCATCCTCAGGCATATGATTGCACCAATATAGAAGTCATCTCTTCTCAAGGAGCCGTCTTAATTAGACATATGCGGTGGTAGTTCCTAAATTACTTATTATTCCCACCAGGGTTGGACATGGGGAGGAGTGGAGAAACTGAAGGATTTGGAAGTATTACAGGATTAAAACATAAGCTCAAAGTTCAGTGTTTATTAAATACAGAAACTGTCTTCTCAAAGACAGAAGAAAGCAATATGCATTTACCTCTTAATCACTGTTGATAGTTTTACTCTTGCTGTTAATGTGGCCGTGCCAGAAAAATGTGGTAGTGCCAGAAAAAGGAAGAGGATTATCAGGTATGGGTCTTTTTGTACAAGAAGAGGTGAAGCAGACTCTTCACTCTGGTAAAGAACTGGAATTAAAGTAATGACAGGTGATATGGAGAAAGTGGAAAGGGAAGATAATTTTTTGTTTCTCTACAACATAAGAACTAGAGAGCATCTGATGAAGTTTTGAGATAGCAGACCTGAAAAACAGAAAAAGAGAATTTTTTTTTTTCTCTAGAATACATAAATTGTGCAGCACGTGGGTAGGGAATGTGTAAATACCATAAGTTCAGATGAATTTGTCCTCCGTGCTTTCTCTCTAATAATCTTTTTAATCTATCAATCACAACTGCTAAAACACATCATAGCAATATGATCTTTCTCAAGGTCCCTAAGCTGCTGGGATCTGAGAGAGTGCTGAAGCAAAGATTTTTTAGGTTTCCTTTCTTTAATAATTTCTGTAAGCATCAAATATTGTAATGAAATCGTGAAGTATTCTGTGTGAAATAGCTGAATTTGAATGACAGTCCATGACTTGCTAGTAGCACATAATAGCAAATTTAAATGTGTGCATCTTGAGAAAAGCCGTGAAGAAAAAGGCATGATGCCACAGCTAAACATGACATTACTGTTGAATTCTGCTCTAAGGAAGAACTTGTAAGAGTTACTGAAGAACCACAGGGAAAAAATATCTATTTTTTTTCCTGCATATGTAAAATTTTATTTTAAAAAATGGTAATGGAGAAGGATTTGCTTGTTTGTTTGTTTGTCTGTTTGTTTGTTTTTGAGGTTTTCCTATGCCGGATAGTGTTGTTTGGGTTAAACTTTTTTCAGCTAAATTTTGAAGAAAATTAGATAACTGTATTCTATAAATCAATTTTCATAGACATTCTTATCAGAACATGATATGGACACTGTTAACACTACAGTGGGGATGTACCTAGTGCCTAACCAGGTAAACACTTTGGGGAAAATTGAATATAACTGATTTTACTCTATTTTGATAGCCTTCAGCAGAATTCCCACTGATGTTTCATGTATTGATGTTGTTTTTAAAAGTCATGTCCATGTGTTTCAAGGTTGAAACACTGATGGTAATGTCCTAAAACCCTGCATAGCTTCAGAGAAGATGAGCAGAATCTTGAATCTTTTTTTTTTTTTTTTAGTTTGTTTCTCCTCTTGCTCTGTATTTCTTCAAAGACAAGCTGAAGCCAGCGCTGTTTTTGCTAATGAAAGTCAACTCTTCGACATGTGTGTAAAGTTTCCAAATCTTCAGCACATGGAATAATTTAATATGTGCTAAGTCATAGAAGTCAGTTTTCTGACAGAGACATTTTCCAAGGTTACTTTTTATTTCATTTAAAATTTTCTTATAAAGCACAGGAACTTTACTGAGGCTTCCTGCTAGTGCTATTTCTCTCTCTTCTCTATGCAGAATAAGTCACTGATTTGATCATATCCACATATCATCTTATCCAAGTTTTGTCTTCTCTTTTCTTTCCTTCCACTTTCTCCTGCAGCTGGCTCTGTCTGGAATGGTAGTGTTACACACATCATTAGGTAGAGGGCTTGTAATCATGTGGTTAAGGGTGATGCTCTTTTGAACAGAGGTGTACACAGGCCTTATTAAAGAACAAAATCCCCTGTTTTACATCATTATCTTCCCTTTATAGAAGCACTGAAGGAAGAAATACATTCCCAGGTAATTTATGGGCATTAAGAGCAGATGTATTTGAAGCCAGTTTAAAGGGACTTTCCTCCTCCTTTAATCCTGCCCTAGATCCTCAGGGAGACAGAAAGCATCAGCACAAAGACAACTTCATAGGTTTCCCACTTCACTCAGAGTTCACAGCACATTGGATGCCAAGCTGAAACCACAGATCATTTGCATCACTGTCACACTGGTTTATTCATCACAGCAAGACACAGAAACTTGTCAAAGCAGCTGAGGCTTCTCCAGAAGAAAAGAAAGGGTCAATAGACCCAGGGACCATCTATGTTTTTCTTTCATAGCCAAGCACACATGTTAACAAAAATGCTTAGAAGTGGAGCAAATCTAAAGCTAGCTGGAACAAGCTCAAGAATACGGTGCTGAAGAAAATGGACAAAACAAGTGTCTTTGAGTAATGCTGTTTCAGAATTTATAACAGATGTTGCAACTTGAGACACTTAAAATAACCACATGAGTAAAAAAACTTCCAAAATGAGGCAATTAGATAATAAATTAACTTTCTGACTGAATGAAAAAGACCTTTAATTTCAACCTTGCCATACATTTACCTGAAAAGAAGGGTCTTTAGCTGGTCCCCAGCCTATTCAAGATCACTGGTTCAGTCTGTCTCCTTCCCAGAAGATCAGACCTTCTCTCAGGTCAAGAAGGGTTTTGCAACAGCTAATACTTTCAGTGATGGTGTTAGAGTCCAGGCAGTGCAACCAGAGTACACATTTCTAAGCTCATTGTGTGGTCTGTAAGCTTCCCTTCTGCTTCCTTCATGTCAGAAGCATTATGGACGGCTAACATGACAAAATTAAGTGTTTCCACATGCCTTTCTTTCCTGAGATTGGATACTAAGAGAATATGGGCTGTACCAAAAGATTCTTACATGAAATTTCTGCCATTTTCATCCTTCCTTCTGCACAGCCACTTGAAAGATGTAAGTTAATTGCTGATGTTGTAAACAATTTTACAGATAGACTTGCTTTGTCAGGGATCAAATATTTTCCTTGCTGTGGGAAGAGCTTCCTGCTTAAATGCAGTATATTTAATTCTCTCTGCGATCAGCACTGCAGTAATTTCCTTTCTCAGAAGCACCTGTCAGTAGGATAAGATAATTCTTACACCCATGAAAATTCTGCTTTTGTAATAAAGCATGACTGCAAAATCACTGAGTACCCTGAAATTTATATTAGGAAATGGTGTACAAAAGATTTCATTTTGGAGATGCTGTGATAAATTGATAGACAGGCCACTGACCTAGAGAGAAAAGACTGATTTATTTATTTATTTATTTATTTATTTATTTTTCCTGAAGAGGACAGAGGGAAGGGAAACTCAGAGCTCTTATCCAGTCTGGAAGCAGGCCCACCTGAGAAAACGATCATCCAGAAAGAGGAGAGAATTGGTGAGAAGCAGATGCTGCTGACTTGGCTAGACCTTGCTGTCTGCTTTCCTGGCTGAAAAAGCTTACTGTAATAAATCAGGTAAGGGCTGAATTTATAAACCAGCATACACTCCTGTGATGGATGCTCTATGCCAAATTCAATTCTAGCTCAAGCTTCAGTGCAGGTTCCTAGTTCTTTGTGTTTGTGGGTTACACCTGATCAGTTTATACCACAGTTTCCTACAGATAAGACATAACTTAATGTTTCCTTCATTTCCTATGTGGTTATTTGTATTGTAGTGAACTTCAACCAACTACCCTTGCATGGGGTTGGTTGTTGCTTTTAAAATTAAACAATATCCAGGTTGCAAGGCCTTAGTGGAAAACTGCAACACAAGTAAAAGCCCTCCCAAAAGCCTGTCTCTCCACAGCACTGATGAAAAACTACGTAATTCATCAGATACTGATTTCAGGTTATGATGGGTATAATTGAATTTGAGTCTGAGGGACTCAATTTTTATTATAATGCTTTGATGACTTTTAAAGAACCTTTTGTTGAACCTGGTGCAGCCTGTTTGCCATGAGACAACTACATAGCAAACAGGTTTTACAACATATAATTTACTTGTCAAGAGAAAGTTTTTACCCCAAAAGCATTCCTACCAAAACCTTATCCTGTCAAACAACAACAACTCTATCTTCTTGGGTGTTTTTGCCTAGCACAATGCAACATTTTCATCCTAATTTCACTCTCTTGATACTTGTGGAAGATCATACCTATACTTCAGATTATATTAAAAAATTTCCTACTCCCCCTTTCTCTGCAAGTCCCTCTAGATGGCCACCAATTAATGTTTTTGCCTAACTTCTGCAGCTTCCTTTGCCACAGACTGACACTTTAAGACACATAGGCAAAAAATTTCTCTGAACAACTTTACTGTGAATATAGTCATACAAAATCTTTGCTAGTCAGGGCCTTTGCTAAACAAATGCAATGAGTACTTAGAATAACTGTTGTCTTTATGGGGAAAGATTTCAGTCCTATTTTCTCTGATTCAGCCCTATTTTCTCTGCTTCATGCAGCAGGAAGTGGGTGCAATATAAGATTTTACTTATCCCAGCATCAATAGACACTTTCATTTTAAATTTTCACATATTGCCTCCAGAAATGATGTAAATAAATAAATAAAATTACATTGTCAAGAACATCAGAAAACCAGAAAAGGTTGTAATTAAATGAACCTTAAGTATACATTACTTAAGCAGTATACTTAAGTGAAAAAGCATGTTGCATCCTTCAGTGTTTGGAAAAATAAGACTATTAGAAACAAGCTTAAGCCTAAAACAACAAATGTGTTTTAGGCACTAGGATTATAATTAGGCACTAGGATTATAATTAACTCAGTTAAGTAAAGAGTACAGGCACCTTGCTTGCAAGGAATAAGCAGCTTCCCATTTTAAGAGAATTTGGGGATTTGATTTTAAATAGGACCCGTAACAGCAGAGTGAGTTATATAGGTATTCATTACTCCATCCACCTGTGAGACTTAAGAGCATAGAGATTTGCTGCATACAGAGCAACTCCAGAAATCTCTAGCCTTTACTGCAGAAGAAGCAGTAACAGTGAAAAGATTGATGATAATTTCAGGGCACTGGCTGTCTTTGCAAACTGAATGGAATAGCCCACCCCCAATTTGGTTATTACTATTAAAATGGATGTCTGCATCTTCATCTGCTTTTGCTTTTTCAAATTTTATCATTAATCCTTTTCACTTACTTGACTGGAAGCAAGACATTGTCAAGAAAACTCTGGGAACAGAGCTGAAAATTTACAGAAAGTTTTTATATTAAGTAGTTCTCAAGATGTCTGCACATCAAGATGGTTGTCTCCCTGGAAACATTAATCTTAGACCTAGTATTTGCTCTGAGACTTTTGTACCAGTTATACATGATCTTTTGAACACTTAATGATATTCTTCATTCACTGTGTTAGGTAACTGATTTGCATTAATTAGCCTGGAACAACAGCAGTGTATTACAATGAAGTGCAAGTTTGAGAATGTTGTGGGGGTTCTCTTACAATTAGAATTTAAATGACTTCTTCAAATTACAGTTCATTTCCATTTTTATTCTTAAATCCACCAGCATCAGATTTTCTTCTATGTCAAGAAATGGAACGACACTGGCATTTCTCAGTACTGCAGCAATGGACGCTTTGCTCTCTTTTCTGAGGCACTAATACAGGAATCACTTCAGATGAGCTTGTTTGCCATACAAGCCTTTCTTTTCTTCAAGTTGTAAGAAGGAAAGCCTTTTAAAATTACACTTATCCACTACTGCTTTGAAACACGGAATAACTAGCCTGGTTTGAATATGAACTTCATGTTTTGAAACACTATATTTGGTGCAGCCTTATGGATCAGAGCTAGACAATGATTTATATTTCCGTTTATGCACAGATGGTGGGTTGGATAGCACAGACAGAAAGCCACAGAGCCATCCAGAAACAGTCAATAATTTCTTAGACACACAAACTTTATTAAAAGGTCTTGAAAAGATAGAGCTTTGGCTTCCTCTGTGACAGAGAAATAAACCTGAACTGAATGGAGAATTCAAGTTTATAAGTAGAAGGTAACTCCTGCACTTTCTCTCGCTTTATGTTGGTACCAAATGCAAGAATGCTCTAGAAGGATTGGCTGTTTCCTTCTGACACAAGTATTACAAATGCTTAAAAATATTAGAAGGACTATAGAAGATTTTTTAAAGAGGAGGACACCCAAGGGCAGCTGGTTTGAGCACCAGCAGCTGGGTATTATTACTGAATCATGACAAGCAATATGAATTTAAATTTCTTGGTGTGCAGCAGTTGTAAGGGAACCAAGTAGTATCTCTTGAGTGAAAGTGTCACCTAGCTCATCCATACTACCATCTTATGTGCAATATGACATATTCTAAAATGTATATACATTTCTTGAGGTTGGGTCTTATTTTCATAGATGCACATGTGCCCCTGGAATCACCACAGTGAAATGGAATTTTACAATTTTCTGCTGATATCAAACAACAGGAAAAAAACAGCACATGAAGACATTCAGCTACATCATGGGCTAGACACAGCCATCAGATTTCTGTCTGAAGTAAAAGAGTTCGATTAATACCCTGGAAAAGCTGGAACCCCAGTCTGTGTGTGATCCAATTGCATTTAATTAGCAATCACACTTTGCTTGAGGAAAGCAAGGGTCCTAGGAGGAGTCAGAAGCCACCCCAAGGCTGAAGAAGCCTTTAGCACTGCTAGTTTAACCACACTGTAGTAGGCAATGATTCTACTGAGACTTGCACAGTGATAGGCTTTGAATTAACTGTTATGTGTCAGAGGAGCGTTCTCTAGGGTTGGAGAAAGATGTCCAGAAACTCTAGAAGAAGCTCAGACTGCAAGTCAAGTCTAGTCGAGTCCTGCTACACAGGAAACAGTTCTCTGTCTCTTAAAACCTCAAAAATCACTTGCATCCTGCACTGGGATGAAATGAAGACTTTTCAACTTCATGCGGCTTAGCATAATGCTTCATCACATCCTTTGTGCAGACCCTTTCTATGCTACCCAGATGTGATATTTGGAAAAATAAACGTCCTTGCTTTGTGGTTCTGTTCAGCTCAGAGCAGCTAAACAGCTAACCATCACCCTCTTGTGACCCTCACAGTCCTGGAGCCCCATCAGCCGCAGTCATCTCCTGGGCTGAGGAATCCTGTCCGTGGACATACTTGGTGCCATCACTAGGTGGAGCAACAGGTGCATCATTTGAAAGCTGCATGGAAGGCTGGAAACAAGGTGGAAGAAACCTGGAGGCTTCGCAAGTTCATCCCCTGACTGAATTGTGATCATGAAAAAGAAATGGGATAATCCCCACTTGGGTATTCAAGGATTTCTGCTATATTGAAAGCTCAGCACTACTGTTTACCATTTTAATAGGTGATGCATCTCCTGGAAAACTTGCAATGAAATAAGAGAGTCCCAAGTAAATAAAGAAAATATGAAGAATGCACATACACTCTGAGAAAGTATACTAAGGTATCTACTCTTGAAGGGGAAAAAAGACAAAAAAAAACCAACAACCGATCTCCTAAAAGTATATATTTTTACTCACAGTTTTGACCCAAGTCCAGCATAGATGTTTTCCCTGCAAAGGGACAGGGCCTCCTGTGATACGCTGGATAAAAGTCTTAACACTGTATATGGGGACTTGGGACTACAATATGACTACTGGTAGCGTACGTGGAAGTCTTCAGTAAAATTTCAGTTTGTTATTAGCATAGACATTTCTCTCTCTTCAGTTATGTCTGGAGTTTTCTTTGCTAAAATCACTAGTAAGCATATCTCAGCTGGAGCACACTTTCATTATGGTTCTGCAGACTTTAAGTAAAAACATGAATTGTCTATGTGTTAGCTAAGTTATTTAAGAAATTTTCCTTTCAGGCACAGGTTTTGTACATGAATGTCAAACTGGTATCCTCTGAAATCTATGACTAACTCAGACTGTGCATCATGTTCCAGAAAATGCCAGTCTTACATAATTACAAAGAAATTAGTTTCTATTTTAAGAGGAAATTTGCTAGGCTACTTTCTGCTTTGACTAAAAGTAATCGTCAAACAAATCCAAAAGCATATATCTCTGTTTATCCCGACTGCTGTATATGGCTGCTTTATTGACCACGTGTACAGACCCTCTGTTACCTGTGTCTGCTTCAATTTTCTTTCAGCTTATTTTCATATCTTCTGTGCAGAGCAAGACAAGGAAATTGTAATGCATAAGAGCTGTAATCCATGCTGTAAGGATGGGACATTAGTGCTCTGCAAAAATAATGTTGGGGTTATCAGCATAGCAATACCTCTTTAGACAGCAGTGCTCTGCACTGACTTGTAGCTTGATGTCCCTGCCATCCCTGCTACTGCCTTTGCCACCACTGAGGAGTGAGGCTGCACACTTCAGAAGGTATTTACAGATGTTCCTCAGCAGCAGAGGCTTGCAGAGATAATTCTGTTAATTACATCTCAGCTTTCAAGACAGACCGTAGAATCATACAGTCATAGAATCACAGAATGGTTTGGGTTGGAAGGGAACTTAAAGACCATCTTGTTCCACCCCCTGCCATGGGCAGGGACACCTCCCACCAGACCAGGTTGCCCAAAGCCCCATCCAGCCTGGCCTTGAACATCCATCCAGCCTTGAACACCTCCAGGGATGGGGCATCCACAGCTTCTCTGGGCAGCCTGTGCCAGTGCCTCACCACCCTCTGAGTGAAGAACTTCTTCCAATTATCTCATCTAAACACAACCTCTTTTAGTTTAAAGCTGTCCCCCCTTGTCCTATCCCTACACCCCCTGACAAAGAGGCCCTCCCCAGCTTTTCTCTAGGCCCCCTTTAGGCACTGGAAGGCTGCAGTAAGGTCTCCCCAGAGCCTTCTTTTCTGCAGACTTAACAACCCCAACTCCCTCAGCCTGTCTTTGTAGGAGAGGTGCTCCAGCCCTCTGATCATCCCTGCAGCCCTCCTCTGGACTCGCTCCAACAGGTCCCTGTCTTTTTGTTACAAACGGTAAAACCGTCATGCATCTGCTTGTGCTACAAAACGGGGTTTTAATCTAGATACACTGAGTCTTCCTTGTGCATCACCAGCACACTGTGGTTTCCCTGCCAGTCACTGGAACTAGATGAGCTCTTTCATGGAAAATAGACAGGGGATGAGTCAGATGGCTAAGGTTACCATGCCCTCTGTTACTGTTCCTTCCCCTCATTGCAGGCTTTCTGTCTCTGCCTCTGGCAGCTCTGTCCTTTCCTTCCACAGCTGATGACTGCACTGTGAATTTGTCTCCCTGGCTGGGGACAGAGTTGGATTATGGGGTCAAAGAGTCAATTGCGTAAGAATTTCTCTTCTACCGCTGCTGCTGCAGAGAAAGAGGTAAGACAGGAAAGCAAGAAAGTCACTTTCCAGCAGAATCAGTCTCAGGAGAAGGGACCCATTTCAATGAGACCCAGGATGAGGGTTCTGCCTGATGATTGCTGCCGGGACAGGGACGCATGGCCCCATCAGTACCACAAACTCTTTGCCATATGTGACTCTTTGATGTCACATCCACTGTCAGGAGGGGCGAGGAGAGGAAAGATGGTTTTCTGCCTTCAGCTTTCAGTGTTTCTTGCACAAGGATCTCCTCTCTTGCTGCAGTGGGGTGCAGCTCTCACACCCCGAGGCAGGCAGGAGCTCAGGGACCTGGCAAGCCCAGTCCCAGCTTGTGCCTTGGCACAAACCTCCTCCCTCAGCCTCATCTGCTAAATCTGCAAATCCATAGGGGAACACCATAACACCCCTCAAAGACAGGTTAGTTCCTTACCTTTCTTTTAATTTCTGGCCCTCTGGCTGCACCATTTCTCTGCCACAAGCAGAGGTCACAAATGTGCTGGATCCTTTTGCCGGTGCTAACCCCCCTGCAGCCTTACAGGGACTCCCATCTTCCTCCTATCAGCTCAGGCAACTCTTCTGCAAGGAAAAGCTGTTCCTCACCATATCCCCAAGCATTCGAGGAATGGTTCTGATCTGGATTTTCATCAGGTTCTGATTTTTTTACCCTTTAATTGCAATTTACTTCAGGGATTCTGTTATTTCGAATAAGGATATTTAGCCCTTCCAGGGAAGGAGCAACCTCACAGGAGAAAGACGAATCATTCCAGCCCTCCCTGGCTGAAAGCTGGTTACATATGGCCAGCAGTTTGCATAAATCTTCTAATGGTTTTGCATGTCTAACACAGGGGACTCTATTGCCTGCTAGGGAGCTTTCTTATGAGATTAGTTAACCCTAGCAGGATCATTAGCATATAATTTTACTCAAAGCCATTGGCAAAACAGAAAAATAACATTACTTTTGTGTTTGTCTTTCACTACATTACAGATTGAGTCCAGTTATGTGAAAACTTAGGACTAGACCTCCTAAAGCAGGTCTAACACATGTCCTTCCCTCTCCTGCCCTAAATGATTTTAAATCTTTATGCAATGTACAGTGTCAATTAGTCAGAAAACATCTCATGGCAGTGTTATTAATACAAAATTGAGATAATATGCTGAATCTCACTGTACTGTGTATTATTCTAATATTTATGCCCTTTGCGCTCTGTTTCCTGTCCAGAATCTCTTTCAGCCACTCTTGTTATTGCTTTGGAAACACGCTTTGCAAACACAAGTTTATTTAATAAGCTGTACGAAAGCAGTCTCGAATGCTCCACTCCACACAAGGTGGTCCCTCCCTGCTGCTTGATGTCACTCAGCTCTGAATACTAATGTCCAAGCTAACTCAAACACCTGACTTCAAAGTCCTCCTCAGGGCTTTCTTCTCTTTAATTCAGCTTTATTTAGTTTTTCACCTGAAGGAAGTACAGGTCACCAGCTACACTATTCCCATTAGTACAAGGCTGTCTAATGAATTACTGCTATTGTCTGTGCATTTCCAACTGCATGATACCAAATGCCCCCATGTTCCAGACAGCCCATTGCTTCTCTGAGTCCCTTTCTGTGTTGATTCTAGGCTGCTTATTAAACCGGGAGGTGAATGATCATCCTCATTTTGTATATAAAGTTAATTCTTCTTAAAAATCAGCACTGATGCGATAAACCTCAGTCCTTCTTCACATCTTGAACACAGAAAAAGAAAGACAACTCTTTCTCTCTTGGCTTGGCATTCCTGTAACTAAAGACAGATCTTGGATGGATTCTGTTTCTATGCCTCTAGGAGCCATTTTGTTTCGAGTATATGTTGGACTGGTTCATGGCTCACTCATTAAAGTTGCCGAGAAGTGCAAATCAAAAGCTGATGCGTTAGTGACTTCTATTTCCCAGATAGGCCAAAAGTCTCAATGCAGGCTACAATTTGTGTCAGTTAGAAATACTTTACTAACAGAATTTTTTTTTATTTCCTTGTTCATAAATTTCAAGGAGAATAGAAATAATTTTATAAAATGTAAGTGATGCACTGTAGTTTTTGTAGGGTGCTTGACAGCAAAAAAATCTAAAGCATTTTCTCAGTCTTCCAGTCACTAGTGAAACAATTTTGTTCTTACAGATTTGACACAATAAAATATGTGCATTAAAATTATTGTCTTTGATGAGTTGTGAACACTGCTCTTTTTTTCTAACAAGTCACTTCATATATCATTACACTGCAGAAGAATAGTTGTTCACATTTTGTCTTTTCTGTCTCAAATTTCGTGGAGACAAGCAACACCAGAAAAAATCTCTGCTCACCAAAAAAAATAATCTCTGCTCCTTCCCCTCATACCTGATCATTTTTTTTTAAATCTATTTCCCTTCCCCAGGTCTCTTCTCTTTTCCTCTAATACTATAATTCAATTGATATTTTCTGTCTCTAGACAACAGTCATCTGCACTTCACATACTCTGAAAAACACCATTCTTATTAATCTGCCTTTGTATTAATCAATTACACAGCTTCTTTCGTTCCATTTAGTCAAGAGGAGAAAGAAAAACTACTCCTACTGCCTCAGACTTCCAGACTCTTTCTTTTGCCCTCCCTGGGTTCTGTTTTTCAGCAGGAAATGCAGGATGATAGAGCGAGCCACGTCCTACATTCAGCCACAGGACACATTATGCACAAAACACCTCTAAGCCCTAAATGTTAGCCGCTCTAATGACATAGCATTAAATATCCTACTTTAAGTCACCACCTGGTGCATGATACAAAGTGAGCAATACTAAAATTATCTGCTCACTTAAAGGTGCTTTTGAGAAAAAGTTCCAAATATAAATGAGGTTATTGTTCCCTCTTTTGTCTCCTATGTCCTTCCCTACCTGCCAACAATGCTCCTTCAGTTTCTATTTCACCCTTTCGTGTTCCAATGTTTCATTTTTTATGTCTAATTTTATAACTCATAGTTGATAAACACTGATTAAGTCATTTGAAGAAAAAAAAAATCCACCTCCTTTTTGATTCACTGGCAATAACAAATCTTCACTATTTTTATTTGTAGTTTTACTAGTTTGTAAAGCCTTTTTCATGCTGAATTGGTGAGATCTGCTTTTTTTTTTTTTAAATGCATTCACTTCAACATAGAGATTTTAAAATATTTTTAAGTAAGATTAAAGAAAAGTAGGAATAAAAATAATTTCATCTGAAAAACAAAGTTTTCATTGAAAAAATATCAAAACCTTCCAACTTACATTCCTCAGAAGAAAACCACATTTCTTGATGAAAAAAAAAAGAAGAAAAAAACGATATAAACTTGTCAAATAGTGGCTAATAAGAAGAAAAATATTGTCAACTAGGATGCTGAAATATTGTCTAAAACTTAACAATTGTGGGTTGGGATTTGTCATACTTAATTTCTTTTGTATTTTTCTTCCAGAAGCAGTACTTTTCATATTTTATGTCATATTATCTAACATGAAAGAAAAATAAAAAAAGTTTATTAAAAAAAACAAAATACAGCAAAACAGTATCCTGCAAATCACAGCAGCTTTACTTTAGCCACATTTCAATTCCAAGACCTCAGTTCTAGTCATGTCCACAGTCCCACAGGAGTAATCAATACAACTAGTGAAAGGTCTTTAGCAGCTAGGTTATTTATGGTAAATAATTTATTTACCACATTTAGTTTTTCTTCCCTGTTACTAAAAAGAAGGACCTACTTCTGGATTTTGCAAATTGGTTTGCTCTGTGCAGTACTTTGCTTTTTTTGTGTGTGAATGAAAGACAGCTTTCCAGAATGTTTGGTTTTGCACCAAAGAGAGTTTTCACTCCTGATAATATTTATGCCTTTTTTTTTTTTTTTTTCCTGCAAACTTTCTCCCACTGTCTGTTCTGAATTCTTAACTTTGATGATTTTCAGATCAGGCTAGTAGTACTCTTTTGTCCCCAACAGAAAAACTTAGTTTGCCACACAAACATGACAATGCTCAGCATTTCAGTCATTTTAGATTAATATCCGGAGTCCTTTAGATATCAAAAGAAAGTGATCGTTGTATTGACCACACTTTGTAACATGGCATATTAAGAATAATGAGTTAATTTAGCACAATTGGCAGCTACACATAATATATGTAATCAATGGCTTAAGAAATTTACCTGCAGAAAACATACATAGTTATAAACAGCTTGTTGATCTCTGGTCTTAGAATTATCTGTAGATAGATTCTGTAGCTGGAATCTATACAATAAAAACCCTTATATGTTCATAAGTGCATACCTCTAACAGTGTGGACAGTATGTGCGTAACAGTTCATCTTCTATTAAAACTTATTTTAGACATGCGTCAATCTCAGTCAGCTTGTGCTTTACCTGAGCTTCTCAATCACAGGAAGCATTCCACTGAGTAAAGGAAAAAGGGAAGAAGGAAAATTTTTCGTTATTTTTCACGATTGTTATCGCATAATTTTTGTTTCCTGGATTGTGTGTGTACTTCTGGTTGATCAATGCAAATATGAAAACTATGGAAAGGGTAACTATTAATATATCGGATATCTCTGACACAACCCTAAATATAGTTCTCTGAGTGTTCTCCCTGGATTAATAGTGTAGCTGTGTTTTGATGATACAGTTTTGATTTTCAGAATTATGCATGCCATAAGGATAGAATAGCATCAGATAAGAGCTATCTGCCAGGAAAGGTCAAGTTGTATATATTATTTTCAAATACTAATAGGTAGGAAAAGGGAAACACTTTTTTTTTTTTGGCTTTAAAAATAAAAATGTAACATAACAGGAAAATAATGTATTGTTAGTATTTGCCACATTCTGAAAATTAATCTTCCAGTTGCAGAAAATAAACCTGAGAGAGAATCTATGGACAATACAATTCTCTTCTCTTCACAGAGCTCACACATATTTACATATGCAAGTAACATGGGTATTTGATAACACAGAAAAATATTCCTAGCTGTGGTTTAGAAGCTTTAATCGTTTCATAAGCTGAGAAAGATTTCAGGACAAGGGATGCTGGAGATGATTCTCTAGTCCTGAAGGGATAGTGATAGACCTACTTACCTGAACTCTGTAATGAACAAAATAAGCAAAATGAACTGAATTAACATTTTAAGCCCTGTTCATTCTGCAGATGGAGGACAAATAAAGAGTTTTGACTGGAGAAGAGCTGGAGAAATTCCCAGTAACATGTGGCCTCCTGAAGAAATGAGCCATATATCACCACAGTCCGGGACCAAGTGTGACTGTTTCCTCCACCTTCCCATTTCCCCAAATAGTGCTGATTCTGGTTGATCTGAGTCTCCTTGATCTTCACAAAGTCTGCAAATGTTTGGCCTAAAGCTGTTTATTCCAGGGGTCACATCTTACGCATCTAGGTTCAAGCACAACAAGTATGGACACAACCATAAGAAACAGTGCAGCAGTCAGAAGTGAAAACAAAATTCACAGATTAGCAAAACAGAGGTTTGTCGGGACCCAAGCCAGCTCCAGAATACTTGCGGTAGGAGAATACAGTTAAAATTGAGATCAACAACTCAAGAGTGCAATGGAAGCAGCTGTTCTCTGGACCACAGTTTGCCCAGGATAAGAAAGTCCTGCAAAACACTGAGCATGGAAGAAAGGCTTGCTTTGACTTTGACGAGATTCATCTGTGAATATACTTTTACTCATTTTGAAGGCTTTTCTAACAATGGGGTAGGGGGATGAGAGAAGGAAATAGGGAAACAGTATTTTCTTACTAATCTGAAACTGTTGAGCTTCATGTGGATGGAGATGGAGTAGAAACTGTCTGAAAGCCTGAGAAGAACCAGGAGAGTATGCACCTGGGGCAACAACAACATCAAAGACAAAAATGTCTGAACCAGCCTTTTACTGCAGACAATATAGTTGTTCCTTTATCTATGTGTTAAAGGAAGGTTATATAAAAAAATGACCCTTTTAAATGATTGATGAGCCCTTTTGATACCTTAGAAAGGTTTTTTTTTTTTTTTTAATAACACAGCTGCTAAAGGTTGTCTCATCACCTTATCTTGCAAAGTGAACCCTGGGACCTCAAGATTTTTTAAAGGGCTGGACATTACCTCCAACAAAAATTAAGTAATTGGTAATATATATGTACAGCAGATTTCATTTCTATGAGACTTTAACTGTATTCTGAGACACAGGATTTGGGAAATAATCACGAAAATTATATAATCTTTTATTTTCCAGCTGGGGTATTTAACTTCTGTGATAGAAGGTCCAGCTGCTTGAATGTTCATCCTGCAGACTTCAACAACTTCAAAGCAATCAAGTCCTAAGCTTTATGAAGTACTGATTCATTCAAGCTTCTGCAGGAACACATTAGCAAGCCATCTTTGTGAAAGATCGGACTCGGGAATCTGTCCTCTTCCATGAGAAGAGCTCAATAGAAGTTGACTCCAGTCAGATCCTTCAGAAATTAGTGGTGAGTTAAAAAATTATCTTTTGTTGTTTACTAAACATTTAGGACTTGAGATAGTCTTTTACATGATTTTGTTTATTTATTTTTTTATTTTTATTTTTGTGCCCTCAGTTTTGGGGTATGGAAGTGTCTTGCCTGGAAAATTACAGGCTCCATGAGGGCTTAAAGTTTAAGGATGTGGGAATGCAAGCCAGATTCTCTCCATGTATATTCCTGGAAGAAATCCAGTAATAACAGAGTCAAAGAGTTGTTGAGGTTGGAAGGGGCCTTTGGAGATTATCCTGTTCAACACCTCTGCTCACACAGGGCCATCTACCACTTAAAGACGGTTTTGGAAAGCATTTCCTCTTGTAGACCAGAGATCTTTAAAAGATCCCAGGAGGTGCCTCATTGCCTTAAATAAATTTTACCTTGTACTAATCTATACTAGTCAATCTTGTATAAAATAATGATTCTCTGAGAGCTTCATATCCACCAAAGCAGACAAGAAAAGTCATCAAGTAAGCTGATGGCCTTCTTATTTTTTTTTTTTTAAGATATGTGCATGCACTTGTTCAGACTTCCCAGTCGAAATAGTTCAAGAATTAGGAAAGAGTGATTGCGATACAAAACATTTTGCTAAGAAACTTTTCTTACAGTACCTACTCATTAAGGGAGTTCTTTCCTCAGAAGGTAATGGCTTCAGATTTAGTTTTAGCATTCAAGGTTGAACAGTTCTTGTTATCTTCATTCACTGCTCAAGAGATTGTGATCCTAGTTCTTAAAACAATTAAATTATGCTAGAATAATAGCAGCAAATTGCATTCAAATAGGAATGTGAAAAGCGTAGTAGCTTCAGATTAGACGCAAAAAAAAGGAATTACTCTTTAGCATTCATTTCTTTTTCATTGTTGTTTTGTAATCCATCTGTACGGAGTCTCTCCTGCAGAGACAGGCTGAGTAAAACTGGCATTTCTCAATACTGCAGTTATTGTACCACTTCATTCTCTTCTCTAAGACAAATCATTCGTCAAGATGAAGATGAATCTGCCTTTAATGCTTGCTGATTCTTATTCAGTTTCAAGTAAAAGGAATTTAAGACTGTCTTATATTTGATTTTTCTGAAACAGAAAAGCTATGGAAATGTGGGTGTAGACCATAAAACGTATACTATAGGACTGGGCTTCCACAAGAGAAACAGAAGCATAGGCCTGTATTACCCAAAGGGACATACCATCCAGCAACAGGCTACAGCAATTAAATATGAGAATAGAGATTTTTCAGAAAGAGATGCTGAAGGGAATACCATTTTGAAGGTGTGCTTTTACTGTATAGAAATCCCACAGGAGAGGGGGAGTGTACTGCAGAGAAGAATGAAAAATGGGCTATTATCATTTTTCCTCCTCTCTCTCTTTTCATTTAAAACTAGTGGTGTATGTAAACTTTTTGGCTATTTGGCATTAGATAAAACAGTGAACTTTTATTTCTTCAAGGCATAAACTAGCATGGCCCTCATCAGGAGCATAAAAGCTTCATGGATTCTGTTCTCTCTCTACATGGTTGTGCATGCTGCCTCAAAATATTATATGCTTTCTGAGGTTTGGGGCCACACAAATATTTATTGGGGCAATTCTAAATCAGAATTCACTATTGTGTGGATGGAAGTTGGTGTGACAAGCTCAGTCCCCACAGGTAAAGCTTCTCTAAGAACAGAAAAAATGAAACTAAGCAGGATGAAAAGATGATCTTTTGAAGTTGGCTTGATGTTGCTTTGCCTGAGGAGAGTTGTTCAACAGAATCCATTTTTGGGCTCAGATTTGGCAGTCTCCTGCCTCTCAGGACGGTAATGAAAAGCAGCCATAATTATCTTTGGTGAACAGATCTTTCTTCACTACTTTCTGCTCAATAAGTTTTTCTTCAAAATACATGTTTTACTTCAAGATACATCCCTGATGGATATCCATGAAACACTTGTGATAAACACTAGCATGGTTTTAAAACTAAGCACTAGGTGTTCTTCTTGAAGATAACATGATAGATATACGGAATCTGAACATTTCTGTGCAAATACTGTCCTCAAATCTAGGGAGTTTCCCCCTTCGGCTTTGTCTTTTTAATTAAAGTTAATATTCCTTTTTTTTTCCTAAGTCAGGAGAAATGATGGAGTGCAGAAAACACTGAGTTTCTAGAAACTCACCCCCTGAGTTTGGCTGTGTAGCTTACTGCCATAGTTAGTTTCATGTCACATCACTGCATTTTATCCTGTGTCAGCAGAGAGTTAGACTCCCTGCTTTGCAGTGGTTTATCTGAGCTGAAATTCCACCCACAGTATCTTTCTGTTTAAAAGCTTGTTTCCAAATGATCATCTCCATACTCCTACCTCTAGGATTATTAACTTTTTTTTTTGAGTAATTTGTAGAAACTATACTTTAAATTTCCCTGCCATCTAAAATTCTCCTCCTTGCAGTGCAGTATATGGTTCAACAGAGTGAAAAACATTCTGTACATCAAGCTGCAGATCAGCCTGCAGTTCTTTTCCCAAGTGCATTTTTTACGATGTGCATGTTAGGATGTCATTAAGAACATACCAATAGAGACAAACAGCCCCATATATACCCACTGCATTATGTGGGATTGAAAACAGTAAGCAATGGACAAAAGAAGCAGATAAAATGGAGTATATTAAAGTGAAAGGAAATGTAGAGGTGATTGCAACTATCGTTCTCACTATTGCAGCATAATCATTGTTTTACCAACTGCATAGCAGTTAAATCTCAAAGTCAGCAATGCAGACAGTACATGTGCTTCACTTAGAAACGGGATACATGCTGCATTAAAGACGGCCTATAATTGGGCTCATTTAAACAATTACTAGGTATGAAATGGATTGCTTCTTCTCACTTAGATATGATGTTCAATTAATAGAGCTCTATTAATATTCAGCTTGGAGAACAAGACAGGACTCAAAAGTTAATTGACTGTTTAGTAGCCTGTTGCATTTGAAGATCTGAAATGAACTTTCCTTCACACTTAATGAGGTAGAGCTTTTTAAATTGGAAAAATGTTTGCTATAGTGCTCCAGCTGTTAACGCTTTAAATGCCTTGGGACTCCTCTAGTTTAATTTATGTTCTTATTTAAAGTTCACGACAATGTATTTTAAGTGGTAACATATGGACCAGGAGGAAAAATTGATCACCTTTTACAGAAGATTCTTCAAAGACTGGTCAAATCTATGCTGCAAGCCCTGACAAAGCTGTGAAGCAGACATTAAGAGTGAGCTGTTGTTTATGGTGGGTGACAGACCTCACGTCAGAGACAAATGCCATGGTTTGGAAAAGGCATTTACGCTCTACAGAAGCCATCTGAATAACAATCTTTTTGCAACAGAGAACCTACATTTGGGATGTTACAGTTTTTATTAGGTTGGGAAAAAAAATCTATATATTTTGGATATAGTTTTACAGATGTCCTGGCTTCTGTTGCTCTGGAAAAATCAAAATGTTTGCAAAGTTTGTTTGTTTTTTTTTTTTTTTTTTTTTTTCATTATTTTAACTTAGCAAGTGTTCAATCAGGGTTTAAATCTGAGGGTAGCAAAAATATCTGTGAAATGGTGGTAGGAGGAATCGGTTGTTACCACTTAATTTTCAGTTCCTTCCTTACATCAGCAAATGGTGTACAAGCACATCTGAAAAGTTCCCTTAGTTAGAACAGACTTCTGTGATTGAACAGTATTTCACGGTTTTGGCTCTCTATAAAAAGTAGCAGTGTAACTAGAGAAATGATCAAAGATGTCAAAACTCTTGTTCATCGTGATTTAAAAGTAGTGTATTATGAATTCTTCTTCATATCTAGAAATTACAGAGCAGAATTTCTCAATATCATCAAGGGATTTACTTGATCACAAAGAGCATAAAAAATACATGGCTTTATCTAAATATTAATGCTGTAGTTCAACTTGGTTTATGCCTGCATATGCTTTTAAGGGAAAGAAATGCATTAGTCATAGTGTAGATTAAGGAGGAATGACAGTGCTAGTCTCTGGAGTAGCACTCCCCAGCCAGGTAGGTCTAGGATTTCTACACAAGTTTTAATCCAAGTGAGACTGAGATCTTCTAGATCAAGGATTGTTGTTAGTTCCAAAACTCATAGCCTGGGAAGAAAAGTAGCCTTCTATGCACAGAAGGAGAAAGCAGGTGTTAGGCTACTGCTGGAACAACCTGAGGCTTCAAGGACAATCACATGGTACTGCTTACTTATTTTCAGTGTAGCAGAGAGACTGTGACTATCGAGAAAGTATTGGGTGCTACACTGGAAATATAAGGGAATTCCAGGACTCCCAGGGGAAAACACATCTGCGGACGGGACTATAGTATCAGCAATTGGGTAATAAGGGTCAGAGCATAGAAAACTTGTAAATTCACTTTCTAGAGGTCTTCGTGAGAGAGACTGAGGACAGGGCTGACAGCCAGCCAGGAGGAGAGGGAGGTCTCAAGGTATATAAACTGGAGGTACTGAGGAGCAAGGATGTTATTATGAAGCTGGAGAAAGAATTATTGGGGTGAAATATTATTTCATGTTTAAAAGAAAGTCTGTCAGTAGAAACGTGTAAGTCACAGCACAGGGGTGATGTGGGCTAGATAGCCAACCATCTGTGAGGTTTGGAGGAATACTGCAATGACATGAAGGAGGTTGGGACAAGCCATTATCTTCAAAAGAGAAGGCTGTAGACTGCAGTCCTGCTACAACATGAGCACCTCCTTCACCAGACAAAGTTGTAGGAACGTGTTGACTAAAAGGATGATCCATGTACTTGCCGCATCTGTCAACAGCACAGCGATGCTGTGTATCCATCCATAGATAATAAATATTCGGCATTATAAATATTATAAAACTAATAACCTAGTTGTGCAGTGAAGAGACTGCATAACCCCTTTCCTGTGACTGTATTTATCTGCCTTACCATGGAGCTGTTTGAACAGCAAACCTGGATGTGATTGTTCGGTGGGCTGGAGTAGGGTCTTTGGTACACACTTAAATGCACAACAGCCATCTATTTTCAGTAAACAAGGCTCCAATGTTACAGAGCCTGTCTTGCAAGATAGGCATTCCCTTTAAAATTACTGTACTGAGTAATGCTTTGCTTTAGTTGTTTAGTTGCTCAGTTAGCACTGTGCTTTGGAAGGAGTGGGGCTACAGCCTCCAAGTCTGCCTGCGTCTGATTTAACTCCCACCCTCCAAGCAGAAGAAGTGAGCCTGTTTTGTGCCAAAGGCTCTGTCGCTCACAGGTGGATGTGCTCAGACAAAGGGTGGTGAGTGTGAAGTGGCGGTGCCCCCTTCCTGGTATGAGTAGCCAGCACGTTCCCTTGAAATGTGCAGGTCATCCTCCAACAGTCATGTGGTAGGGTCACAGGATTTCTAGAGGCAGAACCACATAGACCCATCAGAAAGAAAGCTAGCAATAATCCTGGAAGGCAGCTGAGTAGCAACTTGGTGAGGTTGTCGTTGTTGTTGTTTTTGTTTTGTTTTGTTTTTTTTCAAGAGCCTGTTCTTAGGAAAAATAAATTGATTTGGCTACTCAAGCATAATGGAACCTAATTTTTCATCCATTGTCCTTGACAGTGTTCTGTTACTTTTACTGGGGTCAGAAGTCATGAGCCTGAAGCAAGAGTTTCTCATCTACGTCAGTACAATTGATTCATTTAGAAGTAAGGCTCTACTTTATGGTACTTCAGTGTGAAGAGACTGAGACGGGTCCTGCTATTGATTTATTTATTTTTTAATAGAGAAGTAATAACTGTAGGTCAATATATTTGGGCAATGAATGAGCTGACTTCTTCCTGAAAGAAACAACTTAAGAATGAAAACCTGAGGCTTATTGAGCTGATGAATCTGCAGCCTATTTATTATTTCTGCAGGAAAATGTGGGCTCCCAGAAGCTGCCTTAAATGTTCTGCTACACAGTGATTTGTCAGTGCTGTGACAATTGCTTAACTGCTTAGGGATCATCAGATGCAATATATATTTCATTATTGTACACAATCTACATCAACAGGGAAATTGTGTTATTACAATGTATTGAACATGTCCAATTTCAGACAAATTTTTCTGAACATTGTTGCTTCGACTTGCAATGTATTTTTACAACTATCTCTGGGTAGACACTGCAAAGTGTCATTAAGAGAAGATGGAGGAAACTGTTCAGTTCTAAGAAAATTCTCACATTTCAAACTCTCTATTCCAAGAGCAGGGGGAAGGCTTGTGATATGTTGTTGAATGGAAAAAAAAATACTTGCCAAGACTTCATAATAAATAATAAAATGTAAATAAATTCAGACAAGTACAACTTGGCATTAAAAAAACAAAACAAATCAAACAAAAAAAAACTGAAGCATGGAACAGATACAAGCCAAAACTACAAACAGATGTTAAACTGCAGAAATTACTACTGATATCTAAAATGCTTATAGTCAGAAATAATGTTTAGGTATTCAGAGCTTTTTCAAATTTATGAGGTACTTTGAGCAAATAGTATCTGTCAATGGATTTTCAGAAACTGAAATATTAATGAAAACAAGTGTGCTACTTGTGTGTGGTGTAGATTCTGCAAATCCCATGGCATTTTAACAGGAAGCTGTAACTAGAAGATGCAACACTGTTTATCAGAATGCCCTAATGGGGTCTAAAAGTTATCAGCTGTAAGTGGAGGTATGTCCCTTTTGAAAATGAACATTAGTTGCTTAACAGCTCAGTTACCTAATATTTTTAAAACTAAAATATTGTTCTGGTCTTTTCTAAATGTACTCGCATGGCAGGCCCTGGTCAGCAGGGGACAAAGGCTCACTCTGAAAGATCAGCTCCTCCCCTATCTCAACTTTACCGAGATAGCAGCTCTTAACTGTGGCTTCTAACTTCCTGCTTGAACTCAAGAAATATGTGGCAGCCTGTCAAATGATGAAAACAAGTATTAAAGTTTGGCTTATGTTGTCACTGTAACATCCAAAAGCACAAGCAGTTTCTGGAGCCTCACAGAGCAAAGTGAAATCCACTGTTGATACTACCTTGCCAAACACTTAAGTCCAGTGATTCTTGTGCCTCAGCTGAAACTCACCTCCAAGGCTGGAGAACAAGAGTATATCTAAGCATTTACGCTAACACCTAGTAAACATGGAAAGGTCCATGAACCTGTCCTTTGTACTCACCAGTTTCTGAGCTGAGGTGATAGAAATGAAGATATACTTGGCTATTTTTCTTCTCTGTCACCAATAGCTTAAAAAATAAAGTCTGTAAGACTGGCTTTTGGCATTTTAAAAGTAAATAGGTCTTCCTGTTACCATGTTTGGTAATAACTGTAGGTGTCCACAGCATACTCTAAAGGTTCAAGGTCAAAATCTGATTGCAACAGAGTTTTGCACTGAGGGAGGATTTTATATCTCTGTACTACAGGGAGTTATAAATAGTCCTGCAGCTTAAAAGGTAAAGAAAACGCTGTGTGAACTGTAGAGAACTCGAGAGTAAAATATTACACTTCCTGAGGATCCTTGGTTCTGCCTCCTGCATGCTCACTGTTAGAGCTCATAAATGAGGGCATCCTGCAGAAGGAAGAGGCGCAGCTGCCTCGAGTCTACAGGCTGGGTACAGAGGAGGCTGACCCTGCATTCGAGGCAACTCACATGTGAAAATAAGTAGATCTTTCAAAAAGGGATAGAGGATCCCTTCAGAAACATAGTCTAATTTCAGCTTTCTTAGGGCCTCTAAAGTCATTGACTATTGCATCTTCCTTGAATTGTGCAGCAGTAGGTAAGTAAACTTTGGAGAGGGATCAGAGAAATCCCAGTGTATATAGATGGGGTAAGGTAGGGATAGAGAGAAGGGACGTCAGGTGGGGTAACCTCAGATGGGCTGAATGGAGAAGATAGCTACTTCTCATACACCCTGACAATTATTCACAGGCTGTATCAAGTCCAGTTTTGTGTGGGGCTCCGAAAGAAAGACATGTAGCTTTCACAACTAGAGGAGAGCAGTTCTGCGTGCATCCATGGCACTTCACTTTTGAAAAGACTGGAATTTTTCCCATGTGTTGTGGTTTAGCCCGGCCGGCAGCTAAACACCACACAGACGTTCGCTCACCCTCCCCCCTCCCTCTCTGGGATGGGGGAGAGAAACGGGAAAGTGAAGCCTGTGAGTTGAGATAAAGACAGTTTATTAAGCCAGGAAAATAATAATAATAATAATAGTATTACTAATAATAATGTGTACGAAACAAGTGATGCACAATGCAATTGCTCACCACCTGCTGACCGATGCCCAGCCTATCCCCGAGCAGCCGGCCACCCCCCACCCCGGCTAGCCACCCCTGTATATTGTTCAGCATGACGTCAGATGGTATGGAATACCCCTTTGGCCAGTTTGGGTCAGCTGTCCTGGGTCTGTCCCCTCCCAGCTCCTGCTGCATCCCTAGCCTGCTCGCTGGCAGGACAGAGCGAGAAGCTGAAAAGTCCTTGGCTTGGTGTAAGCACTGCTCTACAACAAGTAAAACATCAGCATGTTATCAGCGCTCTTCCCATCCTAATCCAAAACATAGCACCCTACCAGCTACTAGGAGGAAAATTAACTCTGTCCTAGCTGAAACCAGGACACCATGTGAGAACGAATCACAAACTTAGGCTAAATCAAGGATAAATAGGTGCATAAGAGCCTGGTTTGAGAATTCTCTCAAACTGGTATCCGAAGAAAAGCATCATGATATGATTAAACTACCTAAGGCATGAATGGCTGTAAAAGGCAGCCTCTGGCAAGTCATCAAAGCTGTTCCTCTGCTTTCTTTGCATTTCTAAGGATGTATCTGTAATGATGAGGAAAGAAGATTCTGACGGCTCGCTTTCTCTCTGTATATTCCCCTTTGAGGTCTGAAAGTTGGCAATAAAATACTCAGTTAACATCTCACTCTTCAACAGTTCCACTAATGAACAGACTGTCTACTTAACAAATAACGGCCAGTTAAGAATCAAGTGATTGTGCTTCATGGTGAAACCTGCTATTGCAAATTCTACCTGCCTGAGGTTTTTTGGCAGGTCTAGTCTGCTAATCTAAATATCTTTGCAGGTCTTTCTTGACAGTCGAGGGTACCTTGGTGAGAGGTAACAAGCACTTAAGCAGTGTTTAAATGTCATACCTTTGTAACAGGAAGGTAGCAGCCCAATGGAGCTGAATACAGATCTGCCAATTTACTACTAGAAATAGCTTCTGTTAAGATTTATCTTCACTGTTAAGACTCATCTCAGCTATAGACTACAGTATTTCTTAACCACAAATTAATACAGTGGGTTCAAATTCAGCTTAATCTGAGTGCTGATACATGTGAAATGATGCCTTTCATAAAGCTGTAAGAATCTATTTTCTTGTGTTTTTGTTTGTTTGTTTTTAGTACAAGTAAATCAGGCTATCATTTCATTTTTTGCACACAGATTTGCCTTTATATCTATGTGATGGCTAGATTTTAAAAAGCTCTTTCAAAATTACTTCACTGAAAAAAGATGAATACATAATGATCCTAACAAATCAATAAATGTTGCAGTTAATGTCCTGTAACTATGAACCCTCGTGTCTTCAATTCAGAAAGGGTTTGTGTTAATACATGAAGCTAATCCATACTGAGAAGACAATGCAAAGACAATTACAGTAGTGACCTAGCATCCCAAACATCAATTAAAGGAACCGTTAGTGTTAATTCTAATGAAAATATATTTTGAGTGCTTAAGGGTAAGATAACGAGGAAAGTGATGAACCCTCTAGTTTAATATTAAATACCACTTTAGTTAAATGTTCAAGTGGTGGGAATAACACAGGAAACAAGAGTTGGCAAAAGAAGATGAGCAATGGCATATAGAGCAAACTAGATTAAATTACATTCAAGATTTATGGTTTTCATTAAATATTATTTCTCAAGGATGGAGGCACTCAGTCACAGGGTAACACAGGAGGCAAAGACTTTCAGGGCTCTGTTACAGGCTGTGCATGTGTCAACACCACTGCATAAATGCTTTCTCAGAGTTATTCCACTGGATATATCTCTCTCAGATTAATCCAGGTCTTCTGTATCATAAACCCAGAGATCTTAATACATCAGAAGTTTATGGTGTTTCTTGTCATTATCAGCTTCTAGCTGTCTGCCTCGTCACACTCCAAAGGCGCAGACATGGGGATTAGAAAAAAAAAAACAAACAACCCTGTGGGAAACACAGTTTGATAGCTGAAACCAACTTGAGCTGAAATCACTTGAAGTCTCCAAATCATATTCCCTAGGCACTCTAAATCACAGTCATAGCTGAAAGTGTAATACTTGGGCTCTTTTGTAACTTCTGAAATCCGTAAACTTGCACTGGCTTGCCTATACATCCACGCTTGACGTATACCTCAGCATTTGGCAAAGTCTGACAACTGTTGATCCAGATCTTTAATCTCAGCCTACTGTTTCCCTTTTGTAGCGCTAAAAGTTATGTACATGTAAATAAACATAGCTTGTAACTGTCTGACACAGCTAGGAATCTTAGGTGCAAAGTTTGCAGCTGAAGTGTCTGCAACTCCTAAACTGGCTAGCTGAAAAATCTGTCTGTGCTGTCTGTGTCTGTTTATACATGCTATAGATGTGCAGTTGCAGTCAGCAAATGGAAATGGAGGCTTCTCTTAAAAAACGTTTTTTGTTTGTTTGTTTGTTTTGTACAGCTTAGGGTTTTGGTGGTGTTTGGGGCTTGTTTTCTTTTTGTTTCTTTGTTTGTCTGGTAACCACTTAAATGATGTAAGCTGATATTTCCCTTTCTGGCTGCTGTTTCACACCAGCGTTGCTGACCTACAGCACATCCCATGGGGTGGCAGAACAGCCGTAGCAGAACAGGGCCCACTTGTCTCCACCATGCTTTGTTTTGGGTGCATACCTTGCCTTGCTCCTGTTCCAGGTCTAGCAAACAGACCATGAGCTGCAGTGCACAACAGCACCTGCTAAACAGCTTTTCCAAGCCTGTTTTCTTTATGTTCTCAGTTAAATGTAAAACTGTTCCTTCTTTGTCTCAGCCCCTCTGATCTGTGTCACTTAATGCTCGGTCTCTAGCTGGAGGTACGGCACAGCATTACGTGCTCCATGGTGCCTTCATGTCCCTCTTCTCTGGCCCAGTTTGGCACTGGGCAGGCTGACAGTCCTTCATCCATGAGGAATGAGTGGCAGGACAGAGGTGACCCCGGTGTTGGGTTGGGCCTCCTGAGGCAGGAAAGGGACCCACAGGCACCATGCAGGGATTCTGCCACCTCTTTGTCCCCTGCCGTGGGGGACCATAAATGTGAGTTTATGGCTGTGATTTTAAAATCGGGATG
The DNA here is from genome assembly GCF_013377495.2 of Cygnus atratus. Classification (NCBI taxonomy): domain Eukaryota; kingdom Metazoa; phylum Chordata; class Aves; order Anseriformes; family Anatidae; genus Cygnus; species Cygnus atratus. The sequence goes on from NC_066363.1 coordinate 78,994,206, forward strand.
GGAGGATTAATTCCCATTGTGTTTCCTTAATGATGACTTCAATGTGTGAGCATTGCCTTACAAAATGAATTGAGGCCACTGGGCATTTATAAGTAGACAATTAAAATAACAACAAAAGAAAAAAAAGAGTCTTTTTTTCAACTACAAGCTGAAAGAGCATGAAATTACTGTGGCTAACATAAGCTGAAAAAAAAAACAGCTTCCCTGTAGTGGAAGAAAAAGATCAGTAATTACATTTCCTTTAAAAAAAAAAAAAAGGGGGGGGGGGGGGGCTATTAGCCCAAGTTACACCTTTGCAGCTCTTTCTAAAGTTTCAGACTCAAATTTCCAGATGTGGTTGCCTCTTTGGCACTGTGAGCTGGCATTTCAGAATGCTTGAACTGCTGGGAAGTAGCTTGTCTGCTTCTGGACTACCTACCAGTTGTGCCTGAACTGGCTGGGAACAAAAACTTTCTAATAAAACCTGTTTGCTGCTAATAACTGGTATCAACATGTGGCGAAATGAGAAACAAACAAACAAACAGAGGATAACTATTATATAGCTATTACTTTGTGGGACATCCCACCCATGTGGGTGAAGAAATCCTCTGAGATTAGATTCTTGCCGTTTTATGTTCCACTATGGTAAAAAGATGCCCTGATTGACTAATTTTCTTGTTGCTTTCGTGCTTTAAATTTTGAGGCTCTCTTTAAAAGACTGATTCTTTTTTCAAGTGTAGTGATCAGAAAGTCAAGTACCATTTGGCATAGCAAATAAATGGAAAACTGATGGATCGTGTTCATCTGATGTTCCAATAAGTGCTTAAAAAAAAACAGAAAAACAAAAAAAAATCTTTTTCCCCCAAGTCTCCTAAAAACTTAGTAAAAGAAACACTTGAAAAGACAGATCTATTGGAGCTATTCCTAAGAGAAGAATTGCATACTGAAATTTGACTTCACAAATAACTTTATGGATGCCTGTAATACTTCAGTCTGGTGGAGCAAAATGAACCTCTGCAAAGCAATCACAAGTGCTGCACTAATCTTACTTTTACTTGTTGATACAATTCTTCTGCTTTTAAAACTGTAGAAACAATTAGGATCATCTTACTACCACAATGACATTGCCCGAGAGACAGCCCTACAACTTCCATCTCACATTACTGAGACTTCACTCTTCTGTGATGACACAGAGCTGAATTAAATTGCCTGCTTCTCCTCTTATTCCACCCACCTTTGCCTATTACATCAAATGGTTCTGGAAACTGCCATGTCTTCTCCTGAAATGTATTGTAGAGTGTGTCTGCTGGAGGAAAGGTTGGGAAGGAGGAAAGAAGGAAGCAAAAGGGGAGAAATTAAATATATATTTTTTTTCCTTCCAGGAATTCGTAATACATTCACAAAGATTATTTCACTTTCTTTAATCAAACACTTTCGTACAGTTGACACAGATTTAACTACAGTAAATGGATACATCCCTTTTTTTACATAAGTGTAAAATTTTAACTGACCAAATAAATGCAGAGGCAGGGAGAAGGTTTAATCAAAGCTGTAAATATGAAGTGTGTGTGTGTAATGCATTTTCATTCATTTTTAGGTAGTTATTCTTTGATATGGTTATTATAATTCTAAATTGTACTGGGAAATTCAATTACTTCTACCTAAGATCATGAAAATCCATTAGTAGTAAAATATAAAAAGAGCCTAAAAATTGCTTTTCTGCTTGGCCGATAAATTTGGTACCTTTGTAATCCTAGTGCATGACCTCAGGTTATCCAAGAAGGCCATCTTCTTGGATAAGGTGAACTGAAGTCAGAGGATGAGAGAAGACTGTTTCTTTAAATAAATGGCCTTCATCCATATCAATATCATTAGATATTTACTGGATTACACAAGAGATTTTTTAAAGGTACAGTTGCTTCTCTTGACCTGCCTGGAGTCTTTTGTAATGTCCTGTAATTTTCTATCTTCTTTCGGTTACATTTTAAAAGAAAATGGGGAAAAAAAAGATAATGTATCAATTTGAAAAAATTGTAAATACCCATTTCACAGAATCACAGAATATTAGGATTGGAAGGGACCCTGAAAGATCATCTAGTCCAATCCCCCTGCCAGAGCAGGAACAGGAATTTCTAATGGCTTTTCACTGTATTTACCTCAGTAACAACCTTAATCTCTTCCTATATACTACGTCAGACATAAAATTTTATTTTTTTATGCAATCTTTTTACCATCTAAAGCTAAAGTTCCCAGCCATAGCACCAGAGCATTTAACTGCCCTAAGCCCCTTTAGGTACTTGCAGAGAATCAAGGGCATGAATGGCAATAACTTAATTCACAGCTGATTCCCCTCACTGCCAATGGGAAGCTGGCTAGGATAAATCATTAGAATATTTTTCTGTTAGTGTGCTTAGTGTTTCATTTAAAATCTCCTTTTGGGGAGGGAAAATATGCTGAACAATTTCTACTGTTTGCTCATTTGGCTTGCTACACATGCAACTGTCTGAGTCACGCTCGGACTGGCTGCAAATGGAAGTGCCCATTTAAATGCATGTCTGATCTGTTTGCAAATGTGACCCTTAGCTATGACTTTACTTGTGGGTTAATGCCATGTTGATGTTAATGGAAAATGTTCGTGTAGCCCAAAGCTGAATTTTTCAGGCTAAGATAAAATAGCAGCTGTTCACATTTGGAAGGCAGTCTTTGCAAACCAAAAGAAACAAGTGATTTTGTCTTTCATACGTTGTGACAGTATTTTTATAACATCAGGCACTTATAAACTAAGAGCAATGGAAATAAGATTGTGCACTCAAATCCAGTTCTTCCTTATCTAGTTTTTAAAACAACCTGGACGTGTCCTTCTTCCAGCAGAACCACAAACTCATTGTGCACCCATCTGGAATAGGAAAAATGGAGTTGCAGTGAAAAAAACTTCTTACTTGCAGTTCCTTTTCTTCATTTGCTGCTTATTTTGGAATCCATCTACAGTAAGGCAAGAAGGAAGAAGCTTTTTTTTTTTTTTTTTTGGTAAGAGGTTGCCAGATCTCCCTCTGGAGATTCTTATTGTATAATGGAATTGGTAAGGTGTTGAGAAATTCCTCAAGAACAAGGTTTTTGGGAGTGTTCACTAATAGCACGTTCCTTATATTCTACATACCTAGGCTGATCTAAGTTTATCAACACTATCCTGAGATTCTCCAGAATTACAAAGCTTTTGAGCAAACCCGAAATATTTTGCACACTACAAGTATTTATACGAGTACTGGGAGTACAGTTCCTTATCTGGAAAGCGGTTGCAATAGGTTGTAGACTCCACCTAAATGGCCCATTACATACATTAAATGTGAAAATAGTCTAACAAATAAAATGTTTCACTGACAGTTATAAAACATCTCCAATGCTTTTGATAACTATTATTCTATCCAGTTATTTTCAGGTGTTCTTCATCAATACTGACAGATATTCAAGAAGGATCTCATGGAATATTTTGCTGTAGATAGTAAAATCATGTAGCTCATTTATTATCAATGCCATTCGACAGAAATTCTGGATATCCTTCCAATATAAAGGAATGACTCTGATGTAAACAGCAAGATGCAGGCTGAATTTTCCCCAGATGCTGATATCAGAAGGTGCTTTAACATCTCATTATGCACAGCATTGAGGATACTAGTTTCTTGAATAATGAAATAATTTCAAGATATTATCCACCTACTGTAAATTCAGTTTTTGAACTGCTGCCCCCCTACCTTGAAATATTTATTTTCTGTGGTGCATTAGCTGTGAAGTATGATTTATTCTAAGTTCCCTTACAATATTTAGCTTTAAGTTTATATTATTTAAAAATCTATATTTTTTCTTAATACTAGTCTCTTTTGTATGATGGTCTTTTACAAAGGTACCACATGAAACAGAAGATAATTGGAAAATAAGTCGGAAAGTAAAAGTAACGCAATAACTGCTAAATATAATTTCTATTATGTGCTACTAGGATCTCAACATCTTAAAACATATGTTTTTTAATAATGCAGGAAAGTATTTCCTCCTCCCCACCCCTCTTGAATTCAGGTGTGAAGTCTGCTAAATGAAAAATTAAGTTGTGAAAAAATATACCAAGGATAAGAACCTTTCACTCCCATTGCATTTTCAAGGACAGCATGTTAAAATATCATGCTAAGTAAGTCCCTTAGTCTTTAATTTTTCTTCAGAGGGAAACCTTTCCCACTGAGCAACCTTAGATTTTTTTGTTGTTTTTGTTTTGTTTGTTTGTTTTTGTATGTATATATATTTTTTATTTAAAAATTTTTTTCTTGGCTTATATTTTCAAGAAAATGTAACTGTAGACATATTGTATTCTGGATGTGTTGTATCATACAACTTATGCTGTGCAGTTGGGCAGACTGACACATCTTTGGCTATTTGTAGAAAAAAAAAAAAGAAAACATATGTAGAACAGAGATCTTTTGTTACACATGATTTTATGTACCCCTGTATAAAAGAAAGCTGGGGCTGTTGGCATTAAGAAGAGAAGACTGAGGAGTGACTTAACTGGCAAATAATCGGGTCACACTGGAAAAATCTGTTCTGTGTATCCACAACAGAAAGGCAGAAGAAATGGGTCTAAGCTGTGGCTAGGGAAACCTGGATTACACATAAGGGAAACTTTTCTAATGGTAGTATACAGAAACACTGAAATAACTAGCTGGAGAGATTTTTGGCATTTCCCACATGGAAACCCCAGGGTGCAAGAGGGCCTCACAGGTTAGGAATGACCCTGGTATTGGTAGTCCTACAGCAGCAGGAGCAGGGACTGGGCCATGGCTTGAGGATGCTTTTGGCCCTGTGGCTCCAGGTTACTCCAGAGTGGTGTCAGGAGGGGAGATCTCTAGGATCGGGGATTCCCTCATTCTGCCAACACGCACCATGGTCAAGAAGACTGTGTGCTCTTTGTGTCAGCCACAACTCTGGAATGACCAAGTCAGAGAGGAAGTTACCCTGTGTCTCAAAGCAGCTACATCTCAAGAATTTCTAGCGACAGTCCAGGCTTCTTTCACAAAATCCTAACCAAAGCCATAGTAGAATTCTTTTTAAAGTGAAAATTGAACACACGTGTCAATTCAGAGCATGTAATCAGCTCTATAAAAACCAGACACAAACACAATCTGAAGACTCAACTTTTCTGTGCTACATGTGTCAGGGAAAGTTTGTTTATCTGTCTTGACCTCTGTATTCATTAAACATGTAATAGCTTTTTTAATGTTAAAATTACCCTCCATACTGTGCAGTTTTTCTAATTTTCTTCCTGATATTTTTATTTTTATTTTTATTTTTATTTTTATTTTTATTTTTTTTTATTAACCAACCACAATCTCGGGTTCACTTTCTTTTCCCAGCCTGTAAAGCAGAAGAGCATATTGAGTTAAATCTCTTGCCCTGGTCAGGTTGAGTGGAGGACCAAGTAGCGGTATTGATTGTGACTTTGTTGGCTAGAGCTAAGATTCAGTGCAGAACATTATGAACTGGAAAGCTTAACTTCTGAGATTAACTTCAGCATTGCAGTATGTGGGTATGTTACCATGGAAGCATACTTGAGAGGGAAAACTCAGCTGCAGAGAGGGAATTATCTCCAGCTATAAAGTGAGAGTTAACTTTTACAGTGGTAACCTTCCTCTTTCAGAAAACTCTTTAAGACTGTAAATCCAGACCGATCCAGAGCAGCATTTCATGCTTAGCCCCAATCACAGGATGAAGTAGCAATAATCCACCAGCTGTCTGTAGAATTGAACTCATTGTAAAATAAATCCCAGGCAAAGGCATTTAGGCCAGAAAGATTTCTACTCTAGTAGAAAACTCTGATATCATATAGCATAGAAAAAACAACATGATATGCCAATATAATTGGCAAAGCACTTCGTGGTTGGCATATGTACGGAAGAGGACAAGGTGTTTTTGTCATTTGATTTTGTGCCTCCATGATTTCATCATAAAGCAGTTAGCTTTGATCTCAGAGGCATATATTTCTGTAGAGTCTTAAGATTCTGGAGCCCTAATACTTAAGTTAAATTAAGTTTAAACTGAAAATGACCAGAGTTTCATATATGTAATTGTGCAGAAATACATTTGGCATCTTTTCTTCAAAAACAGAGTAAGAGCTAGGCTTATAGGTGCTTTGAGATAGCTCTGCAACCAATCTAAGGGAATTTTGAAACTGGACAACCTAGTCTCTGAAATGTTAAGACACACCAAACATACTGTTCCATAAAACTGTTACCAGAAAAGGCAGTTTTGAGTGGTGCTGATATATCATATTTCTTGTGTGTCATTCAGAAAATGCACTCACATTCACTTATCTTTGGAAGTTGTTGAGTGTACGTCCTTTAGCATTGCTGTTTTAGCTGGTACACTAGACCTTGGGTAATCTCCAAGCCTGTATTTCCATTCTCTGAACACTTTGTCACAGGGCTTGAAAACAACCCTTATTTACGGGAAGCAGTTTACTCTTGTACAGCGTTCTCCAATAGAGTTCTATTGGAAGGATGCAGAGGCAGCCTGTGACTTACTATGTATAGTAACCTACAGAATGTATTAAACATGTCTGAGCTCTATTTACTCTTTCAGAGTTGGTCTAGCTTCTTGTATTCTCTTCATTTTGTCCCCAGTTTCTGCCTGGTGACTGAATTCCCTCTGACTTCAGTGAGATCAAGATTAAAGCTGTATGTCAGGTCTGAAATCCAATTAAAAACTGGCAAATTTAAGAGGAAGGACTGAAGTGTAATATTGGTTTCCATCAAATAATCCAGAGTATATGTTGCATCAGCCTGTGCTAATGGAGACAGAGAACTGCAGTCATCAGTAAACCCAGGCGTGCATTCTCGAAAAGATTTTCTTTTTCTCTTGTTTATAAATTATACCATAATGTGTTTGCTTGCCTGATCTCAAAACAAAATAAAGCTTAAATCACTACAAAAAAAGTATTTAATCACCCTAATATCTTCAGCAGGAACTGAGCTAAGCAATCTGTTTCCAAAGGCAAACAAGTCACAAAGAAAAACTGAAGAGAACTGGAAAAAGGAACTAAGAAAATAATAAAAACATAAATTTATCTCCATTTCTACAATAAATATAAGAGCAAATAGCTGACAGAAAGTGTTGAGATGTTTTGTAACTCCATGAATTTCTTTCTGCCTTGCTTCTTCTCTGTTCTACTGTTTCATTCTGCTGAAACAGTCTTTCACAGAAGCTGTGTCAAGGGTCCTTGTGGCTCACAGCATTATCTATTTCTAGGAACTGAAAATGAACTTTCTAACTGACTGCTGGCTAAGACCGGCAAATCTTAATCAAATCCCAGGTCATAAATAGATATACTGGAGGTCATCTGGAGCAACCTTCCACTCAAAGCCAAGATTACTGCTGACGCTGAGTAAGCTGTGGCTACATCTAACCGGGTCTTCAAAACTTCCAACAAAGGCATGTCTTTCTGCATAACCTTTTCTTGTGCTGCTCTGTTTTACTACTGAAAAAGGTTTTCTGAATTTGAACCTCTCAAGCAATAATTTGTGACAGCTGCTTCCTGCTGTATCTGGACCTATCAGGGAGAGGTTGGCCCCATAACCCTTCTGCTGCTCTTTAAGTAGATCTACGTGATCCTTAGCCCATTCTCAGCAGTGCACATGCCCATGGACCCTGCCTATCATGGTGGGTCTCTGTAGGACCTTTTCTAGTTTCTCCACATCCCTTTCCAACTGTGATGTGTAGGGCTGGATGCAGTATTCCAGGGCAGCCTCACCAGTGCTGAGCAGAAAGGGGTGACAGTTTTCCTAAGTCTGCTGGCCATCCTCCTCCTAATGCAGCCAAGTGTTTAGTTTGCCTAATTTGCAGTGAGAGCTTAATTTAATAAATACTAGTTTGAACAGATTCTAAAGAAATTTGCTATGGATAACAAGAAAATATCTGCAAGAAGGCTGAATGAACAGTACATGAGATGTCAGTTTGGGAACTGGTGATGTGTTTGGCAGGAGTTTCAGCCAGATGGAGGAAGAATGGCTTCTGTGGTCAGAAGGTTAAAGGAACAGGGAAGGTATGAAACAGAAGTGAGGAAACTGAGGAATTCACCATGCAGACGGGTACAGTAGCATGGCTGTGGTCCTTCTGCAGCGTAAGGGTTCCCATGTGTTTCTTGTACCAGAGGGGTTTGGCATTTGTGAAAGAACACTTGTGATGCAAGGTCACGCTTCTGCATCAGGAATCTGTGTGTGGTTTTTTGTTTCTTTGTTTGTTTGTTTTGTTTTATTTTCATTTGGTACTGATATTCAGTCCTCGCCAGTAATGGCAGATGAGGAAGGACACTTCTGAAGAAAATCTTTCTTGCAAGCCAAGGACTGCAAAGCAAGAATGAGGCATAATGTGTTGCTTTATGTAAAAATAACAGAATATATTAAAAAATCCCTCCTCCTCTCCTTTTCCCTTTTGCTTTTGTTACCTAACCAAAGATGAATTGAGCAACATATGACTAATAACAGTCAGGAAAATGGCAGGGGGAGAAATTTGAAAACATGAGATTTGGCTGTGGGATAATTTCTTGTTTATACTTTCTTTTCAGTGTTATGCCTAGTTTCATGTCAGGTCTGTGGCATCTCAAAAGCCAGGTGTAGTTTGCCTTGATGTGGACACACAGTGTTAAATCACTCATATCTCACAGGCAGGTGGTTATTTTTTTTTTTCACTGTTTTTATTAATGACCAAATCACTAATTTTTACCATGAAAGCTGATAAGATTGCATGTGGAAGAGGACTTCTTTAGAACAGAAAGGAGAATGGTACAGTACTGGGTGCTCTTTTTGTAAGTAAATAAATAATCGGCCTTCATCTTAGGTGGCAGATCACACTGGCAGCAGATTCAAAACAAAACCCAAGCTCTGGTTCAATATCGGCATGTATGTATAGCACTTCCACAGGAGACACACATGGTGGTGGTGTACCTGTGTTCTCCTGTGCTGTACTGAAGGGTCAAGAGTTCCTGTAACAATCAAGTGCAGAAAATGCTCTTCAGATTATTCTTCCCCATGCACCTATACTCTCTCAGCATGGGTCTTTGGCAGATCTGCATTTACAGAGCTAATTATCCCGTAGGAGAAAAATATTTGAATAAGCAGTCCTCGACAAGAAGCCTTGCTCCCAGTGAATGCTGGAATCAGAGAGGGAGGTGCTGGCACAAGTGTTCCAATTTTTGCTTTGTTGTTGTTGTTGCAGTAGTGCTAGTCTCTTCACCCACCTGAAGCCTCCTGAATATGAATGAGGTGCCAGTGCTTGGTAACTCGGTGTGTTGAGCTGTTTGAGCTGGGTTTGCAGATCATTATCCGTCTCCATCTACATGCAGCCAAGAGCTGCAGTTAATAGTGAACGTGGCACTGAAAATGTTAATTCGTGTTTACAAAATGTGAACAAGAAAGCTAAGTGTTTCTACCAAATCTTGTACTTTGGAGCTAAGGAGTCAGGAATCTTATACTGACAACAGCTGGAGACACTCAGGTAGAGATGCTTGATTTTGCTTCCTCTTACTGAGATATTTTTCTTTTCACACTGTCTAAACCTTTGTTATAAACAAGACCTCTGTATGCAAAATGCTGTCCAAGTAAACAAAAAACAGCTGGAAATTCATGTAGCTAATTCATGTGGCTAATTCAGAGACTAAGACAAGATAACAAATAAACATACCAAAGAAGGTTACTCAGGAAAAGTGAGACAATAGGAGACAAGCAACAGCTTCATCACCTTTTCTGTACTGAAGGGCCATTGCTTCTGAGTGCAATTAAGAGGCAGAATCTGAGCGAGGTGTAAGAGGTGGGATTAGAGGTTTAGAGAGGTCCTATCTGTCCATGGGGACAGTGGAGAGCACAAAGATAGAAGATTGGAAATGAAGCAACCTTCGCGACAATGTTCTGGTGCAACAGAAGACCAGGTGATTTTTAATTTTTACTCTCCAACAAGTGTTTATCTGAGTCAGATCTTATGAAATCCATTAGTTCTCTTTCAGCAGAAGAAGAACACATAAATGGATAGTAGTGTATCATTACTGATAATGAATATATGGAAGAAAGGCAGTAGCAAGTGGGTTTTCATCTAAATGGTACAGGCTGAGGATATGTTGCAATAAGCTATAATTCAGCAGAGGCTTTCTGAACCAAACAGCAGTCAATCCTTTAGAGTTTCTTATTCTCTTATTTTCCAGAGTGATATGGATGCCTTTTTTTTATTATTATTTATTTTTTTTAAAGTTGTTACTGTTCCAGGACAGGAACTGGAACACCTGTACTTTCACAAGGATTATGGTCAGCATGCAGAGGGATGGAAATACGTCTGAGTGTTGTTGACAAACCACACACTGTATCTAATACCAAATTGATTTTGGTACTTCCAGTTTTCATGAGCTTGTACTAGCTGAATTAATTTGAAAGGGAAACCCCTTTTTACCTTGATACAGCTTGCTGAGGAGGCAATGGGGATTAGGTTGTGGGAAAGAATGAAAGCCAATCAAAAATAATCAAAATGAGGAGACTTGATGAGGAATGTATTGCTTCTGTGAGCTGGTGAGATTTCAGAGTGTGGGAAGGACTTTGTGATCAAGCAATAGCTGGAGGTAGGGAGACTGCCAAATGGAACCAGCAATCAGCAAAAATCAGCTATTAATCTTTGAAATGCTTCTCACTTGGATGACAATTTCCCATACATAAAAATGCTCCTCTACATAGCCAGTCATTATCAGAGTGCTCTAACAAGAAAGTTTGTCTCCATTGGGTTGTTTCTGCTTGGGAGGGATGCATTAGGTTAGTTCAATACGTGAGACGTGACCGTGGCCAGCTCTTGCTGTGCTAAAAGAAAGAGTTACTCTCCCAGTTGCCTGTCAGCATCCCTTCCCCATGTTTCTTGCAGGTATGTCTGTGCCTTGGCTTTGCGTTGCTCATCCAGATTTTGTCTTGCCTCCTAAGTTTCCTGGCCTGCTTAGGGAACTGCCTCACTGCTGCAGCTTCACCTGGCGATTGTTGGACCGTGACCATCCCTGGGCTCAGCACTGGCCCCAGCCCTCCTTGGCTTGGCTCATTGGAGCTGTGACCCACGGGAAGGGAGAGGAGGGCAGAGTCCTGCTGGCCCATGGGCAACCATTCCCCAGCTGGCCCGTGCCCAGGGGCTTCTCTATAAACAGCCTGCAGTGGAGTTTGTAACATATATTTTTTACTGTTGCACAGAAACAACTATTTTCATTTAAGTTTATTTTCACAACAGAGATGTAACAAAGTTCCAGTGTATATTCTGAAAGAAACATGCTGAGTGTTTTTGTTTTTTGTTTTGTTTTAGGAGTGAGATTCCTGTGCTTCTTTATTTTGATTATCTAATAGAAGTAGTCTCCTCCTACTGTAATTCATTTTTACTGTCTCTCAAATATTTTGCATTGTTTCTCATTCTACCACTGACTTTCCAACCAAGTTTTATAATAAAATACAAGCCAGAGTGAAATACTTCTCTGAATAAATATCAGGAGTGCAAAACAAGTAGTCTTAGTAGCACCTACTTAGTGTACTACAGTACTTCATCATATGTGTAATGCCTAAGTCTTCAGCAAGATGAAAAGCCTAAAGGAAATAAAACAATTTCCATTACTAACTGTTTTCAGACTGTCTACAGAAGTGCACGTAGTTTTGGAACTATCACATCATTAACACAAACTATCAACGGAGCTCCCTCAGTGGGGAAAAAACACAAGTTAAACCCAACAGAAGTCAGTCAGGTTTGTGGAAACTCTGTGCAGACATAGCTGGAAGTTTCCACATTATTAACTCTTACTGTCTGTCATTTTTTGGCATACCGTGTATGAAAGTAAAGTACATATAAATTATTTTTGTTAATATTCACCATGGGCTGTTCTCAGCTGCTGCAAGCAGAACACTAACAAACATATCAGTCTTCTTCAGCTTTTTCTAAAACATCCTAAACTCTTCAGGTAGCAAACATGATTATTTTCTTTACATGTGAGCAGATGAGATATTGCTTTGTGACGGCTGGCCAACGTACAAGGGGATAAACAACCTAACAGAGCTCCCCTTCAGCTCAGTGGTGTAAATGTTCAGCTCATTGCTATAGCAACAACCCAAAATGAAGAATTCACTAGTTCCTCCCACTGGCATCTCTTAAATTACTCTGTGTTTTGGAGGGAAAGGAGATGGATTTGGTTGTTCTTGCACAGTGGCAGGCTTGAGAAAAAAAAAAAAAAACTTAGCCCCTTTGATACTCTCCAAGATGGGCTTGGGCATGTAAGTGCTACCAAACTCAGACACCTGCAAAGGCCGTCGAGAGCCCTGTGACTCTCCTGACCCACTGCCAAGTCCCAGAGAAACCTGATGCCTCGTAAAGCCTGTATTTTCTAAATGCCCAAATAGAAAAAGGGTTGCAGCCATGCAAAAACAGTCTGTATGTTCCCCATGGGCACTACCCAGGGTGGTGGGAGAGCTCTGGGTCGCAGCAGTTATTTTTGCAACAGCAGTGATGCAAATCCATTTCTTCCCCCCTGCTCTGTGGTGCTGCCCCTCCTGCTTCTGAGGATGCCCCAGGTGCCTTCATGCAGAAGTGCCGTGTTATGAGGAGTTGACCACTGCTCTCTAGGGAGTACCTTACCTAGAGCTTGTCTGCCTGACTGCCTGGAAAAATTAAATACTTAAGGTGGTTTGGAACAGCTTTGACTGTACTCCTGAATACAGATTTCTTAGTCTAGCTTTTTCCCTTAGTGTGATGTTTGGAAATCTCCATCGGCATGAGAGGAAATTAAAAAAAAAAAAAAAGAAAAAAGAAAAGAAAAAAATCTGCTGATTAATCAGTCATGTTTTTTCCTCACTTCTATTTAAAATGCCCATCAGCACGAAAATTTTGAGAATGAAGACACCTAATATGTAAAAGGGAGAGAGGGGCTCAAAACTATTAATCTAGAAAGTATTGAGGCCTCTCAGCTCAGAATTAATATTAAAGTTCAGTACTTCTGATTGACTCATATCATTTACAAGATACCAGGCTCTTGAAGGAGTCTTTACTTTCAGATGCCTTCACTAGTTGAAGTCATTACCCTCTTTCACTATCCATGACTTCAAGGCAAATTTGGAATCAACAGAAGTAATAGCTAGACCAGAAAATTTGTAAGTGATCCCACCCTCATTTTTAAATTTTATTTTATTTTTTATTTTTTAAAAACAAACACTTTTGTTACAGGGCCAGAATAATTGTATTCAAACCTGGGCACCAGCTTTTAGAAGAAATATATTCTTGCAGTTTAGTGTAGAATTAGACTCTGAATGCATGGCAGCAGCATGCAAGCAGAAATCAACCTTTGACTAAGCAGACTGGAAAGTAGCAGATAGTTAAGAACGAGGCTGCTAAAAGTTAAACAAAATGCTGCAGGAGTGTGTAGCACCTGCAGCTGAGATGTGAAGCTGTAGTGGCAGGGAGTGAGACTTTTATTTCAAGATACGGGGCTCTGTATTTCTGGTGTCGCAAGGGCCAGATTGCTTCCTGTTCTGTTCATTGCCAAATAAACCTAATAAGCATATCCATGAAAATAAAGCCAAAACAAATACTCAGAGAACAGATTGTTTGCCATGCAGAAATCTCCACCCCTCTTTCACACCATGAGGGTTCTAGCGTTGCCTTCCTTCTCACTTCTCACCGTCTTGGGAGTGGATTTAATAATAGGTACTTCATCCCTTCACTGAAACTCCAGGCAATGTAAGTGTAAAGAAAAGGTGTAAACATTTCCTCAGGATTTTGTTAAATTAGTGGCTTTTTTTTTACTTCAGTGGCTGACATATGTAGGTGTAGTGAATACATGAGTGGAGTGGGAAGAAGGATGCTTCCTATTGTCCTCAGCAACAAACGCACCATTAAAGAGCTGCCTTGCTTGCTCAGCCCTTAATCCATGATAGAAGCAGTTCTGAGATGAATGTGCAGGCCAAACAGCTCAGCTTCTGGAATAACAGACTGATAAGGGCATGTTTGCAGCTCTCTCTGATGTCCCTGACTCATGCTGTTTGCTTAGTATTTACATAATTCTTCCTTGCTCCACTGGAATACTGGAAAGTTTCATTCTAGATTCAGAAGAACTGTTATGACACCCTGGTGGAGAAATAAAAGCTGGAGTTTAGTTTTCTATTTGTTTGATTATCTGTAACAAATGGTATAAGCTTTTCTTTTACCCTTGGCAATCACCATATGAGGCAGGGAATTGTGTTCTTACTTGACATCTTCCATAGAGCAAGTTTTATTAGGTTATCACGTAGGTCAAGTTAATACATATATTGTCAGTGTGACTGTTTTCTCTGCTGTAGAGCTTAAGGAAAAAAATTGGTATAGTGCTGTTTATATAGAGGACTTCTCTAGCATTCGTAAGGGCTTTAAAGTAAGGACATGCTGATTTTCAGCAGTGTAACTGTAGCATGTGCAAACGTTTTCAAGCTAGCTCTAACCTTGTTAACATGAGTTAACAGCACCTCGTATGCAACTCTGCCAGCAACCTTGTGCAGAAGTCTGTGATACTAGGATTTAACACATGAATTTGCTGCATAAACTAACCACCCACACATAGTTGTGGGTATGTCTATTTTTGCTCTCAACACCACCTTCTTGTTGCAGTGAAGATACTCTCTGCATGGGGATGGGTACAGAGTGTGCAATAAGGTGCCCGGGCATCTTCATCAGATTTTTTTCTAACTACTGAGTTCCATGCAACAATTGCAGATAGTGTTTTTACAGCTTTTGCAGGCTTGTGATTTGTGAAGAAGTCTCACCAGGTTACAGAAGATCTGTGGGGAAATGTTTGGTTGGAGAAAACAGGATGTCCATGTCTCCATAGTATGTTCAAACTATGATTACCCAGCTCCTTTCTCTCTTAAGAGAGGAGACTGATTTTGCTTAAATGCATTTGCTTTTTAAAGACTAAAGGTGATGCATAAATCAGGAGTTGGTTCTACTTTAATGGTTTATGTTGCTTTATAAAAAAATACCAAAAAATAAAAAGAAAAAAAAATCACAAGTTTATAAAACTATTGTATCTTTGTATTTGCTGTGTGGCTGATCTTGGTCATCCTCGTTTCCACCGACTGGGGAATGCATTGCAACAACTGTTGCTTTCTCTGGTTTTGCCAGAATTTTTATCTCCATAATTCTTTGCTTCTCAATGAATGCAAAGTGTTTTTTTTTTCAAAGTGAGAAGGAATTAGAGGAAAGACTCTTCTTGGGAAATTGTTGTTGGTTTTGAATCCTTTATATAAGACAACGGAAATGTTGATACACTTTGAATGAACAATGTGTGACGCAAACACTAAAACTCTTTTCCGTGCTCTTGTATCACATTACTGCAATGATCTTTACTTTAGTCTCAAAAATAAAAAACAAACAAAACACAAACAATAGGGAACAATAGCTTAAAAATTGACTCTGAACTGCCATTTTCTGACTGTACCTGCTTGAGTTATCTCATGCAACAGTTGAAGGCTCTTAAAAATACTAAGTTGTCTACTACTCTTCATCTTTTGCTAGCATAGAAGAGTTAAGTGGATAAGGAGGTGCTTTTTGGTATCAGTGATCCCATCATCACCAGAACAATAGGCAAAATACTGTAATTTGTTGTGCTTATTGAGACTTGTCTATTTGAGGAAAGCCTCGTTTTTAGTATAATCCTTCATTGGTATCTCTTCCCATTCTGCCTGCCACTTTTGAGTATTAGCAGACCAATATCACAGCATGCCTTTTCAGTGTACTATTAAATTTCTAGTTGAGTGATGTTGCTTTGGCCCAACCCTACACTGGAAATACACAAAATCTGGGTGAAAAGGGAGGCCTTGGAGAACATGTTAGAGAATTTCTCCCTGATGTTCTCTGTTCATATGGGTCAGCATCACTCTCTTACACTGTCAGGTAACTCACAGAAAGGGCAGCATGTTGCTCTCCTGTTATCGGGAATACTAACGCCCTCAGTAGGTCATGTACAGATATACCAACTCGTCATTTGACCACTCCCTACACAGCTTTGGAGGGCAAGCCATGACCTGCCCTCATATTTTTCACTTCTGTTCTCATAAATATACTGCTTTTATCAGCTTTTTTTTTTTTTTTTTCTGTATCCTTTTCAGTTTGCCAGTAACTCCTTGAGAACAAGCAGCCAAGAATGAAAGTGGGAGGCCTATTCACTCTTGGCAGAGCCATCTAGAAAGACATCCCCCTCAGCTTAAGGACCCTGGGCTTCATTTTTGTATCTCTTGGTCTATTATGATGATGCATTGCATCACCAATGTAAGCCTGATTTGTTTTTAAACATTGCTTCTATTGCCTGACTTGATCTACAAGTATGCTTTCCATAAATAAAGTTAACTGGCATTTTACACAGTTTTTAAGTGCCTCTGACACTCCTAATCTGTCCTGTCAGCATTTTGTCTGTGATGGGTAGAAGCACAGCTTCTCCAGGCACAGAAAAATTCTACTTCTCTAGCATCCTATTAATTAGCTTTGCACATCATTAATAAAAATAATGGTGACTACTGTCGCTGCAGACTACTCTTGCACTTTACAGTATTTAAGTGTCTTGTCAGCTGGCCTTAGTTTCTTCATCTTTTAGCCAGATTACTGTTCACATGTACCGTTTTTGCTATAGAAAAACAGCATTTTAATCCAAACTTACTGGAATTATCTTTCAAGCTACTGTTTTAAACCTAAGTGTTTGAATTTTTTAGATTGCTGATAATGCTTTTGCTGTTCCTTTAACTAATTTCAACATCAACGAATCCTGCCAGAGGATTGTTTTGTGAATGCTTTCCTTGAAATTAATGAATTCTATCAAATTATATCTCAGCATGTTCAGCTCACTGGTTGGTTCAAAGATTAGAGTTTGACTATAGAATAACTTTTCTTTGTATATATTCTATCTACTTTTTTGTAACACCTTCCTCAGCCCACCATGGAAGAGGTACTATTCAAAGTAAACAGAAGAACGTAGGGCTGTATTAGAAAATTAAAGAATTAGGAAAGAAGATGTAATAATGAATCTACTGTACTTACGGTTGGCCCTTCGCAATTTTCCTTCCAGCATGACACTACAAATGTCAGGTGCTTTATCAATATAAAGAAAAAGATTACATTTGAGGTACATTTGAATGATCAAAATTGAGCATCACCCTCATCTAAATCAGCAGAAACTCTCTGAAGTACTATTCTGCTTCATTTTAATAATGCAGCCAGCAGTAGCACTGCACGACCATTCCAGCACATGCATAACTCATTGCTGTTGGTGTACCCTAACTACTATATGCAAAACACTTAAAATATAATGTCTACGTACAAAAAAACTGTTCTCTGTGATCATTTCTTCAGAGACAGTTTCCATCGGTAGTTGAAAAATGTCTTATCTGTGTACAATTTGATGAATACTGCACAGAAACTGTGTAGGTGAGTCTTTGGGATGCTCTGCCTGGGCTGTTAATCATCACATTTAAGCATACAAATTGGACTAGGCACAGCAGGCTGCTTGAGGGAGCTTCTAGTCCTATCCAAAATTTCCAGCTGAGAGATCCTGTAATAATTGGTCAGACATTTTATTGTGAAGGTTCGGTCCATGACCTAGTTCAGCGTCAGTCCATTGCCACAAATCTCATCTAGAGAGTCACAGGACCACCCAGGGAACTAAGGAGTGAGTTATACTGGGTCTGCATACACTCCTAACTCTGATACTCAGCTGTGCTGCAAGTATAAAGAACAAACCTGATCTTCATGCTTTCCATACCCTTTTAATTGAAGTACAATAGTTGTTTCCATAACATTTTAAACTTAAAAGCAAAGGGTGCCTCTACTCTGTGATCACAGAAATATGATTGAAATACACCTGTGCTAGCTAATGTGTAAATAGTAGATGTGTTGCACCTGGTAGGGCTAATTAGTGAAATACTACCCTGCTGCCTGAAGATGCTTTGCAGCCACTTCTAACCCTTATGTGCTAATAGCCAAACTGCTGCTGGAAGAGAGAATAGTTGTATTAATTGATTATTTATTTATTTTTGAAGTCTATAGAGCTTGATAACAATTATAAAACCCTACTTCAAATGTTAGACTCTTAAATACCAAACTTTTCCAGAGATACAGAAAAATACTATAGTTGTGGACAGATCCCGAAGACCTCCAAGTCATTGTTAATGGTCAAACTGTCAAGTCAACAGTGTTACTAGTTTTTGTCCATTTGTTTTGCCTGGTTTTCTTTTTGGAAGGGGGACTTCTGTGCCTTGGAGAGTTAACTCCATTATTTAACATTTTAAAATGCAACTTTTATTCTCAGAGCATCCTTTAAATCCTCTCTTCAGAAAAATATGCTGAGGAGGAGAAGGAAAGGCTTGCAACTTTACAGAGCATTTGAACATAGAAGCCAACTATCATTTTTGACAGACAGATTCATTACTCTGGGAAATAAAAAAAAATGTTAATGGAGAACGAGTACTAAACAACTGAAGGGTGGCAAAAGGAGGAACTCAAGAAGTTGAAAATGAGTTGCTAGGCCTTTAAACTTTAGGCCAGTGATCATAATCTAGGCTAGCTCTGTATTGATAAGAAAGTAATTACTCTTTGTCACCTCTGAAGGGTCTGGGGTGATATGAATTAAAGATCTGGGCTAAAACCTAATGAAAAGCTGCACATGTCACAGAAAAACAAATGCAATCAATTTAAACAAAAAGCTGAGAATAACTATTAAAATGTGCAAAATTGATTTTATGGAGAAAAAATAACAAATCTGATACATGTCCTAGACCTGTCAGGAACCCAGGTGTTTTATTTGCTGTCTGTAATAATGGATTCTGTAGATCAGATGCTTTACCCTTTTTTTTTTTTTTCCTTCTCACCCCCCTACATTTCTGTGACACAGACCCCTAACCAAGAAGGACTTAGTTTAAAAACTCTAGAAGGTCACAGGGATGAAAAATCAACGTCATGAGCACTGGTTTCACTGAGTGTAGTTACTTGCCAGCTTAGAACTGCCCCTTTGAATCAACCCTTCTCATAACTAACACTAACATAGATCCACTGAAGTATGACTGCTGAATATGCCCTCTCTGCTTCCCACTTCTATGTTTCTTCCCCCTAGTCTTCACAGACTTTCTTCCAGTAGATGTTCTCCCACTAGGCTCTGTGACTGACAACACAGAGTCTGGAGGGAATTTGTATATCCTTTGTACTTTACTAAAAGATTTCTTCTCCCCCCTTGCTTTGATGTCAAGATTGAGAAAAATCTGATAGCAAGACAAGCCAGAGTCACAGAAGCCAATGAAACATAAGACAGTCAACTGTATTTTGCAACCAGTAGTTTAGACCAGTCAGTATTTAATTATATTTTTTATAAAGCAAAATCTTGTGGGGCAGAAGGAAGGGAGGAAAACTGATGCTTTTGGTATTCCATCATGTATTGCATGATTACACCTTTACATCAAATGGAGAAAGAATTGCAATGAAAAGGCACTTCCTTATAATTTGTCAGGGTAGTAATAGCACTGACATTATGCACAAAGCTATAAGAAGACTTTAAGGCTGGGTTCACTCACTTTTATTTCAATATAGATCAGATTTCTTCTTTGTCAAGGAAAGAAAGTTGTCACTACCTGCCTAAAATCTGAAGGTAAACTACCATCCTGATTCTACAATATAGGTTTGGGTTGCAAGTTAAAGACATTTTTTATGATGCAAGAGACAAACCTAAGAGACAAACTCCTGTGACAACTTGCCCTTGAGTTTATTTTCTGTTCACTAATCTTGCTAATCAGTATCCCCTATACTATAGTTAAAGACCGTATGTTTTGGCAGAGCGTGAACCTGAGAGTTTTCTTTAGATAATTTGCAGCAGTACCAGCAACTCAATATGGCTGAATCATGAGCCACTGAAATCACTGAGCCAGAGAATCACTGAGCTGATTGAATGAAATCACCGAGCTAGAAAACTCAACATCTTGCCTCTCATGATCTTGTTGGAAAGGTGGTTTTGTTGTTATTTCATTTTTAAATAAATTGGAGTTAACAGTTTTTTGTTTGTTTGTTTGTTTGTTTGTTTATCTTCAGTATGAAGCATTGAAACTGCAACTCTTGCAGTTCAAACAGTCCAATTTGAGGGGTACCATGTCGACCTTCTAAGGCACAGATACCACTGAGTCAAGCATTAACATGAATCCCAAACAAGTGGCATTGAATGTATAGCACTAAGACACTTGGATGAGTGTCTGATTAAGGGCAAAATGTAGCTAAGTAAACCATAATTTTGCAAGGACCAACCAAGGATTCCTTACCCCTTGCATTACATTACTGTGGTGTTTCACCTGAGACAAAAGGAAGCAGTTGTTTTCTTGAGGCTGCAGAATTTTGTAGTCTTGCGTTAAGATCAGTAAATTGGTAGGATGTACTTGATCTCAGTTACCTCTTCTAAAGAATACCTTCTATCCAGAAGAAAAACTAATATAAAATAACTCACTAGGCAGAAGAAAAATTAGGAGAAAGGAAAAAGATAGGGAAAAATGATTTTCTAAGCACAGCTTCCCCGGAAGAACAGAAAAGGCTGAAAACACCGTTAGACTTAGTGGTGGGGCAGGATTAGAAGCTGTGGAGAGCTTCCCATCAGTTCTGTTGTACTGTGGGCATATTTGAGCAATGACTCATTTAAAGCTGGTTCCTTCTGATAAGGAATTTCTTTCCCCTCACTCACAGAGCTATTGTTTGCCCTTGCAAAAGGTGTCACCAACACACCAATATTTACAATGGATACTGCTACCCCAAGCTTCAGTCCCCTTAATTAAATATAATTGCCTAGAGCCCTCATTTAAGTCACTTGAGGAGAGGAATCTAACTGAAAATACTTGCATGTATATACAGGAAATGTACACCCACCTGTTTCAGTGTCTTAGTTTATGTATAGGTTCCTTAGTGAAAACAGTCATACAGACACTTCATATCTTTTTCTCCAGGCAGATCCCCTCCCTTCCCTTTGCAATCGCATTAAGTACATGGCGTAACCTAGCACAAATGGATCTGGGACTGTTTAGATGCTCATGGACCACATGGAGATCACACTGGGTCACTTGGTCGACTTTATGCCAGATTGGAGCATTTCAGAAGAAAAGTGTGCTCTTTCCAGAACACGAAATACAAAGCACACCCTGGTTAATCAGCCACACACAGATAACCAGCAATCAATACCCACCCACCCCCAATGTCACTACTTCATCAGAAATCATCATTTGATAAAACAAAACATTTTGGAGGAACTGCAAAATCTTACAGAGTCTGAAGAGAAAGGATGGAAAGGAGCAACACATCCCAGTCTATCAGACTACGATGCAAGCCAACGTGCTTACCTGACTCCCAACCAACCTGTCTAACAAACAATAGAGGCACCTGCAAGTTAGCAACCTCCTTCAGCTCAGCTTGTATACTGACTTAACACTTTTCAAGAGCTGTAGTTGTGGGCTAGGTCACTGAGTCTTTACTCTCAAGCTGAACAGTTTTCCAAACCAAACCCTCCTGCAACAAAATCACCTCTGCCCATTCAGTTCTGTATTCATCAGTGTCAGCATACTGTTGAACACTCAAGTTCAAAAGAAAGTAATTTACTAGTTCCAGGTAGGAACAGAAGGAAAATACAACAAAGATCTGCATTTAAAAAGAAAACAGACTTTAAAATTAAACATTTTCCTCAGATGCATGTGAGTTCAGCATGAATACTGTTTTCCTTCTCAAATTACTGCATACTACGTTTATCATCAGCCTACCATATGAAGGATGCCCCTGTAGTGGAAAATTACAGCAGTGGCATAATTTGCTTCTGATTAACTACTTACTGTATTTAGTAAAATGAATGCAAGAACATGACCTGAGTCTCCAGTAAACCAACTAGGAGCAATCTACCTCTATCAAGACTCATAAAAACTCCAGCTATTTCTTGTGCTCTTCTCCCCAGTTCACTCTCTACTTTATAATTAATCAATTTCTTGCTGGCTTGTATCTGTAAATTAGAAGCAGTGCACTAAACAGTAGAGGTAAAGAAAAGAATAATCATTCATAATCTGGTCACAGCTACATTCAAATTAAAAAACAATCATGCAGATTAGCTCCTCAAGTGACACACAGAGATTAATTGTTAGGTTTGTAACAGTACAAAACCATATATTTACAAGGAAAATTCAGCAGCAGCTTAAAACAGATGCAAGTTTCAATTTTCATCCTTAGTGTTGTGTTTAGTTTTAAAATGGCAAGCTTTTTCTGGTGGTGTTGCCATTTTGTACTTTTCTTAGCAAAAGAGAAAAGGACATTCTGAAGCTGTTTTTAAGGGATCAATGTATCTATTTTTTCCCCCTGGTTTTCCTGGGGCGTAGATCTGGGAGCACAGAACCAGTGACTCGAATCTCCCAGTGTTAGTCCAGGTAATATTAAGAAGCACAATTGTTTTTACTCTATCTGCTGTCTGAGTGCATAGATGCCTGCAAAATGACAAAGAATTGCCTCTCATCATTCTGAACACAAATGAAGATGAAAGGTTTCTTTGTGCTGTTTTAAAAGAAAAAAATAACCTGAAGGATCAGATACCAATTGATCATTTGCCAATTGACACTCATTTTCATTGCCAATTGCATCCATCAGCAGGCAAATAGGGAAGAAGTGTACTAATTTTTATTCTCATATGTATTTTTATATATGGACTGTGATTGCTCTGATGCTGTATAAAATGAAATAAATTTATATTTTAAATTTATTCTCAGTGAATATCTGGCAGATTGTCTATATATCAATCTTTTTTAGTTAATTTTGACCTACCCCAATGGTTCTTAGCTAACTTCTAAGAGTGTTTGTCTTACTCTCTTTCACTTTTCTTGCCACATTTCAAACATCATAGTACATATTCTGATCTTGGTACTCAACCTCCCAAATGTATTAGTGATAACAGGAGTTGCATCGAGTTCTCAGTGCTGCAAAACCAAAGAGGAACAATTTCTGTGAGGCTTGCTTGTCTCTTAAGGTAATGGCGTAAGTACCATCAGTATTCTGTTAAGTGCAGTTACTAATAACCTTTTTTTTTAACACTTGTTCTTTCTCCCTGTGCTAATGATTTATATGTTCATAGTATTAGGATCCATCTGTGAGCTTCTTCCCCTATGCGTTTTCCATACCACTGCCTATCAGTGTTGTAGCAGTGCATGCAGGAATCTGTTCTCAAGTGAATTATGCCTCTCCCTTATTCACAGCTTTATTACTTCCTATCTTAACTACTGTCATTAAGTCCCTTCCCATTACATTGAAAAAGGTCTACCTTTTGAATTTGAGTGATGGGGGAATGCTCTAGCCTAGCAATTCCCTCACTCCACATAAATTGTCCCCATCAAGCCTCAATCACTGTAACTTCCATCTCTTCCATTTTTAGTATTTCCCTCACAGTTTTGAAATGTCTATGAGGACTTGTCTCACCCTCACTTTGCTTCTGAAATGCCATCCCACTAAATTCCCATGGCACTCCACAGCTCAGATAAAAGTGTTAAGAGCCAGAAAGAGGGATATTGACTTAAGATGTCAGCAAGGATTCCCTTCAAAAGCTGCCCTTTAATTTGCAGCAGAATGACAGATGTGAGTGGTGTCTGTGGCTAGAATTTGGGAATTTAACCATGTGGATTAAAACTGAATTGACAAGCTATTTCCTCCCAAGATACCTACTTTGGAGAGCAATTGTCTTAGTGGATAACTATGACCTCTTTCCCATCTTTGCTGCTCATGGTATTCAGTCCTGTTCCTTTCTAAATGTTATCTGCAGCAAAGTAAACTGCACAAGCACTGGATAATGTTTAAACAGAAACAACAACAACAACAAAAAACACATCATCTTTCTGTTGAGCAGTATCATCTCCTGTCCTACTCATGGATGCAAATTACATCTGCCTGAGTTGTGCAATGCCTTCCATGTTAACAACTGTCCTATTGCCCCTTCCCTTGCCAGTAGGGCTTTCCAAACTCACCTTTGTCTATGTGAAGGAGACAGTGGTTTCTGCCACCGTTCACAGCAGCTGTATTCAGCAAGGATTTCTCATTCGCAAGGCTGTTTCTGGCAGTTGAAAGCTTCTGGAATGAATGTTCCTTCGTAATGAAAGTGTAGCAGCACAGCACATGAAAATACCACTTCAACATCCCAAACAGAGAAATTGCAAGGGACCTATTTCTTGAGATCAAAACCAACACATATGTTGGTTTTCACAAAATCCAAGACTGGCCTGATGCCAATACTGATTCTTCTGTAAGAACAGAGTCCTCCTGTCTCAGTGAGCATTTAATTTGGATGCTAATATCATGTTTGTTTTCTTTAAAAAATAAAAATATCCCTCAACAATACTCGTTGTGATGGTTTAGAGGAGATTGATGCACTTAACCTAAGTAGGCTGAGCCTCCTTAATACCTTGTGAGCTGTTCTTTTGAACTCCTTAGTGACCTACAGCATGTTTTTTGATTAGCACGATGCTTTTATGCATGCCTGTATTTCATTCCCTTTCTGCCACACACCTGTGTTAGTATCTACAAGAACATTGAGAAGCACTTGAAAGAAATGAATTTAACAAGATGCATTCACCACTGCTTGAGCTTTCTTATGACTTCTCGAGCTTCAACTTATTCTTAAGCCATAAAAATCTATGTTGTTCTATTTCATTACATTTAAAATTATAAAGAAGATGCGGTTTAAAAACATATAGTAAATGCCAACCTGATAGATCTGCAAAAAGTTGTCCTAGTGTTCCTTATGTCTATTGAGAAAAGTTTCCTGTATAGCACTGTTAAAAATATGCCACTGTATTATTATTATTATTATTATTTTGCTTAGTGCCTCCCCTCTGAAGAGCTACAACATCACTTTATTAATATTTTGATAGGAAAATTTACTCATCTGTGTGACTGTATTTATACTACTAGTACTCAAGGTTTCTGTTAGCTAGAAGGTCGTTCTGACCATTCATAGCTATTGTGGCCCAAATTCACATCAGCACACTGCATCACATGTAGCATTGCCTGCACAATGTGTTGATCCATATGTAAACAGGTCCTGAAAAAAATTAGGGCCTTATGAAACCAATGAATCCATTGTGAACACTTTTGTTGATTTGATTACACTCTAAATTGGTTCTTAAAATATTAACACGGTTGACTATTTTGGCTCTAGGTTTTTGTTCTTGTTTCCATGGTATGAATTTCTACTCTGACTGTTGAGCATCACTCCTGTCTTGGGATTTTCTTTGTAGTCTAGGGACAAAGAATCACTGTTTATGAATAATACTGTAATATACATATTTCTGAGTCACTTTTGCTTGTGCATCTGTTTGCTGTGCATGGAGACTTAAAAACAGGATTATAAATGCAGCCTATTAGTACCCAACAATTTTCTTATTCATGGCTAATGCTCATAATAATGAGCTGGGAGTAGCATGCCTGAAGCCCAGGCACTTGTTTGCTCACTTCCCCCAGTGTCTGCTATCCAGGCTGTCACCAAGCAGATGAAGATGCGTCAGCCTTTCTTCCTGGCAACAAGCTGATCCTTGATCTTCCTGAGTTGCCATCCTCTGACCCTCCACTTTCTTGTTAGGTTTTATATCTTTTCATGTGGGTGTTTCACTTCTGAATCCTTGAGTTCCTAACTTGTTATTAATTCAGCACACTCACTCCTGTACTCTGTGTTCTTTCCTTCTTTCTCATCTTGCCTGATGTAGTAGTACTCTCTGGGCCCTCTCACTTACAAACTAGCAGGCATAGCCATAGCTCAACAACATTTTTTTTCCGGTAAGGCAGGATCAAGGTCACAAGATTGGGTCTCAAATAATGTATGTTTGGATATAGGCTGACAAATAATTGTGTAGACATTTCCAGTGAAGAAGGTAACATCACAGTAAAGAAGAGTAGAAATGGGAGTCAGGAGGTATTGTATGGGTATTTGGCAGAGCTTAGTATCCCTTGTGGAAATGTATACTTTGCTTTAAAACTATAAATGAATATATCTGAACTGCATAGCAGAACTACTTTTCAGCATCGTACTCTGTGACTTTTAGCTGTTTTATTTACCTGGCACACTGCAGTACTACATGCGTTATGTACTTAGTAGAAAAGTTAAAACTGAAAACTTGAAGAAAAACATTTAGAAGACAGCATTTGAAAACTTCAAATTTTCCAGTTATGGAAAGAGTTATCTATAATGAAGTCTATTGGACAAGTGTTAAGTGCTATCACTAGTGTATTGTTTCTGATGTAAGATGATAGTGTACAATCAGTGGTTTTTCATATACATTTGATGCAACCTTGCTCATATGATGTGAACTTTATTTAATTCGAAGAAAGAGACAGAAAAACTCCAATTTAATGTAGTTTTCATTCTCATTGTAATATGGGAATATTTTCTTTCAAAAACTGCAACAAACATACGCATGGACTTCCAAAGCACTCTTTTTAGAGTGACTTTTAAAAGCAAAGTACTAAAGAAACCAAAGCTTTAAAAGGCCTTTTCTGTGTATCAGAAAGATAAACAATACTTTCTTCCAAACTGCAGGCCATTTGCATGAATTCAGATGCTTTTTCTTGCTTCAAGTACTGTAAAAATGCCTGATAATTAAAATGAACAGATGACTGAGGAGATGGGGAACTGTTAAGAGTCTCAGGAAGCTCTTAAACTCAGTAAATTGTGAAAAAAAAGCCACCATAATAACATATAATCTAATAAGAAATTAATTTACCAGACAAGTTCACATAGAAGCACTGCTTCAAAACACTGAATAATAGACAAAAGAAAGTACATTTATGTAGGAATGCATAATAATATTCTGCAAAACACCAGAGCTATCAAGTATTTTATATGCTGCTCTGCACAAGCTAATATATCTTAGTGTTCACAGATACTGTGTCATTATAGACAAAAATATTGTAATATCCATATTACTCATTCACCAGTTGCAGCTGGTTATACATCAAAATCTATATCTTGATTTGTATCAAATTGCATATATAGACAATGTGGGCTCGGTTTTATTTTTATGGAGGTAGATGGCAAATCTTCCAGTAACTTCAAGGATAAATATTATCTTTTAAAAAGAGTATGACAGTGCTAAATAGCATAGTATTTAGTAGGGTTTTCTAAAACTGAGAAATCTGCTGAGTGGACTGACAAGTTCAAGAAGAGTTTAGACAATGCTCTTAGACATGAAGTTTAATTTTTATGTAGTCCTGTGTGGACCCATGAGTTGGACTCTATCCTTGTGTGTCCCTTCTAACTTGGCATATTCTATGATTCTATCATTCTAAGGTCCTGAAGCCTATCAAAAGTATTCTACATGTATAGTGTGTTGTGTGTTTGGAATTACAGTATGTTACATGCTCTTTGCATGTA
This sequence comes from Cygnus atratus, assembly GCF_013377495.2. Lineage (NCBI taxonomy): Eukaryota > Metazoa > Chordata > Aves > Anseriformes > Anatidae > Cygnus > Cygnus atratus. The sequence continues at coordinate 79,021,636 of NC_066363.1, forward strand.
GGTAGTAACTCATCCTTATAACACCATTTACAAGAAAACACCTTAAATAACCCCACAAATGTGAGAAGACAACTGAAAAACAGGCTCTTACTTTACAGTGTTATACCAAACCATTATGGGACTGAAAGTAGTAATTTAACTTCCACCTGTTCTTCCAAGAACACCGTTACAACCTCCCTAGGATGATCAAATTGAGTGTTTTGTTTGTTTGTTTGTTTTTAAATAACATGCAAGCTTGTGTCTAGAAGACTCACCATGGCCAAATAGCATTCACACATGCAGATACACCAACTACCATCATGTAATTTCATGCTTTTGGATGCCCCATGGTGTGCTTTTGTTTTTAGAGAAGAATTTCTGTAAGTGATGCTCAACATAATTTAGACTGCTCTTATTTCACACTACTTAAAAAGAAATGTTTTGCAAAGCAGGTATTATCTTTTCTGTTCCTCTTATTAGAGCTGCTCAAGCACTAACGACAGAAGATTGTGGATCACTTACCTAGTATGACTGCTTTTATTTATTTATTTGTAATGCATCATTTGACTGGTTCTTTATATCTGTAGTCTTCTTTGGATTTCTATTCATTGATCATCCAGCTGAGCTCAAGCACTTCAACAACTAATGACATTTCTGCAAATATTTCAGGGAATACATCTCTCTCTCCTTCCACCATTACAAACAAAATCAAAGTGTTACATTCAAAGAAGCTTAATTTTTCCAAGGAAAAGAAATTAAAGTTGATATTCCTTGAGCTTTACCTGCAATTACAGTTTTGTTCAAAGGAGAGAACAGGTTACCTAGGGAGGTGATGGAGTCACTGTTCCTGGGGGTGTTTAAGGAAAGGTTGGACCTGGTGCTTAGGGACATGGTTTAGTGGGTGATAGTGGTGCTAGGGGGAAGGTTGGACCAGATGATCTTGGAGGTCTTTACCAACCTTAATGATTCTATGAATGTACGTGACTTGAAAAACAGCAGATTTTTTAGCGCAAGGAACTTTCTGGGCTTCTCTTTCAGAAGTACAGTCTTGGAAATAGTGATCAGGACTGTCTCACACACCAGGAAGAAGCATATCATTGCAAATTTAGATTGCCTTTTCTAGAAAATGCTCTTGATGCCTGAAGTATGGTTCTAGAGAACTTTTCACTCAATCACATGTAATATTTGGAGGAAGCAAGAAAAAGAGAATGGTCTTATACAAATAGAGTAATATGAAAGGCATGTATATCAACTTGTTTAGCAAAATGAAAAGTGGTTGACAATGTTACAATACAAACTGTGTGATGAAACTGAAAAGAGAGTGGGAAGCTTTTTATAAAAAAATATTTTTATGTAATGGGCTTTTCTGTTCCACATGAAGTAGCCGATATATTTCTTTATTACTGGGAAACATCTAACAATTTGTTCCTATTTACTTTAAATACTTCTCACTGCAAGGAATTGCAAGGGGTTTCCAAAAGCAGCCTAGCAGTCATTGCTATGGGATTCCTCTGGCTAGCAGCTCTACCTCCTAGAGCTCCCACAGGGAATCACGTCTATTCTGGTTTTAATTTAAACCACTGACTTCTGTGATATAGTGGGTTTTAAACTCTCATCTTCAGAAACAAACTAACAAAATAACTAATTTCTTTTTGAAAACAAACTGTTTGGTGCTAATATGTAAAGACCCGATTCTTATAGCTTTAGGACTAAACATTTTTGCAGAAAGAGGAATGAAAAAGGACATTATATAAACATCAAGAAATAAGACACAGAGAATTGACTGTATCAACACGTTTTAGAGGTGAACAAACAAGGGAACATATTATCACATTGGAAACAGATTTAAAATGATGCTTAAACATGCTGTTGCTACTCTCCATGAAAGCAGTCAATAATTCCTTTCTGGTAAGATTCGAGATTACAATGGAGATATGTGTTATATCTCCTATAGTATTTATATTATATAGTTATATCTCATATAGTATTTGTATGCAATTCAGTAAACCACTTTTCCTGAGAATTTGTTCTGTCTGTCGAGACAAAAGATTTATTTTTAGCTACAACTGTTAAAGTCAGGGTGGGTGGAGTGATAAATGAAGCATTACCTTGCTTACATTCTCAAATTGTACTTTAATTTTGTAGAATTTTCCAAAGGAGCCTGGCTTCAGATTGTGCTTTTTGAGGCATTTACTGAAAATTATTTATTTTGCTTTGTTTCAGAGTAGACATTCCAAATTTCATGCAGTCCAAATTTATGCTTTATGAAAATTGCAGCTCAAATGTTCTCAGGCAACAGCTCTAGAGTTTGTTTCATATGTTAAGTTAAGCTGAGACCAAACCCTTAGTATGGATAGCACTGATTGGTCTGCTTTTTTCTGTCTCAGACTATTTAAGTGGGCACTAATAAGAAAACTTATTCTAATAATCCCACCCATGTGTCTGTCATTGGGCCCCTTTGGGGTGCAGAGAGGAACCCAAGAAGATGGAGGACTCTTCTTTTTTCTCTTCTTTCTCTGTGGTACATTTGACTGCAGGACTCTGAGTCAGGCAATGGCAGTGATCCCAAAGGTCCAAAAGGGGAAGGACGAAGAGGACTTGGCGAACAGACATCTCCGGTGGCGCCAAAAACCCTGCCTGGCACCAGGCACAACAGCACCAAGTCATTCACAAATTTGCTGTGCTCCAAATCCAAGCTTAATAGACAGTGAGGACTTACTCTACCCTATGTATCTATTATTAAATTACATTGCCACAATGTAAATGTAAAATGATCCTTTTTACAGAAAAAAAAAAAAAAAGCTTAAATTTCAAGAACAATATTTAATTGCGGAGCTCAAATTGCAGATGAAGTGCAGCGGTAGAGAAAGCTTTAAAAACATCAGTGAAAAATGGATAGGTTTATTTCTTCTTTGTGTTTTCCTGCTCAATAGTTGTGTTACTTTCTGCACTCAAGGCTTTGTTGTGCAGGCCAAGTAAGAAAACAGATATTTATTGTAGCAATTGCAGAGTGTTTATCTGCTGTAGAAAAATGCAGACCATTTCAGATGGATGCAGTAAAGGAAAAAGCTCTCAAGATGGCCAGCAATTAGACTGGATTCAGGTTAATTTATTATTATTATTATTATTATTATTATTATTATTATTAACATGAGTCCAAACTGGGACTGAAAACTCATGAATTAAGAAATGTAGAGGATTATAGCATTAACAGTGTTTCAACAAATTAAAGTAGCTTTAGTACGTAGTTTTGAGTCCACCGCATATTTCCTTTCATCTTTATGCAATCCTGTCAAAATCCTAAGCTTCATCTTAAGGCTTGTCCAGTGCTCATTTAATGGAAAGAGATCAGCTCTGTCATTCATGTTAATAGTTCCGTCATAGTACATAACTTTGAATGTCCATGAACCCAACACAGGTTAAGTAGGGGTATGGCATCAAATATTGAATTCTGAAAAAGCAACATTTGAAAGAGTGTAGAATAAATTAAAACCAACTTGGGCTCAATAATTATTGAAGGATTCACAATGGAAAAAAATGTGAGGTAATTAAAATGTCTTTTTTTTTCAGGAAGCTACAGTTCAAGATGCCTTCCAGCAAAATAAAAGGGCAACCTAAATCAATAGGGTTAAGCAGAGAGATAATGAGTAAACTGAAAAAAACCACCACCCCCTCCCAAATTTCCTAGTCCTTTAAATAATATATAGGAATATGTCTTCAAAGCTGATTAAAAGGACTAGTGCTTGACAGAAAACACTAAAAATTTTCACAAGAATTACGTGTTGTTCTATTGCGTGTTATAATATTGTCCATACAGAATGCATGGGGAAAGAAGGCAAGGGGAGAGGAGGGTTATTTCTGTACAAGGATGTGTGGTCACCTCTGACCCTCCCCACCGACACTACAAAGTGGTTTGTTACAAGCTGAAAATTACACAGTTGTGCTGACAACGTGCTCTGCCTGAGCTCAGTTTCAAAACTGAGATTGTTAGCTTGAGCACAGCATAAGGCTCATGTAGGTGTTCGTGCAGTTTCCAGCACAGAGGTAGTTTAGGCTGTCGGAAGCACGGATGGAACAAGCTCTGCATAAGCCATTTGTCTTAACTCAACAAGGTCAGGCAGAAAGGTCCTTGATTCTGGTCCTTAAACTAATGAACCAAGAACCTGTGTCTTCAGAGGAATATCCCTCCAAATCTTTTCCTCTTATGAGACTATTTATCTGCTTTCTGTTCAGAAATGCTTGACTTCAGGTGTTGTCACGTGCTGGATGATTTCACCAAATGTATTTTGCAGCCCGATACTTGAAATTCTATCAGTGACTGCACATCATGGGCATCTCTTCATGTGTTCCAGCTGAATTACCTTTTCATCAGTTTTCATCTATGGAAGCCCATAAAAATTTACCTTCTACAAGAGAAAATGTGTTTCCCTAGAGTTTGCTTGTGTACAAGATGACAAGTGGGAATAAGCAGCAACACCTTTCTGAACTTGATAAAACAGATGAAACAAATGTTCCCTAGTACTTAAGAAGTACTGTTTCCAGGACAGAGGCAGAGGTGCATTTGAGAACATGCACAGCTCCAGGAAAAGAATAAGCAAGAACATCAGGAGGAAGAAAATCAAGAAAAATTAAACAGCCTGGCCATAGTGGAAGATGCATTAAAAAAAATCAAGCCCCTGGTAGCCAAGTTAAAAATGCAGCTGAGCCCTGTTCTGTGCCATGAATGCTCATCGAAGCCTGGTTAGCTGGTATTTCTGAAGCCTTTCCTAGTCACTTAAGTACCTGTGGCTGCTGTCCTCCAATGGCGTCTGGAGTTAGCATGTCAGTAGGACTGGCACAGCCATTTTGTTTAATCTTAAAAAGCATGCCAGTTGCATTCCTAACAGGAAAATGAGCAGACAACGTTACTACAGCTTCCAGCAGTCTTGGGACCAGGAGATAAGCGAGGCTCCTGTATTCAGCGGGATCTGTGTTCTGCTGCATCACTGCAAAGCTGGTAAAACTCACCCACGCTGCTCTTTGTCTTAATGAAGTTGCAGCTTCTGGATCTGTTCTGGCCACTGAAGTTGATGGAAAGACTTCTGGCTCAAATCCTGAGCTTGCAAGTCCGTGTCATTAAGGATTCAGAGGAGCTGTTTGTGCTATGTATGTCATAGAATCATAGAATCATAGAATCATAGAATATCCCGAGTTGGAAGGGACCCATAAGGATCATCAAGTCCACCTCCTGGCACCGCACAGGTCTGCCCAAAAGTTTAGACCATGTGACTAAGTGCACAGTCCAATCTCCTCTTAAATTCAGACAGGCTTGGTGCAGTGACTACTTCACTGGGGAGCCTGTTCCAGTGTGCAACCACCCTTTCGGTGAAGAACCTCTTCCTGATGTCTAGCCTAAGCTTCCCGTGCCTCAGCTTAACACTGTTCCCACGGGTCCTATCACTGGTGATTACAGAGAATAGGTCACCTGCCTCTCCACTCCCCCTCGCAAGGAAGTTGTAGACTGTGATGAGGTCCCCCCTCAGCCTCCTCTTCTCCAGGCTGAACAGGCCAAGTGACCTCAGCCGCTCCTCATATGTTTTCCCCTCTAGGCCCTTCACCATCTTCATCGCCCTCCTCTGGCCACTCTCCAACAGTTTTACATCCTTTTTGTACTGTGGTGCCCAGAACTGCACACAGTACTCGAGGTGAGGCCGCACCAGCGCAGAGTAGAGCGGGACAATCACTTCCCTCGAACGAGTAGCAATGCCGTGCTTGATGCACCCCAGGATACGGTTGGCCCTCCTAGCTGCCAGGGCACACTGCTGGCTCATATTCAACTTGCTGTCAACCACAACCCCCAGACCCCTCTCTGTGGGGCTGCTCTCCATCGTCTCATTGCCCAGTCTGTACGTATAGCCAGGGTTTCCCCGTCCCAGGTGCAGGACCCAGCACTTGCTTTTGTTAAACTTCATGTGGTTGGTGATCGCCCAGCTCTCCAATCTGTCCAGATCTCTCTGCAAAAGGCCTTTCCACCCTCACCCGAGTCCACAACTCCTCCAAGTTTGGTGTCGGCAAATTTGCTCAGAACACCTTTTAGTCCAACATCCAAATCATTTGTAAAAACATTGAAGAGGACTGGCCCTAAAATGGAGCCTCGAGGGACCCCACTAGTGACCATCCGCCAGCCAGATGTGGCCCCATTTACCACAACCCTTTGAGCCCTGCCCGTCAGCCAATTGCTCACCCATCACATGATGTTTTTGTTTATCTGTATGCTGGACATTTTGCCCAGTAGGATCCTATGGGAAACCGTGTCAAAAGCTTTGCTGAAGTCCAAAAAGATCACATCAGCTGGTTTCCTTTGATCGACTAGATGGGTGATCTTATCATAAAAGGAAACCAAATTTGTTAGGCAGGACCTACCCCTCATGAACCCACGTTGGCTGGGACCAATGACTGCATTGTCCCCCAGGTGCGCTTCAATAACTTCAAGGATCATCCTCTCCATAATTTTACCAGGCACTGACGTGAGACTGACAGGCCTGTAATTGCTAGGGTCTTCTTTCTTACCCTTCTTGAAAATTGGTATAACATTTGCCAGCTTCTAGTCCAATGGGACCTCTCCAGATTCCCAAGATCGTTGAAAAATAATTGAGAGAGTTCCCGAGATTCCACATTCTCACCTTGTTAAGTGGTTCTCTTTTCTCATGCAATTAATTATATCAGATGTAATCAAATCTGTAGGTTACATAAGAAAAATCCCAAAGGATATGTTTCAAATCTATGCTTGGTACAAACTGTTAATGATTCACACTGTGGAACACACCACCAAGTTTCATATTGTATCTGATTGCTGAAAAAGTTGAATTAATTATTTTCATTTTAATACAGTACTAATCAAAGGAATATTTAATTCATTCACAAACCCATGCAATGAGGTTTTCAAAAAATCTTTGCTTAATTAAAATTCCATTAAGAGAACAACAGTTAAAATTTATTGCAAAAGACAGAAAGCTGCAGTATATTACAGAGCAAATTGGTCCTTCACAGCATTTTATAGTCATGACAGTTTGTTTCAGTATTCATAGCTAGTTACTTGCAGTAACAGCATCTCACGCCGTGATAGTCAAGACGTCTTATCTATGGTTTCCTTTCCAAATTTCCTTTGAGGAAAGTCATGACCTGGTTGTCCTTCTGTTATATAATATCTGTAGGCCTCTTGTGAAAGATGAATGTTGTAGAAGATAGATTATGTGTTTTTATTAATATCAGGTCTGATTTTTTTCTCTACTATCAATTTGAATGGGATGGTTTTTGTCTAAAATAGCAATCGCCTCAACACACAGAATATGCTTTTGTCTTAGAAGGAATTTGTAAATTTCTTATTTTAATGAGAAAATCTGCTCTGGAAACATGTCTTTTTCCCTGAAAGACGGACTACTTGGAGAAATCCCAACATCTCTGCAGAACAGAAACAATGGAAAATTGTCCTGAATCATTTGTTTTATTCCAGTTTTAGATCCATAATTTTAGAACATATCTACACAGAAAAATTGGGTTGTATGTTCCTCACCTGTAAAATGGCATTTAACACTCAGTACAGAAAGTCATATTTAAAAACATATTAGCTATTTTGTATTCTGTTTCCAGATTGTGATAGCTGATGTGACACATTGCAGCTGTCTATGCTACATCAAATCTGACGTAAGCCTGTGCTAGTGAAAAGCTAGTAACATCCAAGCTGGTATTGTTTTGTAAAAACATATTTAAGGAAATCTAATAAGGACAAGAGGCAGTTCTGTGGGAATATATACATTAATCCCCTTTATGAAATGCCAGGTCTCCACTTATTCTTATATCCATGGATTTAGCTAGTTCATTTTTGAATTCACCAATACTGCCTCCACAGCATCACAGGGCAGGAAGATTGAGAAGCTCACTATCTACTGTGCAAACCAGTACCTTCCTTGAAGTTTTCAGAACCAATTTCCTGCTAGTTTCTCTGTGTGGCCCTAGTTCCAGCATTGTGGGATTTGTTATTCTGCATTCAGTTTACACACTGCCTTCATGATTTTTGTAAACCTCAGTCAATCATATTCACCCTCCACTTTCTCCTCTTCAAACTTCAAAGCATCCATCCTTTCAAGACAGCTGCTCCATCCCTGTGATCATTTTTATCTCACTTCTCAGTGCTTTCTCTAGCTCCATTTCATCCTTTCTGAAATGCAGAGACCAGAACTGTGCAAAGCATCCAAACCGTGGGTATAAAATGCTTTGACACCACAGCAAAATGGTGCCCAATGTCTACCTTTCAGGGCCTATTGATGCCAAATATTTTCCTGGCTTTTTGGGTGACTGACATGCAATGAGCCGATGGTTTCAGACAACTGTCGAGAATAATGCAAAGCTCTTCTTGCTCAGCTGCAACTGCCAGTTGTGAATTCTTTATTCTGAATGATTACTCCCTAGACACGTCCTTACATTTATCTACAATGAAGTGATTCTTGTATAGATTCTTGCCATCTGTTTCCTGCTGAACTCAGCAGGGAAAAACTCTTCTGTCTCAATGGACTTAAAGTTGAATTTTTAAAATTTAGCATGCCAGTGAGTATGTTTAGCTGGGGAAAACATTTGAAACAGCTTATCCACCAGTGCAATTAGTTCAGAGAAAAATGTTTTCCAGGCCCATATACGAAAAAGTCTTGTAACGCCCCTGGACAAATCTCAGTAGAATCACATAGTTTTACACGAAACTTATCTTTCAGTCAATGCATTTATGTGCAGAAAAGATGAGTTCATATCTAATGAAAAAAAATCATTACTGCTACAGTTTTAGTTTTTTTTTTTTAAATTTAATTTTTAATTGTCTGTCCAGATCTTGAATACATATAAGGTATAATATATTTATTATTGGAAAAAAATAAACAAAATTGTGCTTAAAATACAGTCTCTGTGATAAATTAGCGGGTGTTTGTTCATTGTCTCTAAAAGGAATGCAGAGAATATACTGAGAAGATAAGGTTTCACAATTTATGGCCTTGTTAAGGGGGAGGATTAAGAAAGTAGAGAGTGGGGAAGGGGGTGCTGGGCAAACATCCTTGATGAAATAAAGACTCTGTGATCGCAAGGCATCGCTTCACTACCCGCTTTCCTGAGCACGAGCATAACGCATGAACACTGAGAGAGGAGCGACGACCCCCCCCAACAACGGACTGCGCAGCCTCAAGAGATTCAACAGGAACTTGGATGCTATAAAACAGCGATGCGAAAAAAGGAAAGTTGCGTGCCGTGGCGGAGCGGAGACTCCCTGGCCGCCCAGCGCTGTTTTGCTTGTGCCTGCTTACTTAATTAATAAAATATTTTTGATAGACCAGAAAATTGCGTGGTCTGACTTATGACAATTTTGGTGCCGTGACTCGGATGAAGGCGGATTGACTGGGGATCCTTTCGGGGGAGGCGCCCCACCGGTTTCGGCGGCCCCTGGAACGGAAAGCCTCACTCGAGCCCTTCACTGACGAATCCTAAAATTAGGCACAAGCAAATAAAAACCGGTAACCCCAAGCAATCTTTGTGCACGAAGACTGAACAAAGACCCACGGGGTGGGTAAGTATAGGCCGGTGATCCGTTCGGTTGGGGTTGGGAATCCCGGAACACGACATATGAGACGTCCAAGTGCGGACGAAGCGAGTGTGGACCCCTCGGTAGTGCGGTTCCCATATCCCGCGAGGGACTGGGCCACGAAAAGGGGGAAGCGTTTTGTGTGTGTGTGAGTGAAGGTGTTCCGGAAGATGGGGCAGAAGAAAAGTAAGCCTTCTGGCCTCATGGGAAGGGAATCTAGTGGTATAGGGATACCCTCTATTCCCTCTGATAGTCCGTTAGGGGTAATGATTAAACATTGGAGTGATTCCCCTTCTAGGCGGGGAAAGAGCAAAGTTAAAATGATTTATTATTGTATTGAAGTATGGGGCAATAAGCCCATAAAAGGGGACAGCGTTTTCTGGCCCCCATTTGGCTCTTTCGAGGATTGGATATGCCAAGCCTTAAATATTTACGTAAACTCCAAGGAGCCCTTTAGCCCGGAGGAAAGTGAGTATGCGCACCTCTGGATAAATTCAGATACAAGGACGCAATTATACCCTCTAAAAGAAAAAGGAGGGCGGGATAAAAAGAGGAAAGACTTAGAAGTTCCAGCACCACCCCTGCCCTATGTTCCAGCGCCTGCACCGACGACCCCCGTCCTTAATGGACCCTCTGAGTCAACAGTATCAGGAGAATCAGAATCAGATCATGAAACACAAGGGCCAGTAACAAGAAGCAGGACAAGAAGTCAAAAATCTGACCTAAAGAAAGGATTATATCGCCTGCGGGAAATAGCAATGGGAGGACCCCAGCCAGGAATGGGGTATGTGGCTGTTCCCCTTAATTCAGGGGATGTCAGAGATTTTAAGAAGGAGATGGGAAATTTATTAGAGGACCCACTGGGAGTAGCCGAGAAAGTGGATCAATTCTTGGGTCCAAATATATATACCTGGGAAGAATTACAATCTAACCTGGGAATCCTCTTTACATCAGAGGAGAGAGGAATGGTTAGGCGTGCTGGTATGCGAATTTGGGATCAGCAGCACCAGCAAGGCCCGGCTGCAGATATTAAATGGCCAGTGCAGCCACCAAATTGGAATAATCAAGATCCCGTACATAGAGGTCATATGCAAGACCTGAGAACTATCATAATTCAAGGAATACGGGAATTGGTCCCTAGAGGACAAAATATAAATAAAGCCTTCAATGAGCAACAAAAGAAGGATGAAACCCCGACAGAATGGTTAGAAAGACTGCGAAAAAATTTGCAGTTATACAGTGGCTTAGATCCTGGAACCCCGGTTGGGGAGGTGTTGCTCAAGGCCCAGTTTGTAGCAAAATCATGGATAGACATTAGGAGAAAATTAGAAAAAATAGAGGATTGGCAGGACAAAGGGTTGGATGAACTCCTGAGGGAAGCACAGAAGGCATATGTTCGTAGGGAGGATGAGAAGGAGCGGAAACGAGTACGTATGATGGTGGCAGTGGTACGAGAGGGACAGAGAGGAGTCGGGCCGAATCGAGGGTTCGGTCCCACGAATGGAAAATTCAGAAAGGAAGAGAAGAGCGGCCAGGAACAAAGAAATGTGATCTGCTTTTACTGTAATAAAAGGGGTCACATGAAAAGGGAGTGCAGACAAAGAAAGGAAGATGAGAAGATGTTTAAGAGTGAATAGGGGTGTCAGGGGCTCTATTTGCTGGGGACCTGAGATAAAAGCGAGCCCTTGATAAAACAGAAAGTAGGTCCCCAGCGTGAGGAAGTAGAATTCCTCATAGATACAGGGGCTGAAAGATCAACAGTCCAAACCTTACCCACTGGATGTAGGGCCTCTGCAGAAAAAGTACAAGTGATTGGAGCAAAGGGGGAGCCTTTTGGGGTCCCTGTTATAAAAGAAGTAACCATCGAATCTGATTCTAAAGTGAGTGAGGGATCTCTGCTCCTAGTACCAGAGGCCGAATATAATTTGTTAGGTAGGGACTTAATAATAGAGTTAGGGATAGGGTTAGAAGCGATAAGTAGAAGGTTAGAAATTAAGCTGTGCCCGCTTCGAGTAGAAGACAAAGCAAATATTGATCCTGGGGTCTGGTATACCTCAGAGAGCGTGGGAAAATTAAATATTAGACCTTTCAAAGTGACCATAAACAAACCAGAAATACCAGTTAGGGTGAAACAATACCCCCTTTCAGAAGAAGGTAGGAGAGGGTTAAAACCCGAAATCCAAAGGTTATTACAGCAAGGGCTATTGGAGCCCTGTATGTCCTCTTTCAACACTCCCATCTTACCAGTAAAGAAGAAAGATGGTAAATATAGATTAGTACATGACTTAAGGGTAATTAATAAAAGAACCGTTACCAGGTTCCCAGTGGTGGCAAACCCACACACCCTGTTAAGCCAACTGCATCCAGACGACCGATGGTATAGCGTAATCGATCTGAAAGATGCATTTTGGGCATGCCCCCTGGACGAAAAATCTAGGGACTATTTTGCATTCGAATGGGAAGACCCAGATACACATAGAAAACAACAATTAAGGTGGACAGTTTTGCCTCAGGGTTTTACGGAATCTCTAAACCTGTTTGGGCAGGCCCTGGAGCAAATTTTACAAGAGTTTAACAGGACACCTGGCACAACAATGATTCAATATGTGGACGATCTGCTACTAGCAGGAAAAGATGAGGATGCTGTAAGACAAGCAAGTATCAGCTTGCTGAATTTTCTGGGGTCACAAGGATTAAAGGTTTCAAAGTCAAAGTTGCAGTTTGTAGAAGAGGAAGTAAAATACTTAGGTCATTTATTAAATAAAGGGATGAAGAAATTAGATCCTGAAAGGGTTAAAGGAATTCTAGGAATAAAAGCCCCAACTACTAAAGGACAGGTACGACAATTGCTAGGGCTGACCGGATACTGTAGACAATGGATAGAAGATTATAGTGGGAAGGTTAAATTTTTGTACAATAAGCTGAATAAGGACGGATTACTCAAATGGACAAAAGATGATGAGGAGCAATTAGAGAAATTAAAGGAAGAACTTATGCATCCACCAGTTTTGAGTTTTCCAGAGTTAAAGAAACCATTTTTCCTGTTTGTGAATAGCACCGAAGGGACTGCCTATGGTGTGCTTGCCCAAGAGTGGGCAGACAGTAAAAAACCGGTGGCCTATGTATCCAAACTGCTAGACCCCGTTAGTAGAGGTTGGCCTAGCTGTTTGCAAGTTGTGGTGGCAGCTGCCCTATTAGTGGAGGAAGCTCAAAAGATTACGTTTGGGGGAGAAATCAGGGTTATATCCCCCCACAATATACGTGGAGTGCTGCAACAAAAAGCTGAAAAGTGGATCACAGATGCAAGGCTGCTGAAATATGAAGGAATTTTGATATCTTCACCCAAATTAACACTAGAAACAACCTCAGTACAGAACCCTGCCCAATTTCTTTATGGTGAATCGAGAGAGAAGCTCGAACATGATTGTCTTAGAAATATAGAAGAACAGGTAAAATTAAGACCTGACTTAGAAGATGTGGAATTACCCTCAGGGGAGCAGATATACGTGGATGGATCCTCAAGGGTAATTGAAGGTAAAAGAAAATCGGGATACGCATTGGTTAATGGAAAAACATTCGAGGTAATAGAATCAGGCCCTTTGAGTCCGAGTTGGTCAGCACAGGCCTGCGAGTTGTATGCTATGTTAAGGGCTCTAAAGTTGTTAAAAAATAAAAGCGGAACAATATATACAGATTCAAAATATACATATGGAATAATCCATACATTTGGAAAAATATGGGAAGAAAGGGGACTAATTAATTCTCGAGGAAAAGGACTGATTCACGAGGAACTAATTATCCAAGTTTTACAAGCTGTAAGGGAACCAAAAAACATTGCTGTGGTACATGTCAAGGGACATCAGAAGGGAACAAACCCTCAAATTAGGGGAAATAATTTGGCAGACCAGGAGGCAAAACGAGCAGCACTCATGTGTGTATATGAAATAGCTAAGAGGGCGGACTGTCCGAGTTGCGGCAGGGGGAAGGATTTAAAGAAATTCCCCTGCTATGATTGCTGGAGCGAGTGGGGAGTCGAGGGAATAGAGTGCAACTGCTCTGAAAAAGAAACACCTCCTTATAAAAATTGTTACAAGTGTGGACCGGCTCAATCGCTGTGGTCGAATGGGCCTATTCCACTCCCATTGCTCTGCTTTACTGCTGTAGACAAGCAGAAAATGAAACAGATGGGAATAAGGGAAACTGAAAAAGGAGAATGGGTCCTTACCGATGGGCGTAAGGTAATACCGAAAGCAATGGCTCTGAGGGTGCTACGGAGAATACATGAGCGTACACACTGGGGTACTCAGGCGTTGGTAGATCAATTTGCTACAAATTACATGTGTATAGGGGTATATAACATAGCAAAAAGAATTGTGAATGACTGCATAACTTGCCGGAGGGTAAATGCTCAGCACATGCGGAGAAGAGTTCCCGGTGGACAGGAATTGGCTCACCGACCTTTTGCAAAAATTCAATTGGACTTCACTGAACTTCCAAAAACAGGAAGATATAAATATTTATTGGTCATTATAGACCACTTCACTAATTTTGTTGAAGCATTTCCTGCGGTAAGAGCTACTGCGCAAACCGTGGTGAGAATATTGTTAGAAAATATAATTCCCCGATATGGGATTGTGGAAACTATTGACTCTGACAGGGGACCACATTTTGTATCTAAGATATCCCGTGATACTATGAAAGCTTTGGGAATCAATTGGGAATATCATACTCCCTGGCATCCTCAAAGTTCAGGAAAAGTAGAACGAATGAATGGGGAAATTAAAAGGCAACTGACTAAGCTGATGCTAGAAACAAAGGCTTCCTGGATAAAATGCTTGCCACTAGCTTTGCTAAATATACGCACCCAACCCAGGACCGATCTGGGAATCTTGCCCTTTGAAATGCTGTATGGCATGCCTTATGATTTGGAAGTACCCCCTGATCACCCCCATTTGCAAAATGCCCAATTAAAACCCTATCTAATACAATTAATGAATAGGTGCAAGGAACTGCAGAAAAAGGGCCTAGTTGCACAGCGTCCCCCGCTGGACATGACAATACATAAAATACGACCGGGAGATAAAGTCCTGGTAAAGACATGGAAAGAAGTTTCACTGACACCACAATGGGAAGGTCCCTATGTTGTTCTGCTCACTACAGAAACTGCTGTTCGAACTGCGGAAAAGGGATGGACACACGCCAGCCGCATTAAGGGACCCATCCGCGATGAAAAGTGGGAGGTTACTCCGGGAACTGAGGATCTGAAGCTCACCTTGCGACGGACCCAATAAGTATTGTGGGTTAAGGCAAAGGCCCTCCCCTGAAGAACACTACTGCTGCCGAGAAGAACTAAGACCTCGTAGTTGGTTGCAACCCAACTGACGAGCAAGGCAGAGGAGTGAATTAGTGGGGAAAAATGGGTCTCGGCCATTCCAATTGGTATTTAGGGGTCCTTGCAGTGATCACCTCCTGCATAGCGACTCAACACCACCCACACCAGCCTTTCCAGTGGAGTCTGATAAGAGGGGAAGACACCACTATGGTACAACAAATCGTTACGGCTGGTGCCCCCAGTTTTAAGACAGACCTTTGCAAAATAACAACCGTAGAACCGTGCAATAATCGACCAGATTTCTATCTTTGTCCAGCCTCCCATCCAGGAAAAGGTTACTGTAATGCCCCAGCTCAGTATTTTTGCGCTTCCTGGGGATGTGAGACTATTGCCTCAGCATGGAATCCAGGTGGGGAAAAAGACAAATATTTAGCTGTCCAATTTGGACCTAAGGGCTGTATAAACCGCAGAGTAGCAAGGGGGATTCGTGGGGCTCCCCTCGTTGGGGGAAATTGCACATTTTTATGGATAAATGTAACTAACCCTATGGATCAGGGATGGATTTTTGGAAGAACTTGGGGAATACGATATTATGAGCATGGGGGCGACAGAGGAGGATTTATTCTAATTAAGAAAAATAGGTTACCAGAGGCACCGCGACCCGTGGGGTCCAACCGAAGTTTGGGACCACTTTATACGGTGCCCCACCCCACACAATCTAGCAAAAGCATGAGTGTGACCGAAACAACATCCTCTCTGACCCAATTCCCTAGTGTTACAGAGGGAGATATGGTTGCCTCTATAAGTGGCATGTGAAAAGTCATAAATGCTAGTTTCCAAGTGCTTAATCAAACCAACCCGGACGTAACAAGAGGGTGTTGGCTATGTGTTAGTATTAGGCCTCCGTACTACGAAGCAATAGGGGATATGGGGACCCCTGAGTATTCAAACGAAACTAGTCCCTACAAATGTAGCTGGGGACAGGAGGTTGGGATAACGCTAACTCAGGTTACAGGAAAAGGTAGATGTGTAGGGACAGTTCCAAAAGGGAAAAAGGATTTATGTAATATTACTGAAAATGGGTATCAGTCACATAACTGGTTAATTCCTGCAAAGAACACTAGATGGGTATGTTCGTCTTTAGGGGTAGCACCATGTCTATCTTTAAAATTGTTTAACTCTTCACATGATTTTTGTGTACAGGTAGTAATTATACCTAGGATTCTTTACCATTCTGAGGAGTATATGTACATCCAACATGCTATGGCAAAAAATCACTTAAGGAGGAGAGAGCCTATTACGGCTCTTACTTTAGCCACTCTGATGATTCTGGGGGCTGCAGGAGCCAGAACTGGAATTACCTCTCTGGTAAAACAAAGCCAAGAATTTACTTCTCTACTGCATTGCTGTAGATGAGGATTTGGCCCGTATCGAGCAATCTATATCAGCTTTAGAGAAATCTGTGCGATCCTTATCTGAAGTAGTACTACAAAATCGTAGGGGATTAGATCTGATTTTCCTACAGCAAGGAGGATTGTGTGCAGCCCTACGAGAGGAGTGTTGTGTATATGCTGATCACACTGGAGTAGTGAGGGACACAATGACCAAATTAAGAGAAGGGTTGGAAAAACGAAAAAGGGAAAATGAAGCCCGCCAGAATTGGTACGAATCCTGGTTTAATTACTCACCTTGGCTTACCACACTGCTATCGACTTTAACAGGACCTTTGCTGCTGCTTATATTAGCATTAACTTTTGGACCATGCATATTTAATCGAGTAATCGCGATTGTAAAAAGCCGATTAGAGGCAGCTCACCTTATGCTTATACGCACCAAATATGAATCTCTTGAACAAGAGGAGGATGACACAGAAACCTTAATGTTGAGCAAACTAGTGCTTCAGAAATTCAATGAACAAAATTTGTTAGAAAAAGAAAAAGGAGGGATTGTGATAAATTAGCGGGTGTTTGTTCATTGTCTCTAAAAGGAATGCAGAGAATATACTGAGAAGATAAGGTTTCACAATTTATGGCCTTGTTAAGGGGGAGGATTAAGAAAGTAGAGAGTGGGGAAGGGGGTGCTGGGCAAACATCCTTGATGAAATAAAGACTCTGTGATCGCAAGGCATCGCTTCACTACCCGCTTTCCTGAGCACGAGCATAACGCATGAACACTGAGAGAGGAGCGACGACCCCCCCCAACAACGGACTGCGCAGCCTCAAGAGATTCAACAGGAACTTGGATGCTATAAAACAGCGATGCGAAAAAAGGAAAGTTGCGTGCCGTGGCGGAGCGGAGACTCCCTGGCCGCCCAGCGCTGTTTTGCTTGTGCCTGCTTACTTAATTAATAAAATATTTTTGATAGACCAGAAAATTGCGTGGTCTGACTTATGACAGTCTCTGTCAGATGCTCTGAGTACTTAGTGTTTTCATCATCTAGTGATCTTTCTTTCAAGTGGGAGTAGTTCAGTTAAAAACTTCAGGAATTAGCCTTGAAAAAGACTGAGAAGTTTTCACGTCAACTTCCATTATGTTCATGCCCTGATTGCACCTTAAAAACTGAAGCAAAAGGTTGCCAATATAGAGGGCAGTTTTACAGGAGCTCTAAATGGTGTGTGAGGCTCCTCTGCACAGGAGACGTGTGCCAGGAGCTATGTGTACCCTTACAGTGGGTTATTCTGAATACTGCTGATGGAAGAACTTTCTCCCAGGTCTGCCAGGGCTCATAAATGTGCAAATCCTGTGCAGGTATTCTCAAGCCAATTGTGAATGAGCTGCCCTGAGCACTGCAATATGACTGTATTACTCAGTGACTGTCTTTCCTGATTTTGTCAAATTTAATGATAGTGGCTGCTAAAACAGCTGGAGGTTACTGCAGAAAGCTTTCAGGATGTACCAAGAGACTCTAAGTCAAACGCCAACAAACTGACTATGGGAGAATACGAACTAGACCCAAACACAGCTACATTTTCTGGTTGCAGACTGCTTGTTCCTAGTGTATGAAAAAGTGCCTGTTTAAAATAGACTAACTTTGATCTGTCTTTAATCTCAATATTCAAATAACTCTAATATTCTGAATTTGCCTAATGTAACATTGTGAAAGGACTTCAGTAACAGAAACTGATTATACTAAAACCAGACTTTAATGCTCTGAAAATAGCATAGTGTATTGGCATTTCAAGCTGATTTCTGACTAGAAGAAGTACAGAGCATCATTTCTTGTTCTTTCTTGAAAGAATGAGGTAAACAACCAAAATCACTTTTTGTCTTTTTGTTCTTTCTGTTAAATTGACATTAAAGGAATAAGCATTTGCTGAAGGCATCCCTTCAGCCCCTGATGCTTCATCTCCAGCCTCCTTTCATGCTCTTAGAGTTGCTCCTCTGTTAGAATTTCCAGCACACAAAATACTGCTAAATCATCTTCACTGTGGTACCTCTGTAATAAAGACCTGAATCACAACGAAGTCTTTAAAAGAAACTACACCAGAGATTGTGAGATCCCTACAGTGCAGCTATTCACACACAACTATTTTTAAAGACACTCCATCCTGTCATTTAATTACACAGAATGTAATGGTTCAAATTATTACACTCTGTGTTTGTCAAGGAATGCCACTGCAATCAGCAGTACTTGGCATTTCAATGAATACAGGGAAATCAACATGTAGCTTCAAGTGTAAAAAAACCTACAACTGAAAATAACGGATTTTCTGTCACTCATCAGTGTTTTACAACATCAGGATCTAACTAGTTGCTTTGTGAGATAGAAACCACTTATTTGTTAAAATCGTGATTAGTTTTTGTTTGTTTGTTTTGGCCTGTTTTTCTTTAATGCATCACTTATATCATTATTAAGAAGGAACAATTACCTCCGATGAATTCATACATATATTTTTGTGTATATATTTGTATGTATTCCTTGGATATCACCATTAGTACTTGTTCATAAGAACATGGATGTGGGTGCAGCCAGGCTGCTGTCCCTGAGGCAAGGCGCCGCCATCTTGGCTGCTGGGCCCAGCCGTGCCTGGCACAGGGCAGCCCTGGCATGGCCCCGTGCTGCGGCAACAACGCAGCCATGGGCACCTGCACCCACAGGTACCACCACCCCATATGGTGGGTGAGCAGCTCTGTTTGCTTCAAGGGGCTTGCTGAGATAAGACTTCAGGGAGCAGAGCCATTTGTTTTATGTCCCTATGAGTGGAGGACTCGAGGCAAGACGTTCAGGACTCCCAGGCAGGAAGGGCTGAATGGTGCAGCATGGTGTCAGCCGAGGAGTCCTCGCTTGTCGTGCCATGCTCCTCTCAAGGTAATGTCGTACAGGCCCAAAGCCATAGTAAAGAGGAGATTGCACAGCCAGGCACAAGGTTTAAATAGACTTTTGGAGGGGCAGGTAATACTCTCTGCTCGGTCCCCTCTCCCAGCTCCGTTAAGGAGGATGGGAAGATAAATATGGTTGTGGAAGTGATGTAGTTAAAGTTGCTGCTGGCACTGCAGCAAGAACTGCTGGCCTCAATTAACACACCTGAGGAACAGAGGCTTCAATGTGAGGTATGTGGGCCCATTATAACTCTCATCAATACTTGCCCTTGTTCAACATTCGAATGCAGTAAACCTACAATTTCAAACGTTATCCTCTGTGTTGGTTAACTGACCTATATGATGCATTTGTGATGATAAATTCACAGCGTGTTGCTTTTGCACCGACTCTGTGCCCCCAAACTAACCTCAAAAGAACAACCATGCTCCCTTCTGGCAGCAGGGATGTTGTAAATGTCATTGAGCTTCCTGCCCCAGGTCTATAAAGAGGTTCTATGAACCAACACAACTGTTCAACAGTGACAGCCCTGAACTTGTGCCAAGCCTCAGTGCTAGAGCATACTATGAAGCTATCCAAAGAGGACAGTCTTATCATGGGCATTATTCATTTATCATTATTTGTGTGCATTTTTGTTGTTGTTTGTTTGTTTTTTGCTTGCTTTTATTTTTTTTCTTGAATACAGAGAAAAACTGTCATCTTAGATTTCTTGCTTGCTTTCAAGTGCTTGCTTTCAAATTATTTTCTTGCCTAGTAAAAAATAAAAATAATAAAAAAAAGAGCCACTGAGCAGTCCTACTTCTTGTGTGTTTTGGAAGTAAAGGCAGAAGAATGTATAAAGCCAGATCAACTAGCTGTGTATTTGCATTTTGCTTGAACACTCACACGCTTTTTTGGCAGCAGGGGTGTGTGTGTGGGTAGTACTTTAAAATTGCTATTGACAACATGATACAGACATGATCCAGCTGGGAGAATGACTCAGAAGGTGTCATCCTCATTTCCTGATGCTGCCTCATTTCCTGATGCTGAAAGTACATCTGCCCTAGGATAATCCCGCCCCCTCCCCCCCCCCCCCCCCCCCATACTAATTATTATATTAGGTTCAGCCTTTAGGTAGAATGGATTGGCTCAAAGAGGCAAGCTGAATGCCCTTCCTTTGTCTGGGAGAGCTGGACTTCCAGACCTCACATTTACCTCTTCAGAGATGCTGATAGGCAAGCAACTCCTCTTTCTAAATAGCGCAGGAGGCACTTGTTTCTCTTTCAGGAATTGCCACATCCTCTATCTTGTATGCAAAGTTTTAAGGGTCTGGACTTGTATGGCTATGGAGAACATAGTGGTCCCATGCATGAGCAATAATATCTCATGTTTTATAAGATAACTGACTGTCTGAGCATCCCACAACATCTGACTGTAACATCACTGTTAAAATCTTGTGTCACAATCCCAAAAATGGCTATGATGGCAAAAACTGTAGTTTTATTAACTCTGAGGTTCAGGGAGAGTTGCAGACTGCAAAGGCACCTTTCAATCTAATTTTTGTAGTAGGTACAAAGCAATGCTATAGGCAAAGCCTTCCTTCTCTTATGTTCCTGTACCCTTGATATGTCCAGTTCAAACACAGAAGTGCACATAGAAGGGAGGTGAACAAACAGAAGAATGACAGCTTTGTTAGCTCAGTGCACAGAATAAGAAATATCTGTATAATATAATAATACAAATATTCAAATACAATATTCAATTACAAATAATACAAATATTGTTGAGCTTGCTCAAGAAACAGTTGGTTTAGGCCATGTGTGTAACATAAGTGATGATATTCACTTCATAAAGCCCATGTAGTCAAAACAGGGAGGACTGGTAAATTTCAGAGGGAAGTGAAAACTGAATCATTTGCTTAAGAAATTGGTCTAGGGAGGAACTCTAAGTAGAGTTCATCTCTCAAAAGCCCCAGCCTTGCCCTTACAATGCAAGAAAATTAAAGATCTACTCTTGCTGTTTGGTGTAATGAAGGGCCTTGGACTCATTTTGTATGTGAACTGTAGGCAAACCTAACAGTCATTTAAAATTTCGTTATATTCACCTTGTAAACATTTGCTACTTTATGTTTCTACTTATTTATTCCGAAGCTTGAGATTTGCAGTGGATTACTCTCTTGTGTGTATCCTGAAGATCAAGGAGAGCATAAGTTATTTTGCATTTTAAATAAAGAGAAAACACTAATCTCTAGAGGAGGAAAAAGGCATTTTTATATTTCAAGAAGAAAAAGAATGAAGCAAAGCCACGCAGAAAATAGAAAATACTAAAGCACTGAATTACTATCAGGAAACCCTGCATTCTTATATCATCAAATTATTCCTCTTTTGTTTCATCTATCACAATGTAAACTTCATGAAAAGAATAGATGGTTTTTAAAATTCATATTTATTTAAAATGAATTAATCTGTGATCTTTAGGCAAGGAGTTTCATTTCTTTTGTTACCTTTTGATAATGTCTAATTTAGCTTGATTCTCTGATAAAAATGAAATGTAGTGTAGTCAAGGAAAAAAGAAAATAAGAATGGTGGGAACATGCACAAACTGAACAACGCCATCTTCATTATACTGTTGCTTTTAACATTTCAGTTGTCTTTTGGTTTGCATTAGGAATTCCATTGGCTTCATGTGGTTAATTCCTCTATGTTAGCCTCACTCATGTTGTGATTTAAATCAAAAAGCTAAATAATGGACGAAAACTGGCATCTATGTAAGAAAACATTTGTTTCGGGGTCTTGAGCTTTGGGCAGTATGTTACAGTTCTCTAGGTTAATTAATAGCAGATTATCACCACTTGCCTTTTTCTTGCATGTCTTGGGAATTCCTGCTGTAAGGCATACATAGTATGGTTATCTTCATACAATAAGAAAGAGACAAAGAGAAAGGGAGAAAGAAAGGTTAACATTGTAAAGTATCGCCCAGTTTATTTTCTGTGTTCTAGAAGAGAACTCTGCCTTTTCTTTCTCTCTCTTTTTTTTTTTTATTCACTGCCAATTTTTTTGCAGACCTTTTTTCCCATTCTTTCCATTTTTTTTGTTTAAAAAAATATTTCTCACCTTGGGCATAGATCGCCTTTTCTCTAATGGTTCTGAAGCCCTACCCAAATGGGCTACACCAATTCCTCTTTGGAGGCATCAGTGACAGCTATTCTGCAAATAATAAGCAAACACAATCTTCCTGGGTAACCTCTAAAAGTAAGCTGAATTGTTTTGTATCATGAATTTTTCATTCCTTTTTCTTTCTAACAGAACAAATTGAATTCCTGAATTTTTCCTTCTGTTTTGTTTTGTTTTCCTTTTTTTACATTGGCTTTTATAAATAGAAGTTTATTAAACACAATGGTCTGTATCTTTTTAACCAGCTATTTAGTCATAATGAGAGCTGAAAATGAGCATGACCCAAAGGAATTATGGCAGCATGTTGCGCACTGAGTGTTCTTTCTGACTGATTTCCCTGGAAGCTTTAGCATGTTCCAAACAATTCAGGTGCAAAGAAAAACCTTACACTGCACTGTCTTCATTAAAAGAAGCATTTGGAGCATCTATGAAATGGCTTAATAAAGAGGCAAACTAGAGCTGCCTTGTGCCTGACGTGAGTACTCTCAGAATATATTCCTGTTTTATATTTTCAGTTTGTTTTGCCTGTTAAAATGTCACAAGACGTTGCGTGGCATTGAGTTCTTGTGTGTTCTCCAGTCAATCTCATTCACACAAAGCTATGGAAAGTTGATTTGGATTATACAACAAGTTTCTTTCTTTTTCTACATTAGCAAAAACAAAATAGTGAAGCTGCTTAAACTGTAAGTGATACACATTTTAACTCCTTTCTGTAGTTTAGAGTTGTGAGAAAGGATGAGAATTTTTCAGGAAAGTGATTACTGGGTTAAATGACAAATGAGAGCTAGAAGATTTGTACAAAAAGTACAATAGGAACAAATCAGGGACATGGATGGAGAAGAACAGTACTAGTTGAAGTGAAAAAAAAAATAGATTCTGATAATTTTATGAGAAGTACATCTTTTCATGGTAACTTCTAGTAAACGATGTTCATTCTCAGTCCCAGATTCTGTGTTGACTGCATTAATTTATGAAGTGGAATAAAAAAATTTGTTCAAAAATACTTCTAGGAAAAAACATGATAGTAGTTCAGTCTAATGCCCAGAAAAATTGCAAATCAATACCACTTATATATAAATGTATGATATTTATCAGTAGCCTGATTATTTTTGCAGTTGAGAACTTAATGCTATTTACTTTGCTTGCATCATCTAACTTGTTTATAAACGCAAACTTCATGTAAGGCAGGCAAACAGTGAACCATCTGGTTAAATTGAGTCAGATGTAGAATAACAAACCACTCTATCCTTAATCAGAAAATAAAAGAAATAAAAACATTTTTCACACACCTCATCTGGCTAATTTCTAAGGTAGAAATGACCGAGCTTGTCAGAGAAAGATCAGAAGTAAAGAAAACAAAGCACAAGTTTTGAGATGATCATGAATCTCTCTGAAACACTTCAACAGCATGTAGATAGGCCCAATGAATTTATGATTTCTGTAAATGCCATGCCCATCTTGTGATTAGGAAGAGATTTGTTTATCAGAATGGGAATTGACTTCATGGGAAATGTTACTGGAATAAATCCAAATATATTTTTTCTTCCAAAATGAAAGCATATATTTTTTTCCCTCTTACAGAGAAATAAAGGAGAAAGAGAAAAGAGGAAGGCCAGCAAAAATCACCCTGGTAAGTAATGTTTCCTTATTTTTCCTCAAAATTGATTCAATTTTTGAAGTAATTTTACAGTCAATCAGAAAATGTAAGCCACTGACATTCTTTTCCATCTGGACATAAAGAAACACCTTTTTTTTTTTTTTTTTTGACTGTGAGGGTGACAGTGCACTGTGAGAGGATGCACAGAATGCACAGAGAGGTTGTGGCATCTCCCTCCTTGGAGCTGTTCAGAACTTCATCTAGATAATGTTCCCAGGCAGCCAGCTCTGGGTGTCCCTGCTAGAGCAGGGGTGTTGGACCAGATGGCCTCCAGAGGTCCCTTTAAACTTCAACCATTCTGTGATTCTGTGATTCTTTAAAGAAAGAGAAAATTCACATTTTCTGAAATTCTCTTCCCTGTAAGTTACTATTTAGGAAGTTAGTAGTCTCAGTGAAATAACACTTTTTTTTTTTTCAGGTTTAATCCATGTCTTTTATGAAGTCATGTTTTTTATGATTGAGAATGTATCAGATGTTCAAAGATGCCAAATCTGTTTTGAGCATTTGAAGAGGAGGAATAAAAAATGGAGAGAGATCTAAGTCTAATAATCATTATTGGCCATGAGGTAAATGGCCTCTCTTTTCAAGCACGTTGCAGAAATGAAGGAAACACAGCAAGCTGAATGTTTAGTAACAGTATATGGAGTCCTGTACAAAGGAGTCCTAGAAATCTTCTAGGTGAAACTGTGTGTTTCAATTCACTGGCTATTTTGGGAAAGGATATTTTATAATATTATTCTAAAACTAAGCACCCTTGGAATGTGTATTTCACAGGATTCAAGTGCTATCACTTAAAAAACCTAAATCCTATGGGTGCTCATTCTACAGGTCCCTTATTTTAGAAACTTGTAGGAAACCAAATGAAGAACAATGTATTTGTACCTTAATTTTAAGTGTGGTTTTAGCAGAGGCTCTTCTACTAATGTACGAGACACCCAAAATATGCTCAACTAACCATGAAAATTATTGTCTAAGCATTGTTGAACAGAAAGCAAAGGATACAGACACTGAAATGACTGAAAGAATATACTTCCCACAAGAATCTCTCAACCTTTTAGGTTTCCTTTTAGGATTAGTTTTTCTCCTCCCATAGTGAAACCTATGCCACTGCCATGTAATTTTACACACTATATTTAGAAAGCATACTAAATCAAGAATTAGCAAAAGATCAGAGAAGAGTTCTGTGATAAAAGCATTTGTGAATTTTTAGACTTTCCTAATATATGATTGGATAGGGAAGAATGTTTCTCTTGATTTCAAGCTGCTAGCCTATGCCCTTTTATGCTTCACCTTTATTGAGCAGAACAAGGTATTTTTCATCAGAGATAAATTGTAAGCTTGTCCTTCTAGATGACGTCTAAAGATAGAGATGAAACTGTAGTGATGATAAATTACCTAGTTAGTTTCCACCTTAATTACATTTTATATTTATAACATTCTGCATTATTCAGAAAAAAAAATACAGAATTTAGTAATCAAGTAATGCACTTATCGTTTGACTAATCCCGAGCAATATTCTTGAAAAACTTTGTCTGATTTATGTGGTTTGTGTTTAGCATGTCAAGGTCATTCCTGTATGCTATTTTTGTATTCTAGATATTTGAAGTATGGTGGTTTTGTTTATAGTACCTGGGTCTTATCATTTCTATTCACCTTACTTGACGCTACAGTTAACACTAAGATAGTTTAGGGGATGTTGCCCCACAATGTGGGGTTGGTTTATTTTCACATTATTTATGCACTGAAATTTCTGAAAAAAATATGTATATCCAAAGGGAATTATGTAAAACGTGATCAAATATGAAGCAAGCAAATTCCTAAATGATGAATGTATATTCCTTGAAGTTACTAAAAGGCATCATAAAGGGTAAATTATCTCAGTTCCACAAGATAGATTTCCGCCTTGTGAAGCACTTCCTGAAGTGAATTGCTCATGAAGATTGGACTAATGACAGGATCCACATGTAAGAGGCTGAAGATACCAAGGATGATGGAATAGATTATGAGTTAGATGACTGCTTCTGTTTCAAAGGTCCAGTTATTTCAAAAGTGCCCATATGTCTTTGTGGATACTTCTGTTAGTCGTCTTGTGCTAGAAATAACTTTGGGGAATAACTACTGAACTCTTCGGAGATATTCTGGTACTCTGCAATTGTTTGGCTGAGTGCTGTCCACATTCGCTCATGCGGAGGGAGATATTTCTCAGCATTAATTAAAAAAAAAAAAAAGTGGAAGCAGTTTCGTTAGTCGGTATGGACACTATGCTGACATGTATTATTTGGTATGTCTCTGAGTTTGTGAATACTTGTTATATGCATACTGATCAAATTTTGCATGCGTGAACAGGTGTTTTCAAAGCTGTTCAGTAATTGTTGCTGGCAAATGCTCATAAAATTGAATGGCACAGGTACCCCAAATTTAATTCGTAGACTCTCAGATATAATTCTTATGTGACAAACAAATCTTGATGTTGATGTCTTTGTGACAGATGCCTCATACAAAAAATCCCTTTGTGAGGAAAATACTTTAATTCCTGGAAAAAATCTCTCTTTTCAAAAGATAATCAGAATTGGTGCTACACCTCAGTGGTGGGTAGTTTCCCATATCATTCTGTCGGGATGTGTTATTATCAATAACATTTTACAGCTTAAAATTTGGGCTTTCTCAGCATCAGCATTTGGGCAGCAGGTTACAGCCACTTGTTACACCTTGTGAGATAACCTCCAAGTTTGGTTGTGTGATTTACGTGCTGTCTGTGCAGTTATGTAAATGTCTCGTGCATAACAGTAGTTATGTGCTGTGATTCTGTAAACTCTTAGCTTTCCTTAATTACAGACATGACATTGTGAATGCTTTCAGTGTCTCAACAAAATAAAAGTTTTTCTTTACAGAGTGGGCATAATTCTTGTAACAGTTTACTGCTCCCAGGCCCCACCTGGTGTAGATGGATGCTGTATTCAGGTAGCTGGCTCATTATCAGGCAGCGTGGAGGCAGCACCCAGGCCTAAGCAGCTTAGTGAGAGGCTATGAGCGCTGCTACAGCGAGCAAGGAATGAGAGAAGAAAACCTGCAGCAATGCCGATGGGATGTCTCTAGCAAGTACACAGAAGATTTCTGATCATTTTAATTAGTGTTTCTGGAAGGCTAATGTAATGTCCCTAAAGAACAAACTCAAATTTAGACTGATTAAAGTTATGGCATGTTAAAAAGTACTGGAGATGCAGAGCTTCAATTTCTTTTTCTCCCTAAAGCTGCAGTGCTGACAGATGCTATGAGGCTACACATACAGGATTTCTTCTCAGTATACTTATGTTAGGAAAAGATTAGAAAACAACAAAAAGACTGCTTAAAAGCAGTACTAGAGCTTGATAAAAAGAAGTATGAAGGCATTTAATTAATAATACATTACTTATTATTATTAGGCAAATGGATGAGAATTACAAGCTAGCCACACTCACAGCAGGGTATTAGTTCTGCCTCCAAAACTGCCCTCCTCAAACTCCTGGCATAGCTGCCATTTAAAGTTGAAGGTGCTTCAGTTCTTAGTCTAAAAAACACCACATGCAGCTCAGACCTGTGAATGCTGTCCCTGGGAACTATATTGCAAAGCTCAACTCTTTTTTTCAATTCTTCTTCTTTTCATTAGGACCTTAAAGCCAAGCATATACCTTTGACACCAGAGTAATTCCAGTGAAGTTTGTGGAGCTTGTCTGATTTACAAAAGCTGGGGGTCTGTTACAACATGTCAAATAGGCAACCATGTTGAACTGGCAAAAGCTGCAATTAGAGATTTTATTGGATAAGGATTGGTGGGTGTTTTATAGAGAGACTAGAGAGACCAGAGAATACACAACTGCTGGGCCTCACAGTCTGCAGCCTGGAGAGACGACATCTTATATTTACCTAATGATCTGCTTAATACCCAACTGAGATACTCAGATAAACAATGGTTAAAACATTCAGGCTTCATTATAGCTTTTTTTTTCTTTATAGCTTTTTTTCTTTTTTCTTTTTTTTCTTTTCTTCCCCCCCCCCCCCACCCCCCATAATAAACAAGGGAATTGAGTTAATATAAAGGAGTAAATTTCTTTCACACCTTGAACTTGCATCTTAATAACTCCATCTGCAGCTGCTTCCTGGGATTAAAATAAACTTGCTCTTTAGGAGCTTGAACATCATAGGCTTTTAAGATTATGTTTCCGTTTAGCTCTCTGAATTCTGACTCTAGAAGGAAGATTTGGACCCAGTGGGAGGAGATGCATGAATTTTGTAGCAAGAGTGCATGTTCTTGAATATGTGTGTGTTAATACCTGATGGTGATTATCTTTATGAATTTCTCTGTGTGCACAGTGGTGATGCATAATATTAATCTTTCCTCTGTAAGGTTCTTATAAATTAATGTCGTTTACACTGAATGAAATTCCTCCCCTTTGAACTTTTTTTTTTTCTGTGCTTTAATTAGATGCAAAAACAAAAAGATTTTACTGAGTTATTAGAGGGAACAGTTGTTGAACTTCTGCAGAAGCTACAGTTCTGCAAGTCTTCTCGTACATGCTACCTCTGTTGATCTACTGTGTTGTATTCCTAGCTTTAAATTCTGAAGCAGAACATGCAGCAGTAAGATCCAGCTGTTTATTTAAATCATTTGTATTTGCTTTTCTCTTCTCTAATATGTGTGCCCTCTCTCAAGGCCCTGCATAGTTATGGTTGTATTTCAGTGGCTTGAATTCCACATGCATCCCCCAGGTCTTGTGTAGCCTGTTGGCTGGAAGGCTTTTTTTTGGCAACCAGCCGATGGGTAATATTAGACACAGGAACACAAGCAGAATTTGAGCTCTCTTCATGAAATCTTTTCTCTATCTTGAGTTTGGGAGTTTGCTATTCTGCAAGTTATGAAAAATGCATATACAATTTGAATAGATCTGCAGTGGTTCTAATCCATTATAGTAAAAGTGAATGCATACACTGTTTTGCGCTTGCACCTACTCATCTCAAGCAAAGGAAAACCTCAGCGAGATCATACCGTTTGGCTTGGCATATTACAGAGGCTTCAGGTCTTACAAGTAAGCAGTACCAAGAGGCCAGCTCTTAGATCTCCATGGAAATTCTCCCTGTTGCAATTTCCTAACTCAGACTGAACAACTCTGTAACACTAAGTTCCTATCTCTGACTTCTCACCCCAAATCAGAAAATACCCTTCTCTTTTCTTGCCAGCTTTTGTGATGGTGATATTACGTATTATTGGATAAGATATTGGGAGTAAGATTTGTGCTTCTTGCACATCATGGAGTGATGGTCATAGCTGTGTTGTAAATTTTCATGTTATAGATATGCATAACAGTAGGTAGGAGATCTTTATGGGAACAATAATCACAAATCCAAGACAAATGTTGATCAGACAAGTTTAGTTTATGCATTAATAATACAGAAGCATGGCATAACTCTGAAACACTCCTAGAATGTATTTTTACCTCTGGTTTAGATTCCCAAAAAATTGTGTTTTGTGTTTTTCTTTGCATGCATACAAGCTCAAGAGGAAAGCAAACCAGACTGGGTATCTGATGGTGTTTTCTGTGCTGCATATTGTGCTGTGGGGTTCACCTTATATAAACAGAGCTGAGCTAGCGTTTAGATGAGATGTCTGGAACAGAGTTCTGTCCTGAATGACTGATCTGCAATACAGAGAAATTTATGCCTAGTCCACTGAGGTGGACTAGGCACTTTTTCTTTTTTTTTTAAGTGGGTGTTTTCTCTCTTACTTTCTTCTCTTTCCCTGATAAAGGCTGTCTCTCACTGACTGACAAAAATCCATCATAAACTGAAGTTATCATAGACCTCAGATGCAGTCAGAATGAAAATAACCTTCATTAATGCCCCAGTTCTGTTCAGGTAATGGTTTTGCATATTCTCAGCTGTTGCTTCAATTGCTGTCAGTATGTAGTGGAACAACTGAGAACAGTTTGTGATCCAGTGACTCTCGCGATGCCAAACCAATATGCTTTTGATGGAAATTGGAATGTGAACAGTTCACCTCAGCTGTTACCAGGTGCTGAGCCTGATAAATGTAAGATATTACTGATGCCCACCTGTGATTTTCCCTTTTGCTCACTCCTAACAAATGTTTGAATGAGCTGTCTAATTCACTCTGTGGTTTAGTATATTTTTACCTTTGCTATGGGCAGTATGAAGTGAATTTGAGTTTTCTAAGTGGTTGACTTTCTCCTTTAGGGCACCTATGTCCATAGACTAAAAGTTGCTTTAAGTTCGTATGAGCTGCTATAGATTGCAAGTATCAGTGGCTTTATCTGGCTTTGTATGTAATAAAAGTGCTTTGCATTGCAGTATAGTGTTCCATATGAAATCTTGAATCCATTTGCCAATCTGCCTGTATGTTTATTTGTGCCTGCATGTGCACAAAGAAGGTGAATGTGAGGGAGGCGGCAGCTTGCTTTGCTTTCTTAGACCTTACCTCAGAAATGTTCTGAATTTTCTTAAAGTGACTTCAGAGAACACAAACTTTGACAAATATTTCATTAACCACAGTGAAAGTAAGAAGGAATTGGTCCTGTAATAATATTCTCCACAGAGCAGAGAGGAAGTAAATTGCTTCTATTAAGGGAGTAAGCAATGTATTTCTGAAACTGTGTATGTGTCCACAGGCTTCTGGTTCACATCTCATAAGTGCTCTGAAAATGCTCTGTGTGAACCAGAGGAACAAACTAGCCTGGCATCACTTTTTGAGTATGCTAAAAATCAATTTGGAAGATTACAAAAATATCGATTTTTTTTTTCTCTTGAAGGGAGTTCAGATACAGCTTAATCTAAAATTCTTCATGAGTGTTGAAGATCGTAAAATGTTCTCGTTAATGAGCATATCTCCATATCTGTTTCCTTTGTGAAGGAAATAATATGACTTTCATTCTGCTTTTTCCTTAGGACAACATTAAACCCACGTTATGCTACAAGAACTGCAGGCACACAAAAATGAAACAATTAAAAATAAATAGTCAAAGTGTTTTTATGTGTTAAGAATGAACGGGAGAGTATATTTGGAGTAGAGGAATTGCTTTTCCTGAGTTTGGTGGCAAAATTGCTGTTTATTTTGTGAGGAAGAGAATCCAGACTCAAATTGTTTTACATTTGAATATTCTAGCTCTGCTGTCCTTAGTAACTCTCTCTGCAGTAAATATGGATCTGAAAGAGGATGGGAATGTCTGTCCCTCTCTGTAGTATGCCAGTCAGTGGGAATACAAAAGTTGCACTGTTCTTTGTTTACTTAGATGTTCAAAGCTGTTAACTTGAGAAACTAGACCAAGATATAAAAGAGAAAGAAGGCTGCAAGTTCATCACCCAGCCTTGTGAGGGTGGATGGAGAAAGGGAAGGGGCGACTCATCTGTGCTAATCACCATGGGAAATCTATTGTGGCAGAGTTATTTAACAGCAGAAAAAAAAATCAGCAAAACAAATAAGAAGGTCACAACTTAACATTCCTTTCTTACGTAAAATCCTTCCTTCTCAGAGCCTGTATTTGGGAAATGTAGACATCTGCTTGTGTGATAGCATTTAGAATGGTTTGTGGGCTGCCAGGGTATCTTGGGAAGGTTGAATGTGATATCCAGAGTGATAGGAAACATCCTTTCTTTTGGAGATAGAGCAGAGCAGTGAGAGATGGTGTTGCTGTGATTTGGAGGAACAGCCTGGCAAGAAGCATAACCTTTTTTTCCTCATAATGTAGCACAGTGCTGTTCCCAGCACATTTTATCACTTTTTCTCCTTTGCTTTTACTGCAGCATGCTCTGGGGAAGTACAGCTTTAAAGACAGAATGACAGTGGGGTGCAGCCAGCTGGCATTTGACTTTGAAGCAATGCTTACCCATAGTATGAGCAGAGGAGGAAGAAAAGATACAGCAGAGGGTCCATCATCCAATGGAGACCCAACAGTACCCTCTTCTCACTCTGCAACATCATTTGTACAGTTCTGTCTAGCACTATTCCATGACCAATTAACAGCAATTAATGGCTACTTGGAAAGAAGCTCTCCAAAGAAAATCACAGAATCACAGAATTGAAGGGGTTGGAAGGGACCTCGAAAGATCATCGGGTCCAACCTCCCTGCCAAAGTGGGTTCCTTAGAACAGACTGCCCAGGTAGGCGTCCAGACGGGCCTTGAATATCTCCAGAGAAGGAGACTCCACAACCTCCCTGGGCAGCCTGTTCCAGTGCTCCGTCACCCTCACTGTGAAGAAGTTCTTTCGCATACTGGTGTGGAACTTCCTGTGCTCTGTCTTGTGACCATTACCCCTTGTCCTGTCCCCACAAACCACTGAAAAGAGGTTGGCCAAATCCCTCTGTCTCCCACACCTCAGGTATTTATACACATTGATGAGATCCCCTCTCAGTCTTCTTTTCTCCAGGCTGAACAGACCCAGGTCTCTCAGCCTTTCCTCATAGGGAAGATGCTCCAGGCCCCGTATCATCTTTGTGGCCCTCCGCTGGACTCTTTCCAGGAGATCCCTGTCTTTTTTGTACCAGGGAGCCCAGAACTGGACACAGTACTCCAGGTGAGGCCTGACCAGGGCAGAGTAGAGGGGGAGGATCACCTCCCTTGACCTGCTGGCCACACTCCTTTTAATGCACGCCAGGATCCCATTGGCCCTCTTGGCCACCAGGGCACACTGCTGGCTCATGGTCAACCTGTCGTCCACCAGGACCCCCAGGTCCTTCTCCTCAGAGCTCCTTTCCAGCAGGTCGTCCCCCAGCCTGTACTGATACGTCCAGTTGTTCCTTCCCAGGTGCATGACTCTACACTTGAAAAGACAATTCCTAAAAAAAAGACAAGACAATCCCTATTTTATCCATGCCCACTGACACATGACTTATTTTTGACCATGCCCACCCCTGTTGCTGTAACTAGTAAAATTTACAAGAAAGCAACTGTCTTCAATTATTCTTGAGTTTAATGTCCCCCTGGATGGGGTTAATCCTCTTTTTAGATTGGTTTCCATCAAGCAGATAGACTTTAAAAGATTTAAAATTATAAAGAATATAGGTGAAATCAAGCGCATGCTAGTTTAAAACTGGGATGGAGGAGCTTTGAGAAAGCCTGGACCAAAAAAAAAAACAACATTATTTTAGTCTGATGGAGAGTTTAATGTGTTAAGAATTCATCTGATTTCTTTAAATAGCATAAAGTCCCAGGAAAGGGTTCTCTCCTACTGTTTTCACACCTGAAAAAAGTGTCTGCTGTATTGAACTGATATATTATACAAGAACTTATTTCATTAGTCCAACTTCATATCAGAAAAAAAATGCATTTTTTCTTGTAGTTAGAGAACTAACTGCTATATATGAAGTGTCTGGAATCCACAGAGTTTGCAAACAAACAAATAGCTGTACTGAGACTCAGACACATCTGTAGCATAGGTGAGTCCTATAGTACAGGATAAAGTTGCCAATGTGAAAAGTGTCGTTTTTTTCTGATGTAAGAGCTTCTGACCTACTAAAGTTTTAGAACTCAATAGTATGCAAATTAATGCTACCAGGGACTGTGCAAACATCTTTGGTTTTGCAGAACAACATTTTCAGTTTGTGCCTCTGTGGGAATTGGAAGGAAAGACCTGGGAAAATATGAGAATTGAGAATGAGATATATGATATTGAGATATATGATACTGAGAATTATTTTGTTTCTGTTGGCATACAGGAATATATCATACATAGATGAAATGTGCAAAAGTCAGGATGATGTTGCTGCTTTCCTGGCTGTCTGAAACAAAAGTCCATAAGAAGTGAGTAATTAACCACTTTTGCAAACTACTGAATTTTGCAGCTGCAAAAAGAGCTATCCAAATGCTTCCTGATTATTTTTTAATGAATGACCATTGCTTATGATAGTTATAGATAATTTCTAAACACTGTGCAGAGGATTCACCATACAAACAAAAAAGAAAGGTAAGCCTCTTAGGCAAACATTTCATATTATTATGAATAGTGTAATATAGTGTAATAGCATTAGTGAAATAAGCTCAGAGAAGTAAGCATCAATTATACAATAGCATAAATCCAAATTCCATTAACCTTACTGACTTATACTTCAGAAAAGATGCAAACCAGTTGGAAAAAGTCCAGAGGACAGCAATGAGAATGACCAGAGGTCTAGAAAACATGACCCACAAAGAAAGATTGCATGAATTTACTAAAGACGAAAAGCTAATAGGGGATATAAATTCAGTAGATAAACATAATACATATTGCACAGTTGCGAGGGATATAAATACTTGTTTTTCAAGTCCAAAGTAGAAAAAAAAAAAAGAAAAAAAAAAGCAGTGAAGGTATCAGTATCTCCTACACTAAAGTATCAAAATATACACAGAACCTTGAGGAAGTGACTGATATGCTTGTTAATGCCTGTTAAAAAAAATGCTGGGAGACTGAAGATCAGAAAATATAACTTCTTGATGTTTCTCCTCCCTTCTCTCTCCCTGATCTTTCACTACATTACTTTTTTTGTTTAATCATGAGTTTGAAGAGTTTCACATCAGCTTCATACTTCCTGCACCACTTGCACATTCCTTTAAGATCTTTCCCAGATATGAAAATGTGCCCATCGATGGACAATACAAAAGTGACAAGTGCTGCAATGAACACCACTGACATGGGTCATCACAAAAAAATGCACATTTCTCTCTATGTATGAGTCACTTATAAAGATGCTAACTGGCTAAAATAATGAAAAGCCATATATTTGTTGTGTTGAGATGAACATCAGAATCATGCTGTTCTTTTTGTGCACAGCACACTTCCACTGTGTAAGAAATTGTGCACACCAGAATAGTTTTGAAGTTACTTAGTTGAAGAATATCCCAAAGCATGTGCTTCACCCAGATTTATACTACTGCTTATGCTTGATCACTGGTATCTATATCACTTACTTCTGGTCATCTCTGTGGAAACAAGAAAACAGATTTATTTTTTTCAAATTTCAATAAATTATTAATCTAGATATCATTCAGTAATTTGTAGTTTATCTCAGCTCCAATCTATTTCTCTCTACCACATACGGACTTCATTGTCCTGAACAGTAGGATTGTCTACAGCGTTTACAAAATCAGTAACCTGTCTTCAGCTTACTAAAATCAAGATTATAATCATCAGCAAACTTGTAATGTTTACAGCTTAATTTTAGAAGCTTCTCTGAACCTTAACTTGCAAATCTTTCTGGAAAAATCAGAATAAATTTTCTGAAGATTCTCCTGTATGTGGGTTGACTTCCAGAAAATGATCTACAATTGTTATTTGCATATCCACTATTGTTTTTAAGACACAACTTTTTTTTTTTTTTTTTCATGGGGCTGCAGCAGAGGAAAAATTAGATGACTGGAGAAATCCGCTGATTAGAAAGTAGTCAAAAGGGGCATAAATATGCTTCTTTGCTGATGATCAGTCAAGAATGGTTGTTTGTTGCTTCTTCTTTTTAATCCTCTTTTATCAGTTGAAGAAAATGAGATGTTCGTATTTTTTTCAGGAACATTTTGAATTAAAGGAGCTTTGTTTCAGTTTGGAAAATTCCATTATCCCCAGTTTCATTCATGTGGTACTGATACAAAAGTCTTGTAGACTGACATTCAAAATGTTGTGCAGTATAGAGTGCTGAGCAAACAAAAGGGCATGGCTATGCAATGGCTAATTAGGATCTAAACAACCGTATTAAATACTTGGTTTAAGGTTACTGGTACAGGGGAGGAAGACATGGGAAGAAACCTTGCTTCTTAAATCTCTAGTAGTAAATCATGCAGGAAGAAGAATAAACAGGATTTTAGATTGCATACAGTTGAGAGAGATCAGGAGAGCATCTTGGCAGGGGAGGAGAGTGAGTGCAGAAGAACATTGAAATATCTCTCTATATAAGGCTATTCAGTGCAATTGTTCTCCATTGAAGGTAGTCTGTATTTAATATTCAGAGAAAGGGCCAAGAAACCTTGAATTTTCTGGTCATGGGTTAATTTTCCCTTGAGCAGTTAAAAATATTAAAAACCGTTTTGGTTTTGATCGCAATTACTTACCTCAGCCCAAGATGAGCTGGGACAATTTGCATGACTGCACCTTCACAATGAAGAGTGAATGCAAGGGAGTGTTTTCTGTGTGAGAACTGAACATGAACTTGGTGAGTCAGCCTTCATAAGACTGTTGTTCATTATCACTAAAGAATCAGCTTCTGCTGGAAGCTTTTGTGAAATGCAGCCTAGGCCACTTTTTTATACAACATACTTTTTTCAGAGACATTGTGCTAGCAGCTTTTTTCGGTTTAAATTGAACATCTGTGTTGATGTTTAAGGAGATTCTTCCAGTGGGATGTAATCACGCAGCCTGCTTTTTAAAGCAACTCAGCCTAGAATAAACAAAAAGAACACCTGAAGTCTACTTCTTGTTCATATGCACTGCCTCAGGCAAAAAGGCAGCAGAGGTATTTCTTCCACATCCTAAAAGGTCACGGTAGGTGCATGCAGACAGGGAGACCATAGGAACCAGGTGGAGAAGTAAATTGACTGTGAGAGTAAGGTGATAACCAAATTCTTCTTCAGGTCTTTATCGCTGTTGTCAGGGTACTAGGTCCTGTGATCCATGGGCAACACACTGAAGATCTGGGCCACAGGGTTGATAGGCAAATTACTGGGGAAACTGGCTGTGCCCAGGAGGAAAGGTCCGTTGTGCTCTCCTCATATCAGCACTCTAGTACAAGACAGAGTCTGACAATAATGTCCATGCTTGCTTATTTGAAAATCTTTCTGTTGTGGGGCTAGTTCTTCATTTTTTATTTTTTTTTTTCTACACTCTATATCCAGCCTGGCGATGGGCATATGCGTTTGCATGTGGTGGCATTTATCTGAGAAACACTTCAAACCTGGGAAAAAAAATACTGTTGATTTTGTTCACTTTCATGCAAGGAATGATTTTTGAGACTGAACAGATCATTTTCTCACCCCCTTTCACGAGCTGTAAGCAACTGTACTGTCTGTCTTTGAAATTCATGTACTTTAAAAGAGAAAAAGAGAGCAGTCAGTGCATTTAGCACGTAAGTGTACACCCAGTGAAAAGCCTGGGAACTTTCTGTCACTGTATGTTCATTTTGTTGCTTCAGTTGCTGTTACAGATGCCAATTCCTGGTCGATGGTTCTCCTGTCACTGGTGAAGAGCAACCACAGCAGCTTAGTTTCCCTCTTTTTTTTCAGAGATGACATCTGGGTTAGATGATACAGCCTACTTCAGAAACTTCTGCTGAGTGCTCCTAGATGAATAAGCTGTCCAACTCTTCTGCAGGGAAGCCTACAAGTGGTGTTTACACAGCCCAGTTTAAAGTGCCTAAGACAGGAAGGTGGATGAATGGGAAGAGAGAGGGACTTCCGCTCAGGAGGCCATTGACTGATTGCTATTTGGGGATAGTAATGCCAAGTCACATGAGTAAGTTTGCTAAGGGAAAATAAGTCAGGTTCTTTTTTCCCTCCTCTCCCCTCCCCTCCCCTTCCCTATACACAGAATAATTAAAGGGATAAAACAGGAGAGGGAACATGCTGTGCACTTAACCCACTTTCAGAGAAGTGAGTGTCAATACTCTGGCTTTCTGGAAGAGAGTTTATTCAGAAGCTCACAGACATTTTAAATTTCATTCCTAAATACATCTGGACAGGAACTATTTCCACATCTCTCTCAGATGTACTTTACTGCAAAAAAATTTGAAGATATCTCAATACTTCTGTGTGGTAAGTTTGCCCACCCCTGCCTCCTAAGATGTGAAGGGAAATTCATGTGCATTGTAGAACAGCTAGCAGTCATGTTGTTGAGATAACCCTTCAAGATGCAACAAACAGGGTTCCAGTCCCTGTTTTTAAATGAGGTGAACAAGTACAGTCTCTCTGGCTATTGGGGAGCAGAAGTCTTTCAGTGTCTCTATTTGGAGACATCCTACACCTATTCTATTCATTGAACTGGCATCACAGCCAGCGTCTGCATACTGCATCAAGTAAGAGACACAGGCTCAGTTGTGTGTTTGGAGTGAGGCTGAGGGACCTGATGAAAAATGTCACATCTCAGATAAATACTTTGATGAACAGGCCAGCAATTAAACTTTCAGTCTAATCTTTGGCCAGTGTGGGAGTAAGAAATCATCCTAGCGTATCTTCTGTGGAAACAAGAAGGATGCTCATCCCCAGCCCACAGCTTCAGATATTTCCCAGTGCTTCCAAGGAGGCTCTAGAGGGAGGATGGCAAGCCTGGGGGCTGTGTTTCAGGAAGCCACACAAGAGTTTCAGGTCCTCTTTGAGTCAGCAGCAGAGGAACAGGTGTGTTTTGTGGCTTTTCAGCTCTCTCCTCTGCTCCTACCCATGAATGAAAGGCTGACAGAGGTGTCTTCCAGCCCACCATGTTGGTGGTAGGTAGCACTATGGCTTCTGGTCCACAAGTGGGATTTGCAATCAACTTCTTCCAGTATTTTTCCAGAGGTGACTCTGAGAACAGTCATTTATTGTTTGTTTGTTTGGTTGGTTGGTTTTATGAACAGGATGGGTAACATACTGAGGTAAAGAACAAGAATAGAAACAATGGTATTTGTTTATGCATTTTGAACAATTTCTAAAATCTTTAAAATTCCAGCTTCTTGACTGCTGACACCTAAATATTAATGACTGTAATAAAAGGGAAAAAAGTGGGCCTGAAAGGCCGTTTGCAGTGTAGTTTTATTGGATGAGTACATTGGAAATGGATGGAAAATAATAGCAGAAGAAAACATCCAGCTACAAATGGTTGTATAGTATTACTGACCATAGTGCAGCTGCAGTGCAGGGCTCCTTTTTCCAGTAGCTCTTAGGTGTCTGCCTTCCAGTAGTCCTTAACCACACTCAATTTTGTCTCTTCTAAATTATTTTTTTTCTACAGTGGGCGTCTGGTTCAGACAAACAGAACTGGCATCCTTCTGGACCTAAGAATTAAACACATCTTCTTGAAACTTGCAATTCTTTTATTTATTTATTTATTTTAATTAGTGTTTATTTATAAAGCAATGTGGTGAGACCTCTCCTCTCCTAGGATGTTATCCAGGCACCTCTTTTTGCCATCAGATCCTGCACTGGCTTCTATCCATGTCATTTAATTGTTCCAACCTTGTTTGATTGCTGATAAGAGTTTCCTCATGCCACAATACAATAAAATGTTGCTTGCTTTACTTTAGTTTGCTTTTCTGAAAGCACAATTTGTATGTGTAATTTCCTCTGTTGAAAGAATACATCTAAGGTTGCACCCAAACATGCAAATTAAAGAAATACCAACATGCAGGTACTTTGTACTACTTTTCACCATTTATCCTGATCAGCTCGAAGTAATACAGTGGATAGTTATGAGTTTTTGGTGGTGATTTTGGCTGAACCAAAACTTCAGGGCAGAATATAAATAAAAAATTACAGTTTTCCAAAATATTGCAAGCAATATTTTCTTTTCTTTTTCTTTCTTTCTTTTTTTTTTTAATTTCAATTTGTCTTTTAGAATAAAATTTGGTAAATTTTAACATTAAAATTTTGAAATGGAAAATGAGAAAATATATTTAAATGCACTTGTTTGCTACAAAATATTTCTTACTGTAAATGTTAAGTAAACTTCATTAGTTTTGTGGTGAATTTTGGCTGATTTGATATACCATTTTTCAGTGAATAAAATATTTTACTAAATAATATTCATCCTGTCCTGCATAATTTCATTTACTTTTCCTTATAATCTGAATTTGCGGTGGAAGGGTTTATAATGAGTGATATTAAATCAGCTCAAGAATAAGTAAAGAAAAATATTAGCTTGAGAGACAGAAGCTAAACCCAACACAAGCTCCATAACGTGCATAATTAATTTAATGTGCATAATTCCAGTTTTACGCCTAGATATTACGTATCGTGAAAGCATGCTACTCTGAATCTCTGGTTTGAAGGGAATAACTATTACACATTAGGTGAATTTTGTCTGTTCATGTTAAACCATCAATCACAGAGTATTTATATGAAGATAGGCTTTCTCAGGCTTGAACAGTTTCTTGGGACACAAAATTTCAGTCCATTTGTTCTGTGTTACTCTGAAGACTGCAATGCTTCATATGGTAAAAATTTGTTGTGTTCACTGTAACTTAATGATTTTATAAGAAAAGGAATAATGATTGTCTTTTTCACTAAGCACAAATTATTGGTTTCTCAGCTATTTGGATAATTGAATAGAAGTGTGTACATCAGAGCTTACTTTCTCTCTCTTTCTCTTTTTTTTGTTTGGTATGTCCTAGCTTAAATGAAAGGCAGCAGTCAAAGGCAGATCTTGGTAATTGATTTGTAACTAAGATTGACTTCTGCAGACAGAATTAATAAGAATTTTGCAATTGATTTCGAGAGAGCTTGCACAGCTGAGTAGTGGTGGAATGTTTATACATTTGCAATATATTTGCAGTATACGAGGTGAGCTTTAGCAATATGCTCAACAGAATCAACTGCATTTCTAAAAACAAAGTTGTTAAAGCGTTTCAGAGCATTACTATTGGTAAGTAATTATGAATGAACTTTTATAGTCTTTTTTATTTACACCTCTTAAAAAAAAAAAAAAAAAAAAAAAACTTGCCAAGTGCTTGAGAGGAACTTATGGAACTGAATTGGTATTTCAGAAAATGAACCGATTCAAATGAAGGTTTAAAAGTAAAGCTCATAAAAAGTTCCAGAAAGCATCTCTGCCTGAATGGGAAATATAGGTAGTGTCAGACAAAATTATGAACCCTACTGTGTATGAAATAACTTAAGAGGGGAATACACCTCTTGCATGAATGTAGCAAAAGGAGAGTGTGAAATGCTGATGTCTGTATCTAGCCATAAGGTAATAAGTCTGTTCATCACCATTAAGAAATTCAGACGTGAAAAAGGTAAGGTATATTTTCTGTCTGAAGAGAACCAGTCTGCATAATAACCCTCACTGAAGACATGAAACTTGCTCCACAAAAGGGAATATCCCCTTGGGCTAGAAAACATTAAAAGAAATCACTAAAAAGCCCTGAGTCAGACTAGTATATTCATGAGACATCGCTAGCCTTCTAAACGCATATGTAGTTTTTACCAAGAAACTTGCTGTTCCAAAGTGTAGTTTATTAATTGTATCTGCTATTTACCCCTGTTAGTTTGGAAACCCTCTTTTGGATAGAAAATGCCATGTGATGGAGCTAATATGAGAAAGTACAGAGTTAACCCTCCTGTGCAACCAACTTTTCTCTAAATGACTTGTCTTATATCAAGTTGACTCAAGTTGGTCTTTGGTCCTGGCAAATGCTCTGAATTAATAGAAATAATGAGAACTACACTATATTGAGTATTTTCTGAGACTGGGCCCAGTATAAATTTGTGGCTTAGTGGAGATTGCAAAGGCCAGGCAAGGATTACTCTTCTGAGGAAAAATCGGTCCACTCTGAAGTGCCAGTTATGCTCTGAGGAACGGATAGATTGTATTTTGCACAGTATTTAGGACAATGGGGTTCCATGCTCATTTAGTCCCTTCACATTACTGTCAAATACCCGATATTAATTTCAGTGATTAAAAGTGACAGACTACTAGTTCTGCGGGCACTTGCTCTGCAGATAACAATGCACTGTTTGGAAATCACATACCTTTAAACAAAATTGCCCTTCATATCACTGACTTTCTAAAAGCATTGGAAAAGCTTTGGCTTGCTACTTTCATTGTTTCTGTGCCATTATGTATGGAAAATTGTCATTGGGGAGGTAAGGAAAATGTACAGAAAATAGCATCTTTTCTCAAATATCTCCACCG
Source organism: Cygnus atratus (assembly GCF_013377495.2). Taxonomy (NCBI): domain Eukaryota; kingdom Metazoa; phylum Chordata; class Aves; order Anseriformes; family Anatidae; genus Cygnus; species Cygnus atratus. The sequence continues at coordinate 79,063,501 of NC_066363.1, forward strand.
TGAGAAAAGGATTTCTGCTATTGAACTGAACTAAAACACCTCTGGCATTTAAAATGTTTAATTTAAATTGTTTAAATTGTTTGCTTGCTTAGCACAGAATATTAGATGACATATTAATGAATATTATATGACATTAATGACATTAAAGAATATTATATGACAGTGGGAGCACATCCACATATTTGATAGCTAAAATAGATCTATAATACTTCATCCTTGTTTCTCTTTTCTGTTCTTTAAAACAACTGGAATGTAATTACATATTTTCCATGACCCTGGCACAAAAAAAAAAAATACCCTCTTCTGGCTTGCAGTGGTTCAGATAACTTTATTGCAGAAAATCACTTGCTTGAATTTTAATGACCTTACTAAATGTCATTTTTGTGTGGACTTTGTACTAGGTGAGGTGGAAAAGAAGCTGACAGCCCTCATAAAAAGCTTGCTATGCTTCACTTAAGAGAATTCTTTTTCACACTGTTAGTCATCCACATAGAGGATGCTTATGAGAGCTATTTTTAAATAAGACTTCCAGGACTTGTCAGAGCTTGCCTTTCCCAATACATGAGAGCCACACACAGATAACTATACTTGGAAAACTTGAGGGGAAAAGTTGTGCCCTTCCCATCAGTAGCTTCTTAGCTGAAGATTGGGCTGCTTTCCTTCCCTGTGGGGCTCTCCTTGCTTCTCTGTGGGTTTGGCAGTGGATTGTGCCTGCTCTACCAATTACAGGAAAGTCTCTTTGTAATTTGAAGCGTGCAGTGGTACTCCATTTTGCTGAAAAGTTTTCTTGAGGAAATTATGACCCTGTTTTAGGTTGGTACTGCAACTTTGTCAGTATTTTCTGCCATGACTTGTAGTAACTGAATTAGTCTGTCACTAAACATATGATAATGCATGTAGATTTAATAACACAAATATCTAGTTCGCTTCTGCAACAATATTTTGGTATTGTCCTCTGGTTTTGATAAACATTTTTTTTTTAATTGCAAAGAAAACCTCCTCGTAGGCAGAGAAATTAGTTTGCTTGTTTGATTTCTTTCAAACAAGTACTGAATTTCATTTACAAAATAAAGAATGGTGAAACTGCATTTTTGTCAGGAAAACACCAAATATGTAATCTGAGTGTACTTATGTAGTCTAGTTGATTGAGTTTGAAGACAGCCAGAAAAAAAAATACTCATAGAGCTCTTCAAATGAGCAATAGATTGGATGCCAAGGAAGTTATATTTAGTGTTAGCAGTGATAATTGTTGGAAATTGTTGCCTTTCTCAAAAAGAAATCTAGATTAGACAGTTCTCCCCAGGACGTAGCTATCTACCATGTCAATTTTGAATATGCTTTTAAAAGTTTACCATGGTGATGAAAAATTGCTTTGGTTGTTGTTGGTTTTTTTACAAGTTTTTCGTTTTCCTCTGATGTTCTTTACCTAACCAATTCCTGAAGGTTTTTCAATTTTTTTTTCTTTTGATACTTTTTTAGTTATCTGCAGCAATTCACAGTATCTTATGGTGTAGCACTCTAGCTTATCATTATGTGTTTGTGCAGGCTAACATTTCCTGGAGGGATTTTGGGTTGTTTTCTGTTTTGCTTTATTGGAAAGGAAATGTAGCATATACTTAATTTGTTTTTTTTTCCCTTGTATTCCATATTTACAATTCTCTACCTTGTTCTTGCACATCATTATGTGAGGAAGAAATCTCTTCTGTGCTGCTCACATAGTGCTTTGTGTCAGAGTAATATTCACTCTGGAATATGGGGCTATCTGAATGAGCCTGCTCACGAGCCATTCGACATCCTTACACAGCTGCAAAGACTCCCTTTCTCATTGAGGAGACTGTTAAGCAGTATGTCATGATCCTTTGGTACTTTCTTTTCTCTTGTTCTCCCATGGCACGTAAAATTAAAAGTTCTGGCTCCAGCAAGGGGTGTAGAAATCTTCCCACTCTTCTAATCTCTTCTTCCATGCAAACAATAGCTGTCTATGAAAAGGCTATGCAAACTGGATCTCATAGACAAGAGAAGATATCCCTGGTTTTCCTTTCCTTTGATATATATATATATTTGCCTATATAATTAGGGGATCTTCCTCATCTATTCAAAGTATAAGCATTTGGATGGCCTAAATTCATTTGTGTACTCTCTATCTATAAACTCCAAGGCCTCTTTCTATGATTTCTGAGTCCAAGAGCAAAATCAAAGAAAAAAAACAGTGCAGTGTTTGTTTCGACGCAGTATCCACTGTTCTGGTCATTTCTGTTTAACCCTAAAAGCTGTCAGTCAACCTTCTAAGCTGTCAATTAAATATTTAGTTTCAAGAAAATTTCTTTCTTTTCACTACGAAGGCAGATGAAATATTATTAATATGTTAAAGTATTTCAGGTCTTGAACTCTAACTTGAGGCCTTTGGGGATTTTCTTGATCTTTTCTTGAAGAAGATGCAGTTTTTCTAGACAAAAGACTCTGCTTCTGAGTCCTCATCATTTGTTAATTTACCTTCAGGATTTAAACCACTAATATTTCTACCTATTCTGTGGACAAAAAACATTTTCTAGCCATCATTCTCTGCACCATACCATAATAAGGTAACTCACATGTTCTTCTTCTACCACTGCTACCTCCTCTTCCTCCTGTTCTTTTTCTAGTAGCCTTAGAGTTTTGAACCCCATAAAGGCAAGAGCTACACCATATAATTTACTGCACTGTTCTCATATACCTATTCACCCTTTTCATGAAATTCTGCTATGACAGAAAATTTTCATCCTCTGTCACAGGCAGCCATAAAATCTGTACCTCAGCAGCAGAGAAGAAAAGGATTTATAGTGCATGCTTTTTCATCCTGAAAAGAAAAGAAAGGAGACTCCTCCAGAGTTTAATAAAACTGAACCTTAGTGAGGACTAGTTCAGAGTAATGACCTAGGTCAGATCATTTCTACTATTCATGTAAAAAATTAGTTCATGCCCCTGAATTTTGAAGAAGACTTTTTCTACAAGTTCTTCACAAATGAAAAATTTCTACTTTACAGTGGGTCAGGTTCACTATCAATAGTCTTCTAATTCAGACTTTTTGGAGTACCAGAGATCTTTGAAAGAGTACCAGCGATTGCAACAGTTGTCACAAGATGAAATAGAATATTCTTGTCACTGTATTTTGATGACTGGTGCAAAGAGATTGTCAAGAAACCAAATCACTGCAGACACACTATAGCTCTTAGGGAATCTAGACATTTTGTTAGGTGTTCAGAAATATTTTCCCTCTTTGTTCCCAGCTCTTAGATAAGACTCTGGCTAATTTGGATTACATGTCAGTGAAGATGTACTTACAACAGGACAGTGCTCTCAGTTTGCCCTTGAATCTACAGTCGTATCTTGTCACTAGTGCTGGCTAATTTGGTTGTTTGTCATATGGCTTGGTGCATCTACTTTGTCCCTTATACCAGATTGTGACTCCAATATTTCTAATTGTTTTCAAACAATTCAATTCCTATGGAGCAAAACAATCCACAAGAAGGCTAAGAACTCCCTGCTGTACTGGCAGACTGTCCAGTATTTGTCCAATATCTCTGCTAAAAAACAGAGTGCTTTGAAGAGCTGTCTTCAATAGATAGCTAGAATGGATGGAAGCCATGGAAGTCCACTACACAGTTACACAATTGGAGCCTACCTCTGTTAAAAGAGCTCAAGCTACTTTTGGTATTCTTGAAGAGTAGCTCCTACCTCCTGTATGTAATTCCATGGAGTTACATGGAAGAACACAAGGGAATACAGGATATGACTGCATGATAAGGAACTGAGAAAGGAGTATATATTTTACATATACATATGCAGAACATGCAGGAAGGGTTAAAATAACTTGCTTTCCAGTAACTGTCTATATGTAATAACCCTCTCCCCATCTTCCCACTCCCTGCCCATAAATTATGTGTGTTGAGCAGTGGCTACTAGCACACAGCTCTCTTTGCAAAGGTACAAAAGAAATGATGTCATGGTAACAGCCATAGCTTAGTAATTTGTGACCTTGTCGTATGCACAAGATGCATATCAGAATGGTATAAGTGAAACAATACAAGGAATTTGGTATGGAAATAAAGACTGGCATTCTTATAACCATAGAGATTAAATGCAAACCAGTTGGATGCAAACATACGTCCCATAACTCTAAACTGCTGGGAGTGTGAATTTACACTGCTGAATTAATGAACAATGGATTGTTCATCTGAATCGAGTTGCTCACAAACAACGATTTCTGTAGAATTAATGTTCTCTTCTATTTTATCAGACATTTCGAGACCTAACTGCATGTCATGACCCCTACCCCCAACACCAAAGGGTTTTAGTCCCCAAAACTCTGCAAGCATAAGCCTTTTTGGGCATGAGCTATCCAGCACTACAGGATGGCGCACACTGGAGCCAGGGCCCTGACCACAGCTGCTGGTATCTTCCTTAATTCAGACATTAAATAATCCTCTTGTACAGAGGCTTTAATTAATGGATTTAAAACCTGTTAATCTTTTTGCACGTCTCATCACCCACTTTATAATATGAGTCTAAGAAGTAGCTGTATGGTTTTTTGAATGGAATACTGTACTGTCACCCTCTGAAGTGAACAGAATAGAAAACGTAAAGTAGTTAGTAACATCTTACATTAACTGCAGGTTATACCCCTATTCTGAGGAATTTTCTGAAAAAATGAAGTGACTTAATGTCATCCCAAAACAACATTTTTTGCCACAACGCAACCTTGGGCTATCATCAAATGGTGATATCACCCATTTTCTGTCATTTTTTTTATTCTGGCTTGGTTCTCTGCCTCTCATTCAACTCTAATGAGACATACTGCTTGTCAAGCTTTGATGCCTAGACAGCTGGACTGACTAAATCGTTTTTTGGCTAGCATGAAATGCTACTGCATCTCTCACATTGAAAAACACTTATCATTAACACAGAAAACTGAATGTGATAAACTATAAAAGCAAAGATCATTCTGAAGTTTGTAATATAAAATGATGTTATGATCTAAAGTAAGAGAAGCA